>NC_133386.1:175526145-176151145 GCF_047511655.1 Castor canadensis
AATTCCTGGGTTTGAATCTTATTTCAATCAGTTTTTATGTGTATGACTTTTTGCCTCAATGTCATTTTTTGTGTTCATCTACATATCAGAATAATAATAATTAGTAACAGAGAATTCTTCATAAGGGATCTAAGATTTCATTTTCATTGAGCTTGAATCAGACCTGTCTCCCTGTATGTGTACAATATACTTTACATTTTATTAAGTCAACTGATAGCCTTCTTTTGCTTCTTTAATAACTTGAGTTTCATCACTCATTTCAGAAAATTTGAGGGTCAATTATTAGTGATTGGTGTATTTGATGAAAATTCAAAAGGACATTTGGCTCATAAAGTTGTGTAACATCAAATAATGTAAAAAAAACATAATATAAACAAAATACTACTTAAACATTCAACAGTGATCCTATTAGGAACATTTCAACACTGTATTAGAGGGTGAAAGACCATACTAACACACAAAAAAAACTTTGTTAAATTCTTACCTATCAAAAAACAAAGATAAAATAACTAAAAAATATAAAGATAAAGGTGTTTAATTTTTGAGACGTCTTGCATAACATAGGTAAAAGCTGAAAGTCTTTACAAATTTGGCTACATATAAATTATCTGATGATAAAATTAATTACAATTATAGAAAACTAAAATTAGACATTGGGGGAGTAAACAAACATGTCAAGGTTTTTTATTTTTTAGCAAAAAAGCTGTTTTGAAACATGTTGAAAGTATCAATGGATAAGCAAACAGATACAAATGAGCATATTATTTAAAAATATGTGCAAAATAAAATGATAAACTAATGAAAGCATTTCCAACATCACAAATAATCAAAGAAATGTTAATTAAATCTCATACTTTTTTTTTTTACATAAAGCTGACAGCTTTTCTCTTTTATAGACTCCTTGTTCAGTTTTAGCAATAACATGATGGGAATTTAGGTGCTGGCCTATGTAACAAGAGTCTAAACAGGTAAAATTTTGGAAAATTTAGCAATATATCAATAACATGAGAAATATGTATCCTTTTAAAAATAATTTTTATGAATTTATTCTAAGAAAGATAAGAACAATGTGAAAGTAAGCACAAAGTTGTGGTAGAAAACACGTTCATCACAGTTTTGTTAATGAAAATTGGGAATGACAACTTTCCCAATATCCCAAGTTGGGTAATACATAATTACTAAAATAAGAAGGTGTATGAATCCATAAAAGTAATGGTGCCTGACAATATTATTAGCGTGAGTAAATGTTAACCAAAAGGAGGAAGGCATTCTGTAAATGGTTAGGTCTAGAAAGAATCTGCGTTACAATAAAATAAATATATGTAAGAAAGCTTCATATTTGAAAGTGTATATCACAAGTAGTGCATATATTAGTGATAATATAGTCACATACAAGGTATGAATTACTCATCTGATATTGTCTACCTCTCATATTTTTGCATAAATAATGAATATTTCCTGTATAGAGTCTAGGTTCCTTGACAGAAGGACACTCCTGCTCCTCGTAACAAAATGTTCCCAAATTTTAAAAACTTGTATCAATATATGTAACATACATATAAATATGCTTATTTTTAATGGCTTTAAGGTTTACCCTCCCTTTCACCAGTTGTAAATAAATGAGATTTGATAGGTAAAAAATAAATGTCACTAGTTTTAAAGCATAATGGAATAAAAGCAGGCAAGATTTTGTATATAAACAGAATGTTTTTACCGTTCTGAGATTTGTAAATTCATTAACCTTGTGCACGTTATTTACCCCATAAAAATATCATTCTTTCAATACGTAACAAAAGTAGAGGTCTCTCACAGGGCTTTTATTAAACAATATTATATGTTAACTCACATAACATGTCTGTTGCAAACACCCATGGATTCTTCAGAACATCAGTTTTCTAATCTATCAAGCAGGCACAATACACACCACACACATATTCCAGAGAGAAAAATAAAACAGTGTATGTGGCCTCCTTGGAAGAGTGCCTGAAAAGTTATAGATGCATGATAAAAGGCAGCTCACTCTTCCTGTATAGTAGAATTTTCATTTTATATCCAGTGACAGATGGGAATAAAATGAGGTTAGCTTGATATACATTTCTGTCAGTATAAACTATACATTTTTTACATGATAGAGTTAGTAACTGTAATTTCCTGCTAAAAATATTATTTTACATTCCTGTAGACACCTACCAGAATAAAATTAAGCCTGGTTGTACAAAAATACCCACATTGAATAGTGTGCAAGTGAGTAATTCTCTTCATGCTTTACACACTATGTATAAAATATTTCCTATGCATATTTATGAAGAAAAGTAATGTGTAGAGAGGTAGCAACAATTATAAAATGTCAATTCTGGATTGTCAAATCATTTCATAATGAATTTTGTGCCCCTAATTCTGTGACTTTTCAGTTCATCTCGAAATAATACTCTTAAATAAAAAAAGTTTCATCAAGTTTAAAATGTTAGAAAATATTTATTTCAGTAGCATTCTGGCTAAAAAAAAAAATCAATCTTATCATAGGACCAGAATGTTGATGTTGAGGGAAACATTTGAGTCTTTTCATCAAATCCCTTCATTTTACAGTTGACAAAATTGAAATTCAAGTAGATTTACTGTCTCACCCAAGCTCATGGAGGTATGAGATTTTGTATTCTTCTTTTCATGGTTTATTTCCTAAGCTAACAATAATAAAAAATTTTAAAATACATTAGAATATTAAAAATAATAAATTATAAAATCAAAAATATATTTTAATCACTGTAAAATTAATAGAAATTTTATAAGAAGAACTGCACAAATTGAGTAAAATGTTTCACAGAAGACATCTAGATGTGAATTCAAGATATAGCAATTATTTATATATGTATGTACAGCTGTTTATTTTAAAGTTAATGTGACAGAATATGTTGGTGTAGACCAGTAGGTAAAACTGCTTCAGCAGCTGAGACTGAGGATCACTTGAGTCCAGGATTGTGGAACCAGCCTTCTGAATATTGCAAGACCTCATCTCAAACAATCAATCAAGTCTACCAAGAATCAATAAGGTTATTGGTCAAATGACGGCAATAACCTGAGTTATGCGACAAGGCAAATAGAGAAAACACACACATACACTCATGTACATGAATCTATATACACTTGCCACACTACTTAGGAATATTCTCCAGATTAAAGAAAACAAAGAATAAATATGGAAATAACTGTGTGGATCATATACAAGGACCAATTTGTCATTTTTCTGCCCATAAGTAAGAGAAAATGTCTTCAAAAAAATTTCTTCTCCATGTGTGTTATGTTCATTCCTCTCTTTCCTTTAGAAAGGATAGAAACATGTTTGCTTTCAAAATGTCAGCAAAATTGTGTTGCACTACTGCTCTACTTTGGATATTGAATGTCCCTCAAAGGCTCATGTTCTTAAGAACTGGTCACCAGGGTGTCACTATTGAGAGATGGTAGAATCTTCAAGAGGTATGTTCTAGTGAAAGGTCCTAAGTTCACCGTATACCCTCCAAGAAAATTGTGTAACCCTGAACCTTTCCTCTTTCTCTTTGCTCCCTGGATCATGAGGCAAATAGTTTTAGTAGGTTACATGGTCCCATCATAGTATAGTATCTTACCACATTCCACAATCAAGGGGCCAAACAATCCTGAATGGGAACCTCTAAAACTGAACAAAAAGCAAGTTTTGTCTGTACAAGTTGACCATCTCAGGTTCTTTGTTATATAAATGGAAGTCTGACTAGCATAACTACCTCAGTAAAATTGTAACAATAAACTCTTTCATTGTCTTTTACTATATTACTTTTTTGTGTTTCTTCTACTATATTTCTATTTCTTAGTGTTTTACATATTTACTGTTTTAAGCTGATTGTTATATCTTCTATTAAATTTATTATACTCTTCCTTAAAAAAACTGACTCTTTAACAGACACACACACCACGCAATAGAAAATGGATTATTCTAACAGTATGTATGAAGGTTTAGCAATTCAGCTTAGGGAAAAGCTTTCAGAAACAAGTCCTCAAATTAGTAACCCAGAACTCATGTGAAGAGGAGACAGCTGCCACCGATAGCAGGCTGAGAAAGAGGTGCTTTGTTCTCTCTTCACTTCTGCTTTGAGGATGTGACTTTGCAGCTATGGTTACTATCCTCACAGTGAGAAAGAGAAAGCTTCCTGCCCTTTCTTTCTCTTGTGTCATCTGCTGAGTCAAAGTCTATCATAGGCTCCCATCATTTTTTCTTCACTGTAGGGACACTAGAAAGAGAAGAGTAGAATTTTCTCACTGTGAGTTATTCTTTGACCTTCAGCAGTATTCATATGATGAGAACTTCCCCTACATAGTGTCTTAGTGGTGAGCAGTCATGTGGAATAAAAATGTTCATAATGTATGCACATGTAAGTAAATGTAAAAAAAATAAAAAAAATTAAAATTAAAAACTGTTTACCTCATATGGTATCCTTTGTTACTTTCAATTTTGATGAACAGTACATATTTTCTCTCAATTATTTTTAAAAAGTGAACATTTAAAATTTTAATGTGTCCTTTCACCAACCTACTCAATCTAAAGAGTTTACCAAATTTATGACATTTTTAAAGGACACAAAACATGAAAAATTGGTGAAATATCTTCTTGAAAGTCTATTGTTTCATTCTTTCTCTCATCCTGTTACTAATATTGATATGTATTAGTATAATGTAGGCTTTTCTAATTTATGTATATATATATATATATATATATATATATACATATCTATATATATATATATATATATATATATGCCAGAAGCAGTATCAGTGCCATGTATATAAATCTCAAGTAAATACTAACAAATTGTATTATTCAGAATACTCTTTGATTTCTCAACATTAATTTTCAGTTTTCCTGAGGTCTATTTCATTCACTTTCAATTGACTAAGCAATAATTAATGCATCTATACACTTATTTGCTACTGTAAACATATGTGTATTCTTGTCTTGTACACCCTGGAACTTTTTGCAAGGTCTAATACCTAAAAGTGGAGTTGTTGAGGCACAGGACATGCACATGTTAGCTTCCTAAGAAATACTTCCCTTCTTGCCATGTAATAGTGTTCTGATTTTTGAACCATGAAACAGTGTGCTTATTTAGAGATTTATTTTCAGCCTATCTTATGGTTAAGAATGGTCAGTGAAATATGAATAGAATTCTTTGGATGGAATTTTGGGAAATGGCCAGAAAAGTATAGTGGATGAGAAGCTGAGTGACTGAGTCAGACTGTCTAGATTTGGTTTAAGCCTCTATTGGTCAGCTTTTGGACCTTGAAAAGTCACTTAAATACTTTGTGCTTCGTTTTTCTTATTTCCACAATGTGTACAATGATGGTATAAGACCAAAATTTTTTGAAAATTTTAATTAAATTTATATATACACAATATGTGTAACACTTCCTGGCACATATCAAACATATTTAATATATGGGATTTTAACATTATTTTTATATTTTTGACCTCATTTTTTCTGTTACCTTCAACATGGACATGAAGTAGATAGATGATTTTATGTGTTCTGTCGTTGCTATATTAAGTGCCTTTAGGAGTAGATGAAAAGTAACAAGGTTATTAGTAATCATCTGAAATATTCTTTATGATCTTATTTTAAAATTCTACTATAATACTATCAGATAACTTAATATGTTAAGCTTTTTAGCCAAGTAATCTTTGCACATAGGTTTAAGAGCAAATCAGTAAACACCAACAGATGTTTAATGAAAAGAACACAGTACTGTATTCCACAATTGCTGTCTTTAATCCCACTTCTTCAAACTATTTCTTCACTGCTCAGGTTTTCATATTACATATTATAATAGCTCACATTATGAATCACCTTGGCAAGATCACAATATAAAGCTATTTGATCAAACATCCTTCTCAATATCTAGAATAAATATCTACTTGATCTACCAATATTTAAATCAATATAATTTGAAAGCAGACTACCTTCTCTAATATGGGAAGGCCTTACCAACTCAATTGATGGTCTCAATAAAAAAGACTAAGCAAGAATAAATTCTGTAAGCAGACTCTCTTTCAATTTGATTACAAATCTTCCCTTTGTCTTCTGCCTGCTGGTCTATGCAGTAGATTTTGGACTTGCCAGACCTTCACAATAATAACACAATTCCTTAATGCATCTCTACACCTGCCCATCTATCAATCTATCCTATTGAATTACAAATTTGGAACATAGAATAAATTTCTACATTTTTATTGCCTATTCTTTAACAGATAAGTCCTTATGCTCATTCTAGTAATATAGTTACACCACAATTTTTAATTGAAATTAATCTTTTTGTGAATGTATTTTAGGGCTTAATTGTTATTGTTCACAGCTGTACCACATAAAGAACAATAAACATGCTTTCATTCCTACAAAATATTTTGCTTCTCCTAGTATTAATTATTGCCTCAGTTTTCTGGGTTGATTTCTTTGTTTCCTTGCTTGCTTTTCTAGATTTCCCATCAATATCCAGAGAGATTTTTCAATATGGTCTTTTCCCAATAACTGAAGACTGCATGTACTTTCTATTGAGTCTCTGATCATTCCAGAATGGCATAGATATCTTTTCCTCTTGTTTCAATCTCTGGCTTACAATCCATATCTGCGAGTGATGCCTTTTACTGTTTGAGTTCAAGTCATATGTTGTATCCTATTGCTCATAAGAGCAATATCTAGATTTTCTGTTTCTGCTATGAGAGACACTCAGTTTTGCATGGCTGAAGATTTCTAAAATAATACAAGGTATTGCAGTTTCTGAGTGTTCAAAACAATTTGTTAGTGGCCAACTCATACTGATACTGGTTTCATATTGGGAAACCACTGAGACTTGATAATCAAATGCATTCATTGAAATTTACATATAGAAGAAGCATGATAAGTGAAAAGAATTTGAGGAAATAGATCCTAATCCTACCTCTAATGTTTATAGAGATTGATACAAACTATTATCTATAATGAGAGATTGCTATTTCTGATGAAAGTCAAAGTCTGGTTTTAGTTGTCATATACTAAGGTACTAATTAAAATACTTTAAAAATTATCAGTATTTTGTACACCTCAAAAATGTTATGTTTTGGTGCAAAGTATACCCAAGCTCTCCTAACAATATCTTATGATTTTAATACTTCATTTTCAAGGCCAGTCAGTTATAGAAGGGTAGATAAATCAGCAAGATGAAGGTAACAATGAGTAAGTAAAAATTAAGGGGATTTTCAGACTCAAAATTGCCTGAACTTTCAAAGTTCTCAGGGAGATTAAATTAGACTCAAAAATGTAACTCACTTATAATGTACCCACAGGTATATTTAAGGAATAACTTAATCATAGAGTTCAAAGAATTCTGGGTAAGGAATGGAGGAAATAGTTAAACAGTAACAGATTTAAGTTAGGAATGGAAAGTCCAGGAGTAGATAAAAATATTTTGTTCTTTGATAAATGGAGCATTCATTTATAATGAATAATTCACAATTTCAATTTTTTCCTAACTGAATTATTTTCATGGATGAACAAGCTTTGTTTCCTTATGATGTCAATTAAAACACTTGCCTGAAAAACAAAAGGGAACATTTTTTTTGTGTTTCTGTGTCATTTAATTTCTCAAAATATATAATTTTAAGAAAATTACAATTTGTAAAAGAAAAAGAACAGAATTTAGAGAGAGGTGATTTACTTCAAGTTGTCTATTAGTTATTTTTAAAGGTTGGATGCCATCTTATAATACTCAATTTATGTTTTGAATACAAGATACAAGTGGTGGAATACTACAAAAGAAATGCTGAGGAAGCAAATAAGGAAATAAATGTTCATATATGATTGTTCCCCTCTCAAGAATATGTGCATTCTTTTAAAAATAAAGCATGCTATTTTCATGAATATACTTCAGATATAATTATTTTTAGGAAGAACAATTTCCTAACACTAACAAAAACTACTGAAGTGGATTATTGACTGGTGGAGTGCATTCTTTCATCTAACAAATATTTTGAACATCAATTATGTGTTGTGCAAAAATCATGCAAGCTACTCTATTCAATCTACCGTACATTAATATTATGCACAACATAATGCATAACAGAATGCATGACTATTGTAAGTGACATTTGAACAGTTGTTGCTAATTATTTTTTGTGCAAAGGGAAATAAAGAAGCTCATAACTATCCATCATGGGCCTGGTGTGCCTTTATTATATTTGAGAAGAGTTCTTTGAATAGATAATTTAAAAGTTCAGACTGAAATCTAACATAGTGTCAGGAACTGTTAAGTTGTAAGGTAATGAAAGGCATGTATTGTAGATGAAGGAAAAATTTTAAAACTTGATTGCTTTGTAAGGAAATACCTTCACCCAACAGTATGATAATACATAAGTACTGCAATTTGGGGACATTCCAAGATGGCGGCTAGAGGTAGGAAGCAGAAAGCGACCCTCCTATAGTGAAATCTTGGAAAGACGCTGGAGACACACTTTGCAGGCATAATCACTGAGAAAAGGCATAACTTTGACGCCTCCACATCTCCAGCCAGCGCAGAGAATCTCCACTTCACGTTAAACGGAGAAACGAGGAGGGCCCCCGGGGCCGCCAGTGGCTGGCGAACATACAGCTTGGGAAGACGTGGACCAGGTGAGCTTTTGGGTACCGTGGTACCCCCACAGACAAGACTGGGCCAGAGCAGCATAGCCCCCTGGACAGACTGACCTCCACCCGGGAAAAAAACAGAAACTGAGTAATAAGCAATAAGAACAGTTAAGACACACTGGAAAGAGGGTGGGGTGCCCTGAGCGCTGAAGATTGGGGGAAGGGAACCCTTCCCGGGACTGTAAATAAACAAACCGGGCAGGCCGGAGAGCCTCTGGCGGGAGCAGGGCGCACACCCAGCAACCAGGAGCGGGGAAGCTTGTGAGAGTGGAGGAGGGAGGAAAACTCCACAGGAGAGGAGGGAAGACCCACTTCCCACATGAACTGTAAATAAACATGGCGGCTGGCAGGAGCAGCAGCACCGCCCAGTAAGCAGGAGCAGGAAAGCTTCTGAAAGTGGCAGTGGGAGGAAAACTTCAGAGGAGAGGGGGGAAGACCCACCTCCCACATGAACTGTAAATAAACATGCAGGCCTGACAATGCGGGGGCAGTGTCACCTTTCCCAGTGCTTGGAAAAGGGAAAGCCTGTAGCAGAGGCTCCCGCACAGGAGAACTCTGAACAAACAAAGCCTGTGGGACCAGGTGAGTGCTAGATCACCCCAGAGATCTGAATAAATAATGCCTCCAGCTACAGGCTGAGAGCAGCAGGCAGGCAAGCCACAGTTGCAGATACCACTCTCAGAACTGTCTCCAGACGCTTTTTTTCTTTTTCTCCCTACCTTTGATGAGAGAACAACCGAATTACACCTGCAAGTCGAAAAACTTACTAAAACTGTATTGCATTTGAACTGGGGAAACTTGGTGGGGCTTTTGTGTGTGTGTGTGTGTGTGTGTCTGTGTGTGTGGGTGTGTGTAGTTTTGTTCTACTTTATGCATCCCCTTTGATGAGACAACTACAGAACAACATCTGAGGCACCAACTCCAGGACTGGAGATTGAGACAGACACCCAAATTATTAAGACTGAAACTGCATTGCATATAAACTTGGAAGTTTTTTGGTTTTTTTTTTTTTTAATTTTCTATTTTCCATTTTATTTTAATTCATTTTTATATATAGATATTACTTTCATTTACTTATTTTTTATTTTTTTATCTTTGATTTTCAATCCTCTGTCTCTCTAATGTCTGTTCAGCTTACTGTAGATTAGTACACTAACACTCCCTGTTTATACCTTTGAAACTCTCTTGTCTGATACCTTGTTCTGCTTTCTCCCTCTTGTCTGTATATTTGTTTTCCCCTTTTCTTTAACTTCTTGCTTTCCATCTCAGCTCACTCTTCCATTCTAAATATTACCACTGTTATTATTACAAGCTAGAAAATACTTAATTGCACACAGTACAGGGACAGTAACAACACCAACGACAATGATGGGAAGACAGAAAAAACAGGGAAACCAGTTTCCCCACAGCAAAAAATTAGTACAGGAACCAGAGGGAAATGAAGAGAACAGAAACTCAGATCCAGACTCCAACAAAATGAAGATAAACTATGCCAAAGGACCCAATGAAGCCCACAAGAATAATTTAAAAGAAGACATACTACAAGTACTCAATGAGAATTTTATAGAGATGATACTGGATAGGGTCAACCAAAATGTACAGGAGACACTCAAGAAATTCCAAGACAATAAAAGTAGAGAATTTGAAAAAACAAAAGAAGAAATAAAGGAAACCATAGAAGCACTGTGTAAACACAAAAGTCAAAGAGAGAACACGATGAATAAATGGACAAATGAACTCAGGACAAAAATAGACAACATTAAAGATGAAAACAGCCAGGATATGGAAACCTCAGAAAAAAGAAAGAAACAGAACTGCAAAACAAAACGGAAGGCCAATCCAGCAGAATAGAACAAACAGAAGACAGAATCTCAGAACTTGAAGATGAAATGGTAATTAAAGGAAAAACTAAAGAACCATTAATTAAACAACTCAAGACCTGTGAAAAGAAAATGCAAGAACTCACTGACTCCATCAAAAGACCAAACTTGAGAATCATGGGCATCGAAGAAGGAGAAGAGGTGCAAGCGAAGGGAATGCGTAATATATTCAACAAAATAATAACGGAAAATTTCCCAAATCTAGAGAAAGATATTCCCATACACATGCAAGAGGCCTCCAGGACACCAAACAGACCAGATCAAAATAGAACTACTCCACGACATATCATCATTAAAACAACAAGTTCAGAAACTAAGGAAAGAATATTGAAGGCTGTAAGAGAGAAAAAACAAGTAACATACAAAGGTAAACCCATCAAAATCACAGCAGACTTCTCAACAGAAACATTAAAAGCAAGAAGAGCGTGGGGTGAGATCTTCCGGGCACTGAATGAAAATAACTTCAACCCCAGGATATTCTACCCAGCAAAGCTATCATTCAAAATAGATGGAGCAATAAAAGTCTTCCATGATAAGCAGAAACCAAAACAGTATGTGACCACAAAGCCACCATTACAAAAGATTCTGCAAGGGATCCTGCACACAGAAAGTGACACCCAACTTAACCATGAAAAGGAAGGCAGCACCAAACCACAGGATAAGAAAAAGCAAGACAGTAGAGAATAACATCAAGTTAGGTACACACAATCAAACCTTCAAACGACTAAGACAACTAAATGGCAGGAATCACCACATACCTATCAGTACTAATGCTTAATGTTAATGGACTTAATTCACCCATCAAAAGACACCGTTTGACAAAATGGATTAAAAAAGAAGATCCAACAATTTGTTGCTTACAGGAGACTCATCTCACCGACAGAAATAAGCATATGCTTAGGATGAAAGACTGGAAGAAGATTTACCAAGCCAATGGCCCCCGAAAACAGGCAGGAGTAGCAACACTTATCTCTGACAAAGTAGACTTCAAACCTACATTGATCAAACGAGATAAAGAAGGACATTCCATACTAATAAAAGGGGAAATAGACCAAAAGGAAATAATAATCATAAATCTGTACGTACCCAATGTCAATGCACCCAATTTCATCAAACATACCCTGAAAGATCTAAAAGCATATATAAACGCCAACACAGTGGTTGTGGAAGACTTTAACACACTCCATTATCATTAATAGATAGGTCATCCAAACAAAAACTAAATAAAGAAATCCAAGATCTAAAATATGCAATAGATCAAGTGGACCTAGTAGATGTCTACAGAACATTTCATCCAACCTATACACAATATACATTCTTCTCAGCAGCCCATGGAACCTTCTCCAAAATAGATCATATCCTAGGGCACAAAGCAAGCCTCAGCAAATATAAGAAAATAGAAATAATACCGTGTATACTATCTGACCACAATGCAGTAAAAGTAGAACTCAACAACAAAAGCAAAGACAAAAAACATGCAAACAGCTGGAAACTAAATAACTCAGTACTTAATGAAGACTGGATCATCGATGCAATAAAAGAGGAAATTAAAAAGTTCCTGAAAGTCAATGAAAATGAAAACACAACCTACCGGAACATATGGGACACAGCAAAGGCAGTCTTGAGAGGAAAGTTTATAGCCATGAGTGCATATATTAAAAAGATTGAAAGATCCCAAATCAATGACCTAATGATACATCTCAAACTCCTAGAAAAACAAGAACAAGCAAATCCCAAAGCAAATAGAAGTAGAGAAATAATAAAAATAAGAGCTGAAATCAATGAAATAGAAACCAAAAAAACCATACAAAGAATTAATGAAACTAAAAGTTGGTTCTTTGAAAAAATAAACAAGATCGATAGGCCCCTGGCAAACCTGACTAAAATGAGGAGAGAAAAAAACCCAAATTAGTAGAATCAGTAATGCAAAAGGGGAGATAACAAAAAACACCATGGAAGTCCAGGAAATCATCAGAGACTACTTTGAGAACCTATATTCAAATAAATTTGAAAATCTAAAAGAAATGGACAGATTTCTAGATAATTATGATCATCCAAAACTGAACCAAGAGGAAATTAATCACCTGAATAGATGTATAACACAAAATGAAATTGAAGCAGCAATCAAGAGTCTCCCCAAAAAGAAAAGTCCAGGACATGATGGATTCTCTGCTGAATTCTATCAGACCTTTAAAGAAGAACTGATACCAACCCTCCTTAAACTGTTCCACGAAATAAAAAGGGATGGAAAACTGCCAAAGACATTTTATGAAGCCAGTATTACACTTATCCCAAAACCAGGCAAAGACACCTCCAAAAAGGAGAACTATAGGCCAATCTCCTTAATGAACATTGATGCAAAAATCCTCAACAAAATAATGGCTAACCGAATTCAGCAACACATCAAAAAGATTATTCACCACGACCAGGTAGGCTTCATCCCAGGGATGCAGGGGTGGTTCAACATACGAAAATCAATAAACGTAATAAACCACATTAACAGAAGCAAAGACAAAAACCACTGGATCATCTCAATAGATGCAGAAAAAGCCTTTGATAAGATCCAACATCATTTCATGATAAAAGCTCTAAGAAAACTAGGAATAGAAGGAAAGTTCCTCAACATTATAAAAGCTATATATGACAAACCTACAGCCAGCATTATACTTAATGGAGAAAAACTGAAACCATTCCCTCTAAAATCAGGAACCAGACAAGGATGCCCACTATCTCCACTCCTATTCAACATAGTACTGGAATTCCTACCCAGAGCAATTAGGCAAGAAGAAGGAATAAAAGGAATAGAAATAGGTAAAGAAACTGCCAAAATATCCCTATTTGCAGATGACATGATCCTATACCTTAAAGACCCAAAAAACTCTACTCAGAAGCTTCTAGATATCATCAATAGCTATAGCAAGGTAGTAGGATATAAAATCAAAATAGAAAAATCATTAGCATTTCTATACACTAACAATGAGCAAACTGAAAAAGAACGTATGAAAACAATTCCATTTACAATAGCCTCAAAAAAAATCAAATACCTAGGTGTAAACCTAACAAAAGATGTGAAAGACCTCTACAAGGAAAACTATACACTTCTGAAGAAAGAGATTGAGGAAGACTATAGAAAGTGGAGAGATCTCCCATGCTCATGGATTGGTAGAATCAACATAGAAAAAATGTCAATACTCCCAAAAGTAATCTACATGTTTAATGCAATTCCCATCAAAATTCCAATGACATTCATTAAAGAGATTGAAAAATCTACTGTTAAATTTGTATGGAAACATAAGAGACCACGAATAGCCAAGGCAATACTCAGTCAAAAGAACAATGCAGGAGGTATCACAATACCTGACTTCAAACTATATTACAAAGCAATAACAATAAAAACAGTATGGTACTGGCACAAAAACAGACATGAAGACCAGTGGAACAGAATAGAGCACCCAGATATGAAGCCACACAACTATAAGCAACTTATCTTTGACAAAGGAGCTAAAAATATATGATGGAGAAATAGCAGCCTCTTCAACAAAACTGCTGGGAAAACTGGTTAGCAGTCTGCAAAAAACTGAAACTAGATCCATGTATATCACCCTATACCAAGATTAACTCAAAATGGATCAAGGATCTTAATATCAGACCCTAAACTCTTAAGTTGATACAAGAAAGAGTAGAAAATACTCTGGAGTTAGTAGGTACAGGTAAGAACTTTCTCAATGAAACCCCAGCAGCACAGCAACTAAGAGATAGAATAGATAAATGGGACCTCATAAAACTAAAATCTTCTGTTCATCAAAAGAAATGGTCTCTAAACTGAAGAGAACACCCACAGAGTGGGAGAAAATATTTGCCAACTATACATCAGACAAAGGACTGATAACCAGAATATACAGGGAACTTAAAAAACTAAATTCTCCCAAAACTAATGAACCAATAAAGAAATGGGCACGTGAACTAAACAGAACTTTCTCAAAAGAAGAAATTCAAATGGCAAGAAAACACATGAAAAAAGGCTCACCATCTCTAGCAATAAAGGAAATGAAAATTAAAACCACGCTAAGATTCCACCTCACCCTTGTTAGAATAGCCATCATCAGCAACACCACCAACAACAGGTGTTGTCGAGGATGCAGGGAAAAAGGAACCCTCTTACATTGTTGGTGGGAATGTAGACTAGTACAACCACTCTGGAAAAAAATTTGGAGGCTACTTAAAAAGCTGGACATCGATCTACCATTTGATCCAACAATACCACTCTTGGGGATATACCCAAAAGACTGTTACTCCAGAGGCATCTGCACATCCATGTTTATTGCGGCACTATTCACAATAGCCAAGGTATGGAAACAGCCAAGATGCCCCAGCACTGACGAATGGATTAAGAAAATGTGGCATCTATACACAATGGAATTTTATGCAGCCATGAAGAAGAATGAAATGTTTTCATTCGCTGGTAAATGGATGGAATTGGAGAACATCATTCTGAGTGAGGTTAGCCTGGCCCAAAAGACCAAAAATCATATGTTCTCCCTCATATGTGGACATTAGATCAAGGGCAAACACAACAAGGGGATTGGACTATAAGCACATGATAAAAGCGAGAGCACACAAGGGAGGGGTGAGGATAGGTAAAGACACCTAAAAAACTAGCTAGCATTTGTTGCCCTTAACGCAGAGAAACTAAAGCAGATACCTCAAAAGCAACTGAGGCCAATAGGAAAAGGGGAAAAGGTACTAGAGAAAAGGTTAGATCAAAAAGAATTAACCTAGAAGGCAACACCCACGCACAGGAAATCAATGTGAGTCAATGCCTTGTATAGCTATCCTTATCTCAACCAGCAAAAACCCTTGTTCCTTCCTATTATTGCTTCTACTCTCTCTACCACAAAATTAGAAATAAGGGCAAAATATTTTCTGCTGGGTATTGGGGGGGAGAGGGAGGGGGCAGGTTGGGTGGTAAGGGAGGGGGTGGGGGCAGGGGGGAGAAATGAACCAAGCCTTGTATGCACATATGAATAATAAAAGAAAAATGAAAAAAAATTACTGCAATTTGTACTGATGGCTTCTGTTTCTGTCCTGGCCCTGAGGGTGGCAAGCAAAGTATAAACTCAAAAATGCAAATGCTATCACTCCCTTTCTTTTTTTTTTTTCTTATTCATATGTGCCTACAAGGCTTGGGTCATTTGCCCCCCCTGCCCCCACCCCCTCCCTTACCACCCACTCTGCCCCCTCCCTTTCAAAGCTAAATTTTCACATTATACCTCAAAACATGAATAAATTCTACAGATTTAAACTTTCTTCTCTTTTGTCTAGTCATTAATCCTCTTTATTTATAAAAAAAATATGTTTGGCAGTATATATATGTATACTTTAAATTTCCACACTGCTAAATTATGGCATAGAGGTATTAATAATTATGATAATGATGGTGACAATGGTGATGGCAACAATTATCACAATAATAATGATCAAAAAGACTTGATAATTCATCAATGATTTCTGGAAATATCTCTAAATTCTTACTTGTTTTTATATTGTTCATTGAAGGAAACCACTGTAGAGTATTAGTACTCCATTGAAGAAGATACTAACATAAATATATGTTATATTCGTCATCACTAACTCCTTTGCTTCATGTTCATTCATTCATTCAATGCACACTTATTAATCACAAATAAGGTGCTAAAATACCAAACCGAGTAAATATCTGAAGTCATTACCTTCAATAAATACATAGATGTTAGATCTGAAAAAAATTGTAACTGAGACAACTATTATTTATGAAAGTGGAATGAGACTACAATGCTTATAAAAGTAGACTTCTGTGAGATTGGTGAAGGCATTAAATGATGCACATGAGTGAAGAGAAAAATTATTCCACACCCAACTAACACTATGTAAATGTGAAGGATTGACATACATGTTACCTGAGTTAGAGAAAGTTGAGGAGAATGGCTCCAGATGCAACTACCTAAAGAAAGTAAGCCTGTCAAGCAAAGTCATGTCTTCTTAATGTTAAGAGAAAGGAGAAGTTAACAATATATTCTAATCAAAGGGATGCCCCATAAGATTTATATTTGAAAATGTAATTTAGCTGCTGTCTAAAGAATTGTTGGAAGGAAATATATTTCTTCTATAAGTTAAAAAAATATTTTTAGATTCTTTAAAGCTCAGATATTTTAATGACCAACTTCATCGTTCTAAAAAAGTTCAAAGCAGAAGCAATAAAATGACTATTATTGCTAATAAAATTGATTTAAAACAACAAAACTTAGACTATTTATTCGACATAAGTTATTTCCATGTTACTGTGCTATAACTATTGAGTATTCTGAACAAATGTGCTGAACTGTGCTTTGGATCATTTGTGTCACATTTTACCTTTTTTAAAATGTCTGAATAACAGTTTATTGTATATATATATATATATATATATATATATATATATATATATATACCATATTTTTTTTCTTTTTTTTGCTTTATTGTTGTGCTGGGTGGGGTACAATGTGGCATTTACACAGATTCTGACAATGTATCAAGTATATCATATTTGAATTCACCCCTTCTACCATTCTCCTTTATCCCCTCTCCCCAGTTTCCTGGAGTAGTTTCAGCAGGTCTCATTTGTGTGTTTACATACATGTGTACTTATTTATTGCCCTGTATTCAACCTCCTATTCCCTTTCCCTACCACAAACCCCTTCCACTGGTACCACTCTCCCCCACAAGCAGAACTTATTCTACCCTCCTGTCCTCCATTTTTGCAGAAGAAACAAGAGAAAAGATAAAACAAAAAACTTGACATTTTAGCTTGTTTGAGATAAAGGCAGCACTTATACTTACCAATGCTTGCCTTTTCCTCTTCAATGCCAAACAAATTAGTATCCTGCTATTCTGATCTTCAAAGACATTTGTATGGCACAAAAGTTTGTCTTCCATATTTCCATGGTATAATAACTTATTCATAAACAGACTATTCTTATAACAAATGCAAGTTTTTTGAGAGTGGCAATTAAGTTGGTTTGTATTTCTTCCACCTATTCTGATTTGATATCTTCTATGTTACAGGTGGTTAAAAGGATAATACTTCAAAAATTATTAGTAATCTCAGTGAGTATTCACAATGTTGTTTTATGCAACATTATTGAAAAATTGTTTTGTATTGTGATATATTTCAGAAACCATTACTTTGTAATTAAAACATTTTTTTCAGTGAAAAGTAACAAAAAAGAACTGACTAATCTCACCTAGTACTAAGGTTTACATGATCAAATGTGCAAATCATAAAGAGGAAGAAAAAATATATTTAGGACAGACATTCTTTAAGTATGGAAGACACAGAATTTTCTGATTGAATAAAATCCCTTTTAGGGTCAGAAAGGTTCGTCAATATGTTAATATATACTTGGAACATGTTACAATTACTGATTTATAGATAACTGAAATGCAAAGTTCTAAAAGCCAAAATAAAATTTTTAAAATGTGAATAGAATATTATAATTTTATTATACATAACACTCTTCAAGGGAGTCTCATTATACTTATAATAACATTCAAATTCCTTACTAGTATTATATAACCACACATGATAAAACCATGCCTGGGTTTCCATTCAATTCACTATTATTCTTCTCTTAATGACTGTTTGAGCTACCAGATCTTTTCTCAACTTCTCAAACTCAGCACTTCCTTTTTGCCATTCTAAAGCTTTATTCCCACCTCACAGCCTGGGCTCTTGTTATTTAAATCTGAGAGGAAATGTGAACTGCTCAAGGAAGACTTCCCTGACTACTTCTCTACTTCCAGTCACCGTCCATCACATGACACTATTGTGCACTCTTTCTAGGACACTCGTCATTTAAAATTATCTTATTTATGTATTTTCATATTATCTGGTTTCTATACATTCCATGAAAGCAGAAAATATGCTCTTTTAGTTTATTATTTTACTGCCAAAACAGAAAATATCAACTTTCACACAGCAAGTATTGAATATGTATTTGTTAGATAAGGAAAGATTGAATGAAAAGCTGAAGAATCCACAGCAGTTCATGGTCTCCTCTGTACCACTATGTCAAAGCAGCTGCAGGCACACACACAGGATTATAGATCTTTCTTTTATTGACAGAATTCATAATGTCTATATACTACTTTTCAATTTTTCATTAGATGGGTTTAGAGAGAGATATACAGAAAGTTATAATATTGCCCAATAAAGAAAAAAATTAAATAACTTGGAATAATGACTATTTTTCTCCAATGGGAATTAAATTTATATCAGTTTACTTCAGAAAAATCTAATTATTTCATTATCTGTGCCCTTATAGAAAAGCAAGAATTTTTTTATATAAAAAACAAGATTAGCTTGGAAATTAGGAAGTATAAGGAAAAAACTTTGAGAGAGTAACAAGACTGAGAGAATATAATTCAAGCTACTTCTATTATACATTAAATTAATATGCAAGCTGTATTGATTGTAATAGTTTCTAAATAAAACAGGGACAGAAAATTTTACTAGCAACCAAAATTATTGAGATCAACTATTCATCCTGTTCACATCACATAGAGTTTTAACTGCAACCAGTGACTCTCAAGGTAGGCATACAACAGACACCCACCAAGTAATCATTATATATTATGCTTGGCCATCAGAAAAGCAAATGTTCATACATGTCCCAGTTATTGTTCAAGAGCTTCACATATGTTAAGAAAGATAATCTTCATTCAAGAGCTTCACATATATTAGGAAAGATAATCTTCATGTAATTGTATTTATCCCCCATGAACTAATTGACCTACCCATTGTAAAGCTACACAGAGTCAAAAATTGAACTGAAGAAGTGAGTCTAGAGACAGACCACTATATTGTCTTCTCACACATCTCACTTCTGTCTGAAAATCAAAATATGTATGTGCAGAATCAAGTCACCTGTAGCTGGCAGTTCTGGAGAATTTTAAAGTTAGATCCAGAAAGTGAAAACACTGGGAACTAGAAAACTGAGGAGGTGATGAATAAACTTTGAATTGATTAGAAGGACTTCAATTGAATTTACCCAGGACAGATTTTGACTGCTTTTTTTTTTTGTTTCCAACTAATTTGTCCAGCATAATGCATACTTGAAGACACATTTGTGAAGTTCTGCAAAACAGGGAAAATTCCTTTAGAATAACTGGTGTACTCTGTTTTTCCCATTTAATAAGCACCTCATTAGTGGAATTTACATTCTCATTTAAGATGGTACTGTGTTCTAAACATAGTTATGAAATGGAAATATAAATAAATTATAAATGCTCTGAATATTTAAAAATCTGCATTTATTAAACACACATTTGAAATCTTAGAGTGAAATATGAAAATAAAATAAAGACAGTACCAGACCCAATTCCATTATTACAAATGAAAATTCACCAAAAGTTTAGCTGCCTTTTGGAGTCAGCTTTTTTGTGAGCTCTTGGTTCTCCTGACCTAACTGGGGTGACTGGAGATACAGAAAGGACAAGCAATAGGCAGACATGCATCAAGTTGGGGCCAGGTGTGCTGGACGCTCAGATGGAGACACACAAATGCCTGGTTGCTTTTCTAATTCTCTTCTCTTTACACTGCTTCTTTTCTCTATCTTTTAAACCTTAGTTCTAAAATCTTCTTTTCTGTTCTTTAAAGTCTCTTTCCTTAGACTCTCTCTGTCCCATGTTTTCTCTTAGCTTTTCCTTAGCATAATCTCTCTTAATGTCTTTGTGCTCAGACTTGCACTGTTCCCTTTAAAGTCTCAGTGCTCAGACTTGCAGACAAACAACATCAGCTGTGTCTAAAAACTGCATTAGAGTAACTCTTTCATTCTGGGTCCTCAGACTTGCACTGTCCCATGTTTCCTCTAATCTCTAGCATAACTCAGCACCAGCAGCAGCGGCATTTTCACAGCAACCTCACAAACAGGCCAAAGCCAGCCAATCAAAATGCCCCATCAAAAAACCTCACATCCTCCTTGTGAGGGAGTCTTTTATACCCACTGGTAAACAAGGAGGTGAAGCAACAGTTCTTGGGGAGGGGCATGACATAGTAACAAGAGAAACCTGAGATCCTACTTCTCTGAATGTAAACAACTTAGGAAAAGCAGCTGTGCCACATTTTGCCTCTAACTTTCTTCTGTGGCTGGGGCCATGCCAAACTCAGCCTGTAGATCATTAAGCACAACTGTGCTTATGTCAAGTTCTCATAGGGCTTCTCAGAATTTTCTCCCCAGAGCCTTACTATTTTCTTCTTTTTACATAGACATAAATTACACTTTCGTATATTACTGTGCTTAGTGTCACCTTCAAACTCTTCAAACTCTTTAATTAAGTTGATTCTTCTAAGACTCTTCTATCTCGCCATCCCCTTTTGTCTCTCCTTTCTGGGAATCTTTCAGGTTTTGCCCTGAGCAAGAAGAGAGCTGGAAAGGAGTACTTTGCAGTAATGCAGAATAAAGTGACCAGCCTCTGATGCTAAGATCCCTGAAACTGTCTTATCTCCTGCCTGTTTCAAGGATTGGTAATTCTTCTAATTCTAAGATTTACAATATATCTTCCAAAAACTTATGTAATTGATGCTTATGCAGTCAGGGTTACTTTCTGGTGTTTACCATTAGGGAACCTAAATGATACTTAGGGAATAATTCCTATCCAAATGACCTTCGGAATTGTTAGTCTCCACCATATGAATAGTTGTAAAAGTGTTAACTAAAAAATGCTGTATAAACAATCCTTAACAAATCATCCAGATAGTTTGTAAGACCTGATGCAAAATGAAAATGCAAGACTCCATGTTCAGTTGCAAAGCAGATTGCATATTTTGGTCACAGTACATTAAACCAAGAATGGACCCTTGTAAACACAGGGATTTGTGCAGCTCCATACCTGTGTATTCATGAAGCTAGCCTTGCAAAGTTATTATGATGGATTTAAATAATCCATATTACTCTTATTAAAATAAGAGTATTTCTTATTTTATACTGGTCCTATTAAAAAGAAAGTATCGTGCTCTTTTATTAATTAAAAGGAAAACTAGAAGAAATGCTTTCATATTTTGATGATTGTCAGTAAGTTTATAACAACTAATTAACCTGTGACAAACTATAATCAGAATAGAGAAATTTAATATATATTTTACTAATGAATAAGTATAAATATTTTAATTATGAAAATAGCATTCCTATAGTATAATCCACAACAGTTGTTAATATTTCTCCCATTGAAATTATTTTATTTAAAAAAATTGTCCATTAGAGTAATTAGACATATTTCATTCACAAGTAGTATGATGATTTATAATGTAAATTTGTCAAAAATATATTATTCACAATATAAAATCTCTGATGCTGGAAAAGTTAAAATATTTCTGAGTGTCTACTTTTTCCATACCTCAGAAAAATTCAAATTTTCTTTATTTGCCACATTGGCAGTGGTAAAAATAAAATGGTAATTCCTGGCAAATATGGAAAACACTATTACAACTAAAGTATTATACATATTATTGCCCTTACTATCAATGTGGTTTTCTTGTTATGATCTTATACCATTCTCTAGTAAACTAAAATATTGTGATATTACAGATTTCCCTAAGATGCTTATTTAAATTTATAATGAGAGAAAAAATTCTTTATGAATGATTTATAAAGCACAAGTAATAAGACTTATCTCTCTGAGCAAAGATTGTGTTATGTGTCATTACCAATACTCTGTAGCCCAGCTGCAGGCATGTAGAACTTAAGAGCCATAAGTAACCTATTGCTCATAGTAGCTCTATAATCTGACCTTAACATGGCCCCTTCCCTAAGGGAATGCAGTCATTTATGTTCATGTATGTATTGAATACATCTGAAATGTTAATTCAGTAATCAGTGTACTTACCAAGGCACCTTGAGTTCTGCCCACAGTAAATGTTTTCTGTTGCTACAATTTGATTTGCCATTCCTTTTCTATTTGGTTAATTCTTTAAATGGAAGCTTAAGATTCTTGTTTTAGTAAGCATAGATAGTTACAAAAGAGCACTGCCTGTTCGATTTTTCATATGGTGGATAAACACCATTAGATGCTACCATGAAAGTGGATGAGCCACCATTAATCATGTACTCATACTGCTGGAAGGAAACTCCAAAGGTCATATAGTTAATTCTCTTGACTCTAAGTAGACTGCCTTGAAATTATATTGGAGTAATAGGTTTCTGTCCAAGGACTTAAAGGTCAGATAGTATCATGAATGTGTTAACATGCACAGCCAAGTAATGTGTGAGGAGATAAGTTAGGTAATTCACGTACAGTATCTTCACATTGCTTCAATCACCAAATACATGAATAATTCCATTTTGACTACACAATAGTTTTGTAGAAGAAAGTGATTTAGATTCAGAACATTTATCTTAGAAGATTTTTTTATGAATGAAGAGCCTCCAAACAAAATGCCTTGCATCAGCTATCTACTGCTGTGTAACAAGCCACCATGATATAACAAATTAAAAGTATTCCAAAACTACTTAAAACAACACTTTATTTGTTCATTTGAGTACATAACTTAAACAGGGCTCAATGGAAATGGATCATTTCTACTTCAGCCTGTCTAAGGTATGTTGGTTTAGATGGTAGTATCCAAGACACCCTCGATCACATGTCTGGCACAGAAGATGGGATTGATGGAATAAGTAGGGGACACACTGAGTCTCTAAATATTTGTGATGTCTTCAGAAGAAGATGTTTTATTATATAGAAATTCAAAAACAAGAGGACAAAAATCGATGAAATATGCTTTTTAAGGCTAAACGATGGGTGTGGCAGAATATCATTCCTGCTGCATTTTATCAGTCACACAAATCAAGACCAGAATCTATTTAGAAACAAGAAAGTACAATGCAAATTGATGTGAGAATGAGTTAAACCAACAACAGATGTTGGTGAGGATGTGGGGAAAAAAGAACCCTTGCTGACAAATGGATTAAGAAAATGTAGTATTTATACACAATGGAGTTTTACTCAGCCATGAAGAAGAATGAAATCTTACCATTCTCAAGTAAATGGGTGGAACTGGAGAATACCAACCTGAGCAAGGTAAGCCAGGCTCAGAACACCAAAAATTTTATGTTCTCCCTTATATGCAGACTTTAGATCTAGGGCAAAGGCAATAATGTTGTTGGACTTGGGTCACACACTAAAGGGAGAACACATACGGGAGGAATTGGGATAGGCAGGAAACCCAAAACTTGAAAGTGTTTGATGTCCCCACTGCTGAGGAGCTAATACAGTAACCTTAAAATGACAGGGGACAATATGGGAAGGTTACTGGGAAGTAGTGAAGAGGTCAGGTAGAGATGAATCAATTCGGGTTGTAATACACTTGTGCATGGAAGCAATGCTAGGAATCTCTCTGTATAACTATCCTTATCTCAACTAGCAAAAATGCTTTGTCTGTCTTATTATTGCTTATGTCTTCTCTTCAACAAAATTGGAGAAAAGGGCAGAACAGGCTCTGCCTGGAAGCGAAGGGGTGGGGGGAAAGGGGAGTGGGGCAGGGGGAAGAAATGGCCCAAACAATGTGTGTACATGTGAGTATATGAATAAAGAGAAAAAAATTTCTAGAATAAAATCTAAATACAATCTGCCACAAAAATTCATTTCACTCTCATATGGGAAATATAAGCAACTCATAAGATTCTTCTCCCTGAAAATTTACTCATTAGAACTTGATACTTGACATTCCATGTTGTGCCATCTGTTTCAGGTATACATTGGGTTCAGGCTTCCTGGTTGCAAGTACCATTCTTCTGAAGAATTGAGAATAAAAAAGATGAGTTGTCTTATTTATGAGACTGGGTCAAGACAATAGAAACTTGCTTTCACAAAAAGGATGAACCAGAAGCACGTAGCAGTCTCTACTCAGTAACAATCCTGAAATCCAGTAAGCAGTTGCTTTCACAGTCTCCCACACCTGTAGCCTGAGAAATGTTCCTTGAATAGAATCAAGTTCTGACTTGACAAGGATCATGACTCTGTCTTAGCCCTATTAGCTTTGTTCTTTGAAATACTATTCTTTTCTTATAGGAAATAAATTATATTTGCTGCTGCATAGTTTTTTTCTTCCCTGATATTAAATAGTTGGTGAAAAGAAATCTCATTATAAACTCTCAACTTTTTTTTTTATTTTTGTGCTTGCTGGGGATTCATTGTAGTATTTACAAAAGTTCTTACAATATATCAAATATAACATACTTGAATTCACTCCCTCCACCATTCTCCTTAATCCCTCTCTCTCCCCATTCCTGGAGTAGCTTCAACAGATATTTTTCCATTTACACACAGGTGTTCACATTATTTGCACTATATTAACCCTCCTTCGTCATTTCCCCACCTTTTTCCCTCTCCCTCTGCTAACAACCACTCCTGTCCCAGGCAGGACATATTCCACCTCCTGTTCTCTGATTTTGTATAAGAAAAAAATCCCCAGAAAAAAATGACATTTTTGCTTGTTTAAGATAGTTACACAGGGAGTTACCTTGTGGCACTTCCATGTATATATGTATTATAGTCTGATTTGGTTCACCTCTTCTATTTTTTGTGTTTCTACCTTAGTCCTTTTCTTATGGTGATTTCAACCAGTTTAAAAATTCTATACTTATTCTTGTATAGAGTACAACAACCATATTCATCTTCTTAACTTCACAAAGGATATGAAAGACCTCTATAAGGAAAACTATAAGCCATTGAAGAAGGAAATCAAAGAAGACTACAAAAGATGGAAAGAACTCTCAACTCCTTTAGTACAAAGTGGTACAAGTCTTGTAGTAACTTTTCATCTAGTTAATGTATCTACTAGAGTCCGATTCTTTGGAAAAAAGCCATCCTTACAAATATCTTCATGTTCTTCTCAATTCTGAGCTGCCAATGTTCTAATGAACACTGTCCTCACTATTCTAAGAAGAGCTGCTTTTTTTCCTGCTGAAGGAATGAGTGTATTAAAAACCCTTAAAAATTATTGAGATCTTAAAAAGGTATCTTACAGCTATATCTTTGATTTAATCTTTTCCTTGTGGCCATGTTTTATGGAATTGCCCTGGAGTCAAGCTTCACTTGAGAGTATTTCTAACTTTGGGGCTGGGAATAACAATTTAGCAAGTGCACAGATGGAAATATTTCCTCCAAATTATGTTAAAATGGAATATTTTCTTCTTTAACACATTACTCTCTTCTAGTGTTTTATCATACACACTCAGTGTTATCAATTGCCTTTTTAAAATTTTGTCTGAATATCTCCACTACAGCCTGATATATTTTTTGTATTTTATTATAACTCAGTCAGGAGTTTTGTTAATTTTCCATCATTGTATGACACTGTTTTCTTTATCAGGCTCATAGTTCAGCCTCCTCACTGATCCTCTAAGATACACCGAAACTTTCATTATCTATCTAATCTCTTAAAGTACCTAGCTCCAAAAGAATACCATGTAGTTTAAATTTATGTTATGGATATCACTCTTTTTGGTTTGAATATCTATCCCATTTATAAATTGCTGAATATAACTTCCAAATTTTTGGTTATCTAAAAACAACTACAATCTATTATTTTTCTCCTTCTGTAGGAAAGAAAGACTAATGGGAGAGTGCTGCTCAGTGTTCATTGGCTGTGGCCACCATTGCTGTTGCATTTAGTCAGGAGCACCTTAGTGCTGGAACATTTGAGATGATATTCATTGCTTCTAATTTCAGCCTGGTACGTCTACCAGGCTGATACTTAGAGAAGCTTATTAACACATATTCTTTCATAATTCGATATTATGATTTGAGCTTTTTTATATAGCAGTTGGATTACAAATGAGTGAAAATGTAAGTGAGTGAAGTGCTATTCCTCTGGATACTTAATTCCAGAATTGGCAAGTTATACTCTACTTTTATCCTACTGGTAAAATACAGCCACAAAGTTATCTCAAATTGCAGAAGAAGATACTACACCCATCTAGTGACGAAAATTGTGATGTTCACATATAGAAACTGGAGGAATTCTTGGATATCATCTTCAGAGACGATATGTCACATGCTAATATTATTCCGTATTATTGTGCTTATACAGTACATAAGCAGTAAGTACTAATTCTCCTTCCTGTACCACAGATGCTGAATATGTTATTCTTCTTGAGTGATTAATGTATTTGTTGAGTAGTAAACTATAAAATAAAATGAATTTTACTCTCTTTGTTATACAGACCTGAATTATAGGTTGACAACTAAGTTTAGGACATCAAGTGTCTAATTGCAAGGTCTTTGGTGCACTGGGTTTTTTAGATATCTCTGAATCTCTTCCATCAGGTTGAGTACTAAGGAGCATAAAATACAGTACATCCCATGAAGAGGAACTGTTTAAGCTTTAATGTATAGATAGGATGAGCAGTGGATGAGATGTGAGGGAGTTCTCGTTCCACCACCATATTTAAAAGGAAATTGCATCTAATAATTAGTACAATTCCCACTGTCTCTTTTATCAGCCTTTGATTGTGTATTGTTTTATCTAACTAATAATGATTTATGCTGTGTGGGCGAGAAGTCATCTAAGTAATAATGTACGTGAGATGAAATCATCATCCATATTTTTATACAGATGTAAGTAACAAATGCAGATAAGATGGAATTTTAAAGTAATAGCATATGATCTTACTGGTTTTACTTTATTTTTTATTATAGAGTAAATTGTTTTTCCTAACAGCTAGCTTAGGTTATAGAGGAAGCAATTTTTGCATGAGTACATTTGAGAGCACTGACATCTTGTTCTTTTGGTGTCAATCCTCATGGAATAAGTATAAAAGGCCCTGGAAGCACCAATATTTAGGAAACCTGGGATGACATATTGACTGTGACAATAGAAGCTCTCTATAGAGTGTCAATAATTGTCTAGTTACTGTCTCCAGCGTGGTGGTCTTTACCAGAAAAAACAGGGTGATGAGAGGAATCACTTTTATCTTTATGAGATAAAGAGTCATTTCAGAAAGTATTTTCAAAGTCCTTCATGTTGGCATTACTAAGAAAGAGGACATAAAAGTGTTTTTTCAAGAATGATAGAAGAGATGTCCTCTGCTTACCAAAAGCGTCACAGGGAACAAGCAGTGTTTTGTGTGTGTGTGTGTGTGTGTGTGTGGTCATTTTCCCATTTGCTTCACTTAGTTTGCACAGTGGTCCCCAAAGAAAGAAGAGGAAAGGGAAGGAAGAAGTAAAAGGATTAGAGTAGCGACAAGGATAGTGCTGGTACCATGTCTAGTCTTCAGTGAATCGGAGTTGTGTGCATGGGTCAGAAGAGGGTTAGAAAGATTATACTAGGTACTTAATTTTAGATGATTGCAGAAGAAAGTGTGAAAGGACATTCTTGTAAAGTTGGTGTGAACCAAAGAAGCAGCCTTTAGTTACATCATAGAGGGAAAGAAAAGTTTCAAAACCTGAATTCTGTGTTTATATAAGCAATGGTTAATGAAATGAGTGTTGAACAGATTCCTTCAAGCAACTAAAAATAAAAATGTTCCATGTTTAAGAAAGAAATAAAGATAAATTTTGTGAGTGATTTAAACTAAATTTAGGTGAGAGCTATTATGTTTTGTTCAGGCAAAAAGTTTATTAAGTTTTTCCTTCATAGCAAAAAACATACTAAGCAAAAAAAATAGAGGCCTTCAATTTAGAGTAGTCATTTTTCTTTTATGCATAAATTAATCAATTACTAGAGATATTTTACCTTCTACTGTAGGTAGAAGGTTTCTTTCATTATTATATTTATTCCTAAAGTTGATATTCTATCATATTCATTATACTTTTCTTCTGAAACAGAATTCTTCTTTTAAATTTTCCTGTTCATGTTATGCGTTTCTCCTGTTACATAGACAATGATTTTCATTTTAACACAATTTTATTTCTACTCCCCATAATATACTTTTTAATCTTCCTAAAACTCTACCCTCTACTCCAAGGTCAAGGCCACATCAAAAACATATACACCTGAAGGCAAAAAGAACAGAGTAGGCAACATAATACTAATATTATTACCACATATTCTCATCAAGGACCATGTCAATGAATTCACATGTCACTGTTTACTATTTTCAGCTTTCTGTCCCCTTAGAGTTATTTTTATCATTTTTATGTACAAAACAGTAGAATATTTGTGAAATAAAGTAACTGGATCAATGTTACAGCTTTAGTGACTGGTCTATTAAACTTAAAAAGTTTTATCATGCTATGTCATAAAAGGTTAACTACTATGAAATCCTAACTTATTAAACATAAAGTGGAGTGAAAGAAAAGATTTCATGTATTGAAAAACAATATTTGACATTCATTTTAATATAAATTCTGGAAAACTTGAGTCTGAACATTAACAACATAGTTTAAGTCAATGAAGAGATGTAGTTTGCCTTTCAAAACCAGAAGTTTCACTTGAAAATAGTAAGAACTACTCATATAAAAATATAATGTTATTAGATGTCTCCTTCCAGGATATGTAGAAGCCATAGTTTGTCCATTCCTCCCACTAAGTAGTTCATATTTTTACCCCAACCAAAAACATTCATCATTATATTTTTAATATAATTTTCTTTTGAAAAAGAAAATGAATGGTCAGGAAAAGTTGGAGAAAGCAGAAGAATCTGAATTACAAAGAAGAAGCAAAACCAGGTGGGAATTCTAGAATACAAAGATAGTAATGTTGAGTTATCTGGGTTTTCATTTTTGCCTGATCTATCACAAACTTGAGTTCAATGAAGCTGACAACAAAGAAACACCAGTGTATACAACAGCCCTACCAAAATCCTGTGGTTTATAGCCAAAAAGTTAGGAAAAGGACTTAAGGAGACAAAAAATTTTTAGACTGTACCTAACTCTGGCCATATTCCACAGAAAAAGTTTTGATACAGCTGTACCAATGCAGAATGCCTAAAAGTATAGTCCAGACATGCACCTCACAGGTTATGTGTAACTAGAATCCCTGGAACTTCACTAGGATTGGAGTTTAGTGAAGTCAAGTTAGGTATTGATCCCTACTAGTCTGTAACAAAACTCCCCACTGGGTGCAGGGTCAATGGAGTCAAATGAACTTCCACCCCAGAAAGCAAATTGTTCCTCCCTTTCTTCACCAGAAAAAGTCTAGTGAAGAGTCAACACTTCTGCTGCTACCCTGTGGTAATGACACCACTCTAACACAGTGAAGACCTTATAGAAACATGAAACGTCTACCTTTGTACAGCAAAAGGAAGAGCCATCTCCACCTTCCTGTGTGTCATAAAAGACTGAGCCGGGAATCTGGACTTGAATTTCAACCTGACAGTAAGGACTAGTATTCTTCTCCATTTTCCTTCTAGAACAGTGTCAGAAATAGACAGTGACTAAGACAGCCTTAACATTTTCCTCAGGTTAATTAAATTTGTAATAGACTTCCTGCTTCTATGCCCTTGACCTCACTTTCTAGGGAGCATTTACTAGACAAAACATGAAATTACAAATTCTTTCTTTGTTCCTTTGAAATGTAAATATCTTAAAAAACTATTTTCCAATTTTATAATCCAGAACTAACCTTCTCAAGGACTTGGGAAGCTGTCCTTTAAATTACATTCATCAAGGAAGATAACACTTACACCTACTAATTAGGTATGTGGGTAGGCACCTTGCTCAAAGTTGTAAAACTACCGCCTGTCATGAAGATTCTAGAAAGTTTATTTTGGCTTTGAGTAAAACCAATTAGCAAACATAGATACCCTAAGAAGCCCCCTCCACAACCCTGCAGAGGAATTTAGACCACTGTCTCTTTTCTTTTGTAATATTAAACAGGCCTGCAGTGGTTCCTTGCCTGTTAAAGTTTCATGTAACTTTCACTTTGGAACCATCTCAAACAAACCTTGTTTTATAGCATGCTACAAAAATGTGAAGGTTTTAAACAAAAACCAGCACCAAAAGCCAGGAATAACTAAATGGAAAAAGACACTCAATAGACACCAGCAGTCAGATGACAGAATTACTAGAATTTTTTGATAAATACTTTAAAATGCCCATTTTAAAAAACACTTCAATAGAAAAGTATGCTATTTATGAGATGCATACTTGAAACCAATGAGAAAACAGAAAAGTATTAGCAAAGAAAAGAAATAAAGGTCAAACTAAAAGAAATTTAAGATCTTAAAAGTACAGTAACTGAAATGAAACCTTACTAGATTGGCTTATTAGGAGAACAGGACATTAGCAGTCATGTAGATTATATGCTGCAGCAGTCACATGCTTTCAGAAACTGCACTGCTGGCTCTTGTTTTATTTTAGTAGATGGTTAAAAAATGAATATTGTACATTTTCTATGAAAACAGAGAATGAATTTTTATAATAAAAATGAGTCATGCTAGAAATAAATCTTGCCAATAGATATTTATTTAATTAGATAATGATGACTCTTTTTTAAATAATGCATATCACTTATACAAAGGGATTTCATTGTGATATGTCCATACACACATAGAATGCTCTTTGATCAAATTCACCCCTTTTCTTTTTCATATCTCTCTCCCCTTTTTTATTTTATAAGTTTTAGTGGGTTTCATTATTCTGTTTTCGTGAATGCATATAAAGTATTTCTATCATATTCTTAATATAGTAAAAACAGCATCTTAGGTTTGCATCACACTTAATAATGTGTTTGCCAAGTGCTGCATGAAGCATTTTATGCTTACCATGAACTGTTACCTGCCATATTATAGCAGACAATCAGGCCACAGAAGAAACTAAGTCACAGAAGTTTACAATTTTACATTTAAGAAGTGAGGGACAGAGGGGAGGAGAGGAGGGGGAGGGGGAGGGGGGAAGAAATGACCCAAACAATTTTTTTTATTGTTTTATTATTCATATGTGCATACAAGGCTTGGGTCATTTCTCCCCCCTGCCCCCACCCCCTCCCTTACTACCGACTCCACCCCCTCCCTCTCCCCCCTACCCCCTCAATACCCAGCAGAAACTATTTTGCCCTTATTTCTAATTTTGTTGTAGAGAGAGTATAAGCAATAATAGGAAGGAACAGGGTTTTTGCTGGTTGAGATAAGGATAGCTATACAGGGAGTTGACTTACATTAATTTCCTGTGCTTGTGTGTTACCTTCTAGGTTAATTCTTTTTGATCTCACCTTTTCTCTAGTTCCTGTCCCCTTTTCCTATTGGCCTCAGTTGCTTTTAAGGTATCTGCTTTAGTTTCTTTGTGTTAAGGGCAACAAATGCTAGCTAATTTTTTAGGTGTCTTACCTATCCTCACCCCTCCCTTATGTTCTCTTGCTTTGATCATGTGCTCAAAGTCCAATCCCCTTGTTGTGTTTGCCCTTGATCTAATGTCCACATATGAAGGAGAACATACTATTTTTGGTCTTTTGGGCCAAGCTAACCTCACTCAGAATGATGTTCTCCAATTCCATCCATTTACCAGCAAATGATAACATTTCGTTCTTCTTCATGGCTGCATAAAATTCCATTGTGTATAGATACCACATTTTCTTAATCCATTCGTCAGTGGTGGGGCATCTTGGCTGTTTCCATAACTTGGCTATTGTGAATAGTGCCGCAATAAACATGGGTGTGCAGGTGCCTCTGGAGTAACCTGTGTCACAGTCTTTTGGGTATATTCCCAGGAGTGGTATTGCTGGATCAAATGGTAGATCAATGTTCAGCTTTTTAAGTAGCCTCCAAATTTTTTTCCAGAGTGGTTGTACTAGTTTACATTCCCACCAACAGTGTAAGAGGGTTCCTTTTTCTCCCGCATACTCGCCAACACCTGTTAGTAGTGGTGTTGCTAATGATGGTTATTCTAACAGGGGTGAGGTGGAATCTTAGTGTGGTTTTAATTTGCATTTCCTTTATTGCTAGAGATGGTGAGCATTTTTTCATGTGTTTTTTTGGCCATTTGAATTTCTTCTTTTGAGAAAGTTCTGTTTATTTCACTTGCCCATTTCTTTATTGGTTCATTAGTTTAGGGAGAATTTAGTTTTTTAAGTTCCCTATATATTCTGGTTATCAGTCCTTTGTCTGATGTGTATGATCCAAACAATTAACACACATGTGAATAAATGAATAATTAAAAAAAAGAGAGAATTCTAGAGAAATCTAACCTGGTATTAAGGAAAGTGGTTAGATTACCTTTATGTTACATTACATGATATGTTTCAGCTCTTTAAAAATATCCCCATAAGGTGTTAGGAATTATGAATTAAAATATCGATTTAAACAGAGTTTACTTGGTTACAGAAAAAAGGAATTGTTAAAAACATAGGATTTCATAGTATAAAAATCTTCATCAGCAAAAATCCATTAATTTTTCCATGTTAAAATATTTTAGATAAAATATAACGAGATAATATGCAATGTGAAATCATTTTTCAGAAATGACATGATTGTTTAATATATATTTTGTAGTTTACTTTTCACTAATAACAACTACCATTTTAAATTAATTAATATTAGATGAAAAGTAATGAGGACTACTAAAGAAGAAAGTTAACTTTCACTTTAATCAATAAGTAGCAAAAATTAAGGAATCATGTGTTGCTTACTTCCAGAGAATCTCCTATAGCATGCTATATCAATAAATTTTTATCTCCTATAAAATGACATACACAGTCATTTGTGATACTGTTTTTGAATGATGCTTCTTTTCTGTAATTAAGCAATTCTATAGGGAAAATCAAAAGTTATGTTCAATAACTACTGCTCATTCATTTATTCATTCTCGTCAGCATCACTGGTTCTTATGTGTGTCTTGTTCTCCCATGGACACAAGGAAAGAAGTCCTCCCCCCATGTTTGTATCTGGTGTTTGCTCAGTTTCTCTCTGATGGAACCACAGCTTTGGGGGCAAATCTTACCTCTGTATGTGCCATCAAATTCATGTACAAGGGGAAATCTTTCATGCTTGAACTTAAAGCTCTCTAGTGAAGGAACTTATCTTAAGTATGAATGTGTTTGCTTCTGCAATGAAGGTTTTCCATTGTGTATAATTAGAAAAAGATTTTGTTGGTGGGTGAACTGAACCAAGATACATTGTAAGCATGTATGAAAATGTCACATGAAACTCCTGTACTACTAATCTATGCTAATAAATATGTACAAAAAGACATGTTCCATGTGTAAAAATAAAAAAAATTAAAAGAGTACATTTTGCTGAAAATCACAGCAGTAGGGTTCTGTGGTAAAGAAATAAGATACTATTGCTTTCAGATTGAGGTATCTAAAGAGTTTTAAAAATGATTTCTTTCACTTTTGATTGTATATTTAGATATAGGTCAGAAAGATTTGTCCTTTTCTTCACCATCAAAACTGCAAAATCATTTGCTTATTACAGACAACACGGAAACATGGAAGAAATATTTGAAAATGTTTTTGTTCTTTTTTTAATTTAGATACAACATCTCAACAGAATTTTTTAAATATTCAGTGGGTTTCTCACAAACATTTCTTTTAGTTCTTTCTGCAACTTCCATGGGATTTTCAGTTTTTCTTCAAACGTGTGGAACCTAACTCAGTTCTAGTACAACTCCAAAAGTAATAAAATTTTTATTTATGTAGAATTTTTAAGCACGCTTATTTTTCATTTTAATTTTTAAATTAAATTAATTTTAACTGATTCATGAAAATGTAACAATTATACATATTAATGGGGAACCATGAGAAACCTCAATACATGTGAACATTATGCAGTGTTCAAATCAGGATAAATATTAAATCAGTCTCTTCAACCATCTATCACTTTCCATGACAAAAACATTAAAAATGATTTCTTCTACTGCATTGAAGTGCTCAATATACAATTCTTATCTCTAGTCACTCTACCGTGCAATAACACCAGTACCTCTTACCTCCATCTAATTGTAAATCAGCACCCATTGACCAATCGTGTATAAGTGAAATCATAAGGTACTTGTTTTTCTGGCCTGTCATATTTCATTTAAGGTACTTATCTCCTATTCCAGTCTTTTTTTGAGAAAATGCATGTTTACGTAAAAGCACTTGCTTTTGTTCTTAAGTTTTTGGAGTTCCTTATATATTGTGTAATAACCCCTTGCCAAAAATGTAGTTTGCAGACAATGGAGGTTGTCCCTTCACTTTACTGATTTTTTTATGAAGCAGAGACATTTTAATTTAATGCAATCCCATCTTTCTATTTTTGTTTTTGTTTCCAGTGCTTGGGAGGGGTCTTTTCCAAAGTTTCCTTGCCCATTACTGAGTTATTAATAGTTTTCCCCTTATTCTATTCAGTAGTTTCACATTGCAGTTCTTAAACTTAAGCCTTTCATCCATTTTGAGCTGAGTTTTCTAACTGGTGAGAGGTAGGGGTCTAGATTCATGTAGATACTCAAATTTCCTACCACTGTTTGTTGAGAAGATTATATTTTGATTCAATGTATTTTTAACATTTTTGCAGAAAATAAGTTTGTTATAGGTATATGAGTATATTTCTAAGATCTTTATTGTTCTATTCATTCATGTGTCTTCTTTTATGCCAGTGCAGTGCTGTTTAAATTAGTATAGTTCTGCAGTATATTGTAATTCAAACAGTGCAATGCCTCCCACTTTATCTGTATTGCTCAAGATAGTTTGTCTTTTGAGGGATTTTTGTAGTTCCACACAAATTTCAGTATTTTTTTTCTAGTTCTGTGAAGAATGTTATTGTTATCTTTGTAGGAGATATCACTGCATTTGTATATCACTGAGTCTTATGGGCATTTAAATAATACTGATTCTTCTATACATTAAAATTATATGTCTTTCCATTTTTTGTAACCACTTCAATTTCTTTCATCAGTGTCTTATAGTTTCCATTGCATATATATTACACCTCTTTGGTTAAATTGAATCATAGATACTTTTGTAGAAACTATATCTGGAATTGTGGTCTTTATTTTTATCTTTGATAATTCACTATTAGTGTATAGAAGGGATGTCAAATTTGTTTATTGGTTTTGCTAAATTTGTTTACTAATTCTGATAGTTTTAGAAATTAGTAGAAGGGAGGAAATAACGCATATGATACAAAAAGACAAGAAAGATCAACAAATCATGTGGTTCACTGAAAATAAAAAATTGACAAATCCTAAACTAAGAATAAAGTGGTAAGTTAGCAAGTAATGAAAATATTCATAAAAACAACATGGATAAGTGCTGAGATTTTTAGAAATGAAGGTGATTATTCACATAATTTTAAGCAAAAGTCATCTCCTGCTGTAATGCAAGTGATTTAAGTGCAAGTGATACTGGCTTTCACATTCACTTCCTTTAGATCAGTTATTCTTGAACAAGTCAATGTAACTCTGCAAGAAGAGAATCATTGTTACTGACATGCTTTACTTCCAGTTCAGACATTTCAGTTATATTCTTTGTAAAGGCAGCCACTCTCTTCTATTTGAAATTTATTACTTCTCCTTTTGCAGATTCAGAAAGCTTCAAAACTGTGGCAGCATTCCTGTTGGAGTGCTTCAGCCAACTTGATGTCTTTGCTTTTTAACCAGGCCTCATCTGATGCTTTGTTTGAATTCTCTCAGTCAATGAGGGCTTTGGTGTGTCTATATAAGATCCTTCATAGCCTCTGTTCTGAGCATGTAGTACTGGAGTAGCTGTCAGCCTTAAATCTTCATCTGACTCTTCAGACTCAATGCTCTGTTTTCCTAAGTTTTTCAAGTAGTCCAACAATGTTCAGTAGGTACTTTTTAATGACCAGGAACTCTTATAAGGCCAGGGTATACAAGTAGGTTACTGTATGAGTATGTGATTTTTATGCAGTCATGCCATTTTGTCAGTTTTAGCATGGCACTGCTTGGTCCTGTTGCAAAAATTAATAAGGAAGTTCTCCTCTTGTTCAAAGAAGTGGTTAACCTCCTCTACCCCATAAAAAAGGGTTTCACCAGGACTTTTCTCCACACCCTTGTCCAAAAAAGCCAGCAGACATCTCTGTTATTTTTCCTCAAATGCTCAGATCCTGATCAGATTCCAGGAATACATAAAAGTTGCAATCTTTACTGAGAACAGGATGAGAAGAAAGCTGGTGTAGAAACACTTCATGGGAACGCGGATTTCCTAAAGCCATCAAGATAGGAGCTTCTAGTTCCTGCCTCACCTATCTTGCTCTTCTTTGGTCCTAGACCTTCCCTGTTCTCAGATTCTACATTTTCTTTCAAAGGTCATCGGTGTCTGACTTCATTGGAACAGAAGAAATAAAAAGTCCATTACAGCTTGTTGTTTCATTAAAAATGTGGTTTAACCACACAAAGTCTTCACGTTCCTTTATGAGCAAAAACTCTGGGCTCTGGAATGAGGGCAGTGTGGTGTTGGTGTACACTGTACAGTTGAGAATATCTCTCTCAATTTGTGCATCAGGATGTCAATCTGAAAGGAAGACACAATATTCTTATCCACAGACACAGATCTCAACTGTAGTACTCCTCCAGCTGCAGCAACTCTGGACTCTTAGACATGGTGATGCAGGCCTTCTGCAGAGGTCACCTGCCTGTGCCAGGGGAGAAAGAGGCTGGGCCACCACAGAGAACCACATCTTAGAGATGGCTGCCCTGCCTCTGCTAGCCTCCCTTTCATAAGGCAGCTGCAAGCCTTGGCTTTCCACCACTAACGCCACAGTTCCCTGAGTAGGGCCTGATTTTACTTTTATTATACTTTCTTTATCTTTCTCCTCTTTTTGTAGTTATATATACTAGTTGTGTCTTTTTAGTTTGTCTATTATAGACTTTTGCTTTGTGATTACCCTGAAGGTTAAAAATAACTTCTTCTGATTATAACAAGATATTTTGAAATGATAGTGACAAATTATAGAGATAAGAAATAGAAAAGAGGATTTTTTTATTAAACTTCACACTTGTGTTCCATTCTGCTTGTATTTTGAATTGTTAAGATACCACTTTATTTCTTTTTCATTTGCCTAGCTTTTCTATATTAATTTATTATTTTAATTTATTTTGTTTTTCATCTTCATGGTAAAGATATGAATGGTTTGTCTACCACATTTACAATATTAGAGCATTCAGAATTTGTCTTTACATTTACTTATATCAGTAAGTTTCATACCTTCATTCATGTTCTTCTTAACTTGGTAATGACTCTTTCTTTTAGTCTAAAGACCTCCCTTTAACAAACATTTCTTTTAAGAAAAGGTCAAGTGGAGATATAATCTCTCAGCTTGTCTTTGTATGGGAATTTTTTATATCTATTATATTTCTAAAGAATATCTTCACTGGGTACAATATTCTAGTTGGTAATATTCATTCTTTAGGACTGTAAAAATTTCACACGAATTTCTTTTCTCAACTACAAGCTTTCAGGTGAGAAGTCTGATATTAGGTTAAGTTTCCATACTATTATTTGTTGTTTGTTTCTTGCTGACTTTAGAGTTTAGTTTTTATACTTTACTTCCCTTTAGAGTCAGTTTAGAACATGTGTTGAGGTAAACCTATTGAATTAAACTTGACTGATAACCTTTGTCCTTCCTCTACCTGGATATTTATATCTTTTCTATGCTTATGAAGTTTTCTTTTTTTTTCTTTTATTATTCATATGTACAAACAAGGCTTGGGTCATTTCTCCCCCCTGCCCCCACCCCCTCCCTTACCACCCACTCCGCACCCTCCCTCTCCCCCCCACCCCCTCAATACCCAGCAGAAACTATTTTGCCCTTATTTCTAATTTTGTTGTAGAGAGAGTATAAGCAATAATAGGAAGGAACAAAGGTTTTTGCTGGTTGAGATAAGGATAGCTATACAGGGCACTGACTCACATTGATTTCCTGTGTGTGTGTGTTACCTTCTAGGTTAATTCTTTTTTTTTTTTTCCGGTGCTGGGGACCGAACTCAGGGCCTTACACTTGCCAGGCAAGCGCTCTTCCACTGAGCTAAATCTCCAACCCCTAGGTTAATTCTTTTTGATCTAACCTTTTCTCTAGTTCCTGGTCCCCTTTTCCTATTGGCCTCAGTTGCTTTTAAGGTATCTGCTTTAGTTTCTCTGCATTAAGGGCAACAAATGCTAGCTAATTTTTTAGGTGTCTTACCTATCCTCACCCCTTCCTTGTGTGCTCTCGCTTTTATCATGTGCTCAAAGTCCAATCCCCTTGTTGTGTTTGCCCTTGATCTAATGTCCACATATGAGGGAGAACATACTATTTTTGGTCTTTTGGGCCAGGCTAACCTCACTCAGAATGATGTTCTCCAATTCCATCCATTTACCAGCAAATGATAACATTTCGTTCTTCTTCATGGCTGCATAAAATTCCATTGTGTATAGATACCACATTTTCTTAATCCATTCGTCAGTGGTGGGGCATCTTAGCTGTTTCCATAACTTGGCTATTGTGAATAGTGCCGCAATAAACATGGGTGTGCAGGTGCCTCTGGAGTAACCTGTGGCACAGTCTTTTGGGTATATCCCCAAAAGAGTGGTATTGCTGGATCAAATGGTAGATCAATGTCTAGCTTTTTAAGTAGCCTCCAAATTTTTTTCCAGAGTGATTGTACTAGTTTACATTCCCACCAACATTGTAAGAGGGTTCCTTTGAAGTTTTCTGATATTATCTCTTTGAAAAATGTTTCTACCCCATGGCATTTTCAAGTCCTTTTGGAACCCCAATGTTTCAAATACTTCTTCTGTTAATGCCGGCCCAAGGTTCCTGTGGGACATTCCTCTCATTTTATTTTTTCATAAATGTGTACTTTCAAATCATCTGTCTTTCAGCTCACAAATTATTTCTTCTTTTTGATGTGTCCTGCTATTGATGCTTTCTATCATGTTTTATTTTCACTGAATCTCTTTTTCAGCTCAAGGATATCTGTTTGAATTTTTTAAAATTGCTTGCATCTGTTGAGTTTCCCTGTTAGAATATTTAATCATTTCTGTGTTGTCTCAAGGCTCATTCTGTTTGCTTAAAATAACTTTTTAAACTTCTGCATCCTCTAGTCCATCCAGACTGGCTACTATGTGGTGGATTTCTAGCACTTATTTTGACCACTAGGTGATGTCATGTTGTCCTGAAAGCTCTTAATTCTTGATGTGCAGAATATAGGTCATTGCAGGAATGGGTACATATTCTAGTATTAACAACCGGTTTTGCTTGTACCTATCTTTCTAGATATTCTAAGCCAGCTGTGGCCACTTTGAGGTTGTGGCTACCTCAGGTATTGAGGCTTTGAGTTTTCCTAAACTTGTCTTTTAATGTGTGCATGCATGTGTCCATGCATTTCTCCTTGGTGAAATTCTTATTGCTGTATATTACATTGAATTCATTAGTTTTTGTTTTTTACATGAAAGACTTCTGACCACAAAATCTCTTAACCTTTTGTTTTCCTGGGAATATTATGACTTTTCCATATTTAAAAAGAATATTTATTGTATATAGAATCCTAAATTACATTTTTTTTCTTTTTAACTCTAAAAGATTTTCTTTTTTGTGTTCTGGTTTCCATTATTTCTGTTTCTTTTAATCTGATTGTTGCTCCTGTACAAAAATGTGTCTTCTTTCTCAGGCTACATATTGTCTTTGTTTATCAACATGAGCCTATTTGATGTTTTCTTAATATTTAGTTGCCTGGTATTTATAAATGTTTCAAATATCTGATGTGACATTTCATCAATGGTGATAAATTCTTTGTCATTTTACCTTAGAATTTTTTTTTCAGCCACACTTTATTTTTATCATTTTTGGTTCTATCTTCATTCATGTTCTTTTATTTTACTCTCTCTCTCTCTCTCTTTCTCTGTCTCTCTCTGTCTCTCTGTCTCTCTCTGTCTCTTATTATCTGTTATGCTTCAGATAATTTTCAACTGACCATCATTGAGTCTATGGATCTTCCCTTACACTATGAATATTAAACCCTTTTCATGAGTTCCTAATTTCAGTGATTGTAGTTTTAGCTACAAAATTTCCATGTTTCTTTTTTTATTAAGTAAAAACCTGTGCTTAGAATCCCTACAATTTTAATATTTACATGATTTATTTCTATTTCAGTTTTCTCACTATTTAGTTATTAATTTTTTTAGTTATTTATTAATTAAAATTAATTTAGTTATTATTTTTTTTACCTAGAAGGTAACACACATGCACAGGAAATTAATGTGAGTCAACTCCCTGTATAGCTATCCTTATCTCAACCAGCAAAAACCCTTGTTCCTTCCTATTATTGCTTATACTCTCTCTTCAACAAAATTAGAAATAAGGGCAAAATAGTTTCTGCTGTGCATTGAGGGGGTGGGGGGCAGAGGGAGGGGGCAGAGTGGGTGGTAAGGGAGGGGATGGGGGAAGGGGGGAGAAATGACCCAAGCCTTGTATGCACATATGAATAATAAAATAAAAAAAGAAAAGAAAAGAAATAAAGACCAAAACTCCAGCAAAAAAAAAAAAATTTGACCACTTTCCTATATATTGAAATTCCAGACATTGGCTATGAAAATTGTAAGAAAAATTTAAGATTCTGAATTGAGTTTTGGTTGTCTCAGTAGGATTCATTTTGCTCTTTCCAGACAGACTATGGCAATTCCCCTCCCTTGATTCTGGTTTGATCATATTCCAAGCTGGTTTTCAGGCTTTGTGAGTGTTAGCATTTACCCATATGTTATTTGCTATTAAAAGTCCCCAAAGAAAGATTGAAATGTCAAACATTTCTCTTAAACTATGATTTTGCTCATGCAACATTAAAAGTTCAAAACACAGTTTAGTTTCTCAGATTTCTAACCAGTGTCTCACCTCTCAGCTAGTACTAAAGGATCAGCATATCTTGAGGAGAAAACTATGCAAAACATTTAGCAATTAGCACAATAAGCAACATCTCTTTGTAATATCTTTGTTTCCCACATCTTTGATGACTTAGTTTTCTGATGCCAGTAAGTACCTATTAGTCTTGTTTTTCTAATTATTCTCAGAGAAAGAATTCATCACATGTAAGTGATTAAACTATATTAAGAAAAGGCAATATTTGACTATTAAATATAATTTTGAGATTAAACTCATAAAAACTCATGGAAAAATCCTGAAGGATATTATTTGGAATTGCTTTGAAACCTGGGATCAATTTGGGAGTAATGGGATTGTCATAATATTTAATCTTCATATTCATCAACATGATATCATTGTCTAATTACTGATATCTTATTTAGTATATCCTAATAATATTTTACAGTTTCCCTATAAATTCCTAAGCACTGCTTACGATGTAAGTGGAGGTACTTTATAGACTCTAACATTGTTTAAATTGTATTTTCTTTTAGATTACATTCTCTATTTATTTCTGACAAGTAATTATTGCTCATTAATCTTATAGCAGCCAGCTTTAAAGTCTTATCACTTTCGAAGTTTGTAAGTTGTTTTGTCTATTTCCATATGTATAAAATATCAGTGATGAATAATTAGATTAGTTATTGTCAAATATATTATAGCTGTGATTTTACATTCATTTTAGTGACACACTCATATAAAAGTAAATTAGATACAATAATATATTGTCGTGCTGCATTTAACCATTATCACAATTTATGAAAAAATATTTTCCAATTCTAACATTCATCATCCCACCAGTTTATTTATCATTACATGAATCAACTTTTTAAAATAAGTTAATTATAGAAAATACATTGCATTTCCCTTTCCTTGAGATGTTTGACATAAAGCTGCTTTTAAATTCATTCATGATACTTTCACATGAGTATTTATCTAAACTTTCATAAGAACCCATTCACAAGCCTTTAAAACACTTACTTTTCATTGTCTTCTGTACAAGCTCATTATTCTTGGTTGTTTATACATGTTACCCATAATGTAAGCATACAGCACACTACTTTATACAGACTGATTTTAGATTTGGGTTTACAGAAAAATGGATCAGTAAGTACAGAGTGCTCCTATTATATTCATTGAGGCCCCATTTAACTTCTCTGTTATTAAAAATTTTCATTATAGCGTGATACATTTTTTAAGGTTGGCCAAACTTGGTAAAGACTATTAATTAAAGTCCTTCATTTACATTAGTGTTCATTTTTATGTACAATTTCTGATCATTTGACAAATGTACCATCACATGTATCTTACAACTTCAATATTACACAAAATAATTTCATTGACCTAAAATTTGCCTGTGGTCAAACAATTAATTTCTCACTCTCTTCCTGAATGCTCAGCAATCAATAATCTTTTTATTGTGTGCATAGCATTATTTTTTCCGTGATGTCAAAGTTCATATAAGTAGTCTTTCAGCTTGACTATTTTCACTTAGCAATATTTATCTAATATTTTCCAATGCATTATTTGTCTCTCATTTCATCCTGTGGGGATAAATAGCAAACTGTGTATTTGTTGGACTTTATGAGTTTGGTAAATAACTGCCAAACTCTCTTTCAAACTGGCTCTATTATTTTGCATTCACACTTGAAAAGAATCAGAGTTCTGGTCAACTCACATGGTCACCAGCATTTGGTGCTGGTCAGTGTTTTTTGAGTTTAACTCATTTTTAATTTCTATGTAGTGATATATCATTTTTTCAATTTTCAGTTCCCTAATGATGCATGAAGTTAAGTATTTTTTCATGTATTAATTTGCCATATGTATGTTTTCTTCAATGGGGTGTCTCTTCCTATCACTAATCCATTTTAATTGGGTTGTCTGTTTTCTTATTATTAAGTTTTCACTGGTGTTTGTTTATTTTTTATAGCAGTCATTTGTCAAATAAGTGATTTAAAAATACATTCTCCTAGTCTATGGTCTGTTTTCAATGTCTTAAAGTGAAATTTTTTTATTTCATAAATGAACTTTATAAGCATCATCATTTCATACCAATAATTATGTTAACCTTTTAATTTACCATTCTGTCTTTCCTTTCAGACTGTCCATAAGGAAAAAATTTAGCAAACTATCTTAAGTTTGCTTATCTATTTATTTTTTTTTTAATTTTATTTCTTTTTTTAAATTGTTTTATTATTCATATGTGCATATAATGCTTGGGTCATTTCTCCCCCCTGACTCCACCCGCTCCCTTATCACCCACTCCGCCCCCTCCCTCTTCCCCTCAATACCCAGCAGATAAATTTGCTTAACTATAGATGAACTTTCTCTTAACAAAATTTACTTTTCAGAACACATTAATATAAAATGACAAATAAATAGGCACTGAATTGTTGTCTGCCCATGTTGGTGAATGCAAACATTACTCAGTTATTGACATATATTTTTATGCCTTCTATACCTCATGTAGGTTCTCCTCATTAATAAACTGTAATCCAAAGTCATCTGGGAAAGCAATTCTTTAAAATGTAGTTTTTGGTTACGCTCCACTCATGCAAATGGTAACTTCTTAAGCAAATGATAAGACAACATGTAGCCAGGATATGTTGTAAGGAAAAACCTCACTGCAAAGATTACATTTGAGTAAAGTGTTGAAGGAATTAAAGAAGTAAATCATTAGGCTTTTTGAAGAAAGAGCATTCAAAGGCCCTGAGAGGGATGTTACTATACTTCTAGGTAAATTTATGTTGATATTGTGGTTGGAACAGGTAAACAAGGGAAGAACTAGCAAACTTAAAATTATAAGGTGGTGAAAAAGTAGGGTTATTATAGAAACAAATAAAACACAATTAGTTATTGTTTGTTCCATTAAGTACATAATGAAAAATTAAAAATTGCATGTTTCATCTAACATTCTTCTATGGTTGCTCTTTCTTAGTAAGATGGGAAGCCATTGGATAGTTTTGGAGAGTAAAGTGACATCCTTGAGATATTTACAAAAACATAAAAATTTATCTTCACATATGATAAATAAATAATTCTAAACCCCGAAGTATTTAATACATTAATTTTAAGATTTTAGAAAAGAGGTTCAAATATTTGTCATATTGAGAAGCACACACACATACATGTTTGAATTCTTTTCTACTCAGTAAAATATTTACATATATAACATATATTGCATAATATATATTAGCTATATTTGTCTCTATATTAAATTCAATATGTTCATAAAAGGAACTCAGTATTGATATTTCAGAGTAAGTAATCACCGTTGATGATTATATGCACCCACATACACTCATTTAGTTTTAATTTTTAATTATGACATATATTCCATTTCTATTCTCACATATAAAGTGATAAAGTAACAAATCCTATAAATGATGATTTTAGCACAAAGGATAAGACTGCTAAACTCCTGCCTGATAAGTTATTGCATAAGAGTTTCCAAAAAATACCACACACCATCTAGCTAACGAACATGAATCTGAAAGCATGATATTTCTACTCATTGAGTTTTAATTTAATAGTATTCCATTTTTTATTATTTTTCTTTGCTTATGTTTTCTCCCATATCACTCTGCTTAACATTGCCTTATCCCACAAAGTATTCAGGCTCTGTTTAACAAATTCCAGCAATGTTATTCCTGGTATTCATGTTACATACCTTCTAATAAACTGTTTTCATGCTGATGGAGTTTATTCCATCATCATCAATCTTCTCTTGAAACCATTTAGAAAAAATTTTCATTTTGTTTATGTTACCTTCAGTTGTAGAAATCCCTACTATCTACAACAAAATAATTTTTTTCTGAATAATTCCTCATCTATTCAAACATTAGGATCATAATTTCCCCCAAATCCTTGAATATACTTTAATAGTTAATGTCATGTTATTTCACAAGCCTCTGATTGCTGTTAGCTACTATTTTTTGGACATAAAGTAACATTTTTCTTCTATTCTTTCTTCTCTCTTTCTTGCTTATGTAATAACTACCTTTAATTTTTATTGAGATATGATTCATGTCATACAATTTATTCATGTAAAGTGTAGAACTCTGTAATTTTAGTTTATTCACAGAAATGTGCAGACATCACCAGTCAATTTGAGCTATTTTCATTAGTCAAAAAATAAAAATAAAAACATCGTGTACTTCACCCATGACTGCTGTAATCCACCATCATCCCCCAAGCCCAAGTAACTACTAATCTAATTTCTATTTTTATAAATTTTCCTACTCAAGACATTTAGTATAAATGGAATTATGTGGACATTTTTGATGGTTTCTTTCACATTTCATTTTTTAAATTGTCATATTCCATTATAAAAATGAGTTGTATGAATACAACATATCTTGTTTATCCATTCATAAGTTGATGGATGTTTAGATTGATAAGTTTTAATTGCATTCCAAACTTTTATTTTATTTGTTTTTAAAATGTACTTCTATTTTTAATTAAATATAATAATTATCTATAATTGTGGAGTGTAAGCAGACCTTTCAATACATGTGTACAATGTATAATGATTACATCATGGATAGTGGCATCTGTCTCCAAAGACACATATCATTTCTTTGTGCTCAAGACTGTCAAAATTCTTTCTAGTAGGTAATTTGAAATATTAAATTAATGCTCATAAACCATAGTTTTCCTACTGTAGACAATACCTTAAACGTTATTCCTCTTATCCAACTATATCCTTGTGCCAAATAATCATCCTTGCTCCATCCCTGTCTCTCCCACACCTTCCCTAAGTTCTGTTAACATGATTCCATTCTCTACTTGTTCTAAATCAATTTTTTTTCTGTCACTTGTGAGAATATGCAGTATTTGGTTTTTATATGTCTAAGAGATTAATGAGATTCATTAAATTTATTATTTTATATTTTCTGGAAATTACAACATCTGACTCTTCCAGGTTATACTGTGGATAATCATCGCCTCTGGCTCTTAGCTGTGCATTGTCTTCTTTTAATTTTTTCAGTGATGTTTGGTTATGACATCACATGCTTATACCCATTTTAGAATTATCTGAGATATGTTTCAAAATTCCAAGCCACTCCAAAAAGATGGTCAGTGGTACCTTTATCAACTCAAGAGTCTACTTTAAATTATAATTCCATCTTGAGATATTTTTAAAACAATAACAACAAAAAAGATAAAAAATGAATTAAGAGAAAATACCTTCACATCCAAGAACATTCAGCCATCTCATATTGGGGGTAAGAAATGATGAAATTCATAAAGTTGTGGGAAATATTTTGTTGTCATATGGAAAATTCATTTAAAAACATATGTGTAAAATATGTCATCTACGTTTTACAAAATATTAATTGTCTAGAAGATATAAAGTGTTTGCCAGTCATATTGTGTAAAAATGTGTTTACAGTGAAGGTTTTTAATTTTAAAATTAAAATCTTAAAATTTAATTTTAAGATTAAAAAAATTTTTAGAACAACATATTATGTATAAGTAGTGTCTGGTGGGTCATTTTAGATATATTCTAAGTAGTTTAAAACAATTGACTATCATAAATTTTATCATTGATAAATATATGCATATATTCAAATGAATCAACCTTGGACATGGATTTAACTATATTTTAAATGATACACATTTGTTAAATAATAACTCACTCTGTTTTTCCCTTTCTTCCTTCTTTCCCTCCCTCCTTTCTTCTCTTCTCTTCCTCCTCTTCTTCTTCTTCCTTTATTCCCTTTCCTTTTTCCCTCCCTTGCTTCTTTCCTCCCTCCTCTTTTCATTCCTTCTTTCCCTTTCTTCCTTCCCTTCCTTCCTTCTTTTCTTCCTTTCTTTCTTTTTGTCTTTCTTTCCTCTTTCTTTCTTTCTCTCTTACTTTCTCTCTTACTCTCTTACTCTCTCTCTCTCTCTTCCTCCCTCCCTTCTTCCCTCCTTTCCTTTATTCCTTCCTTCCTTCTTTTCTTTTTCTTCCCTCATGCAATGTCTGGTAACTGTCATCCATGCTAATACTATTATTTAGTTGGAAAAATTAAGGATGGAGAATACCAAAGTTTTGAGAAAATCTTTAAGACATGACTATTATTTGTCACAAAATCCAGACAATTCATAAATAATGGTTATGATACTGCTTGTCTTTTCTTGGTTTAGGAAAATTAACTCAAGTTCTCTTTTTAGTGTATTGATGAATAGAAACAAAATGGAAAAGATGAAATTTAAATATGTAAAAGATCTACTTTGAAAATGTTAGAAAATCCAATGGTTAAACTGCTTATTTTTTTTTGCTTTTACTGTTAATGTTCCTAATATTAATTTGGTCTTATAAAGTTCTTTTTAACTTGTGTCTATGTATGAAATAAGCTTTTTTGTTATAAATTGTACAGATATTGATACATGTAATTAATCATCTTGTCTCCCCCTTGAAGTCCAAAGAGAATTTAAATAACATTTTATACTTTAGCATAACTATCACTATGAAAGCAAATTTTGAATACAAAACAACAACTATCCACTCTCATAGTTTGTGCAAAAACTAAAGAAAATAGAATAGCATAATTCAAATGCTACAGTAAAAGTTTTTCATCAAATTATTGCTTATTACAACACCAGGTTTGTTTGGATTCATAGTCAAAATAACTTGAAAACTACCCAAATCTAAAAGATTGTAAATAAACTTAAATTAAAATTGATCTTTTATTTCATCAGCAGACTCCACTACTGATATGATTTAAGTATTTTTTTCTGAAAGGAAAATAGTCTAGGAATACAGTAAGTTTGCCATTTGGAACACTTATTTTGAACTAGTGTTATGGCTGTGTTTTCTGTCTCTGTCGGACAACTGTGAGCAAACTAGACTGAAAGGCCTCTAGGTCCCAAAAGCATCAATGCTTCCTCATAAGGCAGTCAACTACAAATTGAGCAAATAATGAAAAAAAAATACTAAGTGTACAAAACTTATAATGTCAAAAAACCTGACTGTAAGAGTAACTAAAGTATATTATTGCTCCAACATAAGTTGACTGGGTAGGTCTGCATTACTCTATCTACTGATAGCTGTGTGGCTCTTTATAAGACACCAAAGATTTTTGCATGTATGTTCTTTAAAGAGATTGGACTGTAAATTCTTTTTTTGTTGTCTTTGTCCAGTTTAGGGATGGCCATAATACTGGCTTTGTGTAATGAGTTTGGCAGTGTTCTTTCCCTTTCTATTTCATGCAAAATTTAAGGAGTGCTGATATAGTTCTTCTTTAAAGGTCTAGTAAAATTCAACAGAGAATCTGTCAGGTCTTGGACTTTTCCTTTTTTGTGGGGATGCTTTATTGCTGCCTCAATTTCATTTCATGCTACAGATATGTTTAGGTGATTAATATGCTCTTGGTTCAATTTTGGATGGTAATATGCATCTAGGAATTTGTCCATTCTTTTACGTTTTCCTTTGCCTGAAATGTGAAGTATGTGCTTTAGATAAGAATAAATTGAATTCAAGTATCCAGATTGGATACTTCAGAGAGAAAAGACACAAAGATTTTCATCATTTCTCATTATAAATGTTGTTCCACCATTGGTATCTGTTGTGCAATCATTTATTCCATTAATGACTCCACACGTTTCAGTCAGAGTCAATTGGATGAAAAACTAACTCCTGCTTAAACAAGGTCATTCTCCCATTACAGAGTGCCTCAGCCTCATTAATGACAGTAGGAGAAAGGGCATTTGCCCTGCATCAGCAAGAAACAGGCTTAGTGGGAAACATTCAAAGATCAATAAGTAAATTATAGCTTTTTAAATGTTATTATTAAAGAATTAATTCTCTCTAGGAACCAAAAGTAAAAGCAATTAAATAGCCTAATTTTATTGGCTATCAAAATATACATATTCACCAGATGGTACTGCCTTCAAAAGTTCAAAATGAAGTGTGACTCTTATTTTCATTGTTGTATGTGTGATAAAAGGAAAAGAGGAAATGCTGCCTTCCTGTCCACCTTTCAACCATATTTATGGTTTTGTTTTTTAATTCAATCTCATATATTCTGGGCCCTAAGACACTACTAAACTTAGATTTGGCTTTGTTTCTGGCCCGAGGCTCTTCTGTGTTAGTGATGTTTTTATTTTTAAGTATGAATGTGAGTTGAGCAGGCACAGATGGGGTTAATGGCTTATGAGTCCTCATTGTGTGAAACTGAGTGTTTCCTTTAATAAGTTGTCTCTTAAACATTTTCCAATTGTTGAATTTTTTTGATAATTTAATCTACCTGAATATTAATTTTACCTGAGAAGTTTAATGCATTGGTACATCCATTCATTGCAGTCAGCTAGGGTTCTTGTTTGTAATCTACATCATTGAGTCCCAAGTTTAGCAATTTTGATTTAGTAAGGTACAAAGCCAGAAATCTAAAGGCTTCTCAGAGGAGGATTAAACTTTACAAAATGTGGGATTAAATTTATAACTGTTAACTTTTTATTATATACTTAATGAAATAAACAATAGCTAATAATTTTTAAATTTTATTTCTATCATAACGCTCCTTTCCCACCTCCTTCCAAATTTTGTTTGAATAATGTATATGCAAAGAAAGCATTAGTATATTTAGCTAATTTTATTTTTCTAGGAAGTAATCAGTATTTAAAAAAATCAAAATATCAATGGCCATGTGTAGTAGCTTTGAAAGATAATTAATGTTTATAGGATATGCCTCAATGCTAGAGACAAGTTGAACCTCTAGACACCATTTATTTATAGAAGAAAAAGAATTGTGTTTCCCTATTGAAACCTGGATTTATTTTCCTTTCCACTTTTGTCATGCATGCACATAGTTTCTTCTTATACAATCTAATATTAACTAGTAATTTCTGATAATCACAAAGTTTATATGCTAGTTTAGAAACATAGCCTAGTCACTTAATACCTGTGTGATATTTTGCATATCAATATATGTTTCTAATCACCAGTTCTTCTCATAAAAAAGAACTTTACTTTAAGCTTTCTCATTAATATGGCTATTATAACTGAGACATTATAGAACCATGGTTTTGACATGATTACAAATGCATAGGAAATATGATAAAAAGTATTTTGGGGATTTTTATTATATTCATATTCTTAATTATCATTAAATATGTGTTATGCTTACAATGAATTTTGTTTGTAATATTTATATCATTTAAGGAAATAATGTTTTTATTGAACTTTTTTGATACAGATAGGGTTTCAATTCACTTGCGAGGCAGGTATTCTACTGCTGGAGCCATGTCTCCAGCCCTTTTTGCTCTGGTTATTTCTTACACAGGGTCTTTTTTCTAAGGATGGTCTGTACCGTGATCCTCTTATTAATGATTCCCTATTCATGACAGATATGTTCCACCATGCCCAGTGGTTTCTCTTGAGATGTGGTCTTGCAAACTATTTTGCCTGGGCTAGCCTGAAAACATGATTCTCCCATCTCAGTCTCTAGTGTAGCTGGGGTGACAAATGTGTACCACTGCATCAAGCCATTCGTCTTATGAACTTTTTGTTCTTGACCTTGAGTTTGAAGCCTCTTGAACTTCACCTCCCAGATAGCTAGGATTTCAGGCACGAGTCAACATACTCAATTTTTAATTGAACATATTTCAGTTAATATAGTAAATTCAGATTAGCTTGTGTTTCACTGAATGAGTCTACTATAAAAAAATATGCCCTGTTTTTAAGCCCAAACTAAGACAAATAAGGCAATGGGAAATTAATGCATAAGTAAGTAAAATTCTGATATGATGTTTCAATAAATACAAGACAGAAAACTTTTTGTAGTTTTAAGGTAACCTTTATAGAAAATTTGAAGGTGTCTGTTTAAACAATGAAGTCTATATTTGTACTGCTTACAAAGAAACATAATAGAGGCACAGTGAGAATGTACAAGAACATAATGTCAAGAAGTAATAAAATGAGGTAGATTGGTCTGTTCCTGTTGCAATTTTACCTGTAATATTTTGCAACATGCAAACTGTCAGAACAAGTAGCCAAAGACACAATTTGTTTTATAGTAAAATTTGTAGCAATTTGAAAAGAAATCCAGAAGTGAATTAGAAATTACTGAAAACAAGAGGATTCAAGTACTCAGTTCGAAAAAGATTAAAAACAAAGACACCACCACTAAAGAACCCAGTAACTGGAAGTGAGATTTCTTATTAGTCAAAACAAATTAAACTGGAAACATAATTAAGGTCAGTGATATTTATGTTGAAGCTTGCTATTTTAATTTGCATCATGTTCTGAATATATAGATACTCAAACATATGCATATGTGACATTGTGACTTTCTCTCACTTCCTTACCTCCTTTTGCATATCATTAGGAATACAGGCAATATGTCACAGTCAATTACAGTTGTTATTTTTAAATACTTTAGCCAGTGAGCAATAGTGGGCAATGTATTTCAGGTTCATTATATACATACATACCCCAAACCCCTAATTGTGCAGCTTCTCCAAAGAGTCCTGTTTATTTTAAAGAGGGATAAAATATCTTCGAGTCTAAAAACATAATGAAAATTTTCCATCTATCCTAGATACTTATCTCCTCTATTCCCAAGCTGGGAATCCTACATATATGAGCATAAGCATAACTTAAAAAAATGGATTATTGGGCCAATGGCTAAAGAGTTACTCTGTACATGATTCACTAAAAAAGTATTATGTTTGGTGGCCAAAAGTAGAGATGGGAAATGGAGGTGGGGAAATACTGGCTAATAAGGAGGAAGAGACCAATCACTGCAACATAGAGTGCTTATTTCCAGGGATGTACTAAGATTTTTACATAGTTTAAACTTAAAATCTAATTCTATCAGATTTTTCCTATGGTTATGTATATATAAGTGCATATATGTATTATATTATATACTGTATAATTTATACATATGTATATTTCATTATGTTATATTGTATTATACCAAAACTATCTATTTGAGGCTTAGATACAAGGCACAAATTCTATAGCATACAAAGCTAAGATGTGGAAAACAGAGATTTTAAAACAGGTTAGTATGACACAAGAGTGATTTCATTAAGAGGAACAAAAATCTGAAGAGGATATATAAAGTAAAGAAATGTTAACTAATTGTTAAGAGGATTGATTTTAGTCTTTACAGCAGAGAAAAATATTACAGCTCAGAGAACAAAATTTTGAAAGTATTACAGCAAAAGAAATTTGACTTTACCATTAAAATAGACTATTTTGGACCCTTGTAGCTATGAACAAGATGATGGATATCTGGAATAATGATATTCTTTAGGTATTTTACATATGTTGGTCTCCTTATACATTTTGGAATAAGAGGCAACCCTACTGAGCCATTAGAGCCAAGTGTGCTTAAGTTACATGACGAAATTTTATTCTCATGTAGAAAAGAAAAAAAAACACTAAAACATGAAGCATATTGCTGCTAAAATAAGTAGAAAGGTTTAAAAACTTGAGCAGAAGTGTTTCAGACTACAGCTCAGGAGCAGAGAAAATTCTTTCAGAACCTCCTTATAAATTTCCTTGCCAACTCCAGATGTCAGAAAGCCCAGGAATAATAAGTGTTCCTTTATAACTTTCTTCTTTTCTCAAAATCAGCAGTTTGAAACAAAAACTGAAAGCAGAGGTGTATGCATACATTATACACTGTTTACTAATTAAAACTTTTGTTTCCTAACTTGTCTAAAGTATACTTTTACATAAAAAGAATCAATAAACAGTCTGATTTTGATCAACTTGTATTTTACAAAACTTACTTGGAATTTTTCTTGGTTTCTCTGACAAACAATAAAGTGTTCTTCTTATTCTACTGGCACATACTATATTATACTATTTAATTGCACAATGTAATCATTATTAGAAACTGAGAACCAATTACATACTGTGATGGTGAACTGAAATGTAATTTTCTTTTGTCAATATTATGATTCTTCAGGGAAGATGATACTCTGTGTCTAATGACAGGCATAACCATGGTATGAAAGTTTAAAAACAAAATACAAAGCTTGACTAAGGTATAAAGGGGAAAAATAGAGGGGACAATCCAATTCCAGTTATAATATATGCATACGTGGAAATGTCACAATAAACACCCTGTATAGCTATCTTAAACAAACAAAAATGTCCACTTTTTTTTTTTTTTTACAAAAACAGAAATAGGAAGGCAAAACAGGTCCTGTCTGGGGATTGATTCCAGTTAGAGTGGAGAGGATATAAAGAAAGGACGCAGGAGGATGAATATGGTGGAAATATTATGTACACATGTATGTAAACGGAAAGATAAGACCTAATGAAACTATTCCAGGTATCGGAGGAGGGGAGATAAAGGACATTGATGGAGGGAGTGAATTCAATTATGATATATTATAAGAACTTTTATAAATGTCACAATGTACAATAATAATCAAAAAAGGAAAATAAAAAATTATGCAATGGTTGAATAATTTAAATGATACTGTATTAAAATATCAATGGTTGAAATGACAATCCTGAATATAAAATTATTTATTTATACAACATCCAATGATAATATTGAATCAAAGGAAAACTACCATTAACATCAACATCATAGCACAAGACAGGTAATATAATAATATAGAATTTAGCTTCAGTTACACTTTCTTACAATCTGCTGAGTATGGCAGGTTCCCATTTACAGGCATTTCATATAATATTCCTTAATTACAAGTTTTCAAAAGACATATTTACTCCATTATCGTTTTGACAAACTATTTTGTCACAATTTTGTATCTTTCTCAGCTTTTTAGTAGACATGTTTGTTCCAATCTCTCTTTTGACAAACAATTCCTTCTGTCACAACTGCAAGTGTTGTCTAGTTCCATCTCATGTACATGCTCAACAAATAACTTGTCTCTTTCCATTTCTTTTATATATAAGCAACCTGACAGCTCTATTATTTTACAAAACTCTCCTAAATTAAAAACAGATTTAGGGTTAACTCATAAATAGGAGATAACAATGAGTTAATTCAATAAACTAAAGCTTTGTTCATGAGTAAAGGTAACAAGTAGGTATTAGTGTAGAAGGCAAATTTCTCTGAAGTTTTCTCAGGAAATTCCAGACTTGTACACACCTTTCAGGCTTTCCTATATCTGTCTACCCAGGTGGGAATTCTCCCTATTGTGTCCCCATTTTCATGTACCTTGAAATAGGTTATCTTTAAGGCCACTTCCTTAAGAAGGCTTCCATAAAGAAGTCTTTTTAAAGCCAGTACCAGTGACTCACTCCTGTAATCCTAGATACTCTGGAGGCAGAGACCAGGAGTATCATGGGTCAAGCTAGCCAGAGCAAATTGTTTGTGAGTCCTATCTCGAAAAAATCCTAACTGGTAGAGTGGCTCAAGGTGGAGGCCCTGAGTTCAAGCCCCAGGACTTCAAGGAAAACTGCTTATGTTTTCCTTTTGACAGTACCTGAAGGGTTCCTTTCCCATTGCCTATTCACTCCTGATAAACCACTGTTGAGCAAAGAACAAGAGTCATTACCATCCACTATCTAGGATGACACAAATCTTAAATTTGTATATTTAACTAACTTTTCAAACCATTCACAGATGATTGGAAGGCATTTAAAAAAATAATGTTATTTGAAATTCATTACAATGTTAACATATTAGCTGTTACTCTAAATTTTTCTGGAACTTGGCACATAAACACTAAATGAGAAATAGTTTATAAGTACAGATAACTGGTCATCAGCTGGCATGGAGAACCTGACACACCTGTATCACAAAATATGTCTTCAAACTTAATATAACTTCTGGATCTTTTTGCAGTCACAAAGTTAAAGTGCAGCATATTTTTTATTTGTTTTTTGTCCCAGACAAGATCTCACTATGTAGCTCAGGCTGGCCTCAAACTCATGATCCTCCTGCCTCAGCCTCCTGAGCGCAGGGATTATAGATTTGTGATAACACGCTCCTAACGCAACACCTTTGATAGTGTGGACAGCTCAGACATTTGTTGAAAAGAAGACAGTTATCTTGTCTGAGTTATGATCAGCAAACATTTTATTTATATGTCATGTATTTTATTAGCATATATTAATTGTACAAAGCAGTTTCATTGTGATATATCTACATATGCACAAATTTACCCCCTCTATTACTCTTTCTTGTCTCCTTCATCATTTTTAAAACAATTTATATTGGTTTTCATTGTTCTCTCTTCACATATGTGTAGGAAGTTCTTTGTTCTTACTTTCTTCACTGTTTACTTTCATTCTCTCCCACAGATTTCTATCACCAAACCATCCTACTGATTTACACTCATGTCATTCTTTTTTTGCAATCTACATTCCACAAATGAGAGAGAACATGCAATAATTTTCAGTGTCTTGTTTCACTTAGTTTAATAGTTTCCATTTGCTGCAAATGGTATAATTTCATTCTTTTTCATGGCTGAATAATATGCCATTGTGTATAACTAATATATATATTTTTTCTCTTTGTCTATTTATTTCTTCCTGACACTCAGGCTGTTCCACACTTTGGCTATTGTGAGTGGTGCTGCTATAAGCATGCATATGAATGATCTCTATTGTATCCTGAAATATATTCCTTTGGGTATATGACCAGGAATGGTATAGCATGTGAGTATGTTTGATATGGGTCTAATTTCAGTCTCCTACATGTGGATATGCAGGTTTTTTCATTATGATTTTTGGAAGAAACTATCTTTTCTCCAATTTGCATTTTTGGTGCCTTTGTTGAAAATGAGGTAACTATAATTGTGTTGACTTATTTCTGGATCTCCTAGTGTATCCCATTGGTCTATGTGTGTAATTTTCTGTTAGTTATGTATTTTCTTATTACTATGGGTCCTCGGTATAACCTGATTTCAGATTTTATGATATGTCTAGCATTGCTCTTTTTGCTCAGAATATTATGGCTATTTGGGGTCTTTGTGCTTCCATATGAATTTTCCTTGTATCACTTAAATGAAACCAACTTGATTATGGTGTACTGACTTTTTAATGTTGCCAAATTATGTTTGAAATATTTTATTGAGAATTTTTACATCTATGTTCATCAAGAAAATTGTTCTAGAATTCTCTCTCTCTCTCCCCCACCCATTTTGTCATTTTGTCATGTCCTCTTTCAGTTTTGGTCTCCATTTAAAACTGGGTTTACAGAATGAGTAGGTAGTATTCCTTATCTTTCTATTTTATTCAAGAGTTTGTGGAATGTTGCTGTTTGTTCACTTTTTGGGGGGAAACACAAGAACTTTATTGAAAGAAAAGTGAATTGAAACTTGTCAAAAGCTTAAAATAAAGGGGAAATTTAGAAACCTCCCCTCAAGCTCAGGACCAAGTTCAGAGTGGAGTCCTTGATGCTGTAGTCAGACAGGGTGCAGTTACCTTCCAGCTGCTTGCCGGTAAAGATCAACCGCTGTTGGTCAGAGATGATGCCTTTCTTGTCCTGGATCTTATCCTTGACATTCTCAATTTTTAAAGGTCTGGTAGAATCCAGAAGTTTTGGGCTTTTTTTTGGAAGGAGACTATTACCACTTCAATTTATAGATCTGTTTAGGTGTCTTTTATTCACTTCGTTCAATTTTGAAAAGTCATATGCATCTAGAAATGTGTCAAATTCTTCTAGGTTTTCCAATTTATTCGAATAACAGTTTTTAAAATATTCCTAAATTGTCCTGTGAATTTCACTGGTGTTTGTGGTGATAGAAACTTTTTCAAGTCAATGGAGGGGAATTACATTTACTTAAGCAGACGCAATACCTATACAGATGTAATGCTAAACAAAAATCTCACTTAACATGAACAGAAACTTACACAATGAAGGGCAAGAATGAAAAAGAGGTCATGCAGAGAGGAGAGCACTAATGGGAGGAAGAGGGTAAAAGAAAGGTGAATGTGATTATGAACTTTCTGTGCAAGAATGAATATAGAATTTGTAAAACTGTTGAAATCATGTGAGAGGGTCTAAGGTAGAAAGGAGAAAAAAGGAGGGGATGAACAAATCCCAGATATAATGCATGCATATACACATGGAAAATTTAAAATGAAACTCGGTGTATAGGTATCTTAAACAAACAAATAAAAATTGTTGTTTTTTCAAAAACAGAGGACAGGAAGCTGAAATAGGACCAGTCTGTGGTTGGTAACATTTGTGGGGGGGGGTGACATAGGAAAAGGGTGGAACAGGGTTTATATAGTGGTAATGCTGCATACTCATGTATCAAAATCAAAAATGAGACTTGTTGAAACTATTCTTAGTCTGGGAGGAAGGAGAATAAAGGACAGTGATAGAGGGGGGAATTAACTAAGAATAGCAGTTTTGTAAATGTCACAATGTACACCCAGTGTAACAGTAGTATGATAATAAAAATAAAATAAAAACTTTACTAATTTGTGTCTTTTTCCTTATTTCTTTTGGTTAGTTTAGCCAAGGATTTGTCAATCTTACTTATGTTTTTAAAGAACCAACTCATTGTTTCATTGATGCTTTGTACTTTTTGTCTTTATTTCATTTTATTTTCTTAGCTGATCTTTATTTTTGTCTATCACTTTTTTTTGGCTTCCTCTCATTCTTCTTCAAGAGCATGAGGTAAAAGGTGAGATTAATTTTTCTGAGGGGTATATCTCTGAATTTTAGAAATTTTTTCTAATTTTTGTGCTGAGTTGGAGTACATTGCAGCATTTACAAAGGTTCTTACAGTGTATGAAAAATACAATACTTGAATTCGCAGACTCCAATACTCTGTTTTGTCCTCCTTCTCCTGATTCCTGGAACTGTTTCAACAGGTATCATTTTTGCATTTACATAAAGTGTATATATTATTTGCACCTGTATTCATCCTCCTACCCCTTTCCCTGCCACTTCCCTCCTCCCACCAGTGTCAACAACACGCACCATGCCCAGAACCTGTTCTGCCCTCCTGTTCTCTGATTTTGTAGAAGAAAAAAGCATGAAAGATAAGAGACACATGGTGTTTTTGCTAGTTTGAGATAAAGATAGCTGCAGAGGGAGTGAACTTCCTTGTGCTGTTTCCATGCATATATGTATTACAACCCCAACTGGTTCATCTCTACCAGTCCTCTTCACTCCTCCCTAGTCCCCTTCCCATGGTGACTCTGGCTAATTTAAAATTTCTATATTCATTCCTGTCCAGTGAGAACATCAACTACATTCAAGTTTTTTGACTTCCTTCCCTTGTCCTATGCCTCTTCTTCATGGCCTCCCTTTAGTGTGACCCATGTCCAATAATATTGCTGCATTTGTTTTAGGTCTATAATCCACATATGAGGGAGAACATGTAACTTTTGTCTCTGTGAGCCCGACTAACTTCACTTAAGATGATGTTCTATAGTGCCATCCATTCACCTGCAAATGAAAAAATTTCATTCATTTTTGTGACTGAGTAAAATTCCACCATACATAAATACCACATTTTCTTAATCCACTTGTCAGTAGTGCAGCATCTTGGCTATTTTCATAGTGAAGCTATTGTGAATAGTGCTACAATAAACATATGTGCACAAGTGCCTTTGTAGTAACCTGACTCATATTCTTTTGGGCATATCCCTAGGAGTTGTATTGCTGGATCCTATGACAGATCTATTTTTATTTTTTTAAGGAACCTCCATATTGCTTTCCATAGTAGTTGAACTAACTTACAGTCCCACCAGCAGTGCATCATTGTTCTCTTTTCCCCACATCCTCACCAGCATTTGTTGTTGGTGTTGTTCTTGATGGTATAAAGGTGAATTTCCCCCATTGTACTGCCTTAGCTGTGTCCCAAAGATTCTTATAAGTTGTGTTTTTGTTTTCATGTGAATCTAACAGCTTTTTATTTCTTCCTTTGTTTCTTTGATGACCAGTCTCACCTCTTACCCTGCCCACATCCCATCTAAATTTTAATTTTTCTCCAAAGAGCTAGTATGTAACCAAGTGGGCAGGGTAGGTGCTCAGTTCTAGCCCCAAGCATGGAGATTAGGTCACAATTATGGCCAGGAACCCCCATCATGAACCCTTGAGAGAAGCCGGAATTGCAAAGTGAGGTTTGCATGTTATAGAAAAGAAATGATCCAGTCTTGTTTTTTTGTTCCAATCTGCCTCTTTGTGTATTTTGGTTGGAGAACTACTAATATTCAGAATGATTATTGAATGCTATATAGTAATTCATGCTATTTTATTATTTTTGTGGTGATAGATTCTTTCTCACTTCTCATTTTTTTAACTACTAATCTAGTGAGATTCATTCTTTCCTGTATTTTCATGGTTCCAATTTTCTTCATCTTTGTCTTCTTTGTAGAGGGTTCATTCAAGTATCTTCTGGAGCCCTGGTTTATTGCTTCTGAATTCCTTTAGTTTCTGTTTTCATAAAAGTTATTTATGTTTCCTCCAATTTTGAAGGACAGTTTGGCTGGGTACAGTAATCTAGTTAGCCTGTTGTTTTCATTCAAGGCTTAAAGAGTATAATTCTATGTCCTCTAGTTTTTAATGTTTTTATTGAAAAATCTGCTGTTATACTTATGGGTTTGTCTTTATGAGTGCTTGGCATTTCTCTCTTGTAATTTTCAGTATTCTTTCCTTATTTTTAATTCTTATTGTTTTGACTATAAGTATTATGTGGGAGTTTTGTTTCTTGTCTTTTCTGTTTAGAGTATAAAAGCCTCCTGTACCTGAAATTTCATCTCTTTATTAAATTTTAAAAGTTTTTGCTATTATTTTATTGAAAATGTTTTTTATGCCTTTATTTTGTACTTTATACTTTAGATTTCCCTTGCTTCTTCTTCTGAATGTTTTCATATATCTAGCTTATCTTCAAACCCTAATATTCAATTATTAATTTCATTCAATAACTGGGGAGAATTTGAAATGAGTTTTTGATTTGAAGTTTTGTGCTTTCCATTTCTAGAATCTTAATTTGTTTAATTTTTAAAAAATCTTCAATGAATTCTTTCATTTACTGTTTTTACTTCTTTATTTCATTCAGTTGTTTGAGCTTTGTCAGAATTCATTCAGACATTTATTCCTCTCCTCTTTCATTTCATTGATCATTCTCAGAATAATTTTTTTAATTCTTTGAGATTTCATACATTTCATTATCATTAGTGTATGTTACTGCAGAGTTGCTCAAATTTGAGAAAGTCATGTTACCTTATATTTCCATAATTCTTGTGCTTCTATGCTGAGGTTTGTTCATTTGTGGCAAAGTCATTGGAAGTTTTAATCATCGAATGTTTTCAGTTGAAATATTCAGATATAACAATAGACATGCCTATTTCTGAGAAATAACTGGTGTTATTTCTCACCAGTTGACTGGGGGTATGGCTCAGTAATCAAGAATTCATTCACATTCTCACAGTTCCATGTCTTACTATCAGAATGCTAGAATTAAGGAAATCTAGCTGGTGGAGTTTGCAGAAAAGTCAGTTGCTGCTTACAGGCTACTTTCATTTTTGGAGCTTCTAATCTTTGTATAGTAAGAGCTGCTGCTGGCTACAGAGCACTTTATAGCCTGTGGGCTAGGCAGGTTCCCACTTGTTCTATGAGCTGCCCTCGCTTTTTGTCCTCCTAGGGACAACATATGTCCAAGCCAAGGTATGATCCCTTAATGTACCAGAGAATGGAAATAGTAAACAGAACACTGATGTCTGCACTGGCTTAGGAAGGTTGAGTGACCTAGGCATCTTGCTGGCTGGTCTCAAAATCTCTCCTGTATTTTAATTTCCTGTGGGAGGAGGAGGCTATAAGGTTCATGATTCATAGAATCTGGACTACTGGACTCAGTTCTTTCTTCCTGTTAATATTGTTTATTGTCATTTATAAATAAGGTGATAAAATTCATGCAGGATATAATTATCTGATAACTTGTAACTTGAAGTTTTACTAATAGGTTCAATTTTTCCACAATCGTTAAGAGTGTAGAGTTCTACTCTCTTTCTTTGTATTCATCTTTTATTTTGTCTCATAGTTAGAAAATCTCTGTCAATTTTATTTGCTTTTTGGATATATAATAAAAATCCTGAATGTTCAAACATGTAGAAGAAATACTAAAAACAAAAAAGTTAATTTGTTCTAGGTTTTTTAAAAATCTTCATAAATGATAAAATATTTGAATAGTACAATAAGGAAATTAAAGATGATTATGATTGTGATTTATTTATTATTGTGAATAATCATTACTGACATTTCCATTACTTTACAATTTATTTAGTTATAGTCTTTTCCCCTTAATTGTGAATAATTGATCAACAATAATAAAATAATTTCTAAAATGATGGAATAGTTAAGTATTTTAAGAGATAGTGAAAAATAAGTTCATTATTATCCAATTATGATTTTTAGGTTCATGAATACAGCAGATTCTTAAAGTAAAAGGAAGTTAAAATGAAATTTATTCAATTAAAATATATTTTCCTTTTTCTTTTCTAGTAACATATACTCATACACAAAAATCCCAGAATATTACAAATAATCATGAAACAACTCTCAAAAACTATTATTCAATGTGTTAATTAACTATATCCATTGAACATAAAGTAGGTTGATTGACTAGTACATTTATTTGTGAATTTTTAGTTAAGAAGTTTAAGCTTCATAAGTTTCCAGAAACTTTACTGCACATTAATAATAAGGATTGAGAGAGGGAGTAAGAGGATAAATGTCAGGTTGGTTGCAGAATAGAGAAGTAATATCAATTTTCTGTTTGTTTAATTTGAATTGCTGGTAGATAATTTATTTTTAAAACTTTTGTTCTGTCAGCAGCAGACAGGACATAAATCTATGAAATTGTATCACACAGAATTTTGATCATTTTAAATCAGAACAGAGACTGATGCTTTTTTTGTTGATAACCCTAAATTTCAAAATAATAGTGATTTTTTTTTCCAAAGACAAATTTACCTGGCAGAAGGCTTATGATATATGATGATTCCAAGAACCAGCCCTGCAATAATCTTGAAAGATTTTATGGTTATGCAACTTCATGGACAGCTGTATACAAAATATTGTCTTTATTTGAATTACCCAAGGACTAAGGTGGGAAACTTTTACTAATACAATTAATACTAACAGTGAAGTTCCTACTGGACCCAACAACTTCCCATTGGTAGTGAGCATTGCTTTTCCCACATGTATTAGAAGTTTAAAAAATGAATCACCTAGACCATGGGTGCATAGTTAGCTCTGGCTATGACTAGAAGGATTACTTGGAAAGTCTACATGATTTTAATAAAAGAAAAAATCAATTCACATTGGTACATTCTTTCTTATTTCATGTATTTTTCTTCTGAAAAACTGGGAGGACCTTCCTTCTATAGCTTATCTTTAGATGAAATATCTGTACTATTTTATTACTGTTGGAGAATGCTTCTACAAAAAACTGCCATTAGAGGAACAATCTGTATAACAATGCTTTGTTATTCCTGTCTTCTGTTATAATTAAATCAGCCAGCAAATATTTTTAGAAAATCAACAATGAAATTGTTCTAAATATAGAAATAAACATTGCAGATTTTATGCATGATTAATAGGACATGATCTCAAATTAAAATAATTACCATAATTCAAGGATATCTGAAGTGATAATGGAATATATGGAAGTGGTTCATTTATTTTGGTTGAAAAGAGCAAAAAAAGAGATTATAGTGTAAATCTAGTGAACCTCTATTGTAATGCTTATGGTGAAAATATGACATGAGAAAAGAAGAATTTGGATATGAAAAGAGATAGCAAAATTAACTTAGATCCTTTGCCATTGCCTATTGATGGCAGGGCTGAGTAAGATGCTTGTTATATCTGGTTATTTTTGTTTGTTTAACAATGTTCTCATTGTTAGATTGAGTCCCATAAAGGAGGAAGTAGTTCTTATTCATGTTTGAATCCTGTCATTTAACGAGGAAAGGACTCAAATGGGTCCAGAAATGACTGTGACCTCTCCTTTTGAATTTCCCTTATCAAATACATGCCTTAAAGCCAAAAGTCTTCTGTCTAAAATTAATCTCTAAGCATCAAGCTTAAATTGCTTTATTTTTTACAATAGGAAAATATACATCTGGGCTTATCTATTTCTTTGGGCTTAGTTCCCTCTGTAAAATTTCTCTTTGACAAGCTTGAAGTTAGGAAACTTTCGGCTAACAGATTGGAAGAAAGTTAAAAGCAAATTATTATTGTTATATCCACTATTTTTATCAGCCTCATAGAAAATCAAATTTTGTTGATATTAAGATGGAAAGATCTACAGGAGGAGGGAGATGATAGGAAAGAACATTAAAATAGGTAACCCTAGATTCCTCATATGTTAGCAGCTAATATGTACAAATCAAGAGACATTGAGAATTATGTTTTGGAGTTTGTTTTGTATGGTTTTAGTTGGCAAGATGGTAAATATCATTTATGTCATAATGTGTATCTGGAATTGCTTCAGGCCAGTACCAATGTTTCAGTCTCTCTTTCCATCACTACATTGTGAGGCCATTTCCTTCAGCTCTTTCCTGAATTCCCTCATATTAAACAATGAGCAAAATGGAAAAAGTACACATAAAAATTGTACAGACTGAGGGGGCAGAACAGACCTGTCCATATCACCTCACCTTTCACCTCACCTACCCCAGGTGTCAGCACACAACATCCTACCCATGGGCCTCTTAGATCATGCACACCAACCAATGAAAATAAACAATCATGGGCAGTCATGTGTACAGATATTCTAGGCTAAAAAGCCAGGTTAGGCTGTAGATCTACCATTAGAAACAAAAATGGAACACTAAAAATACATACATTAAAATGTTTCATTGTGTCACCCTTTCCTCAATATCTCCACCACACATGTAAACCAGAGGAACAGATTGCCTTGAACCTAATAATGACTAAATACATACTATTGAATGATTCTTTACATGGTGACTCACATACAATAACACACTTACAAAATCACATTTTCACTCATTAACATTCTTTTTTTATGACTAACTAATTTTATTGAATCCCATTTGAAGACAATTGTCAATAAAAGTGGAGAGTCCCATGTGCCATTTAGAAATGAAGACTGAGCTCACAAGGGAGAAGGATGCCTTGACAGGGAAAATAGGAGTCCCAGAACTAGGTGGTGGTGGCTGTCAAGACCATTTGGTTAACTCTTTTTTGTTTTAATTTTTTATTCATTTATTCACATGTGCATAAATTTGGGGGCCATTTCTCTCCTAATTTATTTGCATCTCTCTCTCTCTATATATATATATGTCTCTTTCTCAGTCTTTTTCTCTATATATATTACTGTTGCCCTTTTTCTTTGCACAAAAAGAGAGTGTGAACCAAGGGCCTGGCTTCTGAGGCAGGCACTTAACTATATGAGTCACCCTGCCATTCCTTTTCATGGTTTTATTTATTTTTTGGTTAGGGTCTCGGATTTTTGCCCAGGTCTGACTTTGGATGATGATTTTCCATTCATAGCTGAGGTTACTGATGTATGCCACAATACTCACTTTATTTGTTGATATGGCTTTGTTAACTTTTTACCTGGGCAGGCCTGGAACTTCAATCCTTCCAATCTCTGCCTCCTGCTTACATGCATGAACCACCATGCCTGGTCCTGTTGCATCATTTTAGTGTTTTGAGTGTTAGGTAGATGCAGATGGGAAGGCCAAATCAGAGTCAAATGACAAAGCAAGCAGGCTTTATTGAGAGCATGCTCTCGGGCGAGGTTCACTGTCCCAAAAGAACAGGGTCAGAGAAGTCATGCCCGAGAAATGGCAGCCCAGTTTTTATAATCTGGGTGAAGTCAAGAGCTTAGGGTGTTGCAGAACACTGGGATAGATTGAGGCCTAGTGAAGGAGGGGTTCAGGGTAATATGGACCCATAGGATAGGTTGAAACCCATTGCCTGCTGGTGGGGATTGCCGTGGCAACCATAGAGGGAGGAGGAAAGGAGAGAGAGATTGCCCACCAGCAGGAGTTGCCGACCATGGTGGAGTTGCCATGGCAACAAGAGGAGGAAGAAGAAGAAGGAGGGTGGAGTGAAAAGTCCCTGATCGCCATGAGGTGGCTGCCCACTGGCCAAACATCCCAGACTCTTTGGTGTAAGGAGCTTAGAATCAGTTCTGGCTACTTCCTGCTGAAAGGAGGTGGAGTTAGTGGCTAGGGATGTTTTGGGTTGTTTGACCGGTGCAGCCAGACCCCATGGAGAGAGGCTGGTAGTCATGAACCTGGAGCATCATTTGGTTGAAGGTTACCCAAGTTAACTGGCATAGGTGGTCCTGGAAAAGTCGAAAGAGAAAGGGTGCCAGAAGCAGAAAGAGACAAATAATTACTAGGGGACCAAATAGTGGGGTGAGAATGTTAAACAGGAGTGAATTCCACCAGCCAGGGATGTCAGTCAAGGCAGTATTATAGCAGCACATCTCATTGCTGACCTTGTGAAATGACTGGACACGAGTTTCCACCAGGTCTGACTCAATATAGTAACAGCATTCTTCCTGAAGAAAGAAGCAAGTTCCCCCTTTATCTGCCATGAGAAGGTCCAAGGCATGGTGGTTCTGTAGGGTTACCTGAACTAGGGAAGTTATCTATGTTTGAAGAGAGGCAAGGGATGTTGTTGAGTCCTCAAAGCCTGCCAGGACCTGTTGAGAGAGCCTTTGGGTCTGGATTACTGAGTAAGTCAGGGCACTGGAGCTGAAACCAGTTGCTGCCTCTGAGACTGCCAAAGATATGCCCACAAGGACAGGCAGGAAGATAGCCCTCCTAGTTCTATGTTGAGGTGAAGGCTAGTTTTTTGAAGTAAGGTCTATGAATTGGAAGAATTCTCCTCTTCCATACATGGTAAGCTGGGGAACTATAGAGACAGGTAAGCAGAGATGGGAAGTCAGGGCTTGTTGGGTAAGATTTTTTGAAAGTGTGTCGCTACACCAAAAGAAGCCTCCTGAAGGGGTCCAGAGGGAGTCTGATATGGTAGAGTTAGTTATGTTACACATTTGGTCAGGATCAGAGCAGTAGAAGGGCAATTGTGGGGATAGAGGATCTCTATATAGGAGGGCTCCCATGATGGGGGTGGGCAGAGGTGTGGAGGCTGACCCATTTGATGGGAATGGCCCATCAAACAGCTATGAGTGGGGGCCTGGGCAATGCGACACAAAGGAAATATTTAGTTACATTGGCCAGACCTGACCTATTTAACAAGTTGGCACCTTCCTGCACCAGGGACAGCCAGGAAATAGGGTCCCTCCGGGTTTTGTTTTGAAGACTGTTTTCTGCTTCCCTAATGGCTTTTGCCTGGTCCTTTAGTACATCAAGGATCTCAGAGACCATTTGCACATACTCCCTCCAGATCTTGAAGGTTTTTGAAGGGTATGAGGAGGCCCCATGTGCGTATCTCTTGGCTATTACCCCATTTGTTCATTTACAATCCTAGGGATCAGGAATGTGGAGGCAGAAATCAGAGCCATCATAGTAAGCATTTTGCTTGTCTTGGGGGAGATAGTGAAAAAGGCATCCTTGAGATAGAGGACAGAAAAATGAGTAGTATCAGGAGAGATGTTGGAGAGGATTGTATAAGGATTTGGGATCAATGGGTGGATGGGGATAATAGCCTCATTTATAATGTGTAGATCTTGGACTAATCTATAGGACCTGGAAGGCTTTTTATTGGAAGGATAAGTGTGTTACATGGGGAATTTATAGGTATAAGGAGACCTTGATTTAAGAGTTTGGTAATTATTGATTTTATGCCTCTGTGATGAGTTTCCAAAATAGGGAATTGGGGTCTGCAGGGGTATTGTTTAGGGTCTTTAAGAGAAATGTGGATGGGCAGGTGGTGTGTAGCCACAATTGGGATTGAGGTGTTCCAGACAATGGGGTTGACTGGAAGGGGAAGGGTAGGCAGAGCAGATCCAGGATGAGGAGGGGCTAGATGGCTAACAGAGGCCAGAGGAATGAGTGGAAGGCTAGAGGTTCTAGCAGGTGGGGAGGGATGGTTATGGTGGTGCCAAGTTTTGTTAGAATATCTCGACCTAGAAGTGGGGCAGGGCAGGATGGGATGATAAGGAAAGAATGTGGAAATATACCTACAGCAGAGCAAGGAAGGGGCAAAGTTTACATGGGCAGAAGGGAGAGCCATCAATTCCCATAACAGAGACTGATGAAGGAACTGTTAAACCCGAGTGGGCAAGTAGTACAAAATAGGTAGCCCCCATGTCCAAGAGGAAGGAGATAGACTTACCCGCTACCTGGAGCATGACCCTGGGCTCAGCGAGGGTGATTGGGGTCCCCGAATCAAGGCGTTGTCAATATTCTGCCAGTCCGAGAAAGTCAGGGATCTGGATAGCTGGTGGGGCTGATCCTACACAAGGAGCTGTAGGGGGTAAGCCCTGTCCAGGGCAATCTGATCCCCAGTGACTCACCTGTTTGCATTTTGGGCAGGGCTTAGTTGGAGGTCTCAGGTCAGGGCATTGGCGAGCCCAGTGGACTTCCTTGCCAAATTTGAAGCAGGCTCCCAGAGGAGCTGATGGGAGGTTTTGGGTTCCTCCTTTGACTCGAGGCTGTAATCCAGCCAGTTGCAGGGCTGCTACCAAGGCTTGGGTTTGGAGGGCCACCTTTTGTTGGAGGTGTTTTTGGCTGGTTGACTCTGCTGCCTTTTATCAGGCATTAAAATTTTAAATGCCATTTTTATCAAGTCATGTATAGGGGTTTGAGGGCCATCTTTGGCCTTTTTTAGTTTAGCTCTAATATCTGGTGTGGACTGAGATATAAAATGTCCAGCCAGGATTGCTGCCCCAGCAGGAGAGGTGGGGTCTAATCAGGTATATTGAGTGAGGGCCTCCTGGAGGTGGTTAAGAAAAAGAGCCGGATTTTTGTCAGCCCCTTGGGTTATCTCATGGAGTTTGTCAAAATTTACAATTTTGTTGGACACCGTGTCCATGTCCTGTAGGAGGCATCAAATCATTATGTCTCTCCAGCAGCATCCTGGAGGTTCAGGTTGATAGTCCCAGTTAGGGTTGCAGTTGGGAATTGCGTCTTACCCAACATGGACTGTGAGGTCAGCTAAGTGGGTTTGATCGGCATAGCATCGGGCTGCCACTTTGATGAGTTCTCGTTTATCAGGGGTAAGTGTAGAGGCCATAATGATGAATATGTCATGCCAAGTTAAGTCATAGGCCTGAGATAGATAGCGGAACTCTTTGGCATAAGCAGAGGGGTTGGCGGAGAAGGACCCCAGGCGCTTTTCTATCTATGGTAGGTCCTGGAGGGAGAAAGGAACGTGGACTCAGACTGGTCCTTCCACTCCAGCCACCTCTCAGAGAGGACAAAGGTGAGGGGATGGGGAAGGGTGGTGTGAGCGAGTGTGGGAGGCTATTGGGGATGTTGCAGGGCAGGGAGTGGGTAGAGCAGAGGGAGCAGGAAGCAAGGCTGAAGGAGGCGGCTGCTTGAGTGGAGAGGGTTCTGCAGGTGGGGGAGGAGGAAGGGAATCCAGGTGGGGTGATGAGGGTGGTTGTGGTCATTGGGGAAGAGGGGCAAGGAATTCGGTGGACTCAGACAGAGGAGAAGTGTTGGGGTATGGGGGAGGGGATCCAGAGGAGTTGGGTGTTTGAGCGAGAAGGATCTGGGAAGGGGAACATTGGAGGCACAGAGAGGGGCAAGAGCACAGTTTCCAGAAGGCCTGCACATATGGGACCTCAGACCATTTATGGGTCTGACGGCAAAAATTGTCAAGATCAGTGAGGATATTAAAATCAAAAGTGCCCTGTGGAGGCCATTTTGAGTTGTTGTTTAAGGTGTATTGTGGCCATGCCATGGTGCTGTAGAAAATGAGCTGCTTGAGGCAGAGGTTGGAGAGAGTCCCAAATTTTGGAAATTTGAGAGGAGACAGGACAGAGGAATTCCTGAGTCCAGCTTGGATTGGGAGGACCCCATCCCCAAATTGTTGGAGAGTCTCAACCTTTAGAGAAGCATCCCTCACTAAAAGAGGAGATCCGGTTTTGAAGGAGGCAGCCTGAGCAGGGGAGATGTCTCTCTGGGTGCCCAGGTACAAGGAGAAATGGAGGGGCTGATCCTGGCACTGCCATGACTAGGACAGGGGCCCAAGGGGGAACAAAATGGGGGAAGGAGACTCACCCAAGCCAGAGCCAGAGTGTCGATCCAGGGAGGAGGAAGGGCCTCAAGCCAGGGCCTGGCCCAGGGCCCCGACTGCCTGGAGTAGGGTAAGGCGCACTTCCTCCCGGGTTTTGGCACCAAATGTTAGGTCGATGCAGCTGGGAAGGCCAAGTCACCGTCAAATGACAAAGCAAGCAGGCTTTACTGAGAGTGCACTCTCAGGCAAAGTTCACCATCCCCAAAGAACAGGGCTGGAGAAGTCGTGCTCCAGAAATGGCAGCCCAGTTTTTATAATCTGGATGAAGTCAAGAGCTTAGGGTATTGAGGAACACTGGATAGGTTGAGGCCTAGTGAAGGAGGGGCTCAGGGTAATATGGACCTATAGGATAGGTTGAAACCTATTGCCCGCTGGCAGGGGTTGCTGTGGCAACTATGGGGGGAGGAGGAAAAGGGAGGGTGATTGCCCCCTGGCTGGAGTTGCTGGCAGTGGCGGAGTTGCTGTGGCAGCCAGAGAGGGAAAAAGAAGAGGGAGGGTGGAGCAGAAAGTCCCTGATCGCCATGTGGTGGCTGCCCACTGGCCAAACACTGAGAGTTGCAGATGTTTTCAATAAAAATAAGAAAGTGAACATAAACATAAACTTTCATCAGCTTCATGGATTTTCTCGGTTTCATTTGTTGGCCAAGTTCTCACTTCAAGCTAAGTCCTCTTGAAGTAGTCTTATTTTCTTATTCCACAGAGGAACTAACCAACCTTGTTAATGTTTACATAAAATAATGGGTCTGGGGAAGGAACTCAAAATCCATGAGGGCCAATTTGTTGCCCTTTCCACCATATTATTCCATTTTATTCAAAAATTTTTTTTGAATAAAAAGTATTTGATGAAATAATTCATTTAATGATTTAGTGATTTAGTAACAGAAGAATCACTCAAGGTTATTCTGCTCTAAAAATAAATATTTTCTTTTTTTATTGATGGCTCAGGATAATTTAGATGTCATACATCATTCTGTTAAGCACAGCAATAACACACAACTGACCAGAATTTCCTAAATATCAAGAAGTTAATTAATTCTGTCCATCACTGCCTCATGACAGTAGCAGGAGGAGTCAGAACCATTTAAAATATTTTGTAGGCATATTTTAATTTAGTTCTGCAGCATCATTCCATATCATCTTAAAATATAATTTCACTCATATTCTACATGAAAACAAACATGTATACCTACATCAGTGATTTATCTAAGTATATCTAAGATATACTTTTGTAATTGTGCAATTAGATATTCATAAAGAAGAGCTTTGCAATTTCCTTCCTTTTATGAAACAATACTATTATTTTCAAGAACATTTTCTTTCTGTACCTATGAAAAGCTATTAGGATGAGGCCTGAGCTCAAATAATGAGGGAATAAAACAACTTTAACACAGGTGGCAATTTACAGGGAAGAATTTCAAAATACTTTTCAAGTTACCATGCTTTGACATCCAAATTCACTGTAGTGAATATGCTAATGGATAATTTCTTTTGCTCAAATATTGAATCCAAATAAGGTAATGATGTAAATATTAGTATTGAAAGGCCAGTGAGGTAAAGCTAGATATAATTAAGTGTTCTGAGCAAAATGAATGAATACAAAATGTATATTAATCCAGATTTACAAATAGCCTATTTGATAAACCCTAATCTTGCCAAAGTAAGAATGGAGTGTTCATGTACTCAACAGTCTCACTAGTATCCTTCAGTGTTTGTATCATTTAATAAATGTATGCTGTATAAGTGTGATTTATTTGATATTGTTTTGATGTTAATTTTAAGCTGCTGAGTTTCAATCTCCTTTCCAGCTAAACAGATGTGGACAACATTCAATTGATTTTAAAAAAAGCAGAATAGTTCTCTGGGACATTTTTTCTTTTCCCCTCATGCAGGTTGGAAACTGAATCAATAGAGAACCTAGTTCATCACATAGATAAGTGTAGTATTGTAGAAAAGTGTGGGAAAACACTAAGGAAGGAAAATTGGTCCCTGTATGATGATATGGAGCTAAGCTTCTTCATCTACCTGAACAAGGTACTGAGAAAAATTTTAATTATTCTAAATCTAGCCTATTCTACTTGCTCATAATTATAATTATTTGCTTATAAAAATTTATCAAATCTACATTTTGAGTTAGTTTTTTGGAAGTTTGTAAATAGATTTGGAAATATTCTTTATTCTCTCTCTTAACTTTCCTTTGGATAATAATAATAATACAATAAAGATAAAAACAATGAATAGAATTTTTGTACATTTATTATTTTCAAGAAACTGTGAAAAGCAGAGAATATGTTATCTTTTTAATCTTGACAATAATTTTATGTAGTAGATATTATTAGTCTTATTTTGCCTGTGCAGAAATTAAGTTATCCACAGCTTGAATAATTTTCTACTAGTTGCTCCAGGTGGGCAAGAAAAATGGAGCTATGAATCAGAAGTCCTAAGTTTAAAGTCTTAGCTCTTACATTTTGAAACTTCTCAGTCATTGGGAATTTGGCTAAACTTTCTGTCAAGCAAGTCATTCCAATTTGAATGACTCTGCTAAAAATAATTTTGTGCTTTGTGTGTACAAGATCTGAAGACAAAACAAAACATCTATAAGGTAGTGTAATAAATATTTTTTACTTTTGATGAGTTTTTACTTCTTTGTACAAATTATTGATGATACAGCAATCTGTCTTTGGGTTTTTATTTAAATGTAATTTGGTTCCTGTGAGGCTTAAAACCATCTTTTCTTAGATATATAAAGTTTGTGCATTGTGTTCTAAAGCTGCAGGTTAAACAAATTCTCTTGGAAGTTTTTGAGAATGCTGGTAGGGAGAGACAGATATTAAGTCCTTTCATTTCTTCATATTGACATAAATTATTGAAAGCACAAAATGAGAGTCACTGTTGTGGGGACCATTTCTTCATTTTCAGTAACGCACTCCAGCACACTTGGTGTTTATATTTGATTCTTCTACTAGATATGCTTTTGCTAAAACTAATTTCAATTGCTAGTCTCATGATTCTTAGGGTTAAATGCTATAAAGCTTATTTTAAAATTCTGCAAATTTTTATACTTTATGGAATTGCTTACCATTTCTATTCCCCAGCAAAGACTTTGGCAAGACATATCTCTATTGGAATAGGTCACAAAACCAAGTAAGTATATGAGAAATATCACTAAAGTTAAGAGTATTTTCTATGGATTGGTGACCCACTTCTGTGAATAGTTGATTTGCTACCTGTTAGTATCATCAGTTGATCAAGAGTCATCGTGTATATTTTATGATTTTGCTGAGGCACTCTGTAGCATTCATTAACTACAAGTTTCCAATGCAAGTTTATTGAGACATATAAATATTGATCTTGTTTTGAAAGTGGGATTTCAAGGTATCTCTCCAGAAACCACAGCATAATAAACTGTGGTTTATTATGATAAACTTAGTGGAAAGGATGTTAATGACACAACATTTCAGTAAAAAGTACCCAGAAATGGTATACCTTGCCTCAAAGTCATTACTGTGCATGTTCTCTGTACATATTAAAAAATACTCTTGTGGGGTGGTGTTGTGGCTCAACAGTTCAGTCCTGGCCCTGCATTCATGAGGCACTTAGTTTGAACCCCAGCACCACCACCACATACATACACATGCACACATACACCCCCCACACACACACACACAAATATACTCTCTCTGGCAAACACTTTGAAAGAGAAATCATTAACCAAAGAGAACATGGACTTGAACTTTCACTGAACTTACATAATCTTAATTTTAAATATTAATTTTAATGATATTCTCAGTTTATATGATGATATTGTCAAATTGTGATAATAAATAACTCCAGATTTGGCACCAGATAAAGATTACGCCATTTTTGCTTGTTGAGGTGTATTTTCTTCCCACAAATTGAAAGAATATGTAATTAAAATATTTAAGAGATTTTTGGAAAAAAATTTAGTTAATAATTTCACTTTTTCAATTATACTAATGCCTGTACTTTAATATAGCATTTCAGCTATATTTCTTTAATCATATGCTATGCATATGTGTTATGCTACAACATAATTCTACATATGCCTGTACATGCATATATATATTTGTATGTCTCTATAAAAATATATAGAGATATACATATACCTCTATAAAAACATATAAGATATACATATATATGTAATTTCTTAATTAAAACACTAATAGGTAGACTTCAATGTATCCTTGAATTATGTGTTCTTTTAAAAAATGCATGTTTATTTACAAATAATACATACAATAGCTCAGTACTACCATGCATATTAGTTCAAAGGAATTTTTCTTGAATTTTATTTCTCAGGAATATGATAGTTATCAGATGATCTTAAACTTATTACTATTGAGCTCTCATATTCATTAAAGTGCCTTTTTAGAGTGATTTCAGTCTAAAATGAAGGATTTAGTTTTATTTATTTCTTTAATTGATTAAAATACAGATGCATGGAACATATTATATATCCATGTCATGTCTTTCTTGGTTTATGAAAATAAGGAACGATCTAAGATGGTTCTGAATACCTGCACACTTATTGTCATTGTTTACTAATAAAATTTTAAGCGTGTTATTTTCTAATGTGTCATTGTTTCATAATTTAGGATAGTTATTTTTTATATTTCTGAGTATGTCATCAAAGAGTGCACAAAGTGACATTTAGGAACTTCATATTATTTTCAAGTCTATAGAAAATAATTGGCATAAGATGATGTCTTTCATTTCATTACCTTGTTGAAAATTTGGTATTTGCTCTGATATATTTTGTCAGATTATTTATTAATTTATAAATGGGCACATCTATCTAATGCAAAGATATGTAGAGAGAATTACAAAAATCATACATTCATTTATAAAGTTCTTATCTTCCTAGTTTAAACAAAAACTATATCCCATGAAGAATTATGTTTAGTTGTAACCATAGAGTGTAAAGAAACCACAATCGGCAAGTACATTTGAACTTTGTGCTGATCTCCACACGTCTCTACATTGACAACTCCACTGTAAAAATCTGTTTTACAATTAAAATCTGAAAGTAAATGAAACAAGCAAATATAAGGACAAAAGAGCACTGAATATATGTTCTATTGCTCTCTAGACTTTTTCTTTCTTTCTTTCTTTCTTTATTCATACATGCATGCATGTATGTATGTATGTATTCATGCATTCTTGTATTTATTTATTCACTCATTCATTTAGTGCTAGATATCCAAACCATCCCCATATTCTTCCCTATCACACAACCAGGTATTTGGAGTCATCAGAAACTAAGATCAGCTGGTAGAAACTCTTCAGTCTGCTTCTGGTTGTATGAAACAGGGTAGCCCTGAGTAGTAACACACAGCTCTGCTTATAAGCCACTACCACTGGTTGCTACATGAAGGAAAAAGGGGAAGTCAAATAACACACAGACTGCTCTCACCAGGTGACAAACAGGCAAGTGACCAAAGAAAGAAGACCTAGATCAAGATTTATCACTGCTGCCTATACATTTGACCATCTTGGAGGGCTAGAAAGCTGTCCTCTTTTTTTAAAAGTGTTTATATCTTGACCTCTTTTTTGTGTTACATTTTATTTCTGTGTTTTTCTGTAGAGACCTTTTGGATCAGGCCAATGGTTTAAATGTTTACATATAAAATTTTCATTCTTTTTAAGTACAAATTCCATTTTCATTTTCATTTTTTTTCATTTATTCATATGTGCATACATTGTTTGGGCCATTTCTCCCCACTACCCCCTTCTTTGTCCCCCCCACCCCTCACTTTCAGGCAGAACCTGTTCTGCAATTTTCTCCAATTTTGTTGAAGAGTAGACATAAGCAATAATAAGAAAGACAAAGCATTTTTGCTAGTTGAGATAAGGATAGTTATACAGAGATTCCTAGTATTGCTCCCATGCACAAGTGCATTACAAACTAAACTGATTCATCTCTACCAGACCTCTTCACAACTTCCCATCCATCTTCCCATATTGACCTCTGTCATTTTTTAAGGTTGCTATATATCCTTGACCCCATAATATACAATTCATTTGTTATCTTTTGTCGCATCCCATTTTCATTTCTGAGAAAAGATTTTGCCATGGAACACAGGGTGAAGCCTGGCTTGCAATCTCTTTGCCTCAGTGTCTTAGATGCTAAGAATGCAGGCATGAGCCACCATGCCCAGATTTTAATTTTTAATTTTAATTTTATCTTCTTCCTACCTCTCCTTTTCCCTTTTCCTAATTTTTTAAAATTATTTTTATATGTTCAGTTGGATCAGTTTTCTCTCTCCCTTGTTTCTTCTTCTTTCTCATATATCTTCCTTTCAAATTTTTCATTATTTTCATCTTTTGTTGTTGTTTTCCTTTTAATTCTGTCTTTAGCTGGATCTTCTCTGTCTTCTCTTCATCTCATTTTCCTTTTCCAATTATTTTTCTCTCTTCTCTTTCCACTTTCTCTTTGTTCTAGTGTTACACATTAGTATTTTTTTCTGATTTTTTTTCACATTCATAATAATAAATATATAAGAATGTATCATACTATTATGTACTATATTCTTCTTCACACAGTATTTTCTTTGCTCCTTTGTGCTAATTGTTCTTTTAACTGGTTATTATTATATTTCCACACCTTGTTTGACAATAGGTTATGTAGCTACCACAGTTAGTTTACATCAGAGTAGATATGTGATTCAGATATGGTACCAAATGTTATTGTAGAAATGGTACCTCAAGCTGTCAATACATTTCTCAATAGAAACTTGACAAATAATTCAATTGAAAGCATGTAGGAAATTAAAACCTCCAGCTTATGACTTGGCCCCAGATGTATAAATACATAGGTAGTAACAGAACAAATATGAAAAAAACAAGGCAACATTATTCTTCCAGAGTTTAATAATTTCACAGCAATAGGTTGTAATGATAGTGAATTGGATGAAATTATAGACAGAGAATTCTAAAGTGATTGTAAGAAGATAAACAAATTTAAAGAGGCCATGGGTAAATACCTGAATAATTTCAAAGAAAATACAAATAAATAGCTGAATGAAATAAGTAAAACCATGCAGAATACAAAAGATTTTTTTTATTTCTGATTTATCATGCATTAATAATATAGTGTGATTTCATTATAATTTAATACATATATACAAAGTACCTTCAACAAGTACACCCCCACCATATATTCCCATTCCCCCTCTTCCTCTCCCTTCCACTCTCAAACAGTATTTGGTGTGTTTCATTATGCTGTCTTAATATGTATATATGCAGAGAGTCTCAAAAATTCAAGTTGAAATCTTGGAAATGAAAATGTCATTATGTCAACAAAAACTCAATTGAAATTCTCTTGAGTAGATTGGATGAAGTGGAAGACAGAATGTCAGGTCTTGAAGACAAAGTATCTTACTTAGAATATCCAAGTAATAATAAATAAAAGACAGAAAGTATGAATGGCACATACATCACTAAAAGATCAAACTTGAGTCATGGTAATAGAAGAAGGATAAAAGCTATAAACTAAAGGCATAGAAAAGAAAAAATAATAACAGAATATTTACAAAATATTACTAATATAGATACCCAGGTAGAGGAGACTTATAAATTACAAATAGACACAACCAGAAAATATCCTTCCCTATAATAGGTAAAACCCATGTATACAGAACAAAGAAAACATTTTGAAATCTACAAGAGATAATTGACAAGTCACATATGAAGGCTAAGTCAGGAGAACAATAGGTTTCTGAATAAAAGGACTAAAATCCAGGAGGGCATGGAATTATGTACTTCATTCCCTGAAGAAAATAACTGACAACTTAGATTACTTTTTCTAACAAAGCTATCCTTCAAAGTTGAAGGGGAAATAAATATCTTCTATAACAAACACAAACTAAAGGAAATCATGATCCCTTCTCCAACACTGCAGAAAATACTTAAAAGCATACTATATACAGAAGAGGAAGATAGAAATAAACCATAATAATTCAGAAAAATATATAAATCTCTCTAGAAAAGTAGATAAGCAAATTAGGATTAGGAAAGAATGAGACATTATAAAACCAGAGGATAAGGAAAGAATGAGACCTTATAAAACCACAGGGTTTGAAATGTAACTCAAGTAATAGAGTACCTGCCATTCTTCCACCCCAAATTTACAAAAGAATATCAAAGGAATTAGTAGATATCTTTCAATAATTACTCTGACTATAATTGTTCTTAGCTCTTCAATTAAAAGACAGACTGTAGAGTCTTTAAACAATTTCTTGCCTGGGGAGCAAGGAGTGTTTCTCACTTTTCTCTCTACATCTCCTCACCTTTATCTTGTTATACTGAGTTCCTTTCTTAATAAACTTTACTATCATTTTCACTATTAAAAAACCAGATTGGCATTTTGGGTTAGAAACAAAACAAAAGCCAAAAAATATTTTTTATTTCAAAAACAAAAGAAAACAAACACACATCAATTGCAAAGGCAGTTTTAAAGTGAAAGTAAAGAATGAAATATTCCAAGGAAGTGGAAAATTAAAACAAGCTGAAGTAGGTATACTCATATGTGGCAAAGCAAACATCAAGCCAAAATTAGAAGAGACAAAGAAGGCAACTTAATATTGATAAAGAGAGAATCCATCAAGAAGACATAACAATTGCAAACATATATTTTCCAAATCTCAGCAGAACCAGTTTCATAAAACAAACACTACTGGACGCTCAGATAGACTCCAGAATAAAGTAGTGGGTGGCCTCAATATAACACTTCAATCAATATACATAGGTCATTCTGACAAATCAAAGAAATGTCAATTTTAAATGATACTGTAGATCAAATGGACTTAATGGACAGATGCATAAAGCATATTCTTCTCAGCATCTCCTGGAACTTTCTCCAAAATAGATCATATTTAATGATACAATGTAAGTCTTAGCAAATACAAGAAAATTGAAATAACTTCTTATGTTTATCAGAACATATGGAATAAAATGAGGAATCAACAGCAAAAGCAACAACAGGTTTTAAATGATCAGTGGGTCATTAAAGAAATCAGGGGAAAACGTTTTAAATTCCCAGAACAAAATGAAACAATAAACAAGACACTATGGGTGGGCTACAGCAAAAGCAATTCTGAGAGGGAAGTGTTTAACTACAAATACTAAGTCAAAAATTTTGCAAATAAACAACTTAATAATGTAGTTCAAGGTCTTAGAAAAACAGCAACAAACCAATCCCAAAATTATTAGTAGGAAATAATTAATAAAATCAGATATAAAGTTAATGAAATGAAAAATAAAAGAAAATTACTAAGGATCAATAGAAAAAGTAGCTACTTTTTTGAAAAGATAAACAGGATTAACAAACATTTAGCCAAACTAATCAAAAGAAAGAGAGAAAAGATACAATTTAATAAAATTAGAGGTGAAATCACAGCAGATACCACTGAAAAAAAGAGTATCCTCAGGGAATATTTAGAAAACTGGCCCTACAACAAATTAGAAATTCAAGAATTTGACATATTTCTATGCAAATACGATATATGACAAGTAAAGATATAAAAACCTAAATAGATAAATAATGATCAATAAGACGAATGTAGAAATAAAAATTTTCCTAACAAAAAAGACACCAGGCCACATAGATTCATTGTTAAATTCTATCAGACATCTAAGAAAAACTTACTCCAATGACTCTTGAACTACTACATGCAAGAGAAAGGCGAGGAATTCTTCCAAACTCATTCTAGAAATCCAGCAATACCCTATTACCAGTGAAAAATGCAACAAAAGATAAAACTACAGGCCAATAGCCTTTCTAAAAATACATGTAATTATCTACTTTACAATAATTACAAATGGAATTCAACAACACATTTAAAAATATAATTTACCATGATCAAGTTGGATTCATTCTGAGAATACAAGGGTTTTGTGACATTTGCCAATCAATAAATGTAATACAGAATATAAATAGGATCAAGAACAAAAATCACATAAGCATCTCAATAGATGCAGAAAGATCCTCTGACAAAGTTCAACATCCATTTAGGATTAAAACCCTGAAAACAGAAAGAGAAGGATTATACCTCAACATACTAAAGGCTATAAACGACAAAACTATACCAAAAATTATACTGGGTAGGGAAAAACTCAAAACATTTCTTCTAATATCAGGAATGAGACAGGATTGTATACTGTTACTACTCTTAACAACAGGGTGCTTGAAGTCTTAGCCAGAGCATTAAGACAAGCAAAATCAAAAAAAGTGTACAAAGATGTATAAAAAAAATAAAATTTTCCCTATTTGCTGATGATATGATCCTGCAATAAGGAGACACTAAAAAGTGCAACAGAAGAGTCCTAGGTCTGATAAACACTTTCAGCAATGTACCAGAATGCCAAATCAACATGCAAACAAAACAAATTTAATATGAAAGAAAGCAGGAAAATAATCCAATTTACAATAGCCTTCCCCCAAATAAATTATCTAGGCATAAACCTAACCAGTGATGTGAAAGATCTCCATAATAAAAAGTATAAATGCTGAAGAAAGAAATCGAAGAACTCATTAGGAGTTGGAAAGATAAGCCATGTTCATAGGTTAGAAGAATTAATATTGTGAAAATGGCTGTTTTACTAAAATCCAGCTATGGATTCACTGCAATCTACATCAAAATTACTATGACATTCTTCACAGAACTAAACAAACAAACAAACAAACAAAGAACAGTAATTCATATGGAAGCAGAAAAGATCTTGAATAGGCAAAGCAGTTTTGAGCACAAAAAAGCAACAGAATACATAATTTCTAATTATACAATTGATCCATAGTAACCAAAATAGCATGGTACAAAAAACAAAAACAAAACAAAACAGGGACTAGAAAGAAACCCACAAGGCTATGGCCACCTTATTTTCAACAAAGCTGTTTAAAATGTACATTGCAAAATAGGCAATCTTTTTTTACAAGTGTTACTGGGAAAACAGGATAGAAACAAGTGCAGTATTGAAATGTGACCCCTAACTTTTGTTCTATAAAAATCAACTCAAAGTGGATTATTATAAACCTTAATGTAAGACCTGAATCTTTGATACATAAAGAAATGTTTCAAGATAAGGGCATAGTGAATGACTTTCTGAATAGAATCCCAATAGCTCAGGAAATAATAGAAAGAACAGGCAAATGGGATTGCATCACGCTAATGCTTCTGCACAGAAAGGTAAACAATGGTTTGAGAAGACAGCAGACTAGATAAGCAAAAATATTTTCTAGCTATTCATCTGAAAAGGGATTAATGTCAAGGACTCAAAATTAAGTTCCAAAAGAACTAACAATCTAATAAATAACTTGACAAATGAATTCAACCAACACTTTTCAAATGAAGAAGTATAAATGGCCAAAAAATATGCAAAAAAAATGTTCAATCTCTTTACTCTCAGTGAAATGCAAGTAAAACTACCCCAATCTTAAAACTTGTTACCAAGAAAAAGAGAGAAAGAAAGGGAGGGAAGGAGAGAGGAAGGAAGGAAGGAAGGAAGGAAGAAAGGAAGAAAGGAAGGAAGGAAGGAAGAAAGAAAGAAAGGAAGGAAGGAAGGAAGGAAGGAAGATAAAAAGAAAAAAGAGGAAATAAAAGCTGCTGAGGATAACAAAAAGGGGGGTTGGGGTGTTTGAGGAGATAGGAGGGAACTCAAGCACTTAACAAATCAATGTTTAGTTCCCTCAAGAATATAAAATTCTTGTAGAATTCCTTGTTATTCAACCATACCACTCCTAGGTTTATACCTGAAGGATTCAAAGGGAGATATCTGCATATCCACATTTATTGGGCACTGTTCACAATATCCATATCATGTAATCAGTCTAGAGCCCATCAAAAAATGAATGCAATAGAAAATGTGGCATATACACAATGGATTACTACTTGGCCTTTGAGAACAATAATATTTTGTTATTTTTGGGAAAATGAATGAAACTGGAAAAATTCTTGTCAAGTAAAATAAGCCAAACTCAGAAAAAAAAGTATACAATATTTTCTTTCATACATAGAATCTAAAAATAAACATTGAAGTAGAAGTGGGGCTATGAGGGAATGGGAAGAGATTGGTATGGAGGATGAGTTTGGTGATGGTGGGGAAATAAAATCAAAACATCTTACAAACATGTAAGAAAATGTCATAAGGCTATATAATGACAAACCTATAGCCAACATCATACTTAATGTAGAAAACTGAAACCATTTCCTCTAGTATCAGGAATGAGACAAGAGTGCCCAGTATCCCCACTCCTATTCAACATAGTCCTGGAATTCCTAGCCCATCAATTAGGCCACAAGAAGAAATAAAAGGAATACAAATAGGTAAAGAAACTGTCAAAATATCCCTATTTGCAGAAGACATGATCTTATATATTAAAGACCCAAAAAACTCTACCCAAAAACTTGTAGACACCATAAACAGTTACAGAAAGGAGGCAGGATACAAAATCAACTTACAAAATTCATTAGCTTTTCTATACACCAATAAGAAACAAACTGAGAAGGAATGTATGGAAACAATTCCATTTACAATAGCCTCAAAAAAATCAAATACCTAAGAGTAAACTTAACAGAGAATGTGAATGATCCCTACCAGGGGAACTACAAACCCCTGAAGAAAGAGATCAAGGAAGACTACAGAAGGTGGAAAGATCTCCTGTGCTCATGGATTGGTAGAATAAACATAGTAAAAATGGCTACACTACCAAAATCAATCCACATGTTTAATGCAATTCTCATCAAAATCCCAATGACATTCATCACAGAGATTGAAAAATCTACCCTAAATTTCATTTGGAAACACGAGAATGTGAATAACCAAGGCAATATTCAGCCACAAGAGTAATGGTGGAGGTATCACAATACCCAACTTCAAACTTTATTACAAAGCTATACCAATAACAAGATCATGGTACTGGCACAAAAACAGATATGAAGGCCAGTGGAACAGAATAGAGGACCTGGATATGAATTCACACAGCTATGCCCACCTTATGTTTGACAAAGGCGCCAAAAACATACAAAAGAGAAAAGGCAGTCCCTTCAACAAATGTCGCTGAGAAAAGTTGTTAACCATCTGCAAAAAACTGAAACTTGATCCATATTTATCACCCTACACTAGTATCAACCTAAAATGGATCAAGGACCTTAATATCAGACTAGAAACTCTGAAGTTAGTACAGGAAAGAGCATGGAATACTCTGGAAGTAATAGGTACAGGTAAGGACTTCCTCAATAGAACCTCAGCCACTCAGCAACTGAGAGAAAGGATGGACAAATGGTACGTCATAAAATTAAAAAGCTTCTGCACAATGAAAGAAATAGTCTCTAAAATAAATAGAACACCCACAGAGTGGGAGAAAATAGTTGCTGTACATCAGACAAAGGACTGATAACCAGGATATACAGGGAACTTAAAAAACTAAACTCTCCCAAAATCAATGGAGCAATAAAGAAATGGGCAAGTGAACTAAACAGAACTTTCTAAAAAGAAGAAATTCAAATGGCCAAAAAACACATGAAAAAATGCTCAGCATCTCTAGCCATAAAGGAAATGCAAATCAAAACCACACTAAGATTCCACCTCACCCCTGTTAAAATAGTCATCATCCTAAACACCACCAATAACAGGTGCTGGCAAGGATGTGGGGAACAAGGAACCCTCTGTACAATGCTAGTGGGAATGCAAGCTAGTGCAACCACTCTGGAAAAAAATTTCTTAAAAATCTAAACATAGGTCTGCCATGTGATCCAGCAATCCCACTCCTAGGGATATACCCAAAGGTATGTGACACAGGTTACTCCAGAGGTACCCGCACACCCATGTTTATTGCAGCATTATTCACAATAGCCAAGCTACAGAAAGAGCCAAGATGACCCACTATAGAAGAATGGATTAAGAAAATGTGGTACTTATATACAGTGGAGTTTTACTCAGTCATGAAGAAGAATGAAATCTTATTATTCTCAAGTAAATGGATGGACCTGGAGAACATCATTCTGAGCATTTTTAGCAAGGCTCAGAAGACCAAAGATCGTATGTTCTCCCTCATATGAGGACTTTAGATCTAGGGCAAATGCAGCAATGTTGTTGGCCTTGGGTCACACACTAAGGGGAGAGCACATGCGGGAATTATGGGGATATGTAGGAAACCCAAAACATGGCAGTGTTTGATGTTCCCAGTGCAGAGGAGCTAATACAGAAACCCTAAAGTGACAGAGGTCAATAGGGGAATGTGATCAGGAACTAGTGAAAAAGTCAGCTTGAGATTAATTAATTTGGGATGTAACACACTTGTGCATAGAAGCAATGTTAAGAATATCTGAGTTAGTGGAGCAAAATGAAATAATGAGGAAAGATACAGATAAATTTATGAGCAAATTTATACAAAACGATAGCAATAGTAAAAATTAATAGTTAGTAACTTAAAAAGGGATAAAATGAACACCTGTTCACCATGGGAGCAAAATGTCAACATTTTAATTACAGTGGCATAAAACTCAGAGTTTTGCATTGTATTCTTTTAATTTTCCTCATGCTTTCTGAAAGCACTAGGCAGCTGCTATGTGCAAATCCTGTAATGTCTTGAAATGCATATTTTTGCTTTTTAAATTGTACACCTATTTGCAAAGTTCAATTTAATCTTGGCATTACATATCTCTTAGTAAGAAAGTCAATAATAGTTATCCAGTTAAAATATAATTGCTATAGCTTAGAATTAAAAAATTAGGCCATAATAAAATGATTCCATGGTCTTGTTTTATATAGTATAGACTTTTTAATGCTTAGAATATATTTTAGGAATATTGTTATCAAGTGAAATAAGCCTTAGTAGATCAATATTCAAGGTAAATAACCTTAAATCTTTTGGTGTGATTAGGTTTAAGAACAGTAAAAAATACTAAGATCTAGAATTCATAGGTGTTTGGCTGTTTACAAATCTGGCATTAAAATAACTAAAAAATTTATTTTAAAGCAAAGTAAGTAGGAATTTCAACTGTCTTATTTATGCCTTCTGATATATTTCCTTCAAATACTTGATTAGAGAATATGGAAAATAATGAAGTAAATTCATTGAGAGAGGTATGGCTACTTTGGGGTATTTGGGAAAAGGATTAAGAAATTAAGAAATATGGTCATGTTATTGAAAGGAAAAGTATAAATAAATCAAAATTGCTGATACATACTCCTTATATATTAGAGAAAATATTGTTTTAGAACACTGAACATTAGTTGCCAAATTAAGAAAATGTGTGTTGAACAAAGTCAGTTAGTTCAAACTTTTTTTGTTTTGAATTATAACATTTAATAATCACTAAATGCATTGAACACTTACTAAAATTTTGTTCAGTACTTTATGTGTGTTCTCAACACTCAAAACTATTTTTGTGATGGTTATAACATTTTATCTCATTCTAAGATGTAATCAGGCTTTGTTGAAATTTAGAAGATAGTACATGGCACAGCCAGGATTTGAAATCACTGTGTTCATGATTACTATCCTACAAAACTGGATAAAATTAAATATTCAAGTGGTACAGAATTTGGTCCTATCCCCCAAGAATTAAGAATTTGGAATAAATAGACTCACGAGGGTAACTGAAAGTTCTACTATTTTACCTAGCAAGCAGGAGGCCTGAATTCAAAGCCCTGTATCACCAAAAAAAAAAAAAAAGAAAAGAAAAGAAAAGATAATACCCGATATTTTATGGAGGAGGAACAAATTGGGATAATAGAGACTACACTCTATACAAAAAAGGTGATGAATCCAAAAAATACTAGAAAAAATGCTTTTCTGTAATGATTCAGGGAGAATTCATTAAAACTTGTTTTCTTGCTCAAGTTTAATGTCAAATTAACCTATGGAAGAGGATAAGTGGAAAAAAGTCAATGTCTTTCTGTCAATTCTTCAAGCTTATAAGCAGTTACATCTTCTTTCCAATTCCCTTCTGCTTTACAATAGCCCAGATTACAATTCTGAGTGTCATATAAAAATGGAGAAATGTCATGTAATCCTGAGACAACAAATGATTTGGAAAAAAAGCTGAAGAAGTTGAAGCACATGTAGTGATAGCACATTAATAATGAAGAAAAATTCATTGTGGAAGTATTAAAACAGATTCATGATTCCTTAATGTCATACTATAGATCTCTCTAAGAAAAAGTCACTTCAAAGTATTGTTATGTGAGTGTTCAATACCGCTTTGGAGCCCTTATGACAAACTTTTTAAGAAATAATATTCTCACCACCAAAACTATAAGCTTTAATTTTTTAGTCATATTATGTACATAGAAAATAAGTAACTAATTCCATGATCAAGTACTCATTTTTCATGGGCTAGTGCCCAATATAAAAGAAGCAGGCATCTAGCAGGTGAAAATAATATTTTTTACCAAATAGCAGAGAGAAAATAGCTAATTAGCAGTGTAAAAATATAGATGATACAATTCTGAAGGCAAAGCAAGATATTTGATGACAATTTGCAGCCATCAAATAATTCTTATTCATCACTAGAAAGCTTAGGAATTGACATTCTAAACTATCATGCATCAATATCAAGCATATTTCAGCATTTAAATTCGAAGGCCCTCATGACAATCAGTGAGCCCAAGTCTGTGGTTTTCTACTTGTAAAACTTAAACCCTGTAATAACTTGAATTTAATGAAAAGTGGAAGTAAATTCTTGTGGCATAAATGAGTTGTAAATTTTAAATTCAATTTCTAATTATAGAAATTATGCAGTTTTATAAAAGCATACATTACATAGTAAAAAGCACAGGTGCTCTGAAGTACAGGTGTACTGTGTACTTTTCCATTTCTCATATTGCACTTCAAAGAGAATTCACATGTATGTCTATGTCTTTTTCTAGACTGTATCCTCTTTCTCACACACACATACACATACATACATATTCAAATATACACACACAGGATTTCCATATATCACCTACAAATAATCTTAGGAAACTCCATGTACTGTATTTTATAACATTCTCTTCACATAAAACTATATCGCTGACAACTTTCCATGCTATTTCACAAGGATGTGTTTTATTATGATTGTCCCATCATGATGTATTATAATATAAGTTCAAACAGGGAGAACATATCTATGAATAAGCAATTTTGGTAACTAAATTAAACTACTGAGATATAATAAATACATTATTTTTTAATGATGTTTTACAACTTGCAGTTGAACCCATTCATATGTACCTATAACTATCCTTTAAATTTTAATGGAAAAATTTGATCCAAATAGTCAAATATTATTAGCAAAGTCTCTGCATAGAGGAAAAAAGTGCACATTATTGTCATAATGAGAACATTAAAACAGTACTTACTCTTTATATTTTTTCCTAAAAGAAAGTATAATATTTATTTTATTATACTTTAAGTTATAAAACCTGTAAAGATGACATTCCAGTATGGCTCTAATCATGAAGAATGTAGGATTGTCATAAGATCTCCAAACACACATGCAAGAATTCCAAATATTTATACTAAATTTAACATATTAATCTTAGTCCTCAATGAAACAACCTTCAAATTCCTTTCCTATGACTTCCTCATGTTCTGTTACTTATTGCCATAGTGTATCTTAAAAATTATCACTGAAATTCAGTGGAAGAATATGAAAAAAAGTAAGTCTTTGTTCTCCTAGAATTCTTACCTCCTGACCAGACGGGATGGTTTCCACCAGTGGGTGGGGGGAGGTGGTGGGGAAAGGGAATAGAAGGATGAATACAGTGCGAAAAATGTATACATATGTATGCAAATGCAATAAGGATACCTGTTATAACTATTCCATGATTCAGGGGGGGTGGTAATAAAGAGAGTGGTGGAGGGGGTGAATTCAGTATGATATCGTTTATACATTGTAAGAATCTTTGTAAATGTTGCAACATACCCTCAATCAGCACAAAAAAGAAAAAAAGAAAATCAAAATCAAAAACAAATGAAGTGTCACCTCTGATTAATAAGGTCACTTGTCCCTTTCTCAGTACTATTTGTTTCACCAATAGCATCTGCTCTCTCTTAATCAGACAACAGTGGGCCTTACTCCCTCCAGTGAGGAATTCTACAATAGTGCTTTATTCCAGGCCAGGTCCAGTCTTCATCAGTGAAGAAACTGGCTGACTGGGTGGGCATGAGGTAGAAAGTTTGTGTCATGGTGTACAGAGGATCAAAATGCTGGTTGAGCACAGAGAGTAACTCCCACCTCAGCAGGGAATGTATTTATTGTGCCTGCACCTGGACTATGCCTTGACAAATTCCTCAGACATGGCACATGGAGATAACCAGACTTTCCTGAAGTGGTGCTAGATTGTCTTCTGAGTGCCAGGATCTAAGCATAGATAATCTACAAGGGTTAGGTTAGTAGGCATCATAGTTCTGCTCAATTTTCCTCCTCTGCCCAAGATCAGAAGTCATTGGTCTCTTTTCCAAGTTGATACTGTACTCATCTCCTAGAAATTTTCCTTTGGAGAAAGTCGGTGTTGGTCAGAGTGATATTTTCCAGAAAATTTCCTAGAGAAACTCATTTCAATACCACTCTTAGGGATATGCCTAAAGGATTGTGAGTCAGCTAACAACAAAAGCATCTGTACACCCATATTTATTGCAACACTATTCAGAATAACTAAGCTATGGAAACAACATAGATGCACCACTACTGACAAATGGATTAAGAAAATGTGGTACTAAGTTATACTCAGCCACAAAAAAGAGTGAAATTTTGTCATTCCCAGGTAAATGGATGGAACTAGAGAACATCATCTTAAGTGAAGTTAGTCAGGCTCAGAAGGCCAAAAGTCACATGTTCTCTCTCATTTGAAAAATAAAGACCTAATACAAATATATCAATATTATAAAACACTGGTCACACTAAGGGGAGGTCATGCACTAGAGGCATAGGGAATCTGAAAACTTGAGTAGAGTGGATATACTCACTATGAAAGAATCAATATAGAAATCTTAAACTGACTGAAACTACCATAAGAAAGGGACTAAGGAAGAAGTGGCTATAATACATACATACACGGAAATACCAAAAAGAAACTCACTGTGTAGCTACCTTTATCCCAAACAAGCTAAAATGTCATGTTTTTTGGGTTTTTTAAATTTTGACTTTGTTTTATCATTTTTACATTTACTTACAACATGTCTATATATTATTTGGGCCACCTCCACTCCTATACCCTGCATTTGGGCAAGTTTTTTGTTTTATCTTTTCTTTTTTTTCCTCCTACAAAATTGGAGAACAGGAGGGAAGAACAAGTCCTGCCCAGTGGGGAGAAAGGGAGGGGGGGTGTTGGGGAAAGGGGGTAGGAGGGTGAATATAATGCAAAAAAAATGTGTACATATGTAATGAAATGCAAAAATTATAACTGTTGAAACTACTCCAGGAATTGGGGGACTGGAGAGTGAAAGAGAATGATTGAGGAGGTGAATTCATGTATGCGATATTTGGTCCCTTATAAGAACCTGTGTAAATGCTACAATGTACATCCAACCATCAGAAAGAGCACAAATGTTACTAATAACATTCAAGAAAACCTGTTTATCTCTATCTGTTCTTCTGAGCTACCTCAGCCTCTGTAAGAAGCAAGACTGAACACAGTTTTCCTTCCCAAATGCTCTATATTTAGGATACTTAAAAACCTATAAGCCACTAAGAAATCTTCTCCATATCCTAGCCATGTATAAATTAGAAGCTAGACTGCCTGTTGTAGCAAAAATTTAAATTTTACCTGTTCTAGCTTGACTAGTTTCCTTGAAAATGATTTTCCTATTCCTGGAAGACCACCCCCCATCTGATTCTGGTCTAACATTATGGTTTCCAGCACTGAGCTTAGTTTTAGTGGAAATCTCATTTTGAGGGTGCTTTTATCCATGCCTTTGGATATAACTCTTGGCAGAGAATGTCTTGTCTTTTTCTTACAATGGTTTTCCCTCACCTGAACTTTTTTTTAAAAGGTGATCTATTGAAAGTTGGATGATATATGCAAGAGTAAAAAGAATCTAGGTCTTCAGTTCCCAATTCCATGTTCAAATTACAGTGAGGGGTCTTTTCTCTTCCCTGACAAGATTGAGACTCTACTTATTCTTGCTAGCTAAATATCCCTTTCCTTGAACTACCTAGCAGAACTGAAAGATAAAGACAGGTCAATAGTGATGTTATTACCCATGTGTATTTGGTTTTCTTCCATTTTATTTACCATTTGTATATTAAAATTATGAACATATTTTTAAGAAGCATGTAAGGTACTTGTACTCCATCAAATTGAGTTAACTGTGATTTCCAGTAAGCAGAACTGGTATAAGAAAAGAGGAAGCAAAATATTTCCCAAACTTATTTAGCTGTTGGAATAACATCCTGGACTGATTACAGAAGTTTTCTAAAGTAATGAAAAGGAATCTCCTACCCTCCCCCAAAATCCAATAGACCCCACACATACCATACAGGGTTATGCTTTTAATTTCTATGTATTTTCTATTTCTTTTGGTGTCCTTGGTTGGTGTAAAAAATCAGAAACAATCCTTGAGACTCAGGCCTTGGGTAGTAGATGTAACCATGGTGTATCCATGATGACAGTAGCTCTAGCAGGTGCTCTAACACTTGAGCCACTCCTCCAGCCCAGAGAAAAGGTTAGATTGAAAAGAATTAACCTAGAAGGTAACACACATGCACAGGAAAGTAAAGTGAGTCAACTCCCAGTATATCTATCCTTATCTCAAGTAGCAAAAACCCTTGTTCCTTCCTATTATTGCTTATACTCTCTCTTCAACAAAATTAGAGATAAGGGCAAAATAGTTTCTGCCAGGTATCGAGGGGGTGGAGGGGAGAGGGAGGGGGCGGAGTGGGTGGTAAGGGAGGGTTAGGGGTTGGAGCAGGGGGGAGAAATGACCCAAGCATTGCATGCACATATGAATAATTAAAAAAAAAAGACAATAGCTCTAGGAGAGGACCCCATTTTGTTGACTAACTGCCTTTACCCAATATATCAACATGGTCCATGTATTGTATTCTATTTTATTCTATTCCAGTGAAAATGACATTTTATGGCCTCAAATATTGAACAATTTTACTTTTCTTAACCCTGTAGAATATTCTCTACTTCTTATTTTCTCTCTTTTTCTCCTTGTTGAATACTTTGTCAAAACTTGTTTTTCCCTTTTAAAGAAAAACTATAATATGTATTATGAAAACCATGGTATTCTTCATAACTGTATGAGAACCACAATGATTAAAATGTACTGAATTTGTAAGAATATCAGTATTTTTTTCAGAAAATCCTAAAAAATATTTTCCATAAGCAAATTACTCTCTTTTGACTCTCCTTATTTTGAAAGCTCTTGTCCTTAAATGCAAAATCTCTAGGATAGAACTTCTTAGATGACTTTATGTGAAGCCTGGTATCTTTTCCATTATTTAATTATTAAATAAGTAACAATTTTGATTATAAACATGATATATGCATGCTTATAACATGCATATTGACATACTGATTGCATTATGTGTACATTTCAAGGGCACCAATAATTATTTTTTCAAATTATTTTCTACTACATTTACAGTTTTTATGACATAAAATTCCATTCTCTCTCTCCATGATACATTTGAGAAATAGAGGAATAAAATACAGAAGATTTCAAATATATTGAGGTTATCATTCCTTTCCTTTTATCTTCACTTATTTTACTGTCATAAACACCCTATGTCTTATGAATCAGTCATTATAACACACAGTTTATGAACTGAAATAATGATATCAAGAAAATAGTAATAAAATAGTAACTAATAAAATCAGTGACAACTGATAAGCAATTGATGTAGTATTCAGATACAGGGAAAAGTGGTGATCTTTCTTCTCTAAAAGGTTAGGTGACTGGAATACTGTGGTAAAAGCATGAGCAAGAGTTCTAGAATCCTGAAGAAGGGGATAAAATTTCCACATAGAAGATACAGGTCTTTGGAGGAATCTCTCACCTAAATATGGAAGGAGGTGCACAACATTGATAAGCATAGTATTCCAAGAGAAGTGCTTTGTAGATTTAAACAGTATCAAGGTGCTAGATATGGAGAAGCAGTATATCAATATTTTAGAGGCAGTTTCACATTAGCGAAAGTAATTTTGGTTGAAGTATAGGAAATGAGGTCAAGACAAACAGGTAAGGTAGGGTCATTTCACGCAATGCTAAGCTGAGAAAAGGTTTTGACAGCTGAAAAGCAAATTCAATATTACAATGTAAGTAGCCATAGAAGTTTCTAGATACAGTTGATATAAACTGTTTCATAGAGATAACATTTCATCAAGTTTTTTATGGTGTATAGAAAAACTGGTATATTACTCCAGGGTAAAAAAAAAAAAGATTTTATTTTTCCAATATTGACTGCTATATTAACCTATTAACTCTAGAAATTCACTCTATTCATCAATTACTGTCCTTCAATTTGCTATGAGTCAGCAGCTGCAGCAACTGCATCTTCTCTATAAATCCAAACTTGCAAGTAAATTGGTTATTTCAGGGAAAGACCAAGTAGTGAGTATAAATAAACATATCTGCCTGCATATCTAAAGACATATTTTTGATAAATTATGTGATTGTGAAAGTTGGCTTTTGTACTCTCATTAGTTTCCATCCTCTGTCTAAATTTCAATTGTTTCTCCACTCTGAAAAGCTGGTTTCTATTTCCCTTCTAATCTCCAGTGAGATGAATTCTTTTAATTGGGCAATTGACCCTTGCAATAGAGAAAAACATAGTTTAAAATACAAATAAATTAGAGATGAGCAGAGGTTGTGAAAAGTTCCTGCACAGGTAAGTGGTTGTGAGAGTGGAAAGAAATCAAAAGCTGGAATGAATTAAGAAATTGAATTAAAATTCAGCGAGCAATCACATTGGAAAGGCAACTTCAGGGGATTATATCATGAAAAAAAAGTTATGACAAATTTTTTTTTGGCTTTGCTTTTGATTTTCTTAGTGACAAACAGGATTTGAGAAAAAGGCAAAGCAATGCCATGTGGATTATTTTTCTAATTTAAGTGTGAATAACATCATCAAGTAATATCATACAGAAACTATAATATATAAGAAGCTCAAAACTTACATAGTCGATAACTCAAAATTTACTTGGTACTCACGTATATTTGATGATTATAGATTTCAAGGAAAACACAAAAGATAATTATATTAATTAATAACTGCCTTACATTTCCTTGTATGTTTTTGTTCTGAAATTGTTAGTATAATTTTGTATCTGTCATGTAAGGTATGATGTTGTAGTTAAATTGAGATATTATAAGCAAAAATGAATTAAATAATTGAATGAATGCTTAGGATTTTCTATGTCAATTGAATTTAATCACAAAATAAGGTATTATTATCACTATATTAAAGATAATGAAATATACTCAGAGTTAATAAACAAATTTCCAAACCCAAAGACTATTTATAATATCTATGTATGGACAAGTAAAAATACTAACAAAAGGAGTATTGGGATCAAATTGAGGTTTTCTCTTTAATTTTTCTATTTCTTTTATCTGTCAGTTCTGTGTAATACTCAGTTTTCTCAGAAACTGTCAGTGATTTGTTTCAGGAATATGAATTTAAATATCTCCAATTCATAAAGTTGCTTCAACTAGAATTATTGAATTATTATACTCTGTATAGATTTTGAAAGCAAATTTTAGTGATAGTTCATAATCTTGAAAGCTGTCATTTATTTTTCATAGGCACAATAGTTCTCCTACACCAAGATGATGACTTTTAGATATGGAAAAGATACAAGTGATTCTCTAATCACACTAATAAAATATTTGACCTCTGCCACAATATATATGCCCTTACTACTATTACAGAAAACCTCTAACCACCTGAGCTGATTCAGTCCTTACAAGTTAAGTTCTTACTGTAAAGTCCTGATTAATCTTCACTAGAACTCAGGAACACTCATATTAGTTAACCACATGCCTCTGTATAATCTATCAAGCAGATAGACCAGACAGCCAAATGTTTCATTTAAAAATACAATTCAAGAACAACCTTTGAGTACAGATGAATATTGGCCTGTGGAGTATTTAAGGTATTGTTAGAAGAAACACTTTAGGAGAATTAAATTTGAAAGAATTTATTTGGGCAAAGAATAAATGATGAATCAAAACTAATAGAGCTTCAGAGAACTCCACCCTGCAGCATGGATGATAGTATTTATGAAGAGAAAAAGTAAAATACAGAAGCAACTTGATTGGTGCAGCTTGACATATTTGGGCATGATGTGATAAGGCATTTGGTCTCATCATTCAGCAGCCAGAGCTAAGGTGAAGTTCACCTGTTGCAGTAAATTGAGATTCAGGCACTTCTTCACAAAAATGTAAGTTAAGTTCCATTGCAGCCTGTTCACATACAAGTTACATTGCAATTTATTAAATACGATTCAACATACAAACCCAAATGCAGCATTAGGTCAATTCAATTTAATTCTGTTTAAGAGCATTTGTGTGTGTGTGTGTGTGTGTGTGTGTGTGTGTGTGCAGGTGTCATGTATAGTGTATATATATATATGAGAAATCCACATCAGAAATACAATTTAAGAAGAAAAGAAATATGGAGATCAGCTGGATTGCATTTCCTGGACAGCCCAGTCAAAAAAATCAAAACAGAACAAAAAGTACTAGACCCTATGTGAAAAATAACTGAAGAAAATGTGCTTGTACTTGAAACAAGTGGTAGAGCACCTACTTAACAAACACAAGGTCCACAGATCAAACCCTGGCACTTTCAGAACAGAAAAGAAAGGCTAAAAGAAATAGTTATAAGTTGACATTGAGACAAAATAAGATATAATTACACCAAGTCAGGTATATGTAGGGCCTGTAGTGAGATCCAGTGAAAATGAAGATGAAGGCATTCTTATAACAGAAAATATTTGGGAGGATCCAAGATGGTGACTAGAGGGAGGAAGCAGATAGCATGAGCTCCATAAAGCAAGAATCTTGCTGAAATGCTAGAGACACACCTGGCAAGAAAAACCATCAAGAAGAAGCAAACCCACAAACCCCCAAACCCCCAAGCCACACAAAGCTTCTCCATGCCACATTACATGGAGAAAAAAGGAGGGCTCCTGTGCCACAAGACATCAGCTCCTAACCTGCTTGGAAGACGTAGACCAACAGGTGAGCAAATAAGCGGCATGTGCTATACCCACAGCCACCCCTGGGATAAACCAGCATAGCCCCTTGGACAGTCTGACCACTGCCCTGTGGGGGTGAGGGGAGAACTGAATACTAAACAAGGAACTGAAAAGAACATGTAGCAAAGAGGGCACGGAGAAATTGGGAGGGACATTCTCCCATGAGAACTTTAAGTACACAAAGCCTGCAACAGTAAACATGCAGGACTCACCACCAGAGAAGAGGGGAAGAGCAGTTCCCCACACAAACTTTAAATAAACAAAGCCTAGTGGGTGTGATGGCTCCCTTCAGTGAACTTTAATAAATAAAACCTGGGACAGTAACTGATGTGCAGGACTCTTCACTGGAGAAGAGAGGAGGGATAGGCACCCACAGGAACTTTAAATAAACAAAGCCTGCTGGAGTAGGTGGGCATTACAGCTCTTCCAGCAAATTTTAAGTACATAAAGCCTGCAATAATAGCCTGCTGGCAGTATGCAGCAGGTGAGCCACAGGCTGAAACAGGGCAGATAGTGGTTCACAAAGCTGTCTCCTGACCCAACCACCTGAGAGACAGCAACAGTGCTACTGCTTAAATACCAACACCAGGACTGGATGCTGAAGGAGCAACACTAGAACTACTAAGACTGAAATGACATTGTTTCTGGACCCGAAATTTTTACTTTGTATAGTTTTATATACCTTTTCTATTTTTTTTAATTATTTTTTCTTTTTTCATTATTATTATTATTATTGGTAATACAATGACATAGCTACAACTCAAATACCAACACCAGGACTGGATGCTGAAGGAGTAACACCAGAACTATTAAGACTGTAAATTTATTGCATCTGAACTTTTTTTCTTTTTTTTCTTTTTATCCCTTCTTTTTTCTTTTTCTCTCTTCCTATCTTAATACTTATTTAGTTGATTAGTTATTAGTTATTATTGTTGATTAGTACATTATTTCTCTCTGTTAATTTTTTTAGTTCTCTATTTTTTTCTTTTCTTTCTTTGTTTTCTTCTTCCTCTTACTCTTCCATTCTAGATATCATTACCTTTGGTATTACAAACTAATTTATACTAAATTACACACAGTACAGGGACAGTAACAGTAGCAAGGGCAATGATGGGAAGATAGAAAAAAGTGGGAAACCACTTTCCCCCCAATAATAAATTCGTACAGGAACTAAAGGGAAATCAAGAAAATGGATACTCAGATCCAAACTCCAACAAAATGAAGATAAACTATGCCAAAGAACCCAGTGAAGCCCACAAGAACAATCTGAAAGAAGAAATCCTGCAAGTAATCATGAGAATTTTATAGATGATACTGTATATGGTCAACCAAAATGTACAGGAGACACTCAAGAAACTCTAGACAAAAAAAAATAGAGAATATGAGAAAGCACAGAACAAATAAAAGAAACTGTAGAAGCACTGTATAAATGCCAAAGTGAAACAAAGAACATGATAAATAAAGAAATAAATGAACTCAGGATGAAAATAAACAATATTAAAGAGGAAGTGACTCAGGATATGGAAAACCTCAGAAAAAAGAATGAATCAGAAATGCAAAACAAAATGGAAGGCCAATCCAGTAGACTAGAACAAGCAGAAGACAGAATCTCAGAACTCAAAGATGAAATGGTAATTAAAGGAAAAACCACAGAACTATTAGTTAAACAGCTCAAGACCTGTGAAAAGAAAATGCAAAACTTACTGGCTTCATCAAAAGACCAAACCTGAGAAACATAAGCATTGAAGGAGAAGAGGTGCAAAAAGAATGTGTAATATATTCAACAAAATAATAACAGAAAATTTCTTAAATCTAGAGAAAACTATGCCCATTCAGGTATAGGAGACCTCCAGGACACCAAACAGACTTGACCAAAATAGAATTACTCTATGACATATTATCATTAAAACAACAAGCACAGAGTATAGAGAAAGAATATTGAAGGCTATAACAGAGAAAAACCAAAAAACATACAAAGGTAAACCATCAAAATCACAGCAGATTTCTCAATGGAAACCTTAAAAGGAAGAAGAGCATGGAGTGAGGTATTCCAGGCACTGAATGAAAATAACTCCAACCCTAGGATACTCTACCCAACAAAACTATCATTCAAAATAAATGGAGTAATACAAGTGTTCGATGATAAGCAGAAACTAAAACAATATATGACTACCAAGCCACCACTACAAAAGATTCTTGAAGGAATTCTGAACACAGAAATTGAAAGCAAACAAAACAGTGAAAGGGAGGCTGTAACAAACCACAGGAGAAGAAAAGGCAAGGAAGTAGAGAGTAACATCAATTTAGCTGCACACAATCAAACCCTTAAACAACTAAGACAACTAAATGACAGGAATCACTACATGCTTATCAATACTAACACTGAATGATAATGGACTTAATTTCCCCTTCAAAAGACACCCTTTGACAAACTGGATTAAAAAGGAAGATCCAAACAATTGTTGCTTACAGGAAACCCACCTCATCGACATAAACAAGCATAGGCTTAGGGTGAAAGGTTGGAGAAAGATTTACTAAGCAAATGGTCCCCTAAAACAGGCAGGAGTAGCAACACTTATCTTGGAAAAAGTAGACTTCAAACCTACATTGATCAAATGAGATAAAGAAGGGCATTTCATACTAATAAAAGTGGAAATACACCAAAAGGAAATAACAATTATCAACCTATACACACCCAATATCAACACAACCAGTTCTATCAAACATACTCTGAAGGACCTAAAAACATATATAAACTCCAACACAGTGGTAGTGAGAGACTTTAATACTCCCCATCACCAATAGATAGGTCATCCAAAGAAAAAATCTTAAAACTAATCCTAGATCTAAATCATAGCATAGATCAAATGGACTTAGCCAATGTCTACAGAATATTTTATCCAACATCTATACAATATAAATTCTTCTCAGCAGCCGATGGAACCTTTTCCAAAATTGATCCTATCCTAGGGCACAAGCAAGCCTCAAAAAATATAAGAAAATAGAAATTATACCGTGCATTCTATCTGATCACAATGCATTAAAACTTGAATTCAACAGCAAAAATAATAGCAAAAACCATGCAAACTGTTGGAAACTGAACAACACATTGTTCAATGATCCTTGGGTCATTAATGAAATAAAAAAAGGAAATTAAAAGGTTCCTGGAAGTTAATGAAAATGAAAATGAAAACAAAACACACCAGAATCTATGGTACACAACAAAGGCAGTCCGTAGAGGAAAGTTTATATCCATGAGTGCATACAGTAAAAGGACAGAAAGATCTCAAATCAATGACCTAATGATACATCTCAAACTCTTACAAAAACAAGAAGAAGCAAACCCCAAAACAACAGAGGGAGAGAAATAATAAAAATAAGAGCTGAAATCAATGAAATAGAAACCAAAAAAATACAAAGAATTAATGAAAAAAAAGTCGGTTCTTTGAAAAACTAAACAAGACTGAAAGACCCCTGGTAAACCTGACTAAAATGAGGAGAGAAAAAACCCAAATCAGTAAAATCAGAAATGCAAAAAGGGAGATAACAACAAACACCACAGAAATCCAGGAAATCATCAGAGACTACTTTGAGAACCTATATTCAAATAAATTTGAAAATCTTGAAGAAATGGACAGATTTTTAGATACTTATGATCATCCAAAAATGAACCAAGAGGACATTAATCACCTGAATGAGATCTATAACACAAAATGACATTCAAGCTGCAATAGTCTCCCAAAAAAGAAAAGTTCAGGACCTGATGGGTTCTCTGCTAAACTCTATCAGACATTTAAAGAAGAACTAATAACAACTCTCCTTAAACTGTTCCATGAAATAGGAAGGGAAGGAAAACTGCCTAACTGATTTTATGAAGCCAGTATTACACTCATCCCAAAAACAAAGACACCTCCAAAAAGGAGAACTATAGGCCAATCTCCTTAATGAACATTGATGCAAAAATACTCAATAAAATAATGGCATACTGAATTCAACCATACATCACAAAGATCATTCACCATGACCAAGTCGGCTTCATTCCAGAATTGCAAGGGTGGTTCAACATACTCAAATCAATAAATATAATACAGCACATTAATAGAAGCAATGACAAGAACCACTTGATCATCTCAATAGATGCAGAAAAACTCTTCGATGAGATCCAACACCATTTCATGATAAAATAACTAAGAAAACTAGGAATAGAAGGAAAGCACCTCAAGATTATAAAAGCTATATATGACAAACCTACAGCCAACATCATACTCAATAGTGAAAAACTGAAAGCATTTCCCCTAAAAACATGAATGAGACAAGAATGCTCACTATCACCACTCCTATTCAACACAGTACTGATATTCCTAACCAGAGCAATTAGGCCACAAGAAGGAATAGAGGAATACAAATAGGTAAAGAAACTGTCAAAATATCCTTATTTGCAGATGATATGCTCCTATACCTTAAAGACTCAAAAAACTGTACCCAAAAACTCAGACACCACCAACAGCTACAGCAAGGTGGCAAACTATAAAATCAACTTAAAAAATCATTAGCCTTTCTATACACTAATAATGAACAAACTGAGAAAGAATATACAAAAGAATTCCATCTACAATAGCCTCAAAAAAAATCAAATACCTAGCAGTAACTTAACAAAGGATGTGAATGACTTCTATAAGAACTACAAACCCATAAAGAAAAAGGTTGAGGAGGACTACAGAGGTGGAGAGATCTCCTGTGCTCATGGATTGGTAGAATAAACATAGAAAAAATGGCTATACTACCAAAAGCAATCTACATGTTTAATGCAATTCTCATCAAAATCCCAATGACATTCATCACAGAGATTGAAAAATCTACCCTATAACTCATTTGTCAACACTGGAGACCACGAAGGCAATACTCAGCAAAAATAAAAAATGCTGGAGGTATCACAATACCCGACTTCAAACTATATTACAAAGGAATAGCAATAGCAAGAGCATGGTACTGGCACAAAAACAAACATGAAGACCAGTGGAACAGAACAGAGGACCCGGATATGAATCCACAGATTTATACCCAACTTATTTTGACAAAGGTGCTAAAAATATACGATGGAGAAAAGACAGCCTCTTCAACAAAGTTGTTGGGAAAAGTGGTTAGCCATCTGCAAAAAACTGAAACTAGATCCATGTCAATCACCCTGTACTAATTTCAACCTAAAATGGATCCAGGACCTTAATATCAGACCTCAAACTCTAAAGTTTGTACAGGAAAGAGTAGGAATCACTTTGGAAGTAACAGGTATAGGTAAGGACTTCCTCAATAGGACCCCAGCAGCTCAGCAACTCAGATAAAGTATAGACAAATGGGACTTCATAAAACTAAAAAGTTTCTTCACAACAAAAGAAATGGTCTCAAAACTGAAGAGACCACCCTCAGAGTGGGAGATAATATTTACCAGCTATACATTAGACAAAGGACTGATAACCAGAATATATAGGGAATTCAAAAAACTAAACTCTTTCAAAATTAATGAACCAATAAAGAAATGGGCAAGTGAACTAAACAGAACTTTCTCAAAAGAAGAAATTCAAATGGCCAAAAAAACACATGAAAAAATGCTCACCATCCCTAGCAATAAAAGAAATGCAAATTAAAACCACGCTAAGATTTCACCTCACCCCTGTTAGAATAGCCATCATTAGCAACACCACCAACAACAGGTGCTGGTGAGGATGTGGGGAAAAAGGAACCCTTTTACACTGCTGGTGGGAATGCAAACTAGTGCAACCCCTCTGGAAAAAAATTTGGAGGTTTCTTAAAAATTTAAATATTGATCTACCATATGATCCAGCAATCCCACTTTTGGAAATGGGACACAGGTTACTCCAGAGGCACCTGCACACCCAAGTTTATTGTAGCATTAGTCACAAAAGCCAAGTTATGGAAACAGCCAAGATGTAATTATTCACAATGGAATTCTACTCAGCCATGAAGAAGAATGAAATCTTATCATTTGCAGGTAAATGGATAGAACTGGAGAACATCATCCTGAGCGAGGTTAGCCAGGCTCAGAAGACCAATAATCATATGTTTTCCCTCATAAGTAGTCTGTAGATGAAGGGCAAATACAGCAAGTTGATTGGACTTTGGTCACATGATAAGGTGACCTTGTGAGAGCACTCAAGGGAGATATGAGGAAAGGTGGTAAGAAACCCAAAAAACATGATAATATTTGATGTCCTCAATGCAAAGGAACTTATGCAGAAATGTTAAAGCAACAGAGGCCAAAAGGAGAAGGGGATCAGGAAGTAGAAAAAAAAGGTCAATTCGAGACGAATCAACTTAGCATGTAACACATATGTACATGGAATCCATGCTAGGAATCTTCCTGTAAAGCTATCCTTTTCTCAACTAACAAAAACACTTTGTCCTTCTTATTATTGTTTATACTCTGTCTTCAACAAAATTAGAGATACAGGCCGAACAGTTTTTGCCTGAAAGTGAGGAGGTAGTGCGGGAGAGGGAGGGGGTGGGGGGGACAGATGGAATAGGGGGTAGAGCGCAGAAATGACCAAACATTACATGCACATATGAATAAACTAAAAAAAAAAGAAAATGTGTGTGTTTGTTAGCATAAATAAAAATTTCTATCCATCTTTATTTTCTATAATGTTAGTTTAAATGACAATATAAGCACTTTTCACTTATGTGAAAAAAAATGACACAGATGGAAGTTGGGCTCTGGACAAATGAGCCCAGCATCCTCAGCTTTCCACCAAGTTATGGCCATTGAACTAACCCCATCCACCCTCAAGAGGTGCTTTCTTTTTGTCTTTTGGATATTCAACTTTTGGTGAAATATCTCAAGTCTACCTTCAGATACTTTAACCACCAACCCATGCCAAAAAACTGATAAGACCAGATTATGCTTCAGCCATCCTGTCTTTATTAGCCAGTCCACTCTACTAATGATAAAGATGAAAAGTAGGCAGGAAATGACAACTTCAAGAGAAGCCCTTTATTGGGCATAATGGTGCAATACCAGGGGTCAGGAAGAGTTTATTTCCTAGTTGGCTTGCAAAGTTAGCTGAAATGCCTATTATATAACCTTCAGAAAGGAAGTATGCAAGGGTGTTTGTGTCAATCACAGCCATTCTTCCCACAAAGGATGACCTGTGTTTGCTTCAACCTTAGCCTGGGCCACCAAGGAGGTACTCCCCATCTGACCTGAGTAGAAATGGTTGCAGTGTCATTTAAAGTTCATTGAGGTCTTTGATGGCAAAAAAAAGTCTGTTGTCAACCTTTCCAGTCATGGATGGAAGGGTGCTTGCAGTAGTCATAGTTGTGCTTTGGTTGCAGGCAGCTGTGGTTGTCATGTAGCTTCCTCAAGGCATTCATGGAGTGTTCAAGTAGTCAGTGCTGGCATAAGGGTATTGTGGATAGCTGTTTGGCTGCTGGTCTTTCACTAAAGGCACAATGAGCACCAGGGAAAGGTGTAACAGCTATGATTTACAGAGTCAAATCACTTCAGTCACCAATGACTTAGATTATTTAAATAAAAAATAAAGATTAAACAAGGTGTTTACAATAAAGGCTTATCATTAATGCTAACAGTGATTTAACATATTCAACAGTGCACTGAAAACACTGAACTCTTGCCCCAGCACTTCAGGAAGAATTGGGTCCCTCTAATCTTTCTTACTTTTCCTAAATGTCTTGCTAATGTCAATGAAGTCCTTCATTATATCTGTACTTTCTTATTTTTGTCTAGTACAGATGTTTTGAGCATAGTATTATTGCTTTATCTGGGTCCACAGATATTTATAAATATAATCACCTTTTAGAGTTTAAATACTGTGATGTTAGGCATCCAGACAAATCATTATACTTTAAATATGCTAAAAGTTTCTCTGCATGACCACATAATTCAGAAGAGTTTCAGAATTTCAGATGAACACAAACCCAAATCAACTATTTCTTCAATACATTTTGTATTATTGTGTTAGTAAAGTACATGTTCCAGAGCATATCAAAATGATGGTGAGAGACGCTGTAGAAATACTTAGTTAGATACATTAAGTATACAATTTGAGGATAGCCAAAACTCATTACTATGATAGTTTAATAAAACAAAATAATTACAATGATGTTCAATTAGCTTAACAAATATTTGTTGAATGTACTTGACAGGGCAAGGTAATATAGAGAAATAGAAGCTCAAGGAAAATACAATCATCATTCTCCAGAAACTTACATTTAATATCTATCAGTGTTTGGAGGAAGTTCAAAAAAAGTTTATGCATTTTGGAAAAATGTCACAAAGAATCTTTAATGGAGAACATTGAGATATTTCGATGTCATTCAAATGTCTTAATTTCTGAAATATTTTTATCTCTACTATATTAGCTTACAAATTGGCCAATAATGATTTTCAAGAAGTGGACCCAGGATCTTGGGAAAACCATAAAACATAATCTGTCTTAGCTGAATGCATTTGTATCAGAGTGGCATTAATTTTCAATGAATGCTGACTTAATCAAAAGGGAAAAAATATAAGAAATCTTTCATCTCCATAGAAAGATAATGAGCAATTTTAGAATCATGGTGTATAAGAGTCAGAATATCTTTAGTGCACTCTCTTGTGGTAACTACTCATTGTACTTAAAAGATACTCTAAAATATTAAGTTCTCTCTCTTTTTCTTCCCTTCTCCCCGATCACTTCTGACATTGCCATACATTGCTGGTGACTAACTGCCCCCATTCAATTTGGACTTGAAATAATAGTCCAAATTATAATAAAACTAATTACAGCTCTGCCAATTCAGTGACAGGCAGTTTTAGTAAGACAGTTGGAGGATATTCATTTGTAAAAGTTTTCAGAATGAATATTCAGTTTCAGTGTACATTCTCTGCAAGACTGTGCATGTAAAAACTATAAATGTTGTATAGTTAATAGAAAATTATTTTATTTTATATTAACAAAAAAGGCCCCAACTGTGCACATTGCTTTCTGTTATATATTTTTAATCCACAATTTAGAATATTGAGACAAAGATGGTGAATTTCATTTTGATTCTGTTTATCATTTTCAGTATAGAATCATGTAATTAAGAATATGTTTTAAACTTAATTATATGTCCCTAACTAGGTGAATCATCAAATGGAAATGAAAGTAGTAAAAGCAGGCATCTGAGACCTCAAAGTGATATAGAAATCTAAATTCATTTTCACATGAAAGTTAATTATTTTCTACTTAAATTAACAGTATGTTCCCTAAGCTACTTCAAAATATATTTTTCTAAAAAACAGATGCTGTCAGAATCTGCATTTGAAAGAAAAAAGAAGAGTAAACACACATTCAAGAGAAGACAATAGGCAACAGTGCAGTAACATATTTTTAACATTAAGATACAGATGACAGATGACTTTGATCATGTCTGGGCATAAATGAAGCTTTGAACAAGATAGTTCACCCTTACCTAATTGGTTGCCAAAGGTCACTGTCACACATAAACAACCTCACTATGTTGCCCCTTGTCTTTCCATGATCATATCTAGTGATGGCTTCAACGACCTTCTCATGGGCACATTAAACCTTTCAATGTGTTGAGAATTATTTTATATTTCTCAAAGAATTAGGCTAAATTGCCTTTTTCTGTTTACCACTATAATGTTTATTCCTGGCATGATATCATTCATACCATCTTTTAATTTCTTATTGCCATAGGGTATAGGCTGTCTGTCATTGGTGTCTGTCATTATGCCTCAGACAGAAAAGATTGTGGCTCAGGATAAATAACACAGGATTTACTTCTGTCATCACTGTGTTGAGGACAAGGGTATATAATTTTTGTTTCAATTAGAAAATGTAAACAATTACTTTCAGCATCATATGGATGAAAGGAAATATAAAAAATTGAAAGAAGTTATCCTTACGATGATGGGCCTTACAGAAATATACAATGAAATGAAGGTATTATTCCAAGTGAATACCAAGCCCTTGTAGGAAGTGAGTAAATATGACACAAAAGCACTTTCAATGTTACAGACTCTCTTTATAATTTTTAAATGGCAAGTAATGGAATCATCAATCTGTCTTTATTTTTTAGTCTACAAATTCATTATTTCCTTTATGTAAAAAACATTTCACACAGTTTTTCTAAACAATTCCTCAGCTGCTTTTCAGAGTCAGAGCTAAATTTTTTTCTAAATATGTGCTATAATGTAGGTAGATACAATACTGAACATTTTAATCCCAAATGCTGAAATCCTGACAGATCAAAATTCCCAAAATATAAATCTAAAAAATACTTTACAATTATTGAAGACATTTATATTTTTAAAAGGGAATTCTTGAGAAACAACTGAACACAATATTTGATAGGCCATTTTGCACAATAAAATAGGTTCTAAAAACATACCATTTCTAAAAACATTAACCTTCAGGTATTCTAACAACAGTTCCAGGAATATGAGCACTATGAACAGAAAATAATATTCATAAAGTAGTAAGTGAAAAAGCATAATGTGTAAACATATATCCATATGGTTGGCAAGTGTGTGCACACAGCTTTATAATTCAGACCATCTGAGATCCTACACTACCACACCTTTTGACAGGACTGGTCAAAACCCATTATGGGTCACTAAGGCATACATAGGTAACCAAAAGGATGAGGTTTTGAGAAATTTTATCTTTTGCAAATGTGCACGTACAAAGCAGAGAATCTCTTTATTTACTGAGGAAGCTACAATTTTAGGAACAGGCACAATGCTTACAAAAGAATTCAACATTAGAATAATGTACTTTTACTGAGTCATACTTGCAAGAAATGCTTAAAATGAATTAGAACTTCCTTAAACGTCTTTACACAACTTACATTTCCAGTATTGGAAATGATGTGAAGATAAAATATAGAGTACAGTGAATTTTATTAAAAACATAATTGCACAAATAATACTAATGATTGAAGATGTCGCTTAAAACAGTGTTAAGGATGTGACTCCGCTGTGGAGCACATGTGAGACTCTGCGTTCAATCCCTGGATTCTTCCCACCCACCCTCCACAAGAGAGAAAGAAAAGACGACGTAGGAAAAAGTGTATTAAATGAATGGTTTATTGGAAAATACATGGAGGTATTTCAGAAGGGCTGAGTAACATGCACAACTATTGAATACATTTTGAAGTTCTTCATTGTATTGATGAGCAGGCTATTGTCGTTGCTGTTGTTGATAAGGGGATGTCATTCCTTGGAGAATATGTTTATATTCACTTTCTTTATGGCACTGACATGAATGTTCCCTATTAAATTTTCTCCTTTTATGTCTAATGATTTTATGTTGTTTGGAGTAGGTGTGGATGGATCCTACATGTAGTCTTATTCAGACTTCAAATTTGATAGAATACTGGCAATCAAACAATGACACCATTGCCTAAGTGTCTGCTTGTCCCACAAGGTGCACATTTTTAAACATTCATTTAACATATTAGTTATACAGGGGAGTTTCACTGTGACATTTCCACATATGCGTATGACGTGCCTTTACTAGATGCCTCCCATCCATGACTCTGAAATACCCTGCTCCAGCATTCTTAAAATACTTTCAACAGGTTATCTTGTTCTATTTTCATACAAGTACAAAATACAATAACCATATTCATCCTCCTTTACCCTTTCTATTCATCCTTTCCCATGCCATTGTTTCCACGTCTGTGCATGACCTATTTTTCTTTCTTGTCTTTCATTTTTGAGTGTATATTAGTTGTTCAAAGGAATGTTACTGTGATACTTCAGACATTAATCCCCTTAATTACCCTCTCTTTCTCTATTGTTCATGTCTCTTATTATTCAACAGCCTTCAATTAGTTTTGAAGGAATCAATAACTTTGATGGTTACTTTAGGAAAATATGGTTTTAATTCATTAGAATCTAAAATTCCATCAGTTGAAAGGACTGCCAATGCAGACAAATGTGAAATTTTTAAACTGAAGATTTATTTTTGTATCACATGGGAATTCATTCATCCGGATTGTCTGCCAATGCATTAAGCTGAATTAAAAAAAAAAAACCACTTTGCTGTTAATATTTCAAAATTCACATTTAGATGTGTTTATAAAGGGAAATTCCAAATCTACTATTGTGGTTTGTGCATTCAAATGGAATCCATTATATTCTGCAAAGTCCTCTAAATTTTCAAATATGAGTTTATAAAGTGCTTTGTTTTTTTTCCAGTCAGTGATACAGAGAGTAGATAAATTGCAGAATTTTAGGATACTTTAGTATATGAATTACAAACATTCAATTTAAAACATTGGAGACAATTTTGAAAATGCCATCCATTAGTCATAGTGGACTCTACACTAGTTGTTCTATGTTAGATTTAGTGGAAAATTTATGAAGTCAATCTTTTTCAACAATCCAATTCCTAACCAGGGATAGTTGACCATTTAATGTGTTTGGTGACACTGAAGGAATTATTTTATGAGAAAATATCTTTGATTCAGAAATTTAAAGACTTTTTTTTTCTCTGATGATAGCTATCTTTTTAAGGCAAGCATGGTGTTATACATGAAGCAGCAGAAGTAGTACATAACTGAAGAAATTGACAATAGTACTTTGTATGCTGGAAATGCACTGCTCTCTTCCAAAAATTTAGTTGACACAGGCTTTGTTCTCTTTACTGAAAATTCCAGTTGTCATGATTTTGCATTTAGGAATTTGACTCTTCATGATTTTAATCTTACAAGACTTTGACTTGGGGGATTTTTATCTTTAGAGATTTTAAACTTTCGGAATGTTAGATTTTCAGGAATTTAACATTCAGGATTATAGCATTTTGGATGGTTTTGGGACTATGATCTGTGCCACTTCATGGTTTATCATTCTCTACATACCTAGTATCCTAATACTATTGTATCAGAGGATTAAGTTTCATCATATGGATTTGGGGGATACATAAACTTTCAGACAAAACAGGCATACAATTTCATTAATAGGATCTTAGGTAAATAAATTGCAATGTATCCATAAGATAGAACACCATGCTACCAGAGAAAATGGTGAAAAGATTTGTCTCTACTAATCTGGAATATTTCCTAAGATACATGACTGAATGAAAATGCAAGGGGAAGCATAGTATCTCTAATATGTTTGCAACATGGGAAAATTATCGACATAATTTTATATACATAAATAATTTCAAACAATAGAAGCAATTTCTAATATAACTTACAAACTCTAGAAAAGGGACTGAGTCATTTAAGGTCAATGAGCAAAATTAGCATATATTTATTATTTGTTACATTTTAATTAATATGGCCGAGTCATCTTCAAAAGTGAAATAATAAACTTTTTTATAAATAGAACATCTTGACAGAGCTTTGTAAACTATTGAATATGCCAGATATACAGGATTTATTAATATTTTATCACCTTTAAGAGCTATCTGTTTAAGTTTTGAAATAATTAGGCAATAGAAATTTCAGATTACATCATTTTATAATAAAACTACAGTCATTTCAAGAAATAAGTGTAGTTATAATGGTAATAACATGAATATATGAAGAACTCTGCAAATTAATAAAAGGAAGCATAATTCAAACATACACAAAAACAGTTTACGAAGGAAGAGATGTAAATGGATAATGAACATATGAAAAGATGTTTAATGCCACTACTAGACAAGATAGTGAGAGATATAGCAATAGTATCTTTTCATCCTATAAATGATCGCAATTATAAAAATTAATAACATTGAGAGCTATTAAGTGTAGTCTGATGAACTACTGGTAGAAGTTTAAATTGCTAGCAGATAAGTGGAGACTGAACTAAACTGGGAAAAATGAATTGTGTTTTTTCTGTTTGGATAAGAAAATACAGTTACATAATTGGCATAATTCAATAGTCAAGGGTTATCAAAGATGGATAGTGAAAAGTCCACCTTGCGACTTTGCCACCCTCAGTTCCCCTCTCCAAAAATAAGTAATACTATAATTTCATTATAAACTATTCTGGACATGTGTGCATGTGTGTGTGTGTATGTGCTTATACATAGCATAAACAGTATTTGTGTACACACATGAGAATGTGACATATTTATTTGTAGGTTATATACATATATATAATATCAACATAGTATGCATATTAATTCCTTTTCTGTAGCTACTATATCATTCTATACACTTTATTCTACAGTTATTCTGGGATACACCCATAGCATTTATTTGGGTGTTATTGTAAGAATGGCTACATATTTCAAGGTATAGAAATACCACAATTTATTTTCCATTTTTGTGGATATTTAGGCTTTTTAAAATCTGAGAGCATTTTGACCAATGTTACTAAGTAAAGATACATGTATTTAATTTCCAAAGGATTAAAGGAAGAAAGGAAAAGTTCACATTAGAAACGATATTCAGCTAATTACCAAAATAAAGAAATATGGGATAATAGTTTACTCAATTTATACCAGTGGTTTTTCACTCATTACAGATTTATACACTAAAATATATACAGTAATGATATTGATCAAATATAGTATAGAATAATCTGTAAAATTACCAGAGAAATAATAAAAGCTTTACTTAAAAATATGCTCATTGCATTCATTGACCATTTGTACTTTCATTTATCTTCTCTGCCAAATAGAAGATAGAATCCTGATAGACATTACAAATGTTGAAAAGGAATGCAGGTTCCTAAAGCTATTTAATGTCTTCTAAGAAACAGCAGGGAAAAGTGTGTTCTGAAATTTACATTATGGAATCACCAGAAAAGTGACTGCAAAGTCTTCATTTAATAGCATGAATAAATATGACATGAGAAAAATTATAAAATTAACCCAGATGTTAATCATACTAAACAATCCTGTGTATTATTACGTTTTAGTAGTACTTATATGGGTAAATACATTAAAATATGAGTAAGAAATGCTATTAGCAAGATGGAAAGAATAGGAGTTTCCTACCATTATTTCAACACCAGAACACTGATTTGCACAAACGAGAAAGAGTGTACCTTTGTGGGAATCTGGGAGTCCAGTAGAAAAGTTCTAGCACACCATTAGGAAAAATAAATGTGAGAATAAAAGCAATGGAGAGGTTAAGAAGAATGGATTGAGTTTACTATTGTACTTTCTCCAAGATGGAGAGCTTACTGTCAAAGTACCCCATTGACCTGTGACTTCTTCAATGGGGGAAAGCAAGATTAGAGTACTAGGCTTTTCAGCTATGGTGGATCCTGCCCCAAAATTCTGTTCTTTCTCTATGCCAGCCAGAATACTAACTTTATCATAATGAATGACTATTGAAGAGTCTGAGAGCAAGAAAATGAAGCAAGGACTATTGGCAGTCAGAACTTAAATATTAACAAAAGACCAACCATTCTGTTAATTACTCATAGACTTCATCCAGAAAGCATGCTATGAACAGAATGGGCTATCTCATTCACAGTCTGCCCAACTTGCCTATGGGTATCTTCAATGCTTCATTTACCCCTACCCTACCGCATGGCTACTTCCCCCTGTCCATTTCTATGACTGGAAAGTATGAGTTCCTGCATGTGATTTGAACACATGGGCAGACGTTCAGATCAAGTGTACAGGATTAAGAATAGGATCATGAAGCTGGGCACTATCCTATGGAAACAATGAGGCTCTCAGCCCTCACTGATGGGATAGAGAAAAGGCATACAAATATATAAATTATCTTCCAAGAGAAAATGACTGGAGTTTAGTGAGCCTATCCATAGAAAATATGCAAGAGAACCTCAGAATCTTTACACAGCTGATGATATGGACACATAATTCTCCTAAAGCCAGTCAGTGAAGACTGAAGGAGGTCATTGCTACTTGAGATGAAAGGAATTCAAATAATTCAAGAAATACAAATAAGTAAGGGCATTAGATATTACCAACAAACATGTGTAGTGCCTATCTATATCTACTAATAAATAATTCAAAGTACTTACTTTACTACAGCTCAGTGAGTTGCAAGAGAACAAAGATAGACAGCTAAGTGGTTCCACAAACCAATGCAAAACCTAAATTAGAAGATTACTCAAATAGACACCATTTATAAAACCAGAAATTCTGAGATAAAGATGATGATATATTGTTGATGGACTTCATATACGTATATGAAACAAACTAAAAAACCTCTTGCAATTGCTTTGTGTGGGGCAGGGAGTGGGCTGAAATGAAGAGGTGGTAGGGGAAATATAAATAATGTACAGTATAAATCTGCTAAGAATTGTCACTTCAAATTCCCCCTGTATAATGAATATAGCCAAATAAACCTTTTTATTAAAAAATAAATAGAATCAAAAACAGAAATTCTAGAGCTGATGAATACAATCAGTAAAATGGAAAACACAATAGAAAGCATCAAAAACAGACTTGTTCAAGCAAAATAAGGAATCGATGAACTTGAAGGTAAATTACTTTAAATTTTCAAATGATAAGATTAAAATGAATAAAAAGGAATGTCAATAGTCTAATAAGGTTTATGGGGCACCGTTAAGTGAAATAATATAGAGATGGTGGATGTTCTAGATGGGAAGTGAGAGATAGAGGAAGAAATAGTATATAAAGAGACAAGGCTGAAAGTTCCCAAATCTGGAAAGATATATGAATACCCAGATACAAGAAGCTTAAAGATTTACTGAAATGCATTATAATCAAGCTCAAAATTCCAGGACAAAGAGAAAATTTTGAACATGAAAAAAGTAAATTTATAACAGAATAAAACTGTCTGAAGACTGTAAGAGTGATCTTACTAGAAACCTTGCAAGTAATAAGACAGTAGAATAATATTCTCAATTTCCAACTAAGAATATTTTACCCAGGAAAACAGTCCATCAGAAAAAAGACTTTCTTAAGGAAGTTAAAAACTGAGAGAGTTAGTCAAATGTGGCCTATATTACAAAAAAATTATAAAGAAGTTTTTGACCTGAAAATAAAGGCCACTCGTTGTTAATATGAAAACATATGAAACCATAAAATAAAACTACTGTGAGATACCATCTCATATTCATTAGGATAGCCTTTATCAAGAAGACAAAAGATAATGAGCATTGACAAGGGAAAGGAAAAAAAGAAAACCCTTGCAAACTATTCATAAGAATGTAAATTCATGCAACCTTCACAGAAAAACAGTTAAAAATATTCTGAAAAAAATAAAAATAGCCACCACATGAACCAGCAATCCCTTGTCTGGGTGTATAGTGAAAGCAAAGGGAATCATCAAATCATAAAAACATCTGCACATCTATGCTCAATGCTTTATTACTCACAAGAGCAGAAATGTAAAAAAAAAAGTGTCTCTTGACAGATTATTAGATAAACTAAATAAATAGTATAATATCTCAAGGATTCTTCATACAAAATGGGTAGTAACCATTTTCCATGATAATCTGGGTATAGTCTGAAAGGCATTGTTTTTAAGTGAAATAAGGCAGACCTGAAAAATATTGCACAATATCACTTACATGTAGCATCTAACAACAAAATAGTAAATTATACAGAAATAGAAAATGCAATCATGGTTATCAGGTGAAGGTTAGGAATTAGAAGATAAGAGGCAAAGATTGTATGCTACACATCTATCTCTGGACTTGCTGCAAAATAGGGTCTTTATAACAATGTATTGTTTTCAGGATTGTTGCTGAGTGTAATGATTGTGCTTTTGACATCTCCACAAAAATTCAGTATCTGTGTTTGGTAATAGATGTATTAATTTACTTCACGATAGTGATCATTTCAATATTGACATTTGTTTTACTTATGTGTAGCACTTTAAATATATGCAAAATTTTATAAAAAAGAGAAAATGTAGTACAACTATTCAATGGAACATTGCTCAGCTTTTGAAAAGAAGGAAATCTACCTTTTTTTGACAACAAGGTATTTTCTGACATAAAATAAGTCTGACTCATGATGAAAAATAGTGCCTGGCATCCCATATATGCAGAATTCAGAGAAACAGAGTAGATTCCTGGCTAATAAGGGCTGGAGTGTATGCGTATTGCAGGGGTTGGGGTATGGGGGGAGATAGGAAGATGTTAGTTAAAGAATGCAAACTATAAGACAAATAAGTCATAGAAACCTAATACCTAATTATGATGTTGGTGAGTGACTATAGTTAATAACTACATATTTTATACATGAAATTTGCTAATAAATTATACTGCAAGTATTCTTACCATGCACAAAAAAAGCAACTAGGCAAGATGATTGACATGTAAATTAGTTTGATTGAGGTAATTATTTCACAGTGTATACAAATATGAAAACATCACATTGGACCCTCATGAATGGAATGAGTGTCCTTATAAAAGAAGATAAGAGGACTTATCTCATATGGGAGCCTATGAACCAGTAAGTAGGTACTCACTAAACCTATCAGTGTCTTCACCTTGGATTTCCCAATCTCCAGAACAAGGAGATAAATTATGTTTTACAAGACACCTAGTTCTTGGTACTTTGTGATAGCAGTCTGCTACATATAATTACATATATGAAGGGAACTTAGAGCAAGAAGGGACTATTTTTGCAAGGTGGAGGAGGGGATAGGGACAGTAGTTGGGTTTAAATTCAGAACTTTGTGTTTGCTAAGCAGACTAGACCTGTCTGGACCATGATCACGTTTTTCATGCTTCCCACCATCCTCAGAAAAATGACAGAGACATGACACCATGCCCAGCTTTTTTCTGTTAAGATGGGGGTCTCTCAAAATTTTACCTGGACCAGCCTCAAACCATGATCCTCTGGATATCAACCTCCCAAATAACTACAAATTACAAACATGAATCACCAGGAATCCAACAGAGCTATGGTATGTACAATATTATGTTTATAGACAAACTATTAAAAGTAAGCAAGTGGTTTGACTTCTATATGCATAGCCAGAAAAAAAAAGCAGTACATGTGTTTACTAAAAGAATGTTAAAAATTGTCACAGCAGCAGTACTGTTTCTCTTCAAAAACAGCAGCAACAAAATGGAAACAATCTATTTTTCCATTAAAGAAGAACAGCTAAACATTTTAGTATATATGCAATGGAATAACTCCAGAACAAGGCAATGGATACAATAGCTAAATGAATGTGGAGATTATTGTGGATTTCATAGATTAATCACACAAATATATTTTTGATAAAGGAAACCCAACATAGACTAACACAAAGTAAATAAATTTAATTACATAAAGTTCAAGAAAAGCAAAACTTATCTATGGTATTAGTAGTGAGTTATCAATCTAAGCAGAGAGTAACCTGACAGAAAGGGATTTCTATACTGCTTGATCTAGATTCTCTTTTTACACAGGCCATGTACATTTTATTAAATTGATCGAGCTTTACCTTCATAGCTTACGTTCTATTCTGTAATCAATTTATACTTTAATAGAAAATAAACTTCCACTAAGTTTATCTCAAACAAATATGCAATTTAATGGTTTTCAAATGTGAGTATTGGATCATAGATGTGCATATTTTAATAATACTTAATTTTAATATTGAATAAATTCCTTTCACCATCGCTCATGTAGTACTGACTGTCACAGTAACTTCCAACTCAGTGTAATCAAGTAGCAAATAAAATTAAATATATGGAACAAATGGCTTCAGACATGAGGTGACAGGTAGTGCATGTCTATGACTTATACTACGTGGAAAAAGTTTAAAATCAGCCTTGAAATTATTGGAATTTACTGCCTAGAACAAGTTTGTACATCACACCATAGGGGACAGGATTCTGAAAAGACCCTACTAGCACTCTTCATATCAAAGCATTTAAATGATGCTTTATTTAAATCATATATTTTTTCTACTCAGATATAAACTCAAAAAGGTAGAAATATGCCAGTATTTACCAACTCTCATTATCAAATGTGTTACTCACACTTAGTAGGTATCAAAGAAATACTTGATGGATAACTAGATAATCTATTGGCATAGTTAAGGATTAATTGATATTTGATCATATTGAAGAATTCCAACACTATTAATTAAAAATGAAAAAATCTGGAGAGAATCTACTATCAACTATTACTTGGTGTGATACATGTTAAACTTATGAGGGAGACACAGGGGAGAAAAACAGCAGCTTTTTTTTGGTGGGACTGTATTTGAACTCAAGGCTTCACAGCTGCAAAGCTCTATCTCTTGAGCAACACTTCCAGTCCTTTTTCCTCCACTTATTTTTTGCAGATGATATCTGAAATTTTTTGCCAGGACTGGCCTTCAACTACACAATGCTCTGCATCTCAGCCTCCCAAGTGGTTAGATTACAGGTATGAGCCACTGGTACACAGCAGAATAAAGCGACTTTTATTTAGTAATCACTATGTACTAGTAAGTTTTATACATTATTGTATTTTGTCATTACCATAATTGTTTATGGTCAATACTACAACAATCATCTCCATATTACAGTGAGGAAACTGAGGCACAGAGAGGCTAAATATTTTGCCTATCACCATGTAGGAAATACATTTAATGAATGAGGTTTAAGTGTATATATGATTTATTTTATTCATTTTTTCTCTTGATCTATTTGACATTGTTAAGTTTGAAATGTGAAAGTGTCATTTATTCATTTCTTAAATTCATATATTTAGTAAGAACTTATAATAAACCCACCCTCACAGCTCAGAATGATACTGTCTACTTTAAAAGAAATATTTCACTCAGCAAAAAAGAAATTCATATGTTTTCTAAAGACATTCATTCCAAACATTGCCACTAGAAGAGTATTTTTTAAAGGAATAAAGCATCCATTCCTAAGCAATTCATTAATATTTCTGATTAATTAGCGTGAACAATAATAGGACCAGAGTTCTTTTGCCTTCATTGATTGTCTGAGATCCTGGATTAATAAAATCCAATTATTTTCTTACGTAATTGGGACAAAGTTTATTTGTATTTCCATTCTAATAAGTGTGCTAATGATTTAAGAAGGTAAACAAAGCTAATTTAAATGAATACCAATCTTCAGGCCTGACCAAATATCCCTGTGTAGAGATTATTTCAAAAATATTTATTTATCTGTGAAACACACACTGAGTTAATTGCCTCTGCCACTTTGACTATGTTGATGTGGGAGTATGAAAGTATTATCATTTTTTAAATATAAGTGAAATATTATAGCACCCCAAATTAAAGAAAGACCACTCAAAGGGAAATCTGTAGCTTTTTAAAAACTGAACTTTAAGTAAAAAACTAAAATGTGGTAATTTTATTGAGGTTGTTCTTAAGTTACCTTTCAAGATAATCTACCTTTGCCTTCTGGAGTTCTGTGCCAAATAAGTCCTTGTTTGGCCTATGACTGGCTACCCCTGTCAGATCTGCATGCTCTCAGTCTTGTCCAACGTAGATGCTGCTGCATTCAAAGTCTATGGTCAAGATTGACTATTTCTAGACAATTTAGCTCTATAGACTATGCAATCATTTGAGTTTGGATGAACCTTAGTTACTATGCTCAGTAAAATCTTTTCATCAATACATCGTTATCTTTACTCAGTTTATTAGATTTTGCTATTGTAGCTTTTTATCACTTAACCTCTATTTCCAATTTTGTAGCAGTTATCCTTCCTTAACTCTAAACCATTTGGTTGAGATTTAAATATAGTTTTAAGTACTTTATAAGATATCTAAAAATAGTAAGGCAATATGATAGATAATACAATCAGTTCTGAGGCTAGAACACTATTAAAAACTTGGTTATAAACATTTAAATGTACAGATTAGTATACAATAGTGATAAAATTGTATCTGAGAACCATGCCCTGCATTATTATAGTTTCAAACAGCCTTTGTCATGATGACAGTTTATATTATTATCTCAATTCTCCCCACAAAACTTTGGGTTGATATATATGTCTTTGATAAAGGTCCATAAGCAAACTCTAGGTCACTGTCAAAAGTCTTACATTTTATATACCTTTTTCATCTGTAGTAATGGTCCCTTTTACATCATCATTTTCATACTAAAAATTTTAATGGCAGCTCTTAACTTTTATCCTTACCTAAGTCCAACCTATTAGCCAATGCTGTCAATTCTTCTTTAGAATAGATCCAGTTTTAAATAATTTCTTATCACCATCACTTCCACAATGGCCTTGTACCACATAGTGTTGTAAATGATTGCTATAGTTTATATGTTACCCAGCCATACATAGCCATACTCTATTCTGAATGGAGTAGACACAATGAACTTTTTAAAATTTCACTTGATTATACTACAAAATCTATTATTGCCTTTGTTCTACTTGAGAGTAAAAGCTGATGGTGTTTTCTAAAGCTGTGTTAGTCAGCATTCTGTTACTGTAACAAATACCTGAGTTAAACACATTATAAAGGGAAAATGTTTATTTTATTTCACAGCTATGGAAGTTTCAGTCCATGATTGCTGAACCCTATTTCTTTTGGACCTACAGTGAGGCAGTGCCTCATGATGCAAATTCATGGCAGAGCAACACAGCTCACTTCATGGTTGGAAGTTTGAAAGAATAGTGAAGAAACATGGATCCCATAATCCCATTCAATGACCTTCTAACTTTCGACTAGGCCCCAACCAATGATGTTCCCAGTATACCCAATAATGACTCCCTAATAAGTAAGTCTTTGCCTCCTGAACTTTTGGGAGACAATTAAGAGTTAAACTATACCATTTCACTCCAAAGGCCCACATCCATTTCATATAGAAAAATGCATATAGTTCATCTCCAAGCGTTTCCAATATCTTAACTGTTTCAGCATTGCTCAAAAGTCCAATTCTAGAAGTTTCCTCTCAGACACACAGAACATTCAATTGTGAGCACTGTAAAAAATCAAAAAACAAATTATACACTTCCAAAAAACAATGAAAGGACAGATTCCTGGTAACCATTCTTGTTCATAAAGAAAGGAGAATTCAAGTATGATATATTTGATATATTGTAAGAACTTTTATAAATGCCACAATGTACCTCCATTCAGCACAACAATTACAAAAAAAGATTCAATGAATAAAAAAGGTCAAAAATTAAAAAAAAAAAACACCAGGGAAATAATATAATATAGTAGAACTGGACCAAAGCAAGACAAAAACCAAGCAGGGAAAATATTATATCCTAAATTTCTATGTCCAGCATGTGACACACTGTGGTAGAATGTTGGATCCCAATAGCTTGGGCAGCTATGCCTCTGTAACCTTGCTCATTGCAACCCACATAACCTTTGCCTTGGGCAGGATTTACACATTACCTGCCTCTTCTCTTTGAAGGCATTGCACTTTGCTGGCTTCTCTAGCTTCTCAAGGTCTCCACTGAAGCTTCAGCTACATTCTTACAACTCTGTGCATTGACCCATCAGCAGCTTCTTGAAGAGACTCAGTACCTGTCACATACTCCCTGGCCTCCAGTGACTAAGAAAAAAAAAAAAAGAACAATAGCAGCAACAAAAAACCCAAATAAACAAAGAAAATCAGCATCATGTGGCTGATACTGAGATCTGCCATCAGTGTGAGTTGTACCTAGGCCCTTGTGAAGCACAGTTGCAGTGTTCTCTGAGTTCATTGCTGGATGAACACAGCAAAATGATTTCCTTAGTCTTTGCAGGTGCACAAAATACTCTAGAGCTCTTTTCATGAAAGAACTGCTTTGAAACAAATTTGTATTTTTACACATTTGAGCCTGTGATGAGTGGGACAACCTTGGAGATTCCAGAGATCTCCTCAAAAAGTATTGTCCCCCTGCAAAGTACTTGGCTTCTTTTTAATGGCACTAACAACTGTCCCCTCCTGGGGTATACTTTTCTGACCAAAATGCAAATTTTTTAAGCAATTCCCCTCTAATACTTCTTCCTCCTGATTCTCACTATGAATTTTGATCAAATAGAGCTAGGAATATTCCTGCTACTGCCTGAATTTTGGACTTTTTTGGAATTTCCTCTGCCAGATAAATCAGTCCATTATGTATAAATTTATCTTCCCACAAGTCTCAGAGTGTGGTAAAATGCATCCAAATCTTGCCCATGCTGCAATAAGCATGTTTTCTAGTTCAGTTCTCATGAGTGACCTAATTTCCACCTGAAATTTTATCAGTTGACTTGCTGTCCACATTCCTACTAGCAGTCTGGTCTTCTGAGCTCCCATAAGAATCACTCATTAAGCTTCACTTAGAGCATTCTAGACTTTCTTTAATCTGCTCTTCCAAACTTTTACAGACTACTCCTGCAAACCTATTCCAAAGCCTGCTCCACATCATCAGGAATGTAGTCCTAGTAAAGACTACTAATTTGTACCAACTGTCTGTGTTAGATAGCTGGTTGTTGTAATAAGTACCCAATACAATTGAATTATAAAGAGAAAGGGTCTATTTTGCTCACAGCTTTGGAATGACCAATTCATGATCAGATGTGCTGGATTATTTTGAGACATACAGCAATACAGCAAAATAATTTCGAGTATGTTACCAAGCAAAATGCCTTACTTCACAACTGGCAAGAAAAAAAAGAGAAAAAGGACTAGACCAGGATTCCACAATCCCTAATGATGTAAGATTTCCTACTAATCCCTACCTCCTTGAGTCTCCACCATCTCTCCATAATGACTTCCTAAGAAGAAACCCTTTGATATATGGACATCTGGGGGACACTCAGAATCCAAATTATAGCAAAAGCACATATATTATTGTCCCTTTCATTTTTATTTTTCTGACCCCCAACTCCTAGTTTCTGCTCTTCTTTGCATAACTTGGCTAGCTTTAGTGTTAGGATCTTTGTATTTATTGCACCCTCCATTGGTAATATCAGTTGAGATCCTAGTTACCTGTATAGTTAGTGCTTTCATTTTATGCAGGTCTTTAGTTCAATATTTCCTTTTCATACTCCCATTTCTCTTACCCTGCTATTTCAAATATTATCCCCCAAATACTGCCCATTCCCCTTCCCTAGTTTGTACCATTTTCTACAGTTCTTGTCTTCATCCAAAAGTACATTATGTGTTTTACACACACACACACACACACACACACACACACACACACACACACACACACAATTTCTGTTTCCCTTCTCTAAGATGTTAACTCTGTGTGGCCATCTATTTTTTGCATTTTATTTATAGCTGTGTCCCCTACATCTACATAGTTCCTGCTGCATATTAGTCTTTTGGTAGTTATTTAACTAGTGATTGGAGATAACTAGGGATAGAATGAACTTCTATAATTCTCTGCATCTTTGCAGAGGTCCATAAACTTTCCCATGTATCCTTGTATCATTCTCTTACTATGGGAGTGGGGCAAGGAAGTTTTCCATTCTTTAACTACAGGCTAGGCCATGTGATTTTCTTCAGCTGATAGGCTGCTAGCAGACAATACAAATATAGTCTTGAGAGGTACTAGAAAGTTCAGGTTGGCATCTCCAGGATTTCTGTCATCATAAGAGAACATTTTCTAGTCCTGTTAGTCAAGCTCAGCTACCCCTAGTTTAGAATAAATTATCCACAGGAAATTTACAGATAGATAAATACATTCTGTTTAAAAATAATTATACACTGAGTTTAGGAGCATCTGGTACAGCAATAGTTAGTTGTGAAATGTGCCAAATAACTAGTTTTCTCAGAAGTCAAAAATGATGCAATATTTTTCTCATGAATTAAATGACTATGCGATTAAAACCATAAAACCAAATAATCTTTCATATTTTTACTTGGTTAATGGAAATGCAAACTCCTCAGTTTTTGTTACTTTAGCCTTATTTTCAGAACATAATTATTCTCATATACATTGTCAATTTATTGCTTGGATCTAAGTTTAATAATTTCTCAGTATAATAGTAAACTTGGAAGAATTTTTATGTTGATGCTGCATAAGTATGAACTATCTACAATGTAAAATTTAAAAGTTAAATAAAAAGTGGTTGGTACTAATGCTGTAAGAGTTTAGGTACTTATAGAGTTAAATTTAGAATTCAATTAAAGTTTTTTGATAGGTATGTAAAAACTATTGCTTTTAGCTAACAAAATGCAATCTTATGGGGTTCACAGTCTATCTAGCTTATATAATAGTGAGAGGGCAAATTCTGTTATTTATCTTCCATGTCTTTGTAGCATAAAGTTGAGCTAAGCAGTAAAAACATAATACTTCAGAAATGAAACTCAAATATTTTTTCTATCCTTAAACTATTAATTTTCTATATTGTGGGGAATATTAGTTCTTGTGAGGATTAATATATTAAAATAGTTTTGCCACCTCAAGCAATTAATTCTGGAATGGATAATAAAATATAATATGAGAACTTTGTCTCTTTGACTACATTCTTTTATGTAAAATGAATTTAAAATTTTCCCAAACCATGAGTTGAAAATACTAGGTAACCAACATCACAAAAATATTTTATAAGCCTCTAACTTCCTCAAATAATCTACAAAAAGTATCTCATTATGCATGTGTACACATACATACATATGATTGCATGTACAAATTCACTTACCCAAAACTTAATTTTTGAAGATTTCCCTTTTATCTTCTATGACAATTACTCCCCAGTGTCTTCAATAAATTTTAAGAAAATAAGTAGAATTATTCTTATCTGTAAGTAGATTCTCCTCCATTACATTAGAAAGAACCTGTGTATTCATTACATCAAAATGAACCTGTGCAATTATATTCCAATTCAATTCAGGAATTTAAAAATGTGATTAAACCAAAGGATTAAGTCAAGAAAATAGTGAGATGAGTAAAAAATTAGCAATCAAAACAATTTACTCATTAAATGCCTTTTTAAATAAATTCTCTATTGTTTAACTTACACCTTTTAAATTCAATTGAAATGTCTCAACAAGAAGGTGTAAATCCATCTTTTGTAAAGACTGGATACAATTTGGATAAATACTTTAAGTTTATTCTTCAGCCTAGAGATTAAATATACTTAAAATTTATGTCACCCATAGTCACTGTATGGTTACCAGCCCACACTTGCGAACATTCATGGAAGTGGGAATAACACAAGATAAGATCAAAGCTAAGGAACTGAAATGAAAATCAAATGGGCCACCAGAAGATTGTAGCCAGAAATGCAATATAGATACCATGTGAACTTAGTCTTGGTTCAGACTGGTAGAAATGACTACATAGAATTCAAACTAACAAGATATATCTAATTTGAAAACACAAGTTTCGTAATTCCAAGTAATTTCTCTTTGGAGTCAGATTTCAACCAATAGTTGGTACTAAAGGGACCATGATATAAAATGTGTTCCCTAGAATTTCAGCATTGCAACTTAATCACCAGGGTTTATTGAAGAGGAAGTATTATTTTAAACTGTAAAATTTTCTTTTCTTTCTTTATTATTATATTATTGTACTGGGGATAAACATTCTTATAATAGATCATAATTGAATTTACACCCTCTGTCATTCTCCTTTATCCTCCCATCCTCATTCCTGGAATAGTTTCAACAGGTCTCAATTTTCCATTTTTGTACACAAGTATATAATATTTCCTACATATTCACCCTCTACACCTTTTCCTTATATCTTCTTCCCTCTCACTAACAAACCCCAAACAGGACCCATTTTATCTTCTTATTCACTGTTTTGAAAAAAAAAAGGACATTTTTGTTTGTTTAAGACAGGTATACATAATATTTCATTATGACATTTTCATGTATATATGTATGATAACCCATATTGGTTTATCCCCTCTCTTTTACACCTTTCTTTCTTAGTACCTTTCTTATTGTGATTTCAACAGGTTTAGATATTCTGTATTCATTCTTGTATACAAAGTACATCAACCATATTCACCTTCTTAATCTCATCTTAATGACGTTAGCCAGTTTCAGAATGCTAAAGGTTACATGTTTTCTCTCACATATGGAATATAGACCCAATAAAAATACAAGCAATATTATGAAAAGTAGGTCACACTCAAGGGAGGTCACTAAATGGAGAGGGAGTAAGGAAAGAAGAAGAGGAAATCTTGATGGAGTGTGGCAATTAACAGAAAACAAGACATTATGAGATGCACAAGTACAGTCAAATGGATAGAAAACTGTGTGGTGGAGGAATGGCAAGTTGTGTTACAGTTGATATGACTGCATCCTTCATTAAGACCTGTTTTCAATTTGTTTTGGTAACAAACAACTAACATCAATTCGTGCTCAAATCTATGAATCAATATTGAACAACTTGTCATTCTTGCTTACATAAGTGAGATATCTATTGAAGAAAGATAGTCAAATAATTAGGCAATTATGCTAGTGTGCTGTCTATAGTGGTTCTTGCTAACAGTAATACAATTAGTTTTAGATTCCTTCAACTGTGGAGTGGAAACTCGTAAATGTTCCTTCACATCTGTGAACAGACTTTACCTAGGAAACCATTAGAACAGAGCCTATCTGATAATGATTGTATTTACAAAGATGGTAAATTGCAAACTGTTCTAACCTTTGGTTATCCCATTTGTAAAATGAGCAATAGCATTACTTGCATCATTGAGCTGTTAGGGATCCTAAATAATGCTGCATGTTATAAAAGATTGGCACAGTGCATGACATTTTAATTATGCAATATTTATTAGACTACTGTTTTACATGATTATTACAATTAGCTATAGTTTAACAAATCTTAAAAGGGAAGGGAAGTGTCTAATAGAAAATATTACAGATAAACCATAAGAGTAAAACATCAGAAGGGATTTTCCGTTTTCATGTGAATTTCTTTAATGCTGAAAAGCAAAACTAATAATCCTCATAAACTGACCACAAAAATATCAATAAGCATTTTACCATGGTTTTGGATCCTTTCTATTTTTATTTCACTCCAGATTGCATGAACTATGCAAGATATCCCAACGTCTTTCTCATAGTGAATAAATTCATTCCCTATTTAACTTGGCTTCCCATGCTACAGAATAATACATTTTGGAAATTTGTAGTTCTATACTGGAACACAACTATAGAGTGCTAATGCTTTCTGTTCACTCCAAATCCATGGTTAAAAAATAATAATCTTAAACAGAGATGAACTGATAGTGTGTTAGAAGATATTGCTGCTGCTACATTTAATAAAATATGATTGACATGCTTAGATTTATCACGGGAAGGATCACATTTTTATAACAATTCAAAATGACAGAGAGCAAAATTTGTTACCACTGAGTGGAATGAGAAACACAACACTGGGTGTTCTGTGGCAGACCATTAGCAACTCAGCATTGTAGTCCATAGTGCTGGGGTTTTTTTTGGCAGAAGCCTCACACCTTCCTTCACAAGTGAGGCTTCTAGGACCTGCTCCTGCTATTTAAACATCCTCAGGCAAGGCTTTACACTCTGCTCTCTCTCTGGCCCTCTGGCACTCTGGGTAAAACTCTATTCTCTGGGAGAGCATTTGTTCTTATTCCTAAAATCTTGCATCTTGACCAGTTGATTTTCAGAAAGATTACAGGGGGTTGAAATTCTTAAAGACTGGAAAATATTTTGATAGGAGTTTAATTTGAATGAAAAGATTTCCAGTTTTTAATCTCAATGTTTTCTTATGTGTGTTTTCTCTTTTCATTGCCTAAATAGGAATTTAAAAGGAAACAAGTGAAACTTTTCAAGGTACAAACATTCACCTTTTATACTTCTCAAACAGAACAGGATCTTATTCTCCTAGGCTCTAGAAATCTGAAAAACAGCATTGTTTTAATTTTTCAGCTTACTAATCGTAGAATTTGACTTTCTAGCCAATTGAAGTCATGACTTTGTGTTTGATGGACAGGCACTCTTCCACTTGAATTCCAGTCCTGCTGTTTGTATTTTGATTTTGAGATATGGTCATGCTTTTTACTCATTGGCCCTGAATTTGTGGTTTACCTGCCTCCACCTCCTGAGTGAGTGGGATTGCAGTCATGGCCACAATGTTTAGCTTAGTCTATTATCATATGTAGAAATATTGTATTTAGTGCAATTAAATACAAATAAACTATATATATATATGTATATTTGTGTGTGTGTGTGTGTGTGTGTGTATGCATTGATCTTATGCCCTCACACTTGATAGGAACATGCTATAACACCTGAGTCATACCCACAGTACTTTTTGATTTGGTTATTTTTGAGATATGGTCATGTACTTATTCCTGGGCCATCCTGGCCTGCTTTTCTCCTATATATGCTTTCTAACTAGCTAAGATAATGGGCATGTACCACCATGCTCCACTTCTATTGGTTGAGATGCAGTCCTGTGAACTTTTGGTCTAAGTTGGCCTCTAACTGGAGTTCTCACAATCTTGGCCTCTGTTAAGCTGAGATTACAGGGGTGGATCACCTTGCCTAGAAAGAAATAGTTTTTTAAATGTAGGAAACATTCCAGAAAAAGAAATGGCTTCTTCTAGTTATGTTAATAATTGGAAGGTGATTATTAGAATAAATATAATCTTTATAGGTCAGATTCTAGAGTGATAAGTTGCATTACAATATTTGTAGAATAAAACAAGGTAGCTAATCAGGAAAGTATCTTATTTTTGATATGATTACTAGAAGGAAAGGTTATTTGTGGTCTAACACAGAAAGAGGATGTGTGAGTATTTGTTCTTCATAAGAAAAATCTGCAGAAAGATTGTTTTTAATTTTATTTCTCAGCAGTGACGTTTGGAACCATACAATAGCGCAAATCACTCAAATCAAGTCTTCATTTGGTAATAGGATATGGTGACAAGAGTTGGCCTTTTTATGGTTTGATTTGATTTATGAATAAGTTCTTCACCTGTGACACAAAATATAGTAGTCCCAGCCTCATATGGGACTAAATCTAAATTTAACTAATCCAAATCTAAATTTAGATTTAGATTTAGATTAGTTAAAATTAAGAATTGAAAATTCTTCTGGAATTTTTTTTTCTTCTCATTATACATTTAACCACTTAGTGAAACATTCTAACAATAGAGTATAACTAAAATGAAAAGATAATTTTGAGATTCTGCATGACACAATACTCTAAAAATTGCAAAGCTGTCTAAGGAACAACTTTAAAAATGCTATATTCTAGAGAAATTCCAAGATGGTGACTAGAGGTAGGAAGCAGAAAGTGTGCTTCTTAAAGTAAAATCTTGTAAAGACCCTGGAGATACACCTGGCAGGGAAAACCACCAAGAAGAGGCAAAACACTGACACTTTCACACTGGTAGCCCATGCATAGCATCCCCACTTCACATTAAACAGAGAAACCAGGAGGGCTCCCACACCACCAGACGCCAGCTCCTAACCTTCTTGACAGACCCTCAGGTGAGCAAATAAGCAGCATGCTGTACTCCCACAGAGAACCCTGGGAAAAATCAGCATAGCCCCCTGGAGAGACTGACCCCTGCCCAGGGAAACAAAGGAAAAAAAAACTGAATAATAAACAAGCAGCTGAATAAAAAAAAGACACATAGCAATGAGGGTGAGGCATCTTGAGCTCTGGAGAGTGGGATTGGGGCACTCCTTTATGCAAACTGTAAATAAACAAGCCTGCTGGAGAAGGCAGGAATGGTGGCACCCACCCAGCAACCTTGCAGTGGAGAAAGCTTGTAACAGTGGCTGTCGTGTCGCACGCTCCACCAGAGAATGGGGAGGGGCACATTCCCACATGAACTCTAAAAAAAAAAAGAAGGGAACTGCAACAGGCTGGAAGGGCTGTATGCTGGAGAAAAAAAAGGGGCATGCATCCAGGAGAACTCTAAATAAGCAAAGCCTGCAGGGCTAGGTGAGTGTAAAGCTCATTTCTGAGATCTGCAATAAATAAAGCCTGCAGCAGCAGCAGCTGGCTGACAGTAAGTGACAGGTGAGCTGCAGCCTCAGATACACATTCACAATGCTGTCTGCAGACCAATTTTTTTTACTTTGATAAGACAATGACAAAACTACTACTGAAACACCAACACTGGGACTGGATGCTGAAACACTAATTGAAATTGTATTGCATTTGAATCTGGGATTTTTTTTTCCCCTTTGATGAGATAATGACAACTACTACTCAGAAAACAACGTCAGGAATGGGTGCTGAAGGAGTAACTGAAACTGTATTGCATTTGAAGTTGGGAATTGTTTTTTTCCCTTTGATGAGACAACAACAGAACTACTACTCAGACACCAACAGCAGGACTGTGTGCTGAAGGACTAACACCAGAACTATTAAGACTGAAACTTTATTGCAATTGAACTTGGGGACTTTATTTTATTTTATTTTTTAATCCTCTCTCTGTCTCTCTAATGCGTGTTTACTCACCATTGATTGGAACACTATCTCTCCCTGTTTATTTCTTTGGCTCTGTTTTTTTTCTTTTTTCCCTTTTTCTTTACCTTCTTTGCTTTTCCTCTCCTCTCACCCTTCCATTCTAGATATCATCACAGTTACTATTACAAGCTAGACATACTGAATTACACACAGTACAGGGACAGTAACAGTAGCAAGTGAAATGATGGGAAGATTGAAAAAAGAGGGAAACTTCTTTTCCTACAATAATAAATTAGTACAGGAACCAGAGGGAAATGAAGAAAGCAGATACCCAGATCCAGACTCCAACAAAATGAAGATAAACTATGCCAAAGAACCCAATGAAGCCCACAAGAACAAGCTGTAAGAAGAAATCCTGCAAGTAATCAATGAGAATTTTATAGAGATGATACTGGATATGGTCAACCAAAATGTACAGGAGAAACTCAAGAAATTCCAAGACAACATAAATAGAGAATTTGAGAAAGCACAAGAATAAATAAAAGAAACTATAGAAGCACTGTATAAACACCAAAGTGAAACAAAGAACACAATATATAAAGAGATAAATAAACTCAGGACAAAAATAAACAATATTAAACAGGAAGAAACTCAGGATATGGAAAACCTCAGTATAAAGAATGAATCAGAAATGCAAACAAAATGGAAGGCCAATCCAGCAGAATAGAACATGCAGAAGACAGAATCTCAGAACTCAAAGATGAAATGGTAATTAAAGGAAAAAACACAGAACTATTAGTTAAACAACTCAAGACCTGTGAAAAGAAAATGAAAGAACTTACTGGCTTCATCAAATGACCAAACCTGAGAATCATGGGCATTGAAGAAGGAGAAGAGGTGCAAGCAAAAGGAACGTGTAAAATATTCAACAAAATAATTAAAAATTTCCCAAATCTTAAGAAAATGATGCCCATACAGGTACAGGAAGGCTCCAGAACAACAAACAGACCTGGCCAAAATAGAACTACCCCATGACATATTATTAAAACAACAAGCACAGAGTATAGAGAAAGAATATTGAAGGCTGAAAGAGAGAAAAAAAACAAATAACATACAAAGGTAAACCCATCAAAATTACAGCAGGTTTCTCAACAGAAACATTAAAAGCAAGAAAAGATTGGGATGAGGTCTTCTGGGCACTGAATGAAGATAACTTCAACCCTAGAATACTCTACCCAGCAAAACTATCATTCAAAATAGATGGAGCAATAAAAGTCTTCCATGATAAGTAGAAACTAAAACAATATGTAACTACAAAGCCACCACTACAAAAGATACTTCAAGGGAGTCTGCACACAGAAAGTGAAACCCAACATAACCAAGAAAGAGCAGGCAGTACCAAAACACAGAAGAAGAAAAGACAAGAAAGTAGAGAGTAACATCAATTTAGCTACACACAATCAAACCCTCAAACAACTAAGACAATTAAAGAAAGGAATCACCACATACCTATCAGTACTAACACTTAATGCTAATGGAATTAATTCCCCCATCAAAAGGCACCATTTGACAAACTAGGTTAAATAGGAGATTCCAACAATCTGTTGTTTACAGAACACCCATCTCATAGATAGAAATAAGCATAGGCTTAGGATGAAAGGCTGGAAGGAGATTTACCAAGGCAATGTCTCCTGAAAACAGGCAGGAGTAGCAATACTTATTTCAGACAAAGTAGACTTCAAACCTACATTGATCAAATGAGATAAAGAAGGACATTCCATACTAATAAAAGGGGAAATAGACCAAAAGGAAATAACAATTATCAAACTATATACTCCTAATGTCAACACACCCAATTTCATCAAACATACCCTGAAGGACCTAAAAGCATATATTAACTCCAACACAGTAGTAGTGGGAGACTTTAATACCCTACTATCATCAATAGATAGGTCATCCAAACAAAAAATCAATAAAGAAATCCTAGATCTAAAAAATACCATAGATCAAAAGGACCTACTTGATGTCTACAGAACATTTTATCCAACTTCTACACAATATACATTTTTCTCATCAGCCCACAGAACCTCCTGAAAGATAGATCATATCCTAGGGCACAAAGCAAACCTCAACAAATATAAGAAAATAGAAATAATACCATGCATTCTATCCAATCACAATGCAATAAAACTAGAACTCAACAATAAAAATAAAGACAAAAAATATGCAAACAGTTGGAAACTGAATAACTCATTACTTAATGAACAGTGAGACATTGATGAAATAAAAGAAGAAATTAAAAGGTTCCTGGAAGTCAGTGAAAATGAAAACACAGCCTACCGGAACCTATGGGACACAGCAAAGGCAGTCCTGAGAGGAAAGTTTAAAGCCATGAGTGCATATATTAAAAAGAATGAAAGATCTCAAATCAATGACCTAATGATACACCTCAAACTTCTAGAGAAACAAAAAAAAGCAAATCCCCCCAAAAATAGGAGAGAAATAATTAAAAAAGAGCTGAAATCAATGAAATAGAAACCAAAAAACCATACAAAGAATTAATGAAACAAAAGGTTGGTTCTTTGAAAAAATAAACTCCTGACAAACCTGACTAAAATGAGGAGAGAAAAAACCCAAATCAGTAAAATCAGGAATGCAAAACGGGAGAAAACAACAAACAATGCAGAAGTCCAGGAAATCATCAGAGACTACTTTGAGAACCTGTATTCAAATAAATTTGAAAATTTTGAGAAATGAACAGATTTTTAGATACTTATGATCATCCAAAACTGAACCAGGAGGACATTAATCACCTGAATAGATCTATAATACAAAATGAAATTCAAGCAGCAACAAAGAGTCTCCAAAAAAAGAAAAGTCCAGGACCTGATGGGTTCTCTGCTAAATTCTATCAGATCTTTAAAGAAGAACTAATACTAACCCTCCTTAAACTGTTCCACAAAATAGAAAGGGAAGGAAAACTGCCTAACATATTTTATGAAGCCAGTATTACACTTATCCCAAAATGAGGCAAAGACATCTCCAAAAGGAGAACTATAGGCCAATCTACTTAATGAACATTGATGCAAAAATCCTCAATAAAATAATGGCAAACTGAATTCAATAACACATCAAAAAGATCATTCACCATGACCAAGTTGGCTTCATCCAGAAATGCAGGGGTGGTTCAACATATGAAAATCAGTAAATGCAATACACCACACTAACAGAAGCAAAGACAAAAAACACTTGATCATCTCAATAGATGCAGAAAAAGCCTTTGATAAGATCCAACACCATTTCATGGTAAAAGCTCTAAGAAATCTAGGGATAGAAGGAAAGTACCTCAACATTATAAAAGCTATATGTATGACAAACATACAGCCAGCATTATACTTAACGATGAAAAACTGAAACCATTCCCTTTAAAGTCAGGAACTAGACAAGGATGCCCATTATCTCCACTCCTATTCAACATAGTACTGGAATTCCTAGCCAGAGCAGTTAGGCAAGAAATAAGAATAAAAGGAATGCAAATAGGTAAAGAAACTGTCATCCTTATTTCCAGACAATATGATCCTATAGCTTAAAGACCCAAAAAACTCTACTCAAAAGCTCCTCGATACCATTAACAGCAATAACAAGGTAGCAGGATATAAAATCAACATAGAAAAATCATTAGCATTTCTCTACACTAATAACGAACAAACTGATAAAGAGCATATGAAAACAATTTCATTTACAATAGCCTCAAAAAAAATCAAATACCTAGAAGTAAACTCAACAAAGGATGTGAACGACCTCTACAAGGAAAACTATAAGCTCCTGAATAAAGAGATTGAGGAATACTATAGAAAGTAGAGAGATCTCCCATGGTCATGGATTGGTAGAATCAACATAGTAAAAATGGCTATACTTCCAAAAGCATTCTACACGTTTAATGCAATTCCCATCAAAATCCCAATGACATTCATCAAAGAGATTGAAAAATCACCCATTAAATTTATTTGGAAACACAAGAGGCCACAAATAGCCAAGGCAATACTCAGTAAAAAGAACAATGCTGGAGGTATCACAATACCTGACTTCAAACTATATTACAAAGCAATAGTAGTAAACACAGTATGGTACTGGCACAAAAACAGACATGAAGACCAGTGGAACAGAATAGAGGACCCAGATATGAAGCCACACAACTATAACCAACTTATCTTTGACAAAGGCGCTAAAAATATATGATAGAGAGAAGACAACCTCTTTCACAAAACTGATCAGCAGTCTGAAAAAACTGAAACTAGATCCATGTATATCACCCTATACCAATATTAACTCAAAATGGATCAAGGACCTTAATAGCAGACCCTAAACTCTAAAGTTGATACAGGAAAGAGTAGGAAGTACTCTGGAACTAATAGGTATAGGCAAGGACTTTCTCAATGGAACCCCAGCTGCTCAGCAACTAAGAGACAGCATAGATAAATGGGACTTCATAAAACTAAAAAGCTCTGCTCAAAAAAAGAAATGGTCTCTAAACTGAACAGACCACCTACGGAGTGGGAGAAAATATTTGCCAGCTACACATCAAAGGACTGATAACCAGAATATAGTGGGAACTCAAAAAACTAAACTCTCCCAAAATTAATGAACCAACAAAGAAATGGGCAAGTGAATTAAACAGAACTTTCTAAAAAGAAGAAATTCAAATGGCCAAAAAACACATGAAAAAATGTTCATCATCTCTAGTCATAAAGGAAATGCAAATTAAAACCACACTAAGATTCCACCTCACCCCTGTTAGAATAGCCATCATTAGCAACACCACTAACAATAGGTGTTGGCGAGAATGCAGGGAAAAAGGAACCCTTTTACACTGCTGGTGGGAATGCAAACTAGTACAACCACTCTGGAAAAAAAATTGTAAAATTGTAGACTTCTTTAAAATCTAAACATAGATCTACCATATGATCCAGCAATACCACTCTTGGGGATATACCCAAAAGAATGTGACACAGGTTACTCCAGAGGCACTTGCGCACCCATGTTTATTGCGGCACTATTCACAATAGCCAAGTTATGGAAACAGCCAAGATGCCCCACCACTGACAAATGGATTAAGAAAATGTGGTATTTATACACAATGGAATTTTATGCAGCCATGAAGAAGAATGAAATCTTATCATTTGCCAGTAAATGGATGGAACTGGAGAACATCATTCTGAGCGAGGTTAGCCAGGCTCAGAAAACCAAAATTCGTATGTTCTCCCTCATATGCCGACATTAGATCAAGGATAAAGACAACAAGGGGACGACTTTGATCACATGATAAAGCGAGAGCACAAAAGGGAAGTATGAGGATAGGTAAGACACCCAAAAATCAAGATAGCATTTGTTGCCCTCAATGCAGAGAAACTAATGCAGAAACTTTAAAGCTATAGAGGCCAATAGGAGAAGGGGACCAGAAACTAGAGAAAAGGTTAGTTCAAGAAGAAATAATTTAGAAGGTAACACATATACACAGGAAAGCAATGTGAGTAAACTCCCTGTATAGCTATCCTTATCTCCTAGCAAAAACCCTTGGTCCCTCCTCTTTTTGCTTATACTCTCTCATCAACAAAACTAGAGATATGGGCAAAATAGTTTCTGCCTGGTAGTGAGGGGGTGGGGGTGAGAGGGAGGGGACTGAGAGAAAGGGAGGGGTTTGGGGGGAAGGGGGGAGAAATGACCCAAACATTGTATGCACATATGAATCAAAGAAATAAAAATTTTAAAAAAAGATTATAAAAAAATGCTAAACTCTTGTGGAAGAGTTGATAATGATAAACACAAAATAGTAATCTCAAAATTGAAAAATAAAGTCAAAATTCTATACTAAGTGATTTATACATTGTCTTATCCTCTATAATCCTATATGTCTGGTACTATTAGTGTGTTAATTTCAAAAATTGAAAAAATAGCCATAAGTAGGAAAAGTAAAGTAGCTCATGTAATTCACACTAATAAGAGATGAATCAAAGACTGAACTCATTTCTATATTTTGTACTTTAGATTTAAGGTTGGTCATAGAGAGAGAAGCAGATAAGTAAAGTTGCATTTAAGTGACAACTGTTAAAATTTTATTAGAGGGAAATAATAGATACATAGGGAATAATAGAAATATAGGGAAATAGATACAGCCATAAGCTCAATTTTGCCATGAACAGGAAAAATCAGAATTATCTTTTGCATTTTTACCTTCCTAGAATACACTGGACAAAAAAATAACTTGCTACAAAAAGGCAAACCTATACTCCTGAATGAATGTATAGCTGAATACATAATACATATATATTTTTACCTTTAAATTTTCTGAGAATTTCTTTAAAATATATCTAATTTTTTATGCTTATATCCAATTAGATGAAGAGGGTGCTCTATGAATCCATTTTAATCATATATCATATATTGAGGGAAGAGAAAATAAAACCAAATAACATATACTACATAAGACAGAAGTTAAATAATTTTCAGTGCTTTATACATATATTTTCCATTCAACCAAATACTCCAGTGGGGTCCTGCAACTCTTAGGTCCTTGCTGAGTATATATATATCAATATACAAAATGAGAGATTCTCATCTTAAGCTTCTGACCTTCTAGTAGGCAACTGCAAAATAGTGAGCCATATCACCTCCAGAACAGTTTTCAATGGCATAGTGAAGAAAAACTGGAAAGACAGAATGGGTTTAAGTATGATTTTGCTATAGCCCTCTTTTTAAATCAACATTTTCTTATCTAAAGTACACTATACCCTTGGTATCCACAGGCATGTGGCTCAAGATGCAGAGGTTAATATTGTACTATAGATGCATCCAACTTCCACTAAGCTCTTCCAAAAAGGCTAAAATTTTCACTTTATGACTTAAGCACACTAACTTTTATCTTGCTTTGAGGGTACCATTTGCTTTTTGGGAGGCATAGTTTCACAAAATTAAGGTCAAGGAAACAGCAGATACACTGATTTAAACACAAGTGACAAAAGGAGGGACTGACTAAGAACATTTCTACATCAACTGAGATGTGTAATGTGTGTGGGAATTTTGTTTATGAAATTTCTTATATTTATTCATTCATTCACTCATTCATCCTTTTTTGGCTGAGTTTGGTAAAAACTAATCAGTGTGTGAATGAGGCAGGGTAACTGAATACGGCTACACTGCTTTCCTCAAAACATTATTTTCAATCTGGAGTGATATGAGGTAAATGAGCTCTTAAAATTCAGTGGATTATAATTATCCTTCTTATTAAAGCAAGGTTTAATGGGGGAGTACAAATAATGTGACTGATTACCTTTTAAAAAGGAGTCGGCACTGTTATAGACTACAGTTCTTGTTTTGTTTTCAAAATTTCTAGAACTCACTGTACTATTTCCTCTATTTGTCTTAAATGTAGCATAATTCCCTTCCAAAATATAAAAGATTAACTTTTTACCATCATGAAAAATCCATCTTTAATTTTTTTTCTTTATTCTTCATTGAATGACATTTGAAAGCTTTTATATAATGAAGAGCAAATTTTTTAATGCTCTTGTCTCTTGAAATTATGAGTTAATTAATACATTAGATAAAGAATATTTCCTTAATTTTGCTTCAGTGTTCCACATAAGCCAGTGTACTGCATAGTCAGTCAACACCATTTAATATAAACTCAAATACACACAGGAATGATCATTTTCAAAGACCAAGTCTTTCTTTCCCACCTGAGTATGAAAATAAAAATTAATTTCAGAACTAGAGACAACAATATACCCAAAATAAAACTACTTATAAAAATAACAGGTTTATTTGCCTCATGAATCAAAGGTCTCAGTCCATAGCCAGTTGCTCACATTGCCTTTGGTTCTGGGGTGAGGCAGTACCATATGGTAGGGAAGGCATGGTAGTGTGCTTTGTTTACCTCATGGTGAATGGGAAGCAAAACTCTGGGAGATATCAAGGTCCTAGCATAACTTTGAAGGGTAGGTCCCCAATGTTATAACTCTTTCTACTAATACCCATCCTCTAAATGTTTCACCACTTCCAAATGGGGCCATGGGCTGGGGACTGAGCCTTCAACACAAGGCATTAAAGATACAAATTGTATATGAGAATTGAACAAGCTGCCAAAACTATTGGGCTATACTTCCCACTTTGCCAATGTTGCAAAGCATGGTGGGTTAAAAACTGGCCCAAGTTATTTCACTCTCTGGCCCAATGTGTCCTGCTCTGTGTTTATAACTTACTATTCAAGTGAAATCTAATTTCTCATTTCTTGATTATTGGCCATTCTCTGGCTTCCTTTGATTTATACAATGAGGCAGAAGTGACAGCATTCTAGTTGTAAGACCCAAGACCACAGGTTTGTATTTTGTCAACCTTTGCCAGTGAACATTAAGAAAAACTTGGTCTAATTTGTGGGATGACATAAAACTCATGATTTGTTCTTTTATCATTCTAATCAACAGTTTGTCAACATATATGTGCATGAATCAATTGTATGCCAGCAACATATTTGTCAATTTGTCAGTTTATTAAAGGCTCCTGATCAATTGACCTGGAATGCTATAGTATATTAAGGAGACATGCAGTGTAGTGAGAAATAATATCTGTGTATTGTTTGTATATTTGATTAAAGTAATTGCTAGCAATTATGCATTGTTATATTACAAAGTACCCTAAATGAGTATTTTAAAAACAATAAACACTTATGTCACTAATAGTTCCATTGGTTGGTAATGTGGGCCGGACTCAACTGGATGGTCTGTTGAATCTTAATCTGAGCTAGCTCATGTGACTGTAGTCAGCTAGCAAGTCATTTGGACACCTTGGCTATGCTTGATTCTCCTCTGCTAAATCATTGTTGTTTCACATTGTCTTACATCATACAAAAAAAATAAATTAAATTCTGTCATAAAGAGAAAAAAATGTGGAAAATATAAACAAAATTTAAGAGACTTATAGGACAATTTGAGATAGCTTATCATATGTACTTGTAGAGTTCTATAAAGAGAAAGAGAGAAAATTGGGCCATCTAATAATTAGAATAGAAAACTGTTTAGAATTTTCCATAAGTGATAAAAGACACAAATCCATGGAGTCATCAGTCCTAAAAACATAGGCAGTTAGATAAAATAGCTATATTCAACTTTATCATAATAATATTGTATGCAATGAAATCAAAGAGAAAATCTTAGAAGAACTTGCACTTGAAAGTTAGTAGGATGGGGCTATGAAGAATAATTAACAAAAAGCACAATAAAAACGATTGTGTAACAGCAACAATAAAGGAGTATGACAATGAAGTGATATCATCTAAGCTCTTAGAAAAAGTCAAGGGAATGTAGTGCAGACTACAGTAGAGTGCTTGCCTAGAATGTTGGAAGCCTTAGGGTTCCATCCCTAGCTAGCACTGGTGGACAATTACCATTTTTTCTAAGTTCTTAGAAAAGTGCAGAAGTAAAATATACTTCAAGAAATAAAGATAGCATAACTATCTTCAGATTAAACAAATGAAAGAAACTGAAGATTTCCTACCAACAACCACATTAAAGAATATTATGCCAGTGAGCCTGAGAAATAATGAAAGAGATCCAAAATGATAGATTTGAGATTGAAAATGGGAAAAAAAAGTCAGACTATGTAGAATATATGAAGGAAATCTTAAATGAATAGTAATTATGTAAAACAAGAAGTAATTTCTCAAGTATTCCAAACTAAAAGAATTAAAATACAAAACAATAGTTTTGTGAAAGTCAGAAAATACTTATAAAGCAGTATTGAGCTTAGGGCAAAATGATTGATTAGATGTAAATTTTTATTTCTCACATAGCCACTAAAATAATAAAACTAGAATAAAAGTCTTAGATTGTGGAACTTTCAGAATGTTTTGCCAACTCATATGAAAGCAAAATGGAGAGAGAAATAGAATATGCAAGGTTCAAGAAAAGCAAAATATATGGTTATAGTTATCATACATTTGTAAGAAATTATAGCAGTTGTAAACACACTAAATCATCACTAACATACAGACTAACACCAAGTAAAGCCCACCTGTATACTGTTAATGAGTTAAAAATCTCTTGTAAAGTTTACATGTAAATATACAAATATGTAAAATAGAAGTGAAGTTTTAAAATAAATTTTAAAAATGAATGAGGATATAATAAATAAACTAATATTGGAATTGATTACTAATATCAGATAAAATAATATTCTTTATTTAAAATATTTCCATATACAAAGTGGACTCATTTATAGTGAAGAATTTTAATTCACCAGGAATATGTCACAGTTTAAAAAAATGTATGATCTAAATGACATAGTCTCATATTATTTGAAAAGAAAACAAAAGAAAGCATATTTCAATTTTGACAATTATATCCGTAATGACAGACTGATAGAAAGAAATGACATATTTCTATCTATAATTATAAGAATAAGCAAACCAACAACAAAAAATAAAAGACTCAGCAAATATATGAAATAAATGACACTATTAACAAAAGTAATTGCACACACACACTCACACACAGACACATTAAATTCAACAGTTCTGTGCAGATTTAGAATATTATTAAAGTTTTTAGAACATAATTTACTTAAAAGAAATGCTATCTATACTACTAAGATTTTATACTTCTTCTATAACCTTATCCCTTTCTACCTCACTAAACTTTTCTTGCTAATTTTTCTTTTTCTTTTGATTTTTTATTCAAATAGATTTTTATAAGTCTGGTTTTCTGCAATCATGTTCTATTTCATACTTTTCTGGCTTTGCTATTTCAAATCCCTCTGCCAGGATTATTCTAAGTTACCTCTATTGTTATACATACTATATTATTGTTTAGCCTTATATAAACACTTCTTTTTCCTTTTAATCAACATAAGTTATTCATGCCTTTATGCCACTATAATAGTGCACTTGTCTTTATGCAAATATTCTTCTAGTTGGTGGAGTGGCTCAAGTGGTAGGGTGCTTGCCTTGCAAGCATGAGACCCTGAGTTCAAACCCAGTACTGCCAAAAATAAAAAAACAAAACAAGACAAAAACAGAAATATTCTTCTAGCCTGAAGGGTGATTCATGCCTATAATCTCAGTTACCCCAGAGGCAGAGATCAAGAAAGTCACAGTCTGAGGCATGTCAGAGCAAAAGTTATCAAGACCACATTTCAACAAACAAGCTACGTTTGGTGGTATATTGTAATCCCAGCTATGTGGGGGGTACAGGTAGGAGAATAACAGTCAAAGACTGGCTTTGGACAAAAAAAATAAAGAAACACTATCTGAAAAATAACTAAAGCAAAAACAGAGCTGGGGGCCTGGTTTAAATTCTACCATTACTGCCTAATAAGTGTGAGAACCTGAGTTCAAATACCAGTCCTGACCCAACCCTCAAAATTCTTCCAATGCCTAATTTTGTCACAACTGTGTGTTTCTTAAATAGGGAAATTTCCTTAATTTTTATTTACTCATATTTATGTACTGAATTTATATCAAAATACCCATACTGCCCCCAAATTTAGAAACCTCCACAAAATACTATTTCTGTGATCTAAAGGATTTCATCTCCTCATATCCAAACTCACACTTCTCTTTTAATCTAATCCCTCTTTATCTATTTATCCCTCCTTTGCTTTTCTTTCTTCCAAGAGTTCAACAAATTGGCATCCTTCCAAGATACAAAAAAATCCAAAATCATGCTCTGGCTAAAATTAGCTGTGGTACTGAAGATTGGCCACACTATATTCTTTCTCCCTTTACAGAAATGCACTAAATGTCCAATTTATTGGCAAATATGGGAATGTGTGCCTAATTTATGTGTGTAATCTGAATACCTTTTATTATTTCTGTTGAAAACTTCAACATAAATAATATCAAAACATCATGCTTTCAAGAATGCACTAAATGTATTCTACTTATTAATGTTGATGGATTTTCTTTGCTGCCTTTTTATTCAATCAACCATTCTGTTTTCATTCTTTTGTTTCTCAAATTAATAATGTGGGAAGAAGTAATTGATACTTCTGTTATTACTGACTTGCTTACCATAAGATTTCTTCTATATCTATGATTTGAAGACAAGGTTTGGGTGACATTTTAGAAGGTAAAATTTCTTTGGGTTTTTCAGCTACAGACAAGGCATGCATGAGTTAAAAGACAGAAATTCATTTTGATCTATTTGAGATAATGACTTTGCTTCAGATTACGTGTATTGAAACAGTTGGGAACATTTTATTACTATCCTTAAGGGGGAATTTCTAATATTTAAAACGCCAGGATTTAAATATTTAATTTTAGAAATAATCCTAGCACCTATGCCTCTGTTAACATTGGGATAATGAAAAGTCAATAACTGCTAATTGACTAATGTGACATATAGGTGACCTATTTGTAGGTGATATGTCACAAAAGAAGGTTATCTCTTCTGAGAAATTCTGCCAAATTCATTGAATTTATTATTTCTGGACCCAAAGAGCAATTTGGTTCTAGTACTTTGGGAGTTGATATTGTTTAAATCTAGGTGTCCTCAGATGGAGATTTGAAAGAATATATTAAATTGGTTGTGTTAAGATATAAAACTAACTTTCTCTCCATTTTTCCTATCCATCCACTCTTAAATCTGTCTTTCTCTTGGCTTCTTTATCATAGTAATGATCTTATGCACACCCACTTGCTCAAACCGAATGCATTTGGGTCATATTTGTGTACGAAATTTAATTAATTAATTAATTAATTTTCTAATACACCACATTCAATTTGTTAGTAAATTATGTGCTTTTGCTCTGATACGCATGGTATTTCACATTTCTTCATACCTGCCTTCCCCCACCCCCCTGCCATGCTACCATAGCACAGGCTACCAGACCTCTGGCTTTTACAACAGACTCGAGTCTGTACTTGAGCCTCATCTGCCACCATGCATATTATTTATTTATAAATAAACATGCTTCAACCTACAAACCTGCAGTGGCTTCTTATTGCACTGAAAATATACTTAAAATCTTTTTACCAAAGACAAGAAAGAAGTTTATGACATGGGCTATGCCTACCTGTTTACCCTTGTTCTGTTATTCTCTGTACCTTCACAAATCACCAGAGCAGTCACTCTGGCATCCTTGCTGTTTCTTGAACACATAAAACTGTTCATTTTTGCCCTTTGTATTCTCTCTAATAGGAATTCTTTTCTCTCAGGTCATTTTTTTTTCCTGGTTCGTTTTCAATTATTGACACATTAGAGAATTTTTTTTGCACATTTCATCTTAAGTAAATCCCCAACAGACACAAAGAGCTATCAATTTTATATCACATCATTTCTCTTACGGTGTACATAGAAAACATTTGACTTTATGAAATAAAGTGTCTTTCCTCTTCATCCTGGACCTCTCTTCCACTAGAAATCTTGACTGTTTCATACACTGCTTTACTAGGAACATTAGGATAATGTCTAATGTATGGTAAAGAGCATGGTGTTAATCTTTAGTGAATGGAGTTCAAGTTTTAAGAAAAGATATACATTAATTTGATCATTCAATAAAAATAAAGATACTATATGAAAATTATGGTTACAAAAAGTCTGAAATCTCAGCTATACATATATATGTACATGAAATCATTCATAGAAATAGATATAATTTTTAAAGTTAATTACTTTGTCAGCAAAGGGGTAATAATAAATCCTTGGATACTATTCCTACCTTGAAACTTTGATTCCATTTCTGCTAAGTAGTAAAAGAAAAATCATCATTTAACCCCAAGAATGTGACTACTGGATTTGAGAGTTGTTAGGAAACCTAAAACCACTGATACAACGTAGATGTGCAGCCAGGTGGAAAAAAATGCTTCCTCACACACAACAGATTGTATAAACTGTCATAACTCATTGTAGCTGAGAACCTGTGAATGACAAGGCTTGACACTTTCTAATGCCTGGCACAAGGTGACAAATAAGATTGCAGGATGCCTCTCTTAGGTTTGCATGATGGGTGATGGCTGGCAAAAAATTGTTTCCAGTTTCCACTATTAAGTTCTTCTACTGAGTTTTTGTGACACAGGAATTGTTCAACATTGCAAAGGAATGACTAAAATTCCCCAAAGGAATCATATATTTACTAGTAAGTAGAGGAAAAATTTAAAAAGCTGAGTGAGAACCTGTGGAACAAAACTTCATTTGAGACAAACAACTGAACTCTACAAGAAATTTAAACATCATTTGACTCAAGTCAGAGCAATGCTCAGTTATCACCATTCCTCAGTTTGTGATCTCTTTCTTCTTTTTAATATGCCAACTTCTAATTTCTTTGAAAGAAACTTGATTTTTAAAATTTAGCTACAGAAAGCTGAAGATAAATGACATAACCCCTAGATATTATTACCGGTCATACATTATTGTTTTATTATGGTGACTTTAAAATACTGAGTGAAGTCAAACAAGTTAGGCAAACAGTAAAGTCATCAGAATATGAGTTCCATCAGTGCTTAGACAATTTTTCTTGCTTACACAGTATCTGAAATTTTAGGAACAATACCTGGGACAAATTAAGCTCTCAAGGAAGTTAAAGAAATGACTACATAATGGAAAATTGTATTGTTTTAAAGAACTTTTGCCCCAAACAATGTATGCACATGTGAATAAATGAATAAAAAAAGACCTTTTGTTCAATTTTTTGCTAGCATATATTAATTTTACAAAGGGATTTTATTGTGATATTTCCATACATGCATATAAAGTACTCTGATCATATTCACCTCTTTATTACTTTTCTGATTACCCTCCTTTTTCACAATTTTAATAGCCTTCATTGTTCTATTTTTATAAATGAAAATAATGTACTTCATTCATAGGTACTTCCCCACACCCTCTCCTTATAGTTCATTTTCCCCTTAAAAACCCCCCCAAAAGCTCATTTCTTTAGTGAGATAAAATAAAAATCCAAGTTTCTATAAAACACAGCAGGTTCAGATTATCTTGGCAGAAAAAAATGAAGACTCACAAGACTTTAAATGTAAAACAAAAAGTTATACTTCTATCATAAGTTATGAAGTATAAGGAAGGAGGGGAAAATGTGATGTACAGTGTTAATTTTGAATTAAAAGTTATTTTACGGAGAATATTTTAATAAAGAACAGAATGCAAACATAATTGCCAAGACAAAAAAAATTCCTCATTTTCTTACTTTTTTTATACCAACTATGACTAAGAAGGGATAGGTGTTTGCAGAGAAAGACAAAATTAAAAGAGCTATACTTTTTGTAAAGACAGCAGAGTTCTGGAGAAGATATTGGATAGTAGTAGTAGTAGTAAATCACAGGGATTAATATGGAAAAAATGTTATTGATGGGAGTGGAAACAACAAGACATAGATAGGACAGTTTAGAAACTGTTAAACAGTGCTGGAGAAGTAATGGTAGAACCAGAGTGCTGAGGAAATACTCTAGTGTGTGAGAGGCAACAGAATAAGGGGATCCCTTACATTCTTTTCTGAAATGTACTGGATGTGTATTACTGAAAGATACAACCATTAACATTTTAAAAATTGCAAAGAACAGAAAAAATTAAATTATGCATAACAAATATTGATCATTACATGAAACAAATGTTAGGGAGAGTAGATTTCAACCTCATTCATTTTATTTCTCTTCCTCAGTTTCTTCGTCTGTTAAATGGGAAAAGTGTTAACATTTGCATTTTATTGTGGTAGTAAAAATTAAAGGAATTGATTTGTGCAATATCTTAGTAAAAATGCCTACATAGAGTTCTAGCTGTATTTAAATTTGTCGTTAAAAGAGGCATTTTCACAATCTAACCAATACTTTTCAAATGTGCTGTTTTTCTAGATTCATCTAATAAGAAAACTAAACATTTCAAACAGCTACAATTAGAATGATTTTAACCCAAGCACAAGAATATTTTGGATGAAAAAGAAAATCAGTAAGGCTAGGCAGCAGTGGTCTATGCCTATAATCACAGCTAACTGGTAGACTGAGGTCTGGAGAATTGTGGTTTTAGGCCAGGCAAGGCAAAAAGTTAGTGAGACCACATCTCAATCAATAAGCCAGAACTGGTGGCATACTTCTGGTGGCATAGCTGTGGAACCAGCTATGCCAGAGGTATAAACAGTTGGAGAGCACTCCAGGGTGGTTTGAACAGGCATAGGAGACCCTATCAAAAAGAAAAAATTAAGGCAAAAAAGACTGGAGGCATGGAGTATCTGCCTAACAAACTCAAGGCCACACTGTTACCACACACACAAAATCTTTAAATTTATAATTATTATTAAATATTTAAATATTTAATTATTATTCTATCATCTTGGAATAGAGATCTTCTTTCTTTAGCAAATCATAGAGGATTAAAAGTTCAATGTCACTTTTAAACCTAAAATATGAAAACTTCCATATTTCATTTTGCTTCCCTGTTTTGACATTCATAATCACTAGTATTTACAAACATGTTAGCACAGACTGTGGTTGAAACAGACAAGCAGAACATATTTTCTCTAATTTTTATGATAACATCTTCAATGTTATGTTCAAAAATAACAAAATAACATAGGTAGTAAATCAAGCAAATGACTACATGCACTTGATAGTGATAGTGGTGTTTGAACTCAGATCCTCATTCCACACACTTGCTAGACAGGTGCTGTACCACTTGGGCCATGCCCCCAGCCCTTTTAGCCTTGGTTATTTTTCACATAGCGTCCCACATGTAAGTCTGGAAGGCCTGGACCACAATACTTCTATTTAGACTTTCAGCTTATCTGGAACAACAGGTGTGCCAGCTTGTATTGATTAAGATGGAATTGCTTGAACTTTTTGCCTGGCTGATCTTGAGTCATGATGATCCAGATTAAAGCCAGTATTCTCAACCTAAAAACACACATTTTAAGACTATCTTAAGTGTAAAATCCCTTTTGTGCTAACCATCCCTTCCAAAAATACACCTATCCCTGATACCCAACCATTATCTTTTATCTCGTTACAATAAATTAATTGTTTTGCATAAATGCCTCCCAGCAATAAAAATATCAGTAAAATCTTCATTAATTACTACTTGTTAGAAATTAAGTCAGTGGTGGTCTATTTTCAAGGCAAAGCATTTAACCCTGAGTGGAAAATTACTGGCCACTTCTTTGTGTATCACCTTGTGGACATGACAAAGCTCAGGCACCAGAAAAGTCACAAACAGGACATTGGAGGGAGGGCCAGTTGATAAGAGAACTTAAACTGAGAGAGGTAAACCATGATAAAATTAGGAAATAAGTAAACACTATGCATGTGCCAGAATGCACATATCACAAGGAGTCCTTCACTGTCACAAAGAAACAAAGGGAAATAGAAATGACTGAAGATCACTTCTAAAATCTGATCAACCCTAAGAGAGACATATTTTAAAATAACCCAATAGGAAATAATAGAACTTTGTCAAAATCCAGGAAGATTGTACACCCCATAGTACTCAGCCAATGAGGAAATGGGAAAGGGACCTGCCCACTAGGGAAAAGTGCCTATTGTAACTGTTCTGGGTATGCCTGTCAATTGAACTCCTGATCTTGCAAGACCTTCATTATAGTTTCACTCTTGCTGCACTTCCTTTCTCTGAGTCCAGTCTTTGAGTTTGGACAGGTGAGTGTATTTCTCACATTACTGAAATTTTAGTGAGTAAACCTCAAATCAGTACTACAAAATTTCACCAATATGTACCATGTGAATGGACAACTACATATGAGTCACGGGTGAGGCATTTATGTAAGCAGATACTCAGAAAAGAGTACTTTTTCCATGGTTTTGGTGGTTGGGAGGGGGTCTTCTTATTCAGATAGATTGAACCTCTTCAAATTTCCATTTGCAGCAAAGGTGAATAGGTACTCACCAAAGATTCATATTCTCTTACTTTTTAGCAGCATGTTTCTGAGAAGCAGCTACTAAAGCTGACGTCACATTTAAACTACACTTACGGTAAATCCTTGTGAGTAATATTTTCCCAATCTCTGTTGATATTGCTGATTTGTTTAGCATTTTTTATTATTTATTGCTGTTCTGGGTGGGGGTAATTTTGGCATTAACAAAAATTCTTACAATATATCAAATATATCATACTGAACTCACCCCCTGCACCATTCTCTTTTATCCACCCCCATTCCTTGAACAGTATCAACAGTTATCATTTTTGCATTTACATGCACGTGTACACATTTTTGTACCATATTCTTTTTGATTTTGTTGTTGCTGTACTGACATAAGTAAGAAGCAACATGCTTTTCCTCAACCTCTCTTTCCCTTCTCATTTCTGTCTAAAAACAACCCCTTGAAAGCAGCAGAAACACATTCTGGGAGGTCCCTGGGTCCTGGAGGGATGTGCACATACTTTGGAAATCACCTACAACTGGCAGTTGTGTAAATGAGGTACAAATTCCTATTATGTTAAATCCACACACAGTTTTGAATGTGTCCCAGTCAATCATAACAAAATACATCCTCTGACATTTTTGTGAGAACATCCACATATTCATGATTTTGAGTTTAAAAAGGCTTCTCTCTCTACACATTAACATTGAAGTCTTTGTCTTATTTGACAAATATAAGACCAAAGGCCCTTTGATAAATTTTCAGCGCACTATTCCCAAAATATGCATCAATATTATTTAAATAATCTTAGACATTTGATCATTTACCTGAAACTATCCTGATTTGTCTCAACTTTATATTCTAGGAACTACTAAACATATTTTTTATCTAAATAAGGGAGAGACTGACTGAGTGTTGCTTTTCTAAGAACACTGTGTTGATACTAAGTGATCTTATATATGACTTTTTCACCTATGAAAGAACACTAAGAGCATGCCTATAAACCACATCTAATAATCAATTTGCCTGGCCACAAGTTAATGAGTGATAGTTTAAAAAAAACTGAGATATTTATTCAGATAAAACATGTAGTGCAGTGCATTTATTATAATACTTGCCATCAAAATTACCTAGAGTAGAATAAAAATAACAAAGCAGTCATTACATTTATCAAATATAGAAAAGTGTCCATCTCTATTCATGTATTCAGATAATTTTTTTAAATGAAACTGTAATATTTAGAGTTTTTAGAATTTAAAGTCAATTCAATAAAATTTCACAACTGATTCTATTATGTTCTCTAATACAAAGTGTCATTAATATTGTGAACATACTATTATTTACAAAGATAAAAATGCCACTAGAAATTTACAATTCTCTTTAACTGAGATAAAAATACTAATAGTAAATAAAAAGTAAGTATTTGAATGTGATTAACACTTCAGAAACTTAATTCATTATTTAAAATAAACATTCACTTATCAACTTTTTTGACCTTAGAAGTCTGTGTTACATTTTATGTTTATTAATTTTTCAAGAATATTGACTAACTGATATTGTTGTTGAAGGTATTAAGCAAAGTAATAAATTTAATAAATCTTAATACAATGATAGGAAATTATACTAGGCTTTCATTCTAGGCTTAAATTTTAGAATAATATAGAGACAAGAACAAGTCAAACAACAGCTTCCAAAAATATCAGACAATGTTATAAACACAAGTGATGGTATATCTTATAAACATAAGTAACTTACAAACATAAGAAAAAGTATATCTCAGAATTAGAGATTATTAATAGTTTTATGTGCTTGTGATAGAAACAAAGAAATAAATACAGAATTATGTAATATAATAAGTAACAAATAGAAGAGTAAATAAAATATGTCTCAAAATAGCTATGACTACTAAAATGATCATGTCATTCACAGTCAAGAGTAAATTCCAATAGCTTTTTTTTTCTGTGTAACATTTAAAAGCTTGATTAGAATCAAATAGCTAATTGATTGCCAGGACTTATTTTAGTTATAACATCACTTCATCAATAACAAATCATTCAACTATTATTTTAAAATACTTAGCTTGTGTAGAGTATAGGAAAGAGAATGTGAGTTCAATCCGCTTCTAATAGAGAATTTTGTAGGAAAAGTGTTGCTAATTTTCAGCCACATTTTAATAACGGAAATTGTTTCCTGTCCCTAATCTGACTTAATGGAAAGGAAGATCAAGTTCTTGACATATCTGATAGGATATCAGCACAATTTGCTGGAACACTTGCCACTTGATGATGAAACTGTCAGAACTGTACTAATGAGAAAGGGATGCTTTGATTAGATGCCTTGCTGAATGTTAATTATAAAGTTAGGAAAATAGAGTGCTCATATTTTGACCTAAAATTCCTAGTAGGATTAAATTAATTCTTGAAGGGCCAGGAAGTCAAACTAAACAAAGTACCACTTATTGGATACATTTGCCAAATAAATCCCCTCAATATGACCCTGAAAAGTTCTGTAAATTACTAATATCAATAGATACTGTCCTTCCAGATCCCCAGCTATAATGCTGAGGGGGACAACTTTCATAATGTTGGTTCCTCATTCTAAGAGCAATAGCAACAAGATAGTGTATGGTTAGAGATAGTAAGATGAAAAATCACATAAAACTATACAAAACACTGTGATATGTTTTGCTTATATGTAAAAATGCATTAACCATCTTTAAGTAAATATAATTCTGTTGTGTAGAACATTAGACAAGACTCATTTGGGTTAAATTTGCAAGCAAAATTTGCATTCTAAATTTAGCTATCGGACAATGGAATGGATAGTAACTGCTAAAGAGCAGATTCTATGCTAAAATAGGTTTCTCTAAATTATGTTCTTGACTTTGTAACTTGACTTTTATGTTTCACTAAAATTAGTAATCATAACTTGTATAGATTACAAAAAGATTGTCTTAAACTGTTAAAGAATATTAGCACTGGGCCATTTGATTGTTTGTTTAAAGAGACTAATATGTATTTACAAGTTCTGTATTTGGTTCCATTCAGAAATAGGTCTTTGGCCAAATACATCTATTTTAATTTTGAAAAAGAATCCAATGCCCTATTTGTTGTAGTAAAAATACATAAAAACTAATAATATGACCATTTTTATCTTATAAACATTCAGGAAAGACAAGATTGTATCTAATAGAAAATTGAGACAATTTTCTAGTTAACTTAATTTGTAAGCCCCTTTGACTTGAAATTTCATGTAACTAAGAAAAACCTCTTATTTTCAGTTTACTTAAAATCTCATGAGTATTTCAACCTTACTTTATAACTAAAGCATTAATTAACCTGGTGAATTTGATTATAACATACATACATATAGAGATTATTGCACACATGACTATGAATATTTTGTTCTTGTTTTTCTTGGTCATTAAATCTGAAGGGCTGTATAATAATCCATATAATATATTCCTGTTTACCTACTGCATTCATTTTTTTTTCTCCATATTCTGCAAACACTAATTATTTTAATAGAATGAATTTAATTAACTCCACAGCAGTGGAGAAATCTTATCTAAAAAAATGATGAAACTCAGTTAATTGAAATCTGGGAGAGTATATGCCTTAAGCAGGTGCAACCTCCTGCATCTATTTTGTGACTGTGTTTATAAATAAACATAAATTTTAGGAGATCATGTTTATTATCATTCTGTCTTATTCTATACACAAATGATAATTTATGGGTGTTTTCATCCAAGTCTTTGGTTTCTGGTATTAGGTTATTATTAGAAAAATATGTGAGATTAAATCAAGTTATGTCAGCAATAAGAGGTATTTCTAGGTGTTTTCATTTAGAAAAATTCTTTATCATTTTTTCTTTAAATTTGAAATGCAAAACAATTGGTTCTCTACTCTCAAATCAAAGCTGGTAAGATGTTATTGCTTAATATATATGCCAAATACTTCTACTTTCCTTGCAGCATAAGACATTAAAATTTTTGGGTCTTTCCTCTATAAAAAGGTAAAATGCCGAGTCCTGGTGGCTCATGTCTGTTGTGCTAGTTACTGGGGACACTTATTTGGGGAGTATCACAGAAAATGTTTTGCTAGACTCTATCTCTACTATAACTAGAGGTAAATGGACCATAGCTATGGCTCATGCAGCAGAGCACAAGCATTCCAAGTGTGAAGCTCTGAGTTTAAACCTCAGTCCAACGTTTAAAAAAAGAGAGAGATGAAATATTTTGAATACTTTTCACTATCTATAAACACTATGCACTGTCACATTAAGCATTTTGAACTCAAAATGAATGCCTTCCGGAGCAGAGAATATCAACATGTGCATGTCAAAAGAAGTAAGAAAATCACATGAAATGTATTTTTTTAATGTTTTAAGCAAATAGCTCACCAATTAGCCCTGCAATCGTGTCAGAAGTTATACTACCATTTGTGTCCTCTACATTTAATTTTAAGCATAAACAAGATACCAAAGAAAAAGCAAAATAAATGAAAACAAATGCAAACTAAACAAAGCACTCTCTCACACACACAATTGGAAAATAAGTACAACAAAGCCCAAAAAAACTTGATTTTTCCTATAAAGGTAAATTGTAGTATTTTCTGTTTTTCTAATTTACAGAATATTTTTTTAAGCTTCTGTTTTCTTGACTCCATAACATGAATGATAAAGAGAATTCTCATGAAGAACCAAAGAATCCCTTTGGTAGGAAAATGAAAGGTTTTACACCTCTTATTAGATTGGGTCACATGGAACAATTGACTTAAAGAAAAGAATATTATCCAGGTGGACGAAACCTAATCCCAATTTATGTAAAAGAAGAGATTTTTTCTTTGTACAATTGAAGGAGAAAAAAAAATCAGAGATTCAAATGATTAGAAGGTATCAACATGCCATTGCTTGACTCAAATGGGATTAGTCCATGTGGGAAGAAAAATGAATGGTGTCCAGGAGTAGGAATCTACTCACAGACAGACTAACTAAATGGAAATCGCACTCCTATAACTGAAAGGAATTTAATTCTCCCAACATCAATAAAAACATGGGAGTAGATTTTCCTCCTGATCCTTCAGAAGAGAATTCATCCAGATTGACACTAAGATATGAACCCAGTCAATCTCAATGACTTTCTGGTCTATGGAACTATAAGCCCCAAAATATTAATTTTTGCTAAAAATGTTAAGTTTCAATCAGCATAAAATGATAGCCATAAAAACCATAATAATGAAATACAGTTAATATTATAACACCACACGAGTTTCTGATGCTATGGGCCAATGCATTTTTTTAACTTATTTTAGAAGCAATTCTAAATTTTGAGGCAAAAACCTTGCATACACTTTCAACCTATGTACTAAATAAAAGCAACATTACTTAGGTTAAGTTAAATCAATTCTGTTGGATTGAGAAAATTTTGGGTCAATATTAATTTAAAGGAAGTATTAATTCACTTGCATTATAAGGCAAGAGATACTATATTCCATATTTTCAATATGTAGTTAGTGTTCTGTAGAGCTTTTGCAAAAGACCAGATAATAAGTGCTACAAAATCACTGTGATAAAAAGGAACCACTTCCTGACACAGTGCCTGCCTTCCAAATACAAAGCCTTGAGTTCAAATCTCAGTACTGCCAAGAATATTAATGAAGAGGATCCACTTTCAAGGTTAGTTAAGGAGGGCTTGACTGGTAAAATAATACATGAATTGAAATCTAAATGTCAGATGAAGCCTGCCTGAAAATATGATGGAGTACTTATTAGGTAATCTTTCATTCATCAGCATGAGAAGATCAAGAAGTGCAAATTGGGGGTGGGAGGCAAGCTGGGGAAAGGGAAAAAAAAAAAAAAGAAGTGCAAATTGTTCTTCCTTAGGATGTGGATGAAAACCACTGTCTTAAGACAAGAAATACTTTATTAATTATTATAAACTCTGTATATTTTCTCAGAATGTACCACAATTAAGATCATGGAATGATTCATCACTAATTGACCTCATGAATACATGCATACAATCACTGTCTCAATATTCTTACTGGTTTAGCTGGAGGGGATCTGAGATAACAGTTCACAGCTGGGAGTGTGAAGAATAGTGCCAATGTTTATTGTCCCATGCCCACTATTAAGCAAAGACAAGTGGGTTTACAGTGACAAAATATAAGGTGAGTGATAATTGGGAAGTGCCAGGAATAGGACCAACCTTACACAAAAGAGGAGCAACATCTATTTAACAAGCCATAAAAATACATTTTCTTATACTCTTATTCCAGTTAAAAAATGGGTCTTATTTATCATTGTAAGACTTAATGTGACATTACCAGTTCTTGAGAAGGCTGGGAGTTGGGTTCCTATCCTATTTGTTTTCATTTCCTTCAATTTAGTTCAGATCCATGGCATCTAAAAGAAGAAAAACTCTTGCCTATATAAAATTCTGTAATGTATTTTGCTAGCAGGGAGACAGAGAAAGCATAGTAGAATTCACCCTTTGATTCTGCTCTGCAGACTACATCCTCTCTGGCTCTTTATATAAACACATACCATAGACCTTTTGTTATGATTATTGACTTACAAAAACAAACACTTTACCCTACATGACTGCATATGCTTCCAAGGCCAGAAAGCATCTGATTAGTTTTGTTCCAGAATCTAGGATTGCAATTTAACAATGAAAATCTGTTACATCAATAAATCTAATTTCTTCTATGGTGTTATTTGCTGATGAGAGTTTCCTTTGCTAATGCTTTTCAGAATAATGAAAACTGGCATAAAGTTGGCCCTTAATGCAAACAGATAGATGGAATAAAGATAACACGGACACATATGGTTCTTATGTACATTTTCTGTCAACTGTGCATCATAAATATATATAAGTAATTATTTATAGATGTAAGTAGGAAGCATGATATGGAGTATTATGATTAATTCAAAAATATAAATAAAATAATACATCATTTGGTATTTTATATACACATACATATTATACATATTATAAATAAATTTCTGTATATAAATTAAGGCATCTCTGGGTATATTTTAGGAAGATGTAAATCCCAAAGTAGGTATACTGAACTGCATTGAACTCTACTGCATAATGGAACATATTTTTTTAGTCTTTTACTGGAATTGGGCTGGAAGGAGTAAAGCGATTCAGGAATAAGGAATTATTTCAAATGTGTTTAGTATAACATGGGGGTAAAAATATTATAAGGTAGTTAGGGATTTTCTGTTTTAATTTTAGGTCAAAGCAGGGAAGATCATAGGAGTGCTCACTGTGAAAGAAAAAAGGAGCAAGGTGAATTCTTTCTAACGATCAGAAGTAAGTCATAAATTCTTGAATATTTTTCATCAGAGTATTTTTCTCCTCTTTCCAAATAAAATATCTATTTCTTTCTTGTATGTTGTTTTCATTTGAAGTGTCTCTGATTTCTCCAAATATTAGTGCTTGATAGTCCCTCAAAGGTAATTTCTTCCTGAATAATCTACAAACTCTAATTTTCCTAGAGAAAATGTAATGTCCATGCCAAAAATGTAGAACAGAATAAATTAAATAAGTCTGTATGCTACAAAATGAGAAATAGATTTTTTTCATTATTTTCCTACTTCTTTATTCCAAAGCAGGACTTATTAACTATGGTTTTATTTTCTATAAAACATACAAAATGTTATAGGTCAATGAAAAAATAAATATAGGCTTTGATAGCTCCAATTTATACACTGTGTTAATTAAAAGCAAAGCAACTGTGTATCATGTGCAATGCCTATATTTGGATTTTGCCCATAGAACTGTTTCTGATCTTCCAGAATTATACAGCTACACACTGAAATACAGAGAAATGTGTGAAGAGTCAGAGAGGAGGTGAATTAGTATAAATATACAAACATATGCAAAAATATTCCATTTCTTTATATACTATAAAGCAACCTCTAACTCTGCAACCCTGAACAGTTAATGAAAACTGAACCTCAGGAATCCTTGGGCTTCCCCTAGAGTTCAAGAATTTGGGGATTTTTCATAAGATAAGATGGAGGAAGGTGGCCCTGGGAATTTGTTATCTGCCCATAAAAGTTACCAGTAAGACATTCATTGTACCCATGGGAAAGGTAAATTTAGGTCTTTTACTCTGTGCTAGTTCTAGATAATAATTGAATTATATAATCTTTTATACATTGCTTATTGTTCTCTTTTATTGGAACTAGCCATTCTTCTCAGGAAGGTCACACATATTGCAGTACTCCTAGCTGCCAAGTCTTGTTGGTAGCTATACCTGTTCTCTTTTCTCCCCCACTTTCTATGTTTCACATATTTAGCTATCTTGTTCCATTTGGAAAATATTTCTCTCACTGCTTCATCCCACTTCTTTCTTAACCTCCTCAGCAAACTCACTTGAATATTATTGCTCTACTGTAGGCCTCTGTGGCCCATTATACTAAAAACACAAACACACTAAGTGCTATTGTCAGTTTTCTGAAAGGTTTGACTTATAAACATTATTTCTTCAACTAAGAAAAATGAGAGAAATAGTTAAATGTTCATAATAATTGAAGGGACTCTTCGGATCCTATAATGCCATCTGCTTAATATGTCCAATGAAAATTTTGTGTTCATTCCAATATATGTTACTGAATTTACTGGTGACAGAGCTGGGTTTGAGCATCATAACTACTCCTACATCAAGCAGCACATGTATCTCTGACTGGCATTTCCCTCATGTTCCTAGGGACTTTGATTTTAGTCTACTGTCTAAATCTTATTTTTTGTTTACATATTCTGGAATATTGACTCTTTTGTGTCATGCTTCCCCTTCCTCAGTCTGTATTCATTGCCAATTACTTGATTATTTTTTTGCAAAACTCATTGTATTATAGTTGTATATAAGGCTTTGATCAGTGTTGCCAGTATTTACAATTGTACATATAGCTTTGATCAGTGACTCTGATTTGTGTCAGGTACTATGAACTGGTTCTTTCAGTCTTTCATTATAATCTTTCTATAGTTGCAGTCATTTTCTTCTCTCAAACCCTTGAGCACCCAGAGTAGAATGAATCTCTAGTTTAAATAGGGCCATGATAGAAATAGTGAGAAAGTGTTAAATTTCCTTCTGGAAAATAACTTCTCTTATTTTGTCCATTTCCTGACTTTCAACTGGTATATTAGGAAGAGTTATGTCCCAACAATGTTTAGGCGCTCATGGAAACTGAATGGCTTCACTCAAAGGTTGTTCTCTGACTCCCATACCTCAAGTTTTTTGTATCATCTTTCTTGACACTTAAGTGTTGTCTCCAAGAAAATCATAAAAATGCTTCATCATTGCTATAAAAGATGCTTGGAATTCTGACACTTGTTATGAAAATAATATCCAACTCTGATAAACACCTTGATAGTCTTCAAGTTTATCTGTGTGTACTTTACATAACATAGGCATATTTTGTAAGCTATTTTATCACAGTGCAATAGAGGGCACAGTGTTTATAAGTATAGCAGTGTCTAAAAACTAGAGCTATTGCTACGTCTGTATTTTCCTGAACAATCATAGAAATTGACAACAAAACACATGTATATGAGTCTTAGAATCCTTGAAAATAATAATGTAAGGACAACAGCCTACTGTGGCTAAAATGTGTCACCTAAGTGTTTATGTTTAGTGTAAGGTACTAAGAAGGAGGAAACCAAATCCACTATGGGGGAAGAGGTGGGGATTTAGGCAGATGGTTAGGATTATATAGTGTCATTAGGGTGAATCTTTCATGAATGAATACTTTTCTTTCTTTCCTTGCCTCCTTCCTTCCTTCCTTTCCTCCCTCCCTTCTTTCCTTTTTTCCTTCCCTCCTCACTCTTTCCCTCTTTCCTTCCTTTCCTCCTCTTCCTGCTCCTCCTCCTCTTTTTCTCTCTCTTTTTTTCTTGGTACCAGGAGTAGAACTGCCACCTGCTACTCAAGTGCTTTACCATTTCAGCCATGCCCCATGCCTTTGCTTTTAGTTAATTTTTCAGATAAGGTCTTCTGCTTTGCCACAGACTAGCCTTGGACTGTTATTCTTTCTATCTTGCCACCGAAGTAGCTGGGGTTATTGATGTGTACTACCATGCCCGTCCAACACTTGCATCTTTACAAAAAGAGTGAGAGAAAACAGAAGAGACACATACACCTGTATACTCCTTATCTCTTGCTATGAGATGATGCCCTATGCTAACTTGTGTCTCTGCCAGTAAGCAGGTCGTCACTGCATGCAACCCCTCAAGCTTGGGCTTCCAAAACTGTGAACTTAATCTTTTTTTCTTATATAGTTACCTAACCTCAGATATAATAATATAAAATTAATTGTTACAAGCCCTTCTAATTAGAATATATGCCGTAAGCTCCACAGTTTACCACAGTCTCCATTGATAATTTTGACTCACTTATTCTACCTGGCTTAACCACAGAATATTTTGTATTCGTGATTCCAATTGTTTATATATTTCTTCAAATAATGTAGATAAATATATAAATATAAATAATAATATGTGCAAATAATATATAAATAATATATTATGTTCTAAAATGTTCCAAACCAGTCTCCATTTTTTGTTTAAAGAAAGATTATCAGTGGCAGCTGGAGTATTTTGCCTTTCCTGGTGACATCTGACCAGGAAATGTCTGGTGATATTTTCACTTATAACACTGGGGGATGGAAAGGGTAATCATATTGGCATCCAAAGTGTAGAACTCAGAGACACCTCTGAACATCCCATAAAGCAAAGGACAACAAGCATAGACTCATAATGTGGGCTTTGATATGTCAATTATACTGATGTTGAAAATCCTAGACTCAGAGTACATATTGAAATTTAAGTATTTTATCTACTCGTATATGACCCTGAATATGCCCAATGTTGTCTGAAATTTAAGTATTTAAGTAATAAAGTAGTTCCTAATAAGGTAGATCAAAGGATATGTGCAGACTTTCTGCAATTGTTGGTGGCTAATACCAAATTTCTTTCTAAAGAGGTTTTTTTTTTACAACAGACATTATTTTGAATTTCTACTTATTCATTTAATAAATAGAGCATTCCTAAATAACTACATAAAAGATTGAGTATAGTAGAATTTGAGAAAAAGTCCTGAATACATAGTCTTTCCTTGATATACTTCTGAGCACAATGTCTTTGAAGCAGAAATGTTTCCTGTACCCTCTTTACAGTGTTGAGGACACACTTCAAGTTCAATAAATATTTAATCACAATAATGGGACATTTTGAGGCTGCCTGCAAGAAAAACATTACAGTAAGCAGTTCAGTGTTAATTACCATTCATGGGCATTAACAATGCCTGGGGACTACACATGAGAAGTTATGACATATTTTAAAAAGTAATTTCAAAATAATATTAAAAGGCTCCCTTCTCCTTTAGCTTTTTTTTTCTTTCTGTGATAAAGTACTGGATATTCTGAAATTAGATTTGGGAATTAACTAGAGATAAATCTCAAGAATATCTACTTTACACAAATAAACTGAAGGATAGAGAGAAATATTTCACTTTGGCTCATCATTACAGTTCACACTCTACTGTGAAGCTCAAATGGATTGATGAGTATGCTTGGGGGAGGATAAATGTTGTAGGGATGGGCTTCCTGGTACAGGGATTCAAGGAACCATGAAGAGGATGTTAGGAAAGGGCAGGAATTGTCTATAACAATATGCAGAAGTCAAAAAGAGATGAGAAGGATCAATCTCTCACAGAGAGGAGGTATCATTAAGCAAGCATCCTTGCCTGTGGTGTATAATTATGAAAGGGGATCTTGGTAACATATTGCACAGGTCAAGTGGAATGAAAAGTGTATAAGTGCAGTAGTGGCAGATACCTGGCTCCTCAGAGTCTAAGTTAAGCTAGATTTAAGGACAGCCATATTTCAATATAGTGTGCCATTTGTGTGGTAAGACATGGGAATGCTGGAGGTTGAGCTGCTTCACAGGCTCACATTTGGTAGACAGAATGGTCAAGTGATGGGAGATGATTTATGCAAAGGAAGATTAATCAAATAAGTAAATAGTATTTTCTCAGTCTGATGGAAGTGCCTTGCAAACATGCAAAGGGAGAAAACTAGAATGAAGACTGTTTAATGAATTGAAATAGGAAGTATTGGTGTACTGAAAACTAAAAGTTATTGGTATATACAGATAAAGAAATGTAATAATATGTATTAAATTTGTATTAAGCAATATGTAATATGTACTGAGAGAGTCTTATAATGTCAACACATCAGCATTTCTCATCACATCTAATCAGCTGTATCTGAGTTTGATACTCAGATCATTGAAAGGAATTGAAAGGAATAGATGTATTTGAAGACATGGTAAATACCAGTAGAATGATACAAAATACATGTTGTTGTATATTTGATAATCATGAACATAGTATTTTACCTGAAAATAGGAATACACTCAAAGAAAAATGGATACTGATGAAAAATCTGAAAAATTAATTTAAAGATGTATTCACTGGTCAAAGTAGGAACAATTACAGATACAATTAAATAATAATTTTAAATTATTATAATTCATTAAATAAAATAAGAACCCATGAGTCTGTGATAATAAAAATACATGGATAAAATACATATGCAGAATAGGAAAATTATCCTTAGAGTAAAACACCATTGAAAAAACATAGAAATGATTCATTTAAATGATCACAATTGGAAAACTTTTAAGTAATAATTAATTAAGCTTACTAACATTCATGGGTAGTTAAATAAGTGTATGAAAATTTCATAAGAAATTGGAAATTTTTGGGATTTTGACAATAGTTATTCAAACAGCATTAAGGTGATGTCTAGGTGTCCATGAATAGATTAGTAGATAAAGAAAAGGGAAAAGTATTGTCAGAAAAGGACAGACATACTGACATTTGTAACAACATGGATGTGTAGGAAGACACTGTGTTGAATGAAATGAGCCAAGTTACAGAAGGACAAACACCACATTATCCTACTCATGTAGAATATAGAAGTTGATCTCACAGAAGAAAAATGAGTAGAATGATGATTACCACAAACTGGGGCAGATAAGGGAAGGTAGTTCTGAAGATAAGGGTGAAGGGTAAAATACTTCAGTTACATAGGAGGAGGAGGTTAAGGAAATGTGTTGTATAACATAGTGAATATACTTAATGATTATGTGATTTTTTCTTGAAAAGTGCTGAAAGTAGATGTTAAGTGTTCTTACTACAAAAGCGTTAACCTTACGAGGCAATACATACATTAACTGGCTAGATTTAATCAGTATGTCATCTAAATTTAATTCAAAATATCATTGTTTGTGATCAATACATATAATTTTGTCAGTTTAAAACTTAAATCAATACATGAAAAGCACTGAAAAGCCAGCCACACACAGGAGATATAGGAATAGGTAGAAAACCCAAAACATGAAAGCATTTGATGTCCTCACTCCAGAGGAACTAATACAGAAACCTTAAAGCAACAAAGGTCAACATGAGAAGGAGATCAAGAACCAGTGTAAAGATCAGTTAGAGATGAATCAACATGGGTTGTAATACATGTGTTCATGAAAGCAATGCTAGGAATCTCTCTGTATAGCTATCCTTAACTCAACTAGCAAAAACACTTTGTCTTCCTTATTATGCTTATGTCTTCTTCAACAAAATTAGAGATAGGGGCAGAACAAGTTCTACCTGGAAGTGGGAGGGGTAGAGGTGGAGAGAGTGGGGTAGGGGGGTAGGGGGGAGAAATTATCCAAATAATGTATGCACATGTGAATAAATGAGTAATTAAAAAAGAAAAGTCAGCCACAGGGTACATGATTGAAATCCCAGCTACTAAAGAGGCATAAATAGGAGAATCTCAATCTAGGAAGGCCCAGCCAAAAAAATGTAAGACTCTGTCTGAAAATTAACTAAAACACAAAGAGCTTGGGGTGTGACTCATGTGGCAAAGCACTCACCTAGCAAGCATGAGGCCCTGAATTCAAACCTCCGTACCACCAAAGGAAAAAAAAATAACAAAAGAAAGAAGATATTTGCACAGTCACAAAATACTTCCTTACAAAACAGTTTTTAAATTATAATAGTGAATAAAGTAACTTTTCAAAGGAAAAACACTAAAAGTATTCATTAATCAAGTAATCAAGGTTAATATGGACCAGTCAAAATGAAAATACTGTCACATAACAGAGTACAGTGAGAAGTACAAAGCTTCTCTTTGTGATTTTCCTGTCAAAGCTGCTAATCTAAATTTCTTTACAGGGGAACATTATACCAAATAAATGTAGAAATATTCTACAGAGTAATTGGTCTATCATTTTAAAACTCATGTGAATCATTGGAGTCAAAAGCTTATCAAGGTAATCCAGATTAAAGTACATCAAAAGAACATGACAATTAAATGTAATAGGTTTGGAATAGACTTCTTGTTATAACTAGATTATTGAGAAAGTGGATAGCACTTGAATTAAGTTTGTGAATCATGTATGTCTCATGCTAGAAATGTTTCCACATATTAATGTTCTGGTGAAAGAAGAGGCTGTTCTCTTTTCCATTTTGATTTTTAGAACGATTTTAATTATATTTTAAGTGTAGAACACAATGCTTTCATATATATATAGTGAAATGGTTACCATGGTCAAACAAAATAACCTATAAACCATGGTCCATAGTAGCATTGTTATAAGAGAATATTCTTAATAATGACCATTACATTGGCAACATATATTCAAATAATTCAGGAGAATAATTATTTGGGATAGTCTTGCAATTTTTGCATAGGTTTGAACTTTTTACAAAATTAAAAGGAGAGTTTACTTTTAAAGGAGAATTATAACTTTGGTTTATCATGCTAAGGAAAGAAATGTAAATGACAGAAAAATATCTTTTGAAGCAAATATAATAGGAAGTAAGTTGTTCTATTCAAATGTTGCAGGTCCTCTTTCTTGCAATAAAAGATATTTCTAGTTTTAAAGAACAAGTTTATAGATGCTCAGAAAGAAACCATATTTACTGCAAAGGTAGTATAATATTTCATACGAAAGGCAAAATTAAACAAGTCAAAAATGATTAAACATAAATAACAAAATTATGACATCACAAGAAATAATATATGGTAATTACTATGTTTTTAAAATATTAATCAAATGATAAATGCTTTATCAACAGAGGAATAAAATAGAAGGTGTAGACACAAATGTGTATGTTAAACAAATCTGTTTCCCTCCACTAATTTTTATTTCCCAGCTTTTTGATAGATCACAAGCAGTAGGAACTGCAGATTCTTGTAACAATATCAGCAAGGACATTTGACCTCTTCTCTCCAAGTCTATTTGATGGATGTGAGTCCATAAATCTAGCCCAGTGAAGGACATTATATAAACACTAGGAAAGAGGGATAACTAGGGAGCACCTTAGAGATTACCAACAAATAAAAATGTACCTTGTGGTACAAAATTAAGATCTGGCCCTATCTGTGTATTTACATGAAGTAATTTTGAAATTTCTACACACTTAGGAAAACAGTCACTCAAGTACTTTTTGTATACTTGCTAATGTGGGCAAACAAGGCAATAGCATCTCCAATCACTTCCTGATGAGAAAGAGAGTTCAGTCATAAGAAAAGGTTAGGATTTGTAGCTGCTATAAGAAATGTAGTATCTCAGGTCTCATTTAAGGAACAGAGGATGGAAGAGATTCAAACATTTTGCCTTAAGCTCTCAACAGGGACGCTTCTTCTTTATCCATTTTTATGATAGAGAGTAGATCCACTCAACATAAAAATAAACAGATGAATACACCATGCAGGAAATTCAGAGAGTCATATCGAGATTATGGGAGACAAAGCAATGGAAACAGGGTCCCTGACTGCTATAACAATTTTTGCACACAGTGTCAGCCTAGCAGTTAAGAATTACATAGATTCAACTAGAATTAAATACTACTTAGTTTGCTCTAGAGTGATGTGAATCCTTTAGATCTGAAAAGAGATAAAAGTAGTGATTTCTGTTCTTAAATATATGATGGTACTAGTACACTAAAGATGATTTTTCTAGACTATTAGAGTAAGAATAATATAATTATGCACTGTTGCATGGAACATTTTGGAAAATGTTCACCAGATATTTTAAAGTTAGTGTGGTATTTTACTAAAAGCAACGTTGTGTTTATGAAGAAGTTGTTACAGGTTTTAATTCTGGATTTGCTATTTATTTCAATTTCTGACTACTAATGTCTTCTACTGGACAACTTTGGGAATTAAAAGAGAAAAAATATTAAAGTCCCAAAGAGAACTTGCTACATAAAAGTATCTTAAAAAATATAGTTTTTAACCTAGGTTTCCCTCTTGTTTGCTAAGTATTAAGAACAACTGCTTGCCTTACCTTTCCTCTCTAGAAGCCAGATTTTTATTAATTTTCCTATTAAGTTCACCAATTTAAATTGTATTCAATAATACCTGAGAATTTTCATTTAACTTACTTCATGTCCATTTCTTAACTAAACAAAATGCTATGACCAAGTAATTCTAAATAGACTGATTTCTAGACAAAGTACAAATTGGTAGATGTGCATAATGAGGACTAAAAAGTTGAAAATCTTGAGGCAAAAATGCAAGGGTGTACAGAGGAGTAAGGTGAATCATGTAGTACACATTCACACATATATTTGTAAATTTAAGTTTAATTAAATTGTGTTTAATTGAACTTGTGTTTAATTGAATTTGCTTTTTTGGGGGAATGACACTGGGGTTTGAACTTGGATCCTCATACTTGCTAGCAGGTGCACTTCCTGCTTGAGCCACTCCACCAAGCCCTTAAGTTCTATTTAACAAACAAAAATTTAATTTACTTTAGGTCCTGAATGGGTAAATGAATGACATGAAAATGAAGCTCAGGGGAGATTTTTTTCTAGTAGTTTTGAATACAATTTAATAAAGAAAGGGGGAAACAGTTCATGTTAAACGGAGAAACCAGGAAGGCTCACATGCTGCCACCAGACACCAGTGCCCAGACTGCCTGGGAAGACATAGACCACAAGGTGAGCTAAAAGGCACGTGGTACTCCCACAGACAACCCTGGGCCAGATCAGCATAGCCCCCTGGACAGACCAACCCCTACCCAGGGAAAAAAGAAAAAAAAAACTGAATAATTAGCAACAACAGGAAAAAAACACATAGCAAAGAGGGCAGGGCACCCTGAGCACCAAAGAGGGAGGTGGGGTAATCCCTCAAGGAACTGTAAATAAACAAACTGGCCAGAGAAGGCAGGAGTGGTGGCACATGCCCAGCAACCAGGGGTGGGAAAGCTTGTAAAAGTTGCAGTGGGAAAAAACACCACAGGAGAGGGGGGGGAAGACCCACTTCCCACGTGAACTGTAAATAAACATGCTGGCCTGAGAAAGTGGGTACAGCACCACCTCCCCCAGTGTGCTTGGAAAGGGGAAAGCTTGTAACAGTAGTGGTCACACCCAGGAGAACTCTCAAACAAGCTTGAGGGGCCAGGTGAGTTTTAAGCTCACTCTTGATATCTGCATAAATAAAGCCTCCAGAAACAGCAGGCTGAAAGCAGTGGGCAGGTGAGCTGCAGCCTCAGATAGCCATTCACAGAACTGCCTCCAGACTCTTTTTTTTTTCTCCCTTCCTTTGATGAGACAATAGTAAAACTACACCTGCATGCTTAAAAACTTACTGAAACTGTGTTGCATTTGAACCTGGCACACTTTGTGGTGTATTTTTTTGTTTTGTTTTGTTTTGGTTTGGTTTGGTTTTTTTCCCCTTGATGAGAGAATGACAGAACTACTTCTAAGACAACATCTGCAGGATTGGAGACTGAGGGATTAACACCAAAATTGTTAATACTGAAATTTTATTACATTTGAACTTGGGGATTTTTTTTCAATCCTCTCTCTGTCTCTCTAATGCCTGTTGATCACTACACTATCTCTCCCTGTTTATATCTTTGAAACTTTTTTGTTTGTTTTGTTTTTTTACTTGTGTGTTTATTTGTTTTTCCCTTTTTCTTTACCTTCTTTGCTTTCCCTCTCCTCTCACCCTTCCATTCTAAATATCACTTTTGTTATTACTATAAGCTAGAAAATACTTAATTGCACACAGCACAGGAACAATAACAACACCAAGGGCAATGATGGGAAGACATAAAAAACAGGGAAACCAGTTACCCCACAGCAAAAAATTAGTACAGGACACAGAGGGAAATGAAGAAAACAGATATTCAGATCCAGACTCCAACAAAATGAAGATAAACTATGCCAAAGAATCCAATGAAGCCCACAAGAGTAATCTAAAAAAAGAAATCCTACAGGTACTCAATGAGAATTTTATAGAGATGATACTAGATATGGTCAACCAAAATGTACACTCAAGAAATTCAAAGACAACAAAAATAGAGAATAGAGAATAGAAAATAGAGAATTTGAAGAAGCACAAGAAGAAATTAAAGAAACCATAGAAGCACTGTATGAACACCAAAGTGAAACAAAGAACAAGATTAATAAAGAGATAAATGAACTCAGGATGAAAATAGACATTAAAGAGGAAGATACTCAGGATATGGAAAACCCCAGAAAAAAGAATGAAACAGAATTGCAAAATAAAATGGAAGGCCAATTCAGCAGAATAGAACAAACAGAAGACAGAATCTCAGAACTTGAAGATGAAATGATAATTAATGGAAAAACCAAAGAACTATTAGTTAAACAATTCAAGAGCTGTGAAAAGAACATGCAAGGACTCACTGACTCTGAAGAAAACACCAAACATCAGAATCATGGGCATTGAAGAAGGAGAAGAGGTGCAAGCAAAGAAATGCGTAATGTATTCAATAAAATAATAACAGAAAATTTCCCAAATCTAGAGAAATCTATTCCCATACAGATGCAAGAGGCCTCCAGAACACCAAACAGACCAGACCAAAATAGAACTACCCCCTGACATATTATCATTAAACCAACAAGCACAGAGTATAGAGAAAGAATATTGAAGGCTGTAAGAGAGAAAAACAAATAACATACAAAGGTAAACCCATCAAAATCACAGCAGACTTCTCAACAGAAACATTAAAAGCAAGAAAAGCTTGGGGTGAGGTCTTCCTGGCACTGAATGAAAATAACTTCAACCCTAGAATACTCTACCCAGCAAAACTATCATTCAGAATAGATGGAGCAATAAAAGTCTTCCAGATAAGCAGAAACTAAAACAATATGTGACCACAAAGCCACCACCACAAAAGATTCTTCAAGGGAGTCTGCACACAGAAAGTGAAACCCAACATCACCAAAAAAGAGCAGGCAGTACCAAAACACAAGAGAAGAAAAGGCAAGAAAGTAGAGAGTAACATCAATTTAGCTATACACAATCAAACCCTCAAACAACTAAGACAATTAAATGACAGGAATCACCACATATCTATCAGTACTAACACTTAATGTTAATGGACTTAATTCCCCCATCAAAAGGCACCATGTGACAAACTGGATTAAAAAGGAAGATCCAACAATTTGTTGCTTACAGGAGTCCCATCTCACTGACAGAAATAAGCATAGGCTTAGGATGAAAGTCTAGAAGAACATTTACCAAGCCAATGGCCCCTGAAACAGGCAGGAGTAGCAATACTTATCTGGGACAAAGGAGACTTCAAACCTACATTGATAAAACAGATAAAGAAGGGCATTCCATATGAATAAAAGGGGAAATAGACCAAAAGGAAATAACAATTAGCAACCTATATGCACCCAATGTCAACACACCCAATTTCATCAAACATACCCTGAAGGACTTAAAAGCATATATTAACTCCAACACAGTGGTCATGGGAGACTTTAGCACCCCGTTATCATCAATAGATAGGTCATCCAAACAAAAAATCAATAAAGAAATCCTAGATCTAAAATATAACATAGATCAAATGGATCTAGTTGATATCTACAGAACATTTCATCCAACTTCTACACAATATACATTCTTCTCAGCAGCCCATGGAACCTTAGCAAATATAAAAATAGAAATTATACCATGCATTCTAATAACAATGCAATAAAACTAGAATTCAAGAACAAAAGTAAAGACAAAAAACATGGAAACAGCTGGAAAGTGAATAACTCTTTGATTAATGAACAATGGGTCATTGATGAAATAAAAGAGGAAATTAAAAGGTTCCTGGAAGTCAGTGAAAATGAAACCACCACCTACCAGAAACTGTGAGACACAGCAAAGGCAGTCCTGAGAGGAAAGTTTATAGCCATGAGTGCATATATTAAAAAGACTGAAAGATCCCAAATCAATGACCTAATGATACCTCTCAAACTCCTAGAAAAACAAGAACAAGAAAATCCCAAAACAAATAGGAGAGAAATAATAAAAATAAGAGCTGAAATCAATGAAATAGAAACTAAAAATCCACACAAAGAATTAGTGAAACACAAGTTGGTTCTTGAAAAAATAAACACAATCGACAGACCCCTAGCAAACCTGACTAAAATGAGGAAAGATAAAACCCAAATCAGTAAAATCAGGAATGCAAAAGGGGAGATAACAACAAAACCATGGAAGTCCAGGAAATCATTAGAGACTACTTTGAGAACCTATATTCAAATAAATTTGAAAATCTTAAAGAAATGAACAGATTTCTAGATACATATGATCATCCAAAACTGAACCAAGAGGATATTAATCACCTGAGTAAATCTATAACACAAAATGAAATTGAAGCAGCAATCAAGAGTCTCCCCAAAAAGAAAAGTCCAGGACCTGATGGATTCTCTGCTGAATTCTATCAGACCTTTAAAGAAGAACTGATACCAATCCTCCTTAAACTGTTCCATGAAATAGAAAAGGAAGGAAAACTGCCTAACATATTTTATGAAGCCAGTATTACACTTACCCCAAAACCAGGAAAAGATACTTCCAAAAAGGAGAACTATAGGCCAATCTCCTTAATGAACATTGATGCACAAATCCTCAATAAAATAATGGCAAAACAAATTCAATAACACATCAAAAAGATCATTCAATACAATCAAGTACGCTTCATTCCAGGAATGCAGCATCATTCAACACTCGAAAATCAATAAACGTAATAAACCACATTAACAGAAGCAAGGACAAAAACCACATGATCATCTCAATAGATGCAGAAAAAGCTTTTGATAAGATCCAACACCATTTCATGATAAAAACTCTAAGAAAACTAGAAATAGAAGGAAAGTACCTCAACGTTATAAAAGCTATGTATGACAAACCTACAGTCAGCATTATAATTAACGGAGAAAAACTGAAACCATTCCCTCTAAAATCAGGAACTAGACAAGGATGCCCACTATCTCCACTCGTATTCAACATAGTACTGGAATTCCTAGCCAGAGCAATTAGGCAAGAAGAAGGAATAAAAGGAATACAAATAGGTAAAGAAACTGTCAAAATATCCCTATTTGCAGACGACATGATCCTATACCTTAAAGACCCAAAAAACTCTACTCAGAAGCTTCTAGATATCATCAATAGCTATAGCAAGGTAGTAGGATATAAAATCAACATATAAAAATCATTAGCATTTCTATACACTAATAATGAACAAACTGAAAAAGAAGATATGAAAACAATTCCTTTTATAATAGCCTCAAAAAAATCAAATACCTAGGTATAAACCTAACAAAGGATGTGAATGACCTCTATAAGGAAAACTATAAACTCTTGAAGAAAGAGCTTGAGGAAGACTATAGAAAGTGGAGAAATCTCCCATGCTCATGGATTGGCAGAATCACGATAGTAAAAATGTCTATACTTCCAAAGTAATCTACATGTTTAATGCAATTCCCATGAAATCCCAATGACATTCATCAAAGAGATTGAAAAATCAACCATTAAATTTATTTGGAAACACAAGAGGCCACGAACAGCCGAGGCAATACTCAGTAAAAAGAACAATGCTGGAGGTATCACAATACCTGACTTCAAACTATATTACAAAGCAATAGCAACAAAAACATCATGGTATTGGCACAAAAACAGACACAAAGACCAGTGGAACAGAAGAGAGGACCCAGATATGAAGCCACACAACTATAACCAACTTATCTTTGACAAAGGGGCTAAAAATATACGATGGAGAAATGACAGCTTCCTCAACAAAAACTGTTGGGAAAACTAGTTAGCAGTCTCCAAAAAACTGAAACTAGATCCATGTATATCACCCTATACCAATATTAATTCAAAATGGATCAAGGATCTTAATATCAGACCACAAACTCTAAAGTTGGTACAGGAAAGAGTAGGAAATACTCTGGAATTAATAGTAAAGGCAACAACTTTCTCAATGGAACCCCAGCAGCACAGCAACTAAGAGATAGCATAGATAAATGGGACTTCATAAAACTAAAAAGCTTCTGCTCAACAAAAGAAATGGTCTCTAAACTGAAGAGAACACCCACAGAGTGGGAGAAAATATTTGCCAGCTATACATCAGACAAAGGACTGATAACCAGAGTATATAGGGAACTTAGAAAGCTAAATTCTCCCAAAATTAATGAACCAATAAAGAAATGAGCAAGTGAACTAAACAGAACTTTCTCAAAAGAACGAATTTAAATGGCTAAAAAACACATGAAAAAATGCTCACCATCTCTAGCAGTAAAAGAAATGCAAATTAAAACCATACAAGATTCCATCTTAACTCTGTTAGAATAGCCATCATTAGCAACACCACTAACAACAGGTGTTGGTGAGGATGTGGGGAAAAAGGAAACTTTTTACACTGCTTATGAGAATGTAAACTAGTACAACCACTCCGGAAAAAAAATTTGGAGGCTACTTAAAAATCTAAACATTGATCTACCATATGATCCAGCAATACCACTCTTGAGGATATACCCAAAAGACTGTGACAAAGGTTACTGCAGAGGCACCTACACACCCATGATTATTGCAGCACTATTTACAATAGCCAAGTTATTGAAACAGCCAAGATGTCCCACCATTGACAAATAGATTAAGAAAATGTGGTATTTGTACATAATGGAATTTTATGCAGCCATGAAGAAGAACGAAATGTTATCATTCTCAGGTAAATGGATGGAATTGGAGAACATCACTCTGAGTGAGTTTAGCCTGGCCCAAAACACCAAAAATTGTATGTTCTCCCTCATATGCGGACATTAGACAAAGGGCAAACACAACAAAGGGATTGGACTTTGATATCATGAAAAAGTGAGAGCACACAAGGGAGGTATGAGGATAGATAAGACACCTAAAAAACTAGATAGCATTTGTAGCCCTCAATGCAGAGAAACTGAAGCAGATACTTTAAAGCAACTGAGGCCAATAGGAGAAGGGAACCAGGAACTAGAGAAAAGGTTAGTTCAAGAAGAATTAACTTAGAAGGTAACACACATGCACAGGAAATCAATGCAAGTCAAGTCCCTGTATAGCTATCCTTATCTCAACTAGCAAAAACCCTTGGTCCTTCCTATTATTGCTTATACTCTCTCTTCAACAAAATTAGAGATAAGGGCAAAATAGTTTCTGCCAGGTAGCAAGGAGTAAGGGGGGGGGGTAAGAGAGGGGGCGGGGCGAAGGGGGGAGAAATGACCCAAACATTGTATGCAAATATGAATAAAATAAAAATTTAAAAAAAGGGGGCAAAAGAAAATAGAAAGTTGACATATTAAAAACTGAAAAGGAATACATAATACTAGAATCTATAATGCTTAAATTATTGAGTGATTCATACTGTGTGAGGTACAATTGATCAAAAGAATAATTCATTTAAAGCATGTATCAAAAACAGTATTAGCCATGTTTATATTTGTCATTTTAATAGATACATCCAGCCTTCTGTTTGTGTAGTTTCTTTTTCTCAGATTCAACTAACTTCAAATAAAAAACATTTGAAACACAGACCTTACATTTTTACTTAATATGTAGAAACTTTTTCCTTGACAATAGTTCTTAAACAATACAGCTGACATCTATTTACATAGTGATAAAATTGAATTAGGAATTTTAAGTATTCTAGCAATGATGCAAAATATACAGGGCAATATTCATAGGTTAGATGCAAATACTAAACCATTTTATATAAGGGACTTTAGCATTTCAGATTTTGGTACCTGAAACCAATGCCACATGGATTCCAAGAGAAAACTGGATATATCATTTTGTGACATAAAATAAAATGTTTTGCCAAAAACTCAATATATCTAAATACCATATTCAGTGAATTCATTGAGAGTGTTTATTTCCTGAGAAATTCAAATGATTAGATTATACCTATGATATAGATATCAGTTTTTCAGTAAGCAAACCAATCTACTATTTATATTAATTTCTCTGACAGATTATTGGCTCAAATTGTCAGCACTATAAAAGCCTCACTCATTAATTAACAGTCTGTTCTATTGGAGTTGTATACAAGCTCAAATTGTTGAGCAGAACAATGGGAAAATGACAGTAGGAATAGCTAAGATTGAGATGATCATGCTGTTCAAAAAAAGATGGAAGCATTTTACATATATTCACCCTTTAGAATATTTAGAAGCATCTGTTTCTAGAACTGAATGGACATAATGTAATTGGGTTGAAACTGAGCTTGAAGTGTATTCATTAGATTACTATGAGTCTGTTGAGCATATTCTTTATACCAACCAAATGCTTAGGAAATGACTCCAAACTTCTGTTGAAGCTTTCCATCTCTACTTTTAACCCCATAATTTTTTTGTAGATGTCCACAAAATTATCTTCCAATTCCTTTTGGGAAGTTTACAGCAGCTATTCCAGTGTATTTTCTTGTCCTTCACTTGCATTTGCCTTGATACAATATACCTGGAAGACCCTGATTGGTGTTATTGTTCACAGGAAGTCTTGACAGTAATTTATATTAATACCTTCACTTTCAATTTTTTTGTGACTTATTTTCAACTGAATTTTTTTCCTGTCTCATTCAGTCTTTCTTTAGGAAAGCAGGTTATACAGTTGAGCCCTTTTTATGCAAGGCAGTAGAGTAAAAAATATGACTTGTTTCAAGAGCCCCAATTAATTAATTCTAGTGAAACATGAATTCAGGTATAGACTTAAATGAACAAGGAGCAGAAGCTTAATTTTTGAACAATGCTCTATCCCTTCTACTCATATTTAGGAGCCTCAAATGTGATTCATAATCCAAATCAAAACCTAGTGATTTGCTAAATCTTCATGGTTAGGATGAAAAAAAATGTGTTTTCTATTTTATACTATCAGAATTAGTAATGTTTTCCAAAAATTGTAGTCTAATCTGTCTGTTAAAAAGTGAAGATGGGAATTGTGCATTATCTATTCATTTTGATAAGAACATCCCTTATCAAAAATGGAGCTTGGGAAATAAGGAACTTTTCATGGGAAAATCTACCTATCGTTTTAGACCAAAGAACTTCCTAATCAGATTAATCATTTTATTTAATAAATAAGGAAATGCCATGCTAGAACATTAAGTTACTGGTTGAAGATTATAATATTACTGAGTAGCTCAGTTAGTCATAAACTTTCAGGTGTTTTTGCTGCAGGGCTATTTACTGTGAGGTTTTTGTAAAGATTCCTTTCTGTGTTTCAAACAGATTATTGTGGCAGTTTATCTGTGTTCTAGTAATCTTGAAATCTTAATTCTTTCTGCATGAAGAAAAGACAGACATCCAAAGAAAATGGCACTGGTATCTGTTTTATTTTATAAAGAAAATTTACAGGCCAACTGTTTATTCATTATCACTTGATCAATGGAAAAAAAGCTGCTCGTGACTGCTTTCAATGAACACTGTGATTGTCAATAATCTGGTGCTGTGGATTGAACCTAGGACTACCAGCATGCTAAACTCATGAACTGCACTCCCATCCACTCAAGAGAATATTTATAATCATGCTTTTTAAATATTTTGTTAGTCAAAGTATGGCCCTTAAGATGGCATGTCTCTTCCTTGTGCATACAATGTAAATACAGAAACCAAGAGAATTTGCACAAAAATATTTTGAGTTTGTCATTGCTGCATCTTAAAGTAACTTCATATACAATTGGGTGAAGACTATTTGACTGCTGTTGATCTCACCTGGTAGGGGCATTTGAGTATACGAGTGGTATGCTAATAATCATGAAATAGAGGGCCATTTTGTTTGAAAAATCATACTTTTCTACACATTTGAGTAGCACTCCTCTAGGGAAATGGGGGTCTAGGTGTGGTCGGAACTTCTGTTGACACTGGCTGCTTTTTAGTTGTTTTCAATTCTCTGCAGTGTTATGTCCACACAGTTAAGATATCTGTGTAACCATGGAAATTATTATCTTAATGCAGACTGAAGTAAACAAAATTATATGACATTTCTGATATTCTAAGTATGATTTTTCCTCAGTTTAACTATCACTTGGTGGTGATATTTTGATAATCACTGATCATGTGATCGTTTTATAAATTTTGTGGGTAGCTCTAATCATTCTCCTTGCTAACTAAATATAAAACCACAATATCATTCTTATGCTTTTAATGATAACAACTTGTTAAATTGTGCCGAAATCAACACCTAAATCATAATAGCTATCCACATCTATGAAAACCTATTTTATATTTAATGACTAATGTATCAATTTTCAAAATATACACCCAACAAGAAAATATATGTTGGGGAATTTTGTGCAAGTATTTTGCCTCATAAGGGACAGAAATTTTCCAGTTTCTTAATCTCATCCCTTCCATGTAGAATTCTGCTTAAAGCACATTCTATAAATTCTAAGAAATGTTTCTGAAGGCCTTTTCTACAGAGACTTGCTTGTAATCATGACCTAAATGCAGTAGATGGAATCTGGTGCAAATTCTTTTTTGTGGAAGAGAAGAAAAAGAATCCCAGATTAGTCAGAAATGATAGCTAAAGCTAAAGAAGAATTAGCAAAAATCTTGTTTACTTAGGTTTTCATAGGTTGTGGAAGTTAGAGGATGGTGAAAGTTGCAGGACAAGTTCTATCTTTAACTTGGAAATTCCAATTCATTCTTTCTACAGTATATATTAACAGCCAATTGCATGCTAGAATGCTGGATAATAGAGGTTCATATTTAACACATTATTCCTCCTCAGGTCTTACATATAATCAGATATGCACCTTACTTTTACCCATTCCTGTGGTTTGTGTTTTCCAGTCCCCCATTACCTCTTGCCTAGATTATTTTAGCTCCTTATTTTAGATTTTAGATATCTATCACTGTCCTTATTTTATTCTCCTCTTCATGTTCGTTTTTCTAAAAGACAGATTTAGAAATACCATCTCAATATTTAGTATTAATAATTTTTTATACAATCAAGATCACACTCTCCTCAGTATTATCACTGAGAGGCTGCTTAGTGCCATGTATTGCTTTATACTTCTGCATTCCTACTGCTGCAGTATCAGCCTCTCTCCTGTATCGGCCATAGCTAACTTAGAATCAGTTCTTCAGGTGAAATATACACTGTCTTTTATTCATCTTCATGATATTGACGGTATTACTTTCTTTGCCTTAAATGATTCTTTCCATTGGCTCTTAAGCACTCACAAAACATCTACTTGCTTCTCACTTTGGAGAATAGGTACATTCTTGGTGAATCATTCTTGTCTTTTTTATATAGTAAATATTTTATGGATTCCAAAGTAATTGTATATGTTTCTACTATATTACAACACAGTATTATAATTATAGTACCTGACTAATATGAATCCAGTAGGTTGGAATGGAAGCTCCAATTTTATTTTGGGCATAACTAACTTGGTTGCTGTTCTATGTCATCTGCCTAATACATATAAAATATGAATAAACATTGATTGAATTAGTATCTTATTACTAATTACCTTATTTCTAATTACCTTAGCTTTTGCTTCTTCATAAGTCAGTATGCTAGAAGGAAAACATCTATTATTTCAGATAAAGAATTGTTTATTGCTATTTAGATATCTTTATTAATTATTGTAAAGCAAGGAATTGAGTGTAGTATATAGTTCTATTTCTATGAGGCAAGGAAAAACACAAAACCAGCTAAATCTTTTGCGTGGATTACCCTTCAAACATACCCATACACACACATGTGTGTGAATGCACACACACGCTTGCACACACACACACACACACACAGAAATACAGTTGGGACAACATGTCTGCAGATTAAACTCAATCCATTATTGGAACAACAATGTTCATTGACTCTTCCCACAAGTCTTTCATTCTGCCCTAATAACATTCTGCCATGGTCAGGAAAATAAGTTTCATGGTTTTCCTGATGAAGAAGTATGTAATGATTGTCTCAAAGTACCGAAAGCAAGAGTAACAGTAGAAGATAACAGATTCTTTTTAATCCATCTTTTCTCTGTTCTCTCCAGTTTTCTTCTTCTTCACAAGCCAGGCACCACCTCTACCTGCCCAACCCCACCCAGTACACACCAAAGTCAAGATAAATTTCAATCTGTTAAATTCTGGAATTCATGGTTCTGCTTTGCTTCTCTGAGTTTTTTTTTTTTTTTTCTTTTTTAGAGATATATTGTTTGGAGGTAGAAAAGGGCCAGGGTAGATTGTCTTGAAAGTACCAAAATATTAATAAAGATGTATTATTGGTCAAAGGATCTTCAGAGAATTCATATTTAATTCTAACCAATTTAAGTATTAGGGAAAAAAATCACTATTTTACACTTCTCATATTGTGAGCTAAAATGTCTCTTAAGGATTATTAAATGGAGCACTTCCCTTTTTTATGATATTTTATATTGAAGCTAGAACCTCACAGAACTCTTTACCACTGTTCTATATATTCATTCATAGAATGGAATTGGAATTTTGAATTGTTTATAAACTGAGGCCAAAAGAAATAATACTGACAATTGTCATAGGACTATTTGGTGACATGACTTGCTGTTGGTTATTTTTTAGCTGTCCAAGAGCTGTTTCTTTTGAACCATGTTGCTTTCTTTAAAAGAACAAGAATTCTAAGAAGAATTAATTTTAACTCAGCTAAGTTAAATTAAGAAAAATGATAAGAACTAAGCAAAATGGAGCTGAATGGACTATGTTCTTGAAAAGAGGTGGCTTTTTGCTGTCTTAAATGATGCTTTAATGAATTCTCAGGATTAAATGGGCCTCTTCATTTCAATAGTTTTAAATATAAAAGATTACATATGTTGTTCAACTACTTTTTTAAATGAGATGAGAACAGTTTAAAATTAAATCCACTCAAAATTATAATGAAAATAGCTTTGTTTTTGTAAATTTAACAATTTAAGGTGGCAATAATTGCATCGTACGTGGAAGTGAATAAACACATACTTTCCAGTCCATTTATCATCCATTTAGTTTGATAAAATGTTCCTGTGGTTTCCATTGTGGGGTGAAGCACAATTAGAATTTTTGAACTTGGCTATTCTTGTTTATCTTATTGTTTGCTTATTTATTTGTGTGTTTAGGGGGAAAAGTAGCAGGAAAATCTCAACTAAGTTTATTTTAGATTCACATAAATCCAGGTTTTGGTTCCTTGAAGCTGATTATGTTTTATACAAATTACTGTAGAAAATGATTCTTTGATAGGCGATTGCAATCAGGATGATAATATATAATTTTGATTAATCAAGAATGTATGATTAATTTTAATGTTGATCTTAGCATAATCCTACACTAGAATGAGTTACTGTTTAGTGTCATTTGGGATGAGTAATATTCCATAGTGAATTCAACATTTGTTGAAGTTCTCTAAACTTTGAACTAAAGTTATTCAATATTTCTAGTCATTTCTATTTATTAGCATGAATAATTTTTCAGCACTTTCAAAAATATAAGTCTCCAAACTCATTATAATGTGTAAAAGCATGTTAAGAAAGGTGTTTTACAAAACATAATATTTAAGACATTCTTAAATATTCACTTCCTTACTTTTACCAAAATCTTGTATATCTCAAGTATAATTCACTTGCTATGGATTTAGTCTGTATTCACCAAACTGGGTATAACTAATCTACTAATTGTTTATCTAAATTAAAATTGTAGTTTGTACTTCCCTGGAATTCAAATGTGACTTCCATCTCCTAAGGCTTAAAAAGTTGAATATTGTTCACATTAACCATTAATAACTGATAAATTATCTTAGCTTTTGATTGCTGGTCATCTTTGCTACTCAATCATTTTACTAAATTTGTGGTAGAATCAGGATTATTTACCACTATACCTACCTCAGCTTTCCTTTCAGTCTTAATTTTATCTGTCATCAGATTGTACCTAATGACTGAATCTCTCATTTTATTGAAAGTATTTGCACATTGGTTCATTACAAAGCCACGTACCTCCTTTCCATTCTTCAGATCAAAATTGAAATAGTCTGTAAAAAGAGATGCTCTCTCTAATATTTATCTATCAACAATGTAAAACACTGCGGTATTTTTGGTCCAGAATTATTCTTTTCCATAACTAATGCCTGTATTAATTTGTATTTGTTTATGTTTGCCTTGTACATCTAAATATAAACTGTGGGAGAATGAAGTCTTCTCTCCCGTTCATTGCAATATTTCTTGTGTCAAGGATAAAGTTTGGTCTACATTGTATCAAAATAGAAGTGTTGAATGAGTGACTGAAAACTTTAATACTCTCTTGTGAGCCATTTTATTGAATGATTCTATTGAATTTTTTCTGGTTTGTACTTTTCATAGTGTCTGAGGATTCATTCATTCTAGGATTATTTCATTCCCTCAATATACATTTCCAATGAAAATCTTCAGATGATAATGTCCTTCAGGTATATTTGGTCCCTTTTTAAAAATTCCTAATGCTGTCTTACAACTTTTTAAGCAGAGTTAATGATATGAGTACTGGATTCAGACTGCTTGTTGTCATGTCTACTACCCAACCGCTTACTACTTGGTACACATGGACAAATTCCTCCTCAAGCTAGAACCTCAGTTCTCATCATCTGTGTTGATGTTCACAAATGATTTCTGAATATTAAAGAAGTTTAGATATGGTGCTTAAAACATCACTTGCTGTATAACAAATTCACATTAAAGATTAATATTTTATCACAATATCTACTGATTTGACTTTAAAAATTCTCCAGAGACAGAAAATGAGAGGGAAAAAGTGAGATAATTTGAAAAAAATATTTACATGCTTTTCTAGTTCATGGTATAAGTATTTTCTGATGATTTACATACATTCTTCCCTTTAGATACATAAAATATCCTATATAATAATAATGGTTTTTGGTACACTAATCCTTAAAAATTCACCAAGTAAACAAGAAGCAAATGGGTATTAAGACCCTGTTTATTTCTTTATTAAAATTTTGACCCCTACTTCTCCTATCTCCCTTTTTTATCCCCAAAGTTAATTCTCTTGTCAAAAATGTCACAAGGGGGCCATGCATAGTGGATCATACCTGTAAGCCTAGCTACTCAGAAAATAAAAATTGGGAGAATCACAGTTCAAGTCCAGTTTGGACAAAAATGTTACTGAGACCCCCTTCTCAACACAGAAGCTGGGCATAATGACACATGCTTATTTTCCCTGCTACGTGGGTGTTGTAGGTAGGAGGATCATGCTCCAAGGACAGACCCTTGGAGAAAAATCACAAAAGCAAAAAAGGTGGGGGGATGTATCACAAATGGTACAGTATTTGCCTAGAAACAGAAGAACTTGAGTTCAACATCCTATCCCCACCCAAAACTGTCACAAATGTCTTAAAGTCCATAGACAGTATTTTTCTTAATACTATCAAAAAATAATGAGTATAGTATAAGACATTGGAGAAAAAGTATCACTTGCAAACAAATTATGGATGAAGTAAAGAGAATTAATGCTGAGTTTAATATACTAGGTGGTATTCAAGTGGTCTACTCCACAACTAAATGAATGACAGATTAAACATATAAATCTAATAAGTTACATGTCAAGTTAAAGGTTCATTGATTATAGTAATGCTAAATTAGTTATTCAAAAGTCAAAAGAGAAAGGAGAACTCAGAATGCCAAGCACTGCCAAGTAACCAAGATGTTGGGTAGAATACAGACAGAAAATAAACTAGCCCTCCAGTACAGTATGGTGATTTAGGTAGCTCACACTGTAAGGTGTCAAAGGAATATGGGAACTTATGTGAGATTCAACTGCACTTCTGTCTAAGAGGCAGGACAGCAGGAATGCATCAACATCTGCTCTCAGAAATTAGTGCACTGGATTTGGAGTAGAAGAACTAAGCATTATGAAGATGACTAGTGACCATGTCCAAAAATAAATAAATATGGACAATCAATGCAATGCTAAAATCAGAGAGACCACTAGGGCCAGAATGTTCCTGCAATTTGTTGATGGAACCTGAGTAAATGACCTTATTTTTATTGTTTCAATTAAAACTCTTCTCATTCTTGCAGGTTGATACACACAGACAGTCAAATTGCTATTTGTCACTCTTCCCTTCTGATTATATACCCTGAATTCCTTCTTTGTCTTCATTTTAATGGATGAATTCTGAGGCTGAGACCATAATAATTTACTGTTCTTTCATTTGCTTTAATAATCACCTCATAAGAAAATCCACTGCACTGAGAATGCTGACTCTTATCAAGTCAAAAATGCATCCCATCCAAGTTCGAGCCATAAACAATGCTGCTTAGCTTCTGAGAACAGATGAGATCAGGAGTGTTTAGGGTGGTATGTCAGTAGACAAGACATTATGTCTATTCATTGTACAATGAAATATGTCAAACATACACTACTTTCTCATTTCTGTTAATGGCCAAACTATTGAAATCAATTAACTCACATTTGCCTTCCCATTCCTTTTCCTTCGCTTACTAAATCAACTTTGAGATAACTCAGATTTACCTCTTTGTCTCAATTTTTGTGATTTCATATGCCATCTTTAAAATTGAGCTGTTCTTTCTTCAATGTCCCCAAAATTCCAAACTTTCAGCCCATTCCTCATCCCATTTAAATATTCTTCTAGCTTGCTTCTGGGCCTTGTCTGTTTATTTGCTTTGGAGGCAGGGTCATGTTAACTGTCCCAGGGCTGACCTTGAACTCATTATCCATTTGCCTCATTCTGAACAGCTGTTAACTTTTTTAACTCATCATTAAATTGTTATCAATGTAAATGATCTTCATACTATCCATACATCGCATGCCCAGAAAAATAAAATGTGCTTATAGGTAAGTCTTTTATCTTTATCTAAATGTTTATTTTTCCCTTCATATTGACTAACAAAAGTTGAAAAAATTACGATACTTTAATAATTTCAAAATGAGAAAATAGGTAAAAATTTATTAAATACTAAAATATTCAATTGATTTATTAAATTGATCATTAATTAATATAAATCTATAATCTTAATAACTCATTCATTTATTTTTGATAAAAAATCTTATATCCTCATTATATAGCATGTACTGATACTATTTGCTAGTAAACAAAAGAAAGCAGCTTAGTCTCTGACCACAGTCTTCAAAATCTAGTCATGAAACAATATTTTTTTTAAGTTTTTTAAAAAAAATTTGTCTTCCTAAATTGTGTAATTCTCTTAGTAACATGATGTTCTTTGATGAAGACATAAGAAAAATATTTAAACTTCAGGTAAATATATTATTTTATAAACTTTTTGATCTCCAAATAAAATAAGAATAAGGAAGCTCACTCCTAAAATCTTGGCTGATCAAGTATATATTTCTTTTAATAGTGTATATTTATATTGTCACAAATGCCATAGGGAAATTAATAAATAACATTAAAATATAAGCACTTTATCCTATAAATAGTTAACATTGATTTTGAAAATGTTCTGTTTAGATAATTTGTCAATAATGTAATATTTATAAATAAAAGATCAGTAAAATTTATTTTATTATATATATTTAGGAAGAATTTGATATTTTTAAATTTTCTTCCTGACTGTGTAAAGTTGCTTTCATTGCAGATATTGCTACATTTCAAATTCTTTACTGAATTGATTTTAATAACCAATGACAAATTGAATTACTTTTCTCTAGTACAGACTGTATCAATTAACTTAAAAAAAGTTCTGTGACACAAAATAATAAAACTTGAGTTTTAAGTTAAGTTTATTTCATTGTAAATAATGATGCATTACTATCACGCTTTACATCTCCAAAACCCTGCTAAGGCCTCACATTTATCTTTACCAAAGGAACTAAAGAAACTTGAGGAGTGTTTTGTATTTCCACCCCAGGAGCATACACTTCCAAAAATAAAAAAAATGTTTTTGTATCCATTTTTTATTCTTGATAGAACCAATTTGTAGAGCATTTTTCTACATCATTTATCTTTTTTGATTCTTGATATCTCTTTCCATTTTTTATTTTATTTTTAGTAATTTCATAATATTGCTTTCTGAAGATTTATCCTCTAATTGAAATGAATACCAATACTAAGCCAAACAAACAGCATCTTTTGATCCTAATTGTCCTTTCTTTTATTATTATTCTTCTATTATTTTCTTTTCTTGTTAAAGACTTTCTGAAAATAAGTGAAATGTATGCTGTAGAATGTTTGTGTGTACAATATTTTCTGTGTACAATAATTTCTTCTTAAAGAAGAAAAATGATTCATAAAGCAAATAACTAATTATAATAAAGAAGTGACTTAAAATATTCCTTTTTTCAAGGATAAACTCAATAACTTTTTCCATTTTTATTAGCATGTATCTTTGTACAGGGAGGATTTCTTGTGACAGTTCTGAATAGCCTTCCATTGTACATTGGTTAGATCATTCCCTCCATCCCCCGACCCTGCCACCCCTTCCCCATTGCACTTAAAGCAATTGCAAGAGGAAAAATATTCTTAAAATATAAAAGTGATTTTCTTGGACAACTAAATACAAAATTTTAAGTGTAAATATGACTTAACCTGCTTCTGTGAACATTTTATTCTCATTTTAACTACTGTCATTTGCATCTTTAAACAATTCCTCATCTTAACTAGTCAGTGAGTATATATTAACTCAAAACTAAGTTTATGAACTTAAAATTCTATGCAGCTGAGGCCCAGACTTTCTTTTTTCCACCGGACCCTGAAAAAGTAGAACCCCATTTTGTTTGTTGCTAGAACTATTGTGTTCATTGCTTCTTGGTCCCTGTGGAGATCAACAAGCTGAAAATATACTTATATCTGAGAATGAATTGTTTGAAAACACACCAGAAATACTTTCCTCTGAGCAGAATTTTATAGAAGTCCAGCATACTTTGAACTCTCTGACAGATGTACAGTTTGTTTTCTAAAATAACCGATGAACTAATGATAGGCTAGTTTTACTTTTCACACGGTCCGAAGCAAGAGAACACACAAGAGGACAGTAAATTTCTACTTTGTCTCTGAAAATGAGAATCCAACAGAATAGGAATGTTTGGTTGAATGTCATTTAATTATATCTTCAATGAGATGAAGTGTTACATTAAAAATAAATGCCACTATCTGAAACACACGTTTTCTGTTGAGAAACTTGGCTTTTGATAAAAGAAAACTGGAAATAAAAGACAAATTACTATTTTAGAAGCTTACACAAGAATCCTACAGTTTCACATGGAGGAAGGCTTATCTTTTCTCCATGTTCTATTTTAGGTTTGGAGATGCTGTTTTCTGCAGCAGGTGCTTTTTAAGCAAGGAAAATTATTTAAATGGATATTTTACAATATAAAAAGACAAATTTAATTGTATGCTCAATGCAGTAGTTTTAGGAATCTTGTGTATATTAACTTGAAAAGATAAAATATAATTGAAGACAGAAAAAATAGTCTTATGACTAAATTATAACTAGAAAAACAGGCAGATGATTATGTTAAAACAAAATTAAAATGCTGAGAACCATTTTCACCCTCCACACTGTGAAATTCATATTTTTAGCTGAAAGTACAATGCTTCAGAGAAATTTCCCCCACTTAATTTGCAGACAATTTCAATACCAAAATTTGAATTAAAAGTTTAAGAAAGTACCCCTCTATTGATATGATGTGTTCAATTGGGTCATTTTTAGCATTGCAGTAATCCTCCTTTGTAGGAAGAATATTTAGCAATCACTTAAGAAATGATTTTCATCAACTTATCTTTTACACTTAATGTTGTAACCAATTACCACAAACTAGATCAGTAAAAACAACACAAAATTTTTACAGTCCTCAAAGCCAAAAATATGAATTAGACTTCACGGAATTAAAAGCAGTGTGTGGAGAAATTGCATTCCTTCTGGAGATAAGGGGAAAATATTTTCCCTTTCTTTTTCCAGCTTCTATAAGTCACCTGCACTCCTGGACTTGGCTCATGGTCACCTTCTCTATCTTTTCGTCATCTGGTCTCAGTCTCCTTTGCTAACTCACTGAGTGCCTGACCTCTCTCTTTTTATTAGGGCCTGTGTCTTTACAGAAGGAACAACAGGATCATCAAGAATATCCTCTGACTCTGAAGATCCTTAATTTCATAACATAGGCAAAATCCATTTGTAAAGTAAATTAACATATCCACAGATTCTGGGAATTGGGATTAGGACATCTTCCGTGTATCTGTGCAGGGAAGACAGGTCATCATTCTGCTGACTGCTTTTACATATGTCGGACAGATTGCTTAGTCCTCCCTGTCTATTTCATTTACATATTACTTTATGGCGATGTAATGATGCAATACATGAAGATGGGAACATTGTTATTTATATCGTTGTATTCCTCAGCTGTGACATAATAAAATAGTAAACTTTAGTTGTTATTTTAATATCCTTATACATCTTGGCCAAATTAAGGGATATATATTTTTAAATAGACAAGATATTAACATAAATTATTATTTTGTTTTTTTTTTCAGTACTGGGAGTTGAACTCAGTGCTGTACCACTTGAGCAATACTGCCAGTCCTTTTTGTTTATTATTGTGTTGGATGGGGTACACTGTACATTTACAAAAGTACTTAAAATGTATCAGATATATCATATTTGAATTCCCCCCTCCACCTCTCTCCTTCATCTTTCCTTGAATGATTTCCAAAGGTATCATTTTTGCTTTTACATACATGTGTATACTTTTTTTGTACTGTATTCACTCTCTGATCCCTTTTCCTCAACACCTCCTTCTTCCTACTGGTATCAACACACCCTTCCCCCTTTTTTATGGTGGTTTCACTCAGTTTAAGAACTCTATATTCATTCTTTCTTTCTTTATTCATTTACTCATATGTGCATACATTGTTTGTGCTACTTCTCCCCCTGCCTCCTGCCCCCTCTCTCTCCCCCACCCCCTCTCTTCCAAGCAGAACCTGCTCTGCCCTTTTCTCCAATTTTGTTGAAGAGTAGACACAAGCAATAATAAGAAAAACATAGAATTTTTTCTAGTTGAGATAAGGATAGCTATACAGAGAGATTCCTAGCATTGCTTCCATGCACAAGGGTATTACAACCTGAATTAATTCATCTCTGTCTGACCTTTTCACTAGTTCCCAGTCACCTTCCCATATTGACCTCTGTTGTTTTAAGGTTACTGTATTAGCTCCTCTGCAGTGGGCACATCAAACACTTTCAACTTTTGGGTTTCCTACCTTTCCCCATTCCTCCTGTATGTGTCCTCCCCTTAGCATGTTTCCCAAGTCTAATAATATTACTGCATTTGTTTTAGATCTAAAGTCCACATATGAGGGAGAGCAAATGATCTTTGGCTTTCTGAGCCTGGCTAACTTTGCTTAAGATGATGTTCTCCAGTTCCATCCATTTCCTTGCAAATGATAAGATATCTTCTTCGAGGTTGCATAAACTTCCATTGTGTATAGATACCACATTTTCTTAATCCATTCGTCAGTGCTGGGGCATCTTGGCTGTTTCCATAACTTGGCTATTGTGAATAGTGCTGCAATAAACATGGGTGTGCAGGTGCCTCTGGTGTAACCTGTGGTGCATTCCCTTGGGTATATCTCTAGGAATGTGACTGATGGATCATATGGCAGATCTACGTTTAGTTTTTTAAGAAGCCTCCATGTTGTTTCCCAAAGTGGTTGTACTAGCTTGCATTCATACCAGCAGTGTAGGAGGGTTCCTTTTTCGCCACATCGTAGCCAACATTTGTTGTTGGTGGTGTTTTTGAAAATAGCTATTGTAACAGGAGTGAGGTGGAATCTTAGTGTGGTTTTGATTTGCATTTCCTTTATTACCAGAGATGGTGAGCATTTTTTCATGTGTTTTTTGGCCACTTGAATTTCTTCTTCTGAAAAAGTTCTGTTCAGTTCAGTTTCCCATTTGTTTATTGGTTCATTGATTTTGGTGTAGTTTAGTTTTTTGAGCTCCCTGTATTTTCTGGTTATCAGTCTTTTGATCTGTATTCATTCTTGTATAGTGAGTATGTAGACCACTTTTTTTTTCCTTTTTCTTTTATTATTCATATGTGCATACAAGGCTTGGGTCATTTCTCCCCCCTGCCCCCACCCCCTCCCTTACCACCCAGTCAGCCCCCTGACTGCCCCCAATACCCAGCAGAAACTATTTTGCCCTTATTTCTAATTTTGTTGTAGAGAGAGTATAAGCAATAATAGGAAGGAACAAGGGTTTTTGCTGGTTGAGATAAGGATAGCTATACAGGGCATTGACTCACATTGATTTCCTGTGCGTGGGTGTTACCTTCTAGGTTAATTCTTCTTGAACTAACCTTTTCTCTAGTACCTGTTCCCCTTTTCCTATTGGCCTCAGTTGCTTTTAAGGTATCTGCTTTAGTTTCTCTGCGTTGAGGGCTTTTGAGATAGGGTCTCACTAGTCTGCCAGAGATCCTCCAATTTATGCTTACCAGGTAGCTGCAGTGACAGGTGCAGACCACCACACCCAGCTTTTATTAGTAGAGATGAGGTTTCTTGAGAACTGTTTGCCTGAGTTGGCATCAGTCCATGATCCTCCAGACCTCTGCCTCCAGACTTTTTATGGTTATAAGACATGAACCACTGCACCCAGCGACAGCAACCAATACTTTGCATTTGAATCCTATTAAATATTTTAAACAATATCAAATATTTTTGAATATTATAAATATTTTAGTGTAAGGGTCTATATTTAACACATTACCAAATTGGGGTTTTGAGATTAATTAATTTGCTAAAATAAAAAGATGGTGATTACTAAAAGGTAAATCTGGGGCAATGACTGTGATTCTTGGTAAATCTGATATATATTTGTCCTCTGAATTTATCATGAGTGAGAAATCTTAATCATCTTATAAATTTGTAATTAATTATTGGTAAATCTGACACATAGTTGTCCTCTGAATTTATCATGAGTGAGAAATCTTAATCATCTTATAAATTTATAATTGTTGGTAAATCTGACACATAGTTGTCTTCTGAATTTATCATGAGTGAGAAATCTTAATCATCTTATAAATTTGTAATTAATTGTTAATACATTTGAGAGCTATTTTTCTTTTGAAATTTCAAATGAATGTTCTTACCTCCTCATATATTTGAACAGCTGGTGTTTCTCCATAATTGATCTTGAGTTAAAAGTTGAGGAATTATTACTACATTATTCTGCTTGGCATTATTTTTCTAACAAACTTTATATTACTTAATAGAGCAATAGTATAAATAGTACAGATTTCAGAGCAGGTAAAATGTGCCCTTAACTATTACAATTTCCAAGTTGTCTGCTACTAGGCATATTGTATTTTTAAGCCTCAGTTCCTTCATTGACATGCTGGTGATAAATAATACAGGTTGTGGAGCTATATTGTTGTTTACAAATTATTTTGTAATAAATAATTGCATATTTTCAAGGTAATGACTTTGGCCATTGCTTCAATCCTTTCTCTTATTTATTTATTTATTTATTTATTTATTTATTTTGGTGGTACTGGAGTTTGAATACAGTGCTTCAACTTGCTTGGCAGGTATTTTGCCATTTCAGCCATGTCTCCGCCCTTTCTTACTTTAGTTATTTTTCAAGTAGAGTCTTGCCCTTTTGCCTGGGACTGACACCTAAACACAATCCTCTTACCTATACATAATATATAGCTGGGACAACAGGTGTGTGCTTTCTACCTGCCTTATGGGTTGAGATGGGGTTTTGCTAACTTTTGTATGGGGTGGACTTGAGCAGTGATCCTCCCAATCTTTGCCTTCCTAGTAGATGAGATTTTAGGCATGAGCCACAGTGCTCAGCTTCTATCCATCCCATATTCTTAAATAACATTGATGACAGAAAGCGTTATTAAACATAGTAGAAAAGATACTATAAAAGTGCTGGAAGATAGAAGAAAGAGGATATTGATCAATGATGATAGATAGATGATAGATAGATAGATAGATAGATAAATATAGATGTATACACAAATAATTCTAAGATGCTTTTAACTTAAAAACTCACTACCAACCAGATAGGATCATAATGACTAACCCTGGTGATGCACTGACTCTGAATTACACTCTAATAGTTTTGGTTTTTTTTTACTTCTATTAACTCATTTTAATGCTTATAATATTCTTATGAAGTAGATACCACAGTTATACCCATTTTATAGACAAGGAAATTGAGGCAAATGAAGTTAAATCATTTAAGTAATATATCAAGTGACAATATTAGTAAGTGCAATGCTGAGATTCTAGCCCAGGAATTTTATCTTCTGAGGCCATGATTTTAATGATTATACTTTAGCTTCTGCAGTGTTGTAGGAGGGCTTTTCTTGAGTGATAAATGAGAATCCTTACCCTCCCAGATTTTCAAAAACTTATATACAAAGAGAAGCATGGATAAGGAATGAGGGTGTTCATTAGGGAAATTATAGAAATGAGGCCCAAGTTTAAGTTAAATATTATTTTGTGGAGTATCCCAGTGTCCAGTGTACATTATACATCCTTGATGTGAGTGTTCAATTTTAAGATTTTTGAACTCAGACTTTTTTGCTACGTCACATAAGGAATTAGGTTAGAAACAAGGTCACACATGGAATGTATAGAAAGAAAGAGAATGACAGCAGAAAAAGAAAATAAAAACAGAATGTCCTCCATTCGAATACATCCCTCATCACTTCACACACTGCTATCACTGTGTTAATGCATAGCATGAGGTTTCATAGGAAGTAGTACATTCATGCCAAGCTACCTTCAAGGACATGGGTCCTGTGCTAGCCCATATGGCCATGAATTCATAAGAGACCCACACTGGGTTTAAGGCCCTCAAAACTCCATCATACATCTCTTCACAATTATCTTTTTAATTTGTGTTTTGTAAGTAAAGTCAGATGGGGTAATGGAGTACACAAGTGAAAAGAAGAGTTTTGGGTAATAATGTCTGCTTGTACTCCTGTCACTCTATCACTCACATGTAACATTCACAGTGCCTCATTAGCACAAAATCCCTGTGAACTCACAATGCTTAAGAGATCACCAAGTCTCAAATGAACTAGGTTACTGTGCTGTACCTACTACTGCACAAACTAATAGTCCTAGGACTCCATCTTTTCTACTATAAACTGAAATTACTTCTAATGGAGTGAGAAGGCAATGACGTTCTAAGAAGCATATCAATAAAGGAACTCTATTGTACTCTGCCTTATTTCTGTTAGATCATTGGATTACCCAAGGATTTCATTTATAATGTAAAAGGAAAGACAAAAAGAAAGAGCAGCCATGGGTGCCTTTTCCATTCAGTCATTCCTTACTCTTCCATGGAGCAAAGATGAAGAGTAATGATTAAAGGTATGTGCATCAAGAAGAGAAACAAAAACACTTGAGTTAGTTCTGCACCAAACTTCTATTGTTCTGTTAACTGCAAAACAATTTCTGTAGGAGTTTCTATGTATAAATTGTAAATTATTGGTAATTTAGCATGAGACAAGTTGAATTCCCTTATATTTGCATTTGAAACTGGTGTCACACAATAAAGGTAAATAATAAAGTTCCAACTAAATGTTTAATTTTCTTTAATTACTATGACATTAAGTAGAAAAATAGAACATGCCATGGCAATTATAGAGAAATCACCAAAAAAGGAGCAGTATTATACTTTTGTGTCTTCAGTAGGAGTCTGTTTCTTCATTTTGAACATTTGTTTTGCCCTGAAACACACAAATTATTTAGATGTCTGTGTCCAGGGAATGCTAAGATAGTACAAACTGGAGGAAACCAATCCATGGTCATGAGGAAGCTGTAATTAATACTCAACAGAAGTCTAGGTGAAAGAAAATTCTACAGTTTCAGCCATTCTAAAAGAGTCAACAATCTAGAATTTTGTAAGCAGTAGGATTCTAACACAAGAGAAGGATTGGGATAGGATGGAGCGCAAAGAAGAAAACGGATTCCTGGCCACACAGCTAATGATTAACAAGTTTTTATTATTGTTTGAGTATCTATCACTCTGAGCATCTTTTGCAAGTAACAATTTCAAATTCTGGTGAGAGAACACTATCTGTTTTAGTGATAATAAAGTTTGATTATTAAACATAAGTGTTTACTACAAAGTGAAAATTCAATAAATAAATTTTTGTTATAATTGTCATCATTATGGTCATTATTTAACTCTCAAAAGAACTTTGAGATATCACTGTTATTCTTGTTTTACAGATGGTAAAGTTGAAAAGTAGAGAGATTAAGGACCTTATCTAGGACCCCACAGCTGGTGATTGACGTATGTGGAAATCAAACCTATATTCATGAAGAGGATTCCTTAGCAGGAATTATATTACAAATTCATGGTTTATAATGACTTTGTCCTTCTTGTCTATGGCATTATATTATGGATAGACTGTTGATATACTGTTGTCTTAACCAATGACTTCATACTCTTTATTAGTATACAGCAATATTATGCTATAGATTTTAATAATTGTGCCTTAATTATTGCTAGCTGTTCTTCCTCCATAATCAGGAATTCAAAACATGTCATTCTGATTGCATCCCTTTAGTAAGGTATTTTTGTGACTTCTAATTTCCTGTTTTTTCATTATATGACTAGAAATTCTTTGAAAGTACTATACTTAATAAACTTTTGGATTAATTCTACAATCTTTTTCTGTCCATTAAGCAGCCTTGTGCTATCATCTCTTTTGCATATACTTACAGTTCACTTACGTCTTTCTCAAACATATTCAACTTAAAAAACAAACTATTTTTAAGTCATTGCAATTGCATGCTGCATTATGATGATGTTTACCTATATCTACTGAACTTTTATTACTTTACATATTTAATCTTTTTACTTATCTGTTTATTTATTTGAGGCAAAGTCTTCCTATGTAGCCCCAGGCTGCCATTGAACTTGCCATCCTCCTGGTTTAGCCTCCTGAATATTTGGCCTACATGTTTTCACCACCAGGTCCAGTCAAGTTTCAATTTCAAGATTACTTTTAAATTTCATTAATGTTAGTGATCCCTTATTTAGGTGTTTCTTAACTAATGTGCTCTCTTTTTTGCCACAGGTAATCACTTATACCCCTTAAGAGAAGGACTGTCTGAATAAATTATTTGGAATTGTTCTGCAAAGGAGATTTGGCCCTTCTTCTCCTGTTTATTTGCTCAATCAGTTTTATATAAGTAAAAGTCCATGATTATTAATTTTATAATTTGTTCTATAATGAAACACTACTTTTTTGTTTGCAAAAATTTTCCAGTTTTGGTCATTGAGAGATGGTTCTATTAAGTCTTAGGTCCCACTGTCATAATTTATCATAGTGGACCTCTCATTTTGTCTTCCTTTTCTTTTTTATTTTTTTTTAAGCTGAGAGTGGATTCCTTATTTTCTGGAACATAAAGATGCTAAAAGCTCACCTAGTATATTTCCTTCCTCCACCTTTGCCAATTGTGTAGGGAGCCCCTGTTCCTTAATATCCCTTAATTTTCTTGGAGATGGTATCAGAAATTAAGTTCTGGTAGCTAGATAGGATCATTGTTTCTAGGGTATCATTGCTTCTAGTTTCTCTCTGCTGAGAGTAAGGAGATGTATGCGGGTATACAAACACAAATATATAAACACACGGTCATCTTCCATAGCCCTGTGTCCCAAATTTACAAATTCAAGCAACCACAGGTGGAAAATAATTTTTAAAAGTTTATGTCTGTTCCAAACATGTGCAGACTTTTTTCATATCATTATTTCCTCAACTATACAGTGCAGCAATCATTTACATAGCATTTGCATTGCATTATTATATGTAACATGGAGATGATTTAATGTTCATAGAAGAATATGCATAGGTCATATGCAAATACCACATAATTTTATATTAAGGGAATAGAGCATTTGTGGATTTTGATTATTCACTAGAGTTCTGGAAACTATCTCCAAGACAAATGAACATACTAATATTTTGGTATGTCACTATTTGATCTATATTAAAGAAAACACATAATGATAATCTTCAGTTCTATTTCTGTGTGGATCATTATATCCTATCATGCAAACATTGAAAATCTGCCATTCACCATTATTTATCCATTAATTTAATTGCCCTATTTCAGTTTACAAATTTTGTAATGTAAGCATCATTTATTTGGCTTTTTGCAAGGATTAACAACTAATGTGTGCATTACTGTTTTTATTTTATATTGTATTGAATTTTTTAGACAAGATCTTGATATAGCTCAGACTGACCTGGATCCATTTCTGTAACCCAGGCTCTGTCTGAACTGTTGATCCTCCTGACTCAGCCTATGGAAGGCTAGTATTTTAGATGTATGCCCAAACACCCCAGTTTGTTTCTATAATTTGGTCATTCTTTACATTTTCAAATTTACTTAGGTCAACACCTAATCCCTGAGCCATGTTTCCTTCATTCAAACCATCCTCCTTCTCTTGTGAAACCTTCATAATCTTTTTTCCTGTTCCTATCAGTTTGTCTTTTCCAGAATGCTGCTTAATTGGAATAATACATTATGGAACTCGTCGTGCTGTCTTCTTTTACACTAATATGCATTTAATACCCATGTAAGTATTTCATGGATTGATAAATTATTCATTTTTAGTACTGAACAATATTCCATTAGATGGATATAACATATTTTTATCCATTCCCATATTGAAGTACATCCTGCTAGACTGTTTTGGTTTTTGAGAATTACAAATAAAGCTTCCATACTTACTTTCATGCTGATATTTGTGTGGACATCAGCTGTCACTTGAGCTGAGTAAATGCCTATGAGCACAGTTGTTGTATCCATGAAAAGATTACATTTAGCCTTGAGAAAAACTGCCAAGATGATCTCCCAAGTGGTCTTACCATGTATCATTCCTATCAACAATGATGGAAAGTTCTTGTTTTCCTGCATCTTCACTATAATTAGTATCATCCATGTATTTATTTTACCAAAAATGCATAACATAAAGTTTACCATTTTAATCAGTTTAAGTATACAGTTCAGTAATGTTAAATGCATTTTAACATTTGCATTGCTGTGCAGCTAATATTTAGTATTTACCCATCTTTCAAAAGTGAAACTCAATGTCTAATAAATAACAGCTCTGTTTTCTCCTCCCAAGTCACTGGCAACCATCATTGAACTTTCTGCTATTTGACTACACTAGACATGAGAACATTACTGAATTGTTTCACTTAGCATAATTAGGAGTATCCATATTGCAGTACATGTTCATTTAAGTATAAGTAATATTTAATTATATATATAATATATATATCACATTTTATTTATAGTTATCCTTTGTCTTATGGACCCTAGAGATGCTTCTACCTCTAAGCTGTTGGGAGTAGAGCTGGTTTGAATAATGGATGTTCAAATATATCCTCAAAATTCTGCTTTAAGCCGTTTTGAATATAATCTCAAAAGAGAAATATTAAAGTTATGCAATAATTATAATTTTCAGGAATAAACAAACTGCTTTTTACAGCAACTCCATCATTTTAGTTTACTATCAAAATTGCACAAGATATCAATTCCTCCACATTATTCTCCTAGCCTGTACGTGGCATTTTTTGGTTTTCAGTTTTATTTTTAGGCTAATGTATATGAGATAGTACCATATTTTCATTTTGAATTCCTTTCCACTAACAATGAATTATTCTTAGAGTTTTTTCTTACACTCTTTGGTCATTTGTATATTATGTTTGGAGAAATGTCAGTCGAAGTTCTTTGCTTATTTCTTCAACATGCAATTTATATTTTTTGTTGAATTGCATGGGGTATTTAATTAATCCAGATATGATTTGGAACTATTTTGTTATATATTTTGCAAATATTTTCTTCTAGACTGTTTCTTGTCTTTTTCCTTAATGAATATTTTTGAGAAGCCATAATATTTGTGTGTTTATGGGGTACAATAAGTAAGTTGATGAGTGTGTACAATGTATAACCATCAACTCTGGATTATAAGCACTTCCATCTCCTCAAACATCATCATTTCTATGCACTGGGCACATTGATACATGATTTTCCAGTTATTTTAAAATATATCACAGATTGTGGTGACCCTACTATATATAGAAAACCAGAACTACTTCCTCTTACTATAATTGATTTGGTGTCTTCATTTAACTTCTTCCCATCCCTCTTTATGCTGTCTTTCTGAGTTTTTAGTGACCAATATTCCATTCTATTCTTTGATAAGATCAACTTTTAAATTTCTACAAATGAATGAGAATATTTGGTATGTCTGGCTTACTTCACTTAACATAATGACCTCTAGTTCTATCCATTCTGCTGCAAATTACAGTGTTTCATCTTATTTTATATTATCTTACTAGTTTCTTTCACAGCCCAAAAGTTTTCAATTTTAATAAACCTCAAATAATAGATTTTTTAACCTGGTGGATCATGGCTTTGCATTCTCTGATTAATTTCTATTCATAGAATTTATTATACATTGTTATGTTACCTAAATATTTGAATTTTGGCTTTCTCCCTCATCAGAATGTAAACTTCATGGTGGTAGGTAAATTGGTGTGTTAAAAGTGAATCTCTATAACTACGTGAAATTCACTGAATAAATACTTGATGATCACATGAATAGTTATATAACCATATGAGTATATGAATACAAAGTCATGTTCTAAACCAACAGTTTCCTTATATTTGTTATGCACCTCTGTCAATAAAAATTTAGATCTGTATGCACACATTTTAAATCCTTTTTTAAATGGTAAAAATATACACATGTGTCAATTTAAAATAGTATTTTACATCATGTACTTGTGTGTATCATAATACCTATAACTTCTTTCTAGGTATATACCCATATATATGTACTGCTGTCCTGATGGAAACCATGAAATTATAAAATAATTTGTATAAGCACAAGTAACTGATAAACCATTAAAATATTTTCTTTTGGCAACTGAGGCCAACAGGAGAAGGGGACCAGGAACTAGAGAAACGGTAAGATCAAAAAGAATTAACCTAGAAGGTAACACACATGCACAGGAAATTAATGTGAGCCAACTCCCTGTATAGCTATCCTTATCTCAACTAGCAAAAACCCTTGTTCCTTCCTATTATTGCATATACTCTCTCTTCAACAAAATTAGAGATAAGGGCAAAATAGTTTCTGCCTGGTAGTGAGGGGGTGGGGGGGAGAGGAAGGAGGCGGGGTGGGTGTTAAGGGAGGGGGTGGGGGCAGGGGGGAGAAATGACCCAAGCATTGTATGCACATATGAATAATAAAACAATAAAAATTAAAAAAAATAAAATGAGGTAAAGCATCAAAAATTTTTTTTTCTTTTGAAATGCCAGATTTGGAAGCCACTGTTCTAAATTATGATATTCCATAATTTCTCATTTCATATAAACTAGGATATTGTTATGGCCTTAATCTGGACATTTCAAGATTATAATTACAGATATCATGGAATGAATTCTGTCAGATGAAGGAGAGATATGGAATATACTACTAGGGTTTTTTTCTGTGTAATATTTCTAATTCAGCTCCTTTTACTGACTATGATTTCTTTTCAGTGTTTCTGGTCAGATGTTTACTTAGTCTGAGAACAGGTGATATCCTGTTCATTCAGGTTACAACCCACATCTCAGGAAATCATCCCAGTGGATTAGGGGTACAAAGAATTAAATTTGGTCTAAGTCTTCCAAAAATTATTTTGTACTATGTAGTTAAGTAGAGTTGCTTTATTCTACTGCTTTAGGACTTAGAATTTATGAACTATTATGTATCTAAGCAAAGCAAATATGGGTGTATTTGTTTATTGATAGTTTGGCTATCCTCATGCTTCCCCCCAATTCATACCACCAAGAACCTGTGAATGTGACATTATTTGGAAATAGGGTTTTTGCATATATAATTAAATATAAAAAGATGAAGTTATAATGGATTAGAGTGGGCCCAAAATTCATTGTTATTGGTGTTCATATAAGAAATCACAGATGCACACAATGCAGACAGAATGCTATGTAAGGTGGAGGCTGAGATTAGAGTGGTGCAATTAGGAGTCACGTAGTTACAAGAATTGCTGGCATCGTGATTTGAAGCTAAAGAGTCTAGGCACAATTCTTCTCTAAGTCTTGGAGGGAAAATGGTCCTATTGAAATCTTGATATTGGACTTTTGCCACCGAGAATTGAGAGAGAATTTTTTGTTGTTTTCTAAACCTTCAAGTATGTTGTAATTGCTACAGTCATGTTAGGAAAGTCTCTACCTAGAAAAGTATCCATCTATGCAATCTATTTATCTATCTATCTGTCTGTCTGTCTATCTGTCTATCTAGCTAGCTTGTCTATCTATCCTATCTGTCTATCTAATGTTTGGTCTTCTATGAATTATTGACATTATTTTTAAATTATTAATAATTGTAAATAACAATAACAATTCATAGTTAACAAATAGGATTTTGCTAAATACTTTTAGAATTTCTTTATTTATTGGTGATACTGGGATTTGAACTCAGGGCTTTGTTCTTTGTAGGCACGTACTTTACCACTTGAGCTATGTCCTCAGTCCATTTTAGCTTTAATTATTTTTCAGGTAGAGCCTCACATTTTTTCCTGGGACTGGCCTCAGTCATATGCCACTTTGCCCGGATTATTGATTGAGATAGGGTCTTGCTAAGCTTTTTCCCAGGTTGGCCTCAAACCACAGTCCTTCCAATCTCTGTGTCCTGAGGAGCTGAGCTTAGAGGAATGAGCCACTCTGCCTGGCCTAAGTGCTTTTAAATGTGAATGTTAACTAACAAAAACACTATTAACTGTTATTTTCTTTTTTCAGTTGATTAAACTGAGATTTAAAGACATTATATAATTTTAGATAACCAGCAAGTGTCACAGCTGGGACTCATATCCCAGCCCTCATTACTCTAACACTCAGGTTGCCAATGGTAACACTATATTTGAATTAAGGTTTTCAAGTTACAGTTAAATATTCATTGTATTGCAGCATTTTTAAATATATTCCCACACTTAATTTTTAGCAAAAGTTTTGGCACATCTAGGTAGTCTATAAATACTTATTGGATGAATAAATACATGCAGCAATGCAGAATTTTTGTATATTTAATTTTTTGGCTGCAATGTGTGGAAGTTCATTTTAAAGTAGGAAGAAAAGCTGATTTTATGTCATATTATCTGTCACCCTGAAACCAAACTCCTTTTCTATGAAAGCAGCTGCCTGCAAAAGTACAGAAATCAACACAGACATTTACATGGCTCTAAGAGTTACAAACTTCTCACTGAGCATGAAGAGCTGTTCTTCCAAGGCTGCTCAAGTGGATTATAAAACAATACATTACTTTTATGTTCTCACGGCCCATTAAATCTTCTTTAATGCAGCATTCTTTGGATTCACTAAATTTTGAGCATTCCAAAACAGTGGAACTTGCTAAGGCTTTCATTACAGTGAGCATGGCTTTCTATTACTCAATTGCTTCTATCTTCCATAGTTACTTCAATAAACAGTATTAATTTCTCCATTTAAAAACATCAGAATAAGTATATTCGCTTTTTGCTAAACAAAAGAAAGGTTTTCAATCTAGTTCCTTTTTAAAGAAAGTAAAGTCTGAGTTTATTCATAAGCCCTCCATGTCCAAAGCCACACGCAGCTAATCAAACCATGAACTCCTGAATTTCGCAAATTTAGGAAATTAAAAGTATGTCGTTTGATTTGAAGGAAAATGGATGCTATTGGAAAATCATATTAAGTGAAGTGAGCCAGGTTCTGAAAGACAAAGGCCACATTTTTTCTCTCACATGTGGAATTTAAATCCAAAAGGGAAGCATATACTCAAAAACAAACATGATAATATACAAACATATATGTACAACAGGTTTGCAATAGTGGAACTACCTTATGTAACTCAGGGAAGGAGGGATGGAAAAAGGGAATGAAAGAGCATCAACAATATCATAATACAATCTGTGAAGGTAGAGGATATAAGGATGTGTACTGAAATCTGCTAAAAAATGGGAGGTTGGGAGGGAAGAGGTAAGGGAGAATAATGGAAGGGGTTGAACTGACCAAAGTAAAGTATACTCACAGAGGGGGTACATTGAGAAATGCCTTTGAAACTAAACTTAGACATTAATAATGAAAGACAGGACTGTAAAATAGGTACAGTGTGGGGAGAGCGTGAGTGAATGAAATTAAGTTGAAGGAACAGAGCTGATGGAATTCAAATACTTATACAGAACAGAACAATGAAAACTTTTGCAACTACTTTAAGTGGGGCAGGGAGGGGGTAGACGTGAGGAGATAGTGGGGGCAATCTAACAATGTAAGCCTATTCAGAATTGTCACAATAAATCCCCTCTGTAAAATGAATATATTCTAATTAAAAATACAAAAAGTATGTCATTTGGGAATCTAACATATGAAGGCAATAGCTATTGTGGTTTAAATTTTGTCCCTTAAAAAGATGTATTGAAATACTAACCCTCAGTACATGTAGATGTAACCTTTTTTAGACATAGCAGATATAATCAAGTTAAAATAAAGTCATACTAGACTGTGGGGGCTTTAATTCTGACACAATCATTTATTCTCACAAGAACAGAAAAGAGAAACACAGATTGGTGAATATCATGTGGAGTCATAATGAAACACAAAGGGAAGGTTAATGTGATGATGGAGGCATAAATTAAGGTTATACTGCCCCAAGTCAGGGAAGACGTGGAGCTACCGGAAGATTGACTAGACAAAGGAATACCTCACCTAGATACTTCAAAGGGAACATGGGATATTGGGCTTTTAGTCTCTAGAAATGTAAGAAAATGACTATAGATTTTAGCCAGTCAGTTCCAATATTTTTTATTATAGCCCTGAGAAACTAGAGCAATGTCTAACACTTTGCTAATATTTCCAGATTCCGATGATTATATGTGTCAAGAATCTTAATGCCTATGCCTCCTATCAATCTAAGCAATGAGAGGCCTTAAACGCAACCAAGTGTGTTCCTAGCTATTGAACATTTCTTAGGTTTCAATCAATGAGTGAAAATTTATTACACATATAATAAGATCTTTGAATTGCTTGAGTGGCTATGTGTAATCAAATAAGAGCCATGGGACATTTTCTTCAGAAATATTTTTACAGGCATGTATAAAGTATTTGAAACATACTGAATTTACTTTTTAATTAATTTTCCTAGGTAGTTGGATTGCTGATATATTGCATGTGGCATACTGCATTGTTCCTGCAATCCAAGCCCTGAGGCATTAAACATGCAGTATTACTTCCAATCCATTTAACAGAGACCCTATTGCAGTCACATCAACCATATTCTTTGAATGTTGCTATAGTCTCTTAAAGAACATTTCAAATTGATTGTGTCTTTTTGATTCATGTTAGTTCCCTGATGCCCAAGGAAGAGAGAGAAAACAAATTATGTAGAAATTTCAGTATCTAACACATTATACTAGGCACATCTTCCAGAGAATGTGTTCTGTTTTTCTTGTCCTCATAAAGTACCCTGGAAGTAAGCAAAATACTTTTGAAATGTCTATTACATTTTCCTGAAAATTCTTCTACTAAGGTCCTTAAGGTTTTTGCTAGTCTCTTGGACTAGCAAGAGACTTGTTTTTTCTTTCTTACTTTTTGATCCTTCATCGTTCTGCTGTACTTTCTGGTAGATTTTTTTAACCTTATTTTCTAACTTTGTTCATAATGATACTTTCTTGCTTAAGGTCTATTTTGCTTGATACAATATAGGTTTTGTATAGTTAGTGTGAATTTGGTATGTGTATTTTAATCTTTTTAGATTCTGTTATGTTATTATAGTTGACATATAGTTATAAAAATTAGATGGATTCTGGGAGTCTCTTTAAACTAACTAGAGGGTGGCAGTGTGGGGGAGTTGGAAGGGACCATTTAAGGTTATTCAGAATTGTCGCAACAAATCTCCCCTGTACCATGGATATATGATAATAAAAATGGAGAAAAACCCAAAAATAAAGTGATTAGTTTAATCTATTTATATTTATTGTAATAAATTATATTTTGATTTACTTAGAACATCATAGTTTCCATTTTTAAATACTTTTTCTTTTCATTTCTTTTTTTTTTGCTACTGGGGTATGAACTCAGGGTCTAAACATTGAGCCACTCCACCAGCCTTTTTTTTTCTGTGATGGATTTTTTTGAGATAGGGTCTCCATAGTACTATTTGCTGGGGCTGACCTCGAACTGTGATCCTCCTGACCTCTGCCTCCTGAGTAGCTAGGGTTACAGGTGTGAGCCACAGAGCCCAGCTTAGAGTCTCATTTTTTGACACATCAGCTGTAAAGTGATCACAGATTCCTAAACAAGCTTTGAATTCAAAGAAGCCTGTTACAAAACCTTCTAATAGATTAATATTTGACTGAATACTTAGTTCTCCAAGATATCTTCTGGGAAATGATTAAATTTAAGGTAATTATGTCCTGTCATTAACATAATATGACCCTGTACCCATACTAGGGAAATGCCCTGGGGCCTAGATGTCTGTCCCCCCATACCTGCCCCATTCTCCAGGGATTTGAAATAGGGAAATAAAAGATTTTTTTCCTGTCATTTAGTTTGCAAAGGGGAAATAGTAGATCTACTTGAAAGATGAAATTGAAATAGAATATACAGAGGAGCAGAGAAATGAGCATAAGGTAGTAAAGGCCCAGCCAGATCCCTTCTTAATCTTCACAATTGATTCCTGAGATAGTTCAGTGGTTTCCAACAAATGCAGCTAAAGTTTGTTAACTGATATACTGATCATTGTGTTTGAAGATGGAACTTTGTTATCTGGATATCATCACCATCTTTCATGTTCTCTTTTACAGAATTTGGCAGAAAGTTATTTTGTCAGTTCTGAGTGTGAGAAAGGGGTGAGAGCCATAGTTGAGCCCCTCTTGTCATCTTCAAATCATCACTCCCAAATAACTTTATACTCCTGAGCTCTATATTTCTTTACTCATTGTTTTAGGCTTTTTTAAAAAAATTGACTTTATTTTTGAGCAGTTTTAGATTCACAGCAGAATTGAGCTATAGGTATAAGAATTTCCAGTGTAACTCCTACCACTCTCTTTCCTTATTGTCATAAAGGATAAAGAACTTGCTTGATTGGTAATTATGGAAAAAGAAACTGAGCAATGGTAGCCAAGTCCTAGTCCTCCCAATCTTTTTGTGACATGCTGGAAAGCAGAGAATGTGTGCTTTCTGCTATGCTGTAAATTTCAGCAGATCGGGCCCTTTTCCTTGGGAAAGGAAGTTTAACGTAGGAGGAGAAGGAAGAGGATCTCGAAACACCACCATCTGGTGTATAGAGCAACAGATTTAGAATCCTCAACAGAGAAACCAAAATTGGAAAGATAAAGAAATAAATAATTCTTGGAGGTGTATTCATCAAGTCATTTTGCTTTTTTTTTTTTTGATATGCTATGATCTAATGGCACTTTTCTTGGTGATTTTAACAGTTGTAAAACTGTTGCACTAGTTATCTATTAGTGAGTAGCAAACCATCCTAAAACTTTAGACAATGTGCTTTTGTGACATTATATGGGGTAGTTGATTCTGGAGAAAATACTCCTAAGATGACATAGTCACACACATGCTCCATGGCTTTTCTCTTTCCTTGTTGTGTCCGACACTTGAGAACATCTTGGTACTGCTTGAACAGCTTGCAGTACAATGGCCTCAGGTTAGTTACATTTTTTTAATACTGTTTCCCCAAAGACTTTTCCAATAAATACAGTTAGAAGCTGTGAGGATTCTCAAATACAGCTTCAGAAATATATACATATATACTTCAGGCTACCGAGACATTATCCAGTATTGGCTGTGATAGATGGTCTCAAAACATGCTGGCTGCAAGGGGTCTAACAGGTTTAATTGCACAGGACTCATTAGAGCATATGCTAATTTTTCTTTTTCTTTCGAATGCAGTTCCAAGTTTAATACATTCTACATTATTCTTTAAAGCATTGGAGATTTTGTTTGCTTTTGTAAATAGACATGACAAGAAAGTAGTTTGACCATCATAGAAATTATTTTTGCAGAAATAGAACTTCTGAAAAAGCAGTTCTTCCCATTATTAATATGTGAGGCAGCTGAGTCCTGTGTGTTCTTCCAGACACAAAATTTTGACAAAATGGCAGGCTTAAATTTTGTGATTTTTCAAAGCAAGTAGGACAAGTTTAGCAGACTCAAATTTAATTCTGAACTCAGAATCATATTTGGAATTATGTATAGATTAATTTAATAGTTTGAATAAAGATACACAACCTGATTTTTAATCAATGTAAGGAAAGACTCATCCATAAAATGAAAGCATTTCGTGACCTAAAAATTCACTGCAGGCCAGCATAGCAAGAAAGAAACCCAAGTTCAAACCCAAGCACTGCAAAAAAAGGAAAAAGAAGGAATTCCACATCAAGGAGCAAAAGCAATAGAAACATTCCATGAGAAATAGGACAAAACACTTTTTCAGAAGAAAATACAGATACATATATTTAAATAAAGTCACAATCTGATTCAGGTATAAGAACAGTGGATACAGTAGAATACAGGGCAATACAGGATGACAGTGGAGGAGGAAGAGTCTGTCTTCCACCCTTACATGAGATGCAGGTTTGGACCTTCCACAGGTGACTGAGCTTTTCACTTTCACTTTTGCTTTTATTAGCTATAAAAGGTACTCAGTTTGTATAAAAAATACTCAAAAGTATTAGTATTTTTTCTGTACATATTAGATGATGATATGTTATTGTCCTTTTCTATAAATATGATGTCTTATAGTGATTGAGTTTTATAATTTAAATCAATTTTGCATTTCTAAGATAAGTCATATTGGGCTGGAGACTTGGCTCAAATGAGAAAGTACCTGCCTAGCAAGTGGGAAGCCCTAAGTTTCAACTCCAGTACCATAAAAAAATGTAAAAAAGAGTTGGATGAAAGTTATACTATATTATCCAAGATAAAGAATCAGTGGCCAGATTGGCATACAATGATTTTCATATATTGCTGAATTTTACTAGTTTGCTTATTAAGGAACTTTGTGTTCACAGTAGACACGAATGCCAATCTGAAGTTCATTTTTTTTGTGATGTCGTTGTTTGTAGTATCAAAACAATACCAGATTCATACAATACATTTGAAAACATTTTAGTTTTTATAAGAACTTTTAAAAGGTTCACATACTTATTTTTTGGAAAATTTAACACTGCCACATGGGCACTGAAACTTATTTTGTGGGAAGTATTCCACTTACTAATTAAGGTTTTGATTCTTAACTTTTCCAATTCTATTCAGTTTTTCTATTCTGTTCAGATTTTCTATTTCTTCTTAGTTTGTTGCTTTTTTGTTATAGGATTTGTCTATGTCAGCTATGTTATCTAAATTTTTTTAACAAACTTTCCTTTATATCAGCTTTCATTTTTCTGTAATTCATACTGTTACTCTGTTTTTTATTCTGGGTTTTAGAAATTCTCCTTAGACCATCTAGAAAAATTCCTTCTCCTCCTCCTACTCCCTTCTCCCCTTCATCCCTTCTCTAACTCCCTTTCTTTTTGTGGTCCTGGAGCTTGAACTCTGTCCTCCACACTTGCTAGACAGAAATTGTACCACTTGAACCACTCTGCCAGCTAAAAATTTTGTTAATCTCTTTAATAAACACTTTCTCTCTTCATTGATTTTTTTCCATTCACTGTTTCATTTACTTTCACTCTGTATTTCACTATTTCCTTAGTTCTCCTTGCTGTTAATGTTCGTTTCTTAGTTTCATGAATTGAAAGTATAAATTATTGATTTGAAATCTTTCTCCTTTTTCTCCTCTGGCAATATAAAAGTATATTTCCTTCTAGACAATATTTTATTTGCAAAATTTTTTATATTATCATTTTCATTCATCTCACTGTACTTTCCAGTTTCATATGTGATTTTCTTCTGAACTATATTATTAATTTTTCTTTTTTCCCTTTCTTTTTCTTCTAATGTTTCAGTAAACCAAGTCTTAAGAATTAGCCATTATTTAATTTCTATATTTTTGTTTTCTTAAGTGTTCTTCTGTTATACATTTCTGAGGTAATTTCACTGAGGCTTGTAAATTATACCTTTACTAATTTCAGTAGGTTTTAATTTTAGGGAGACCTATCTTGTGGCCTAGCATATGGTATATCTGGAAAATGTCCATTTTCCCTTGAGAAGAAATTTATATTCTGCTAATATGGGGTGGAGAGTTCCATATTTTTTAATCTAGATATTTTGTAGTTGTGTTTTAGATTTTTAAAAACTTTTCTTGTTCATCTGTTTAGTTATTGCTTGTCTTGAAAGCATGTTAATGATATCGCTATTATTTTTGAATTCTTTCTTTGCTTTTCATTTATGAACATTTGCATTTTTTTTTATTTTATAATTCATATGCGCATACAAGGCTTGGGTCATTTCTCCCGCCTGCCCCCCCCTCCCTTACTACCGACTCCACCCCCTCCCTCTCCATCCTACCCCCTCAATACGCAGCAGAAACTATTTTGCCCTTATTTCTAATTTTGTTGTAGAGAGAGTATAAGCCATAATAGGAGGGAACAAGGGTTTTTGCTAGTTGAGATAAGGATGGCTATACAGGGAGTTGACTCACATTAATTTCCTGTGCAAGTGTGTTACCTTCTAGGTTAATTCTTTTTGATCTCACCTTTTCTCTAGTTCCTGGTCCCCTTTTCCTATTGGCCTCAGTTGCTTTTAAGGTATCTGCTGCAGTTTCTCTGCATTAAGGACAACAAATACTAGCTAATTTTTTAGGTGTCTTACCTATCCTCACCCCTCCCTTGTGTGCTCTCGCTTTTATCATGTGCTCAAAGTCAAATCCCATTGTTGTGTTTGCCCTTGATCTAATGTCCACATATGAGGGAGAACATACGATTTTTGGTGTTTTGGGCCAGGCTAACCTCACTCAGAATGATGTTCTCCAATTCCATCCATTTACCAGCGAATGATAACATTTCGTTCTTCTTCATGGCTGCATAAAATTCCATTGTGTATAGATACCACATTTTCTTAATCCATTCATCAGTGGTGGGGCATCTTGGCTGTTTCCATAACTTGGCTATTGTGAATAGTGCCACAATAAACGTGTGTGCAGTTGCCTCTGGAGTAACCTGTGTCACAGTCTTTTGGGTATATCCTCAAGAGTGGTATTGCTGGATCAAATGGTAGATCAATGTCTAGCTTTTTAAGTTGCCTCCAAATTTTTTTCCAGAGTGGTTGTACTAGTTTACATTCCCACCAACAGTGTAAGAGGGTTCCTTTTTCCCCACATCCTCGCCAATACCTGTTGTTCGTGGTGTTGCTAATGATGGCTATTCTAATAGGGGTGAGGTGGAATCTTAGTGTGGTTTTAATTTGCATTTCCTTTATTGCAAGAGATGGTGAGCATTTTTTCATGTGTTTTTTGCCATTTGAATTTCTTCTTTTGAGAAAGTTCTGTTTTATTTCACTTGCCCATTTCTTTATTGGTTCACTAGCTTTGGGAGAATTTAGTTTTTTAAGTTCCCTATATATTCTGGTTATCAGTCCTTTGTCTGATGTGTAGCTGGCAAGTATTTTCTCCACTCTGTGGGTGTTCTCTTCAGTTTAGAGACCATTTCTTTTGATGAACAGAAGCTTTTTAGGTTTATGAGGTCCCATTTATCTATGTTACCTCTTAGTTGCTGTGCTGCTGGGGTTTCGTTGAGAAAGTTGTTACCTATACCTACTAACTCCAGAGTATTTCCTACTCTTTCCTGTATCAACTTTAGAGTTTGTGGTCTGGTATTAAGATCCTTGATCCATTTTGAGTTAATATTGGTATAGGGTGATATACATGGATCTACTTTCAGTTTTTTGCAGACTGCTAACCAGTTTTGCCAGCAGTTTTTGTTGAAGAGGCTATCTTTTTTCCATCGTATATTTTTAGCTCCTTTGTCAAAGACAAGTTGGTTATAGTTGTGCAGCTTCATATCTGGGGCCTCTATTCTGTTCCACTGGTTTTCATGTCTGTTTTTGTGCCAGTACTGTGCTGTTTTTATTGTTATTGCTTTGTAATATAGTTTGAAGTCAGGTATTGTGATACCTCCAGCGTTGTTCTTTTTACTGAGTATTGCCTTGGCTGTTCATGGCCTCTTGTGTTTCCATATAAATTTCACGGTAGATTTTTCGATCTCTTTAATGAATGTCATTGGAATTTTGATGGGAATTGCATTAAACATGTAGATTACTTTTGGGAGTATCGACATTTTTACTATGTTGATTATACCAATCCATGAGCATGGGAGATCTCTCCACTTTGTATAGTCTCCCTCATTCTCTTTCTTCAGAAGTATATAGTTTTCCTTGTAGAGGTCTTTCACATCTTTTGTTAGGTTTACACCTAGGTATTTGATTTTTTTTGAGGCTATTGCAAATGGAATTGTTTTCATACATTCTTTTCAGTTTGCTTATTGTTAGTGTATAGAAATGCTAATGATTTTTCTATGTTGATTTTATATCCTGCTACCTTGCTATAGCTATTGATGATGTCTAGAAGCTTCTGAGTAGAGTTTTTTGGGTCTTTAAGTTATAGGATCATGTCATTTCCAAATAGGGATAGTTTGACAGTTTCTTTACCTATTTGTATTCCTTTTATTCCTTCTTCTTGCCTAATTGCTCTGGGTAGGAATTCCAGTACTATGTTGAATAGGAGTGGGGATAGTGGGCATCCTTGTCTGGTTTCTTATTTTAGAGGGAATGGTTTCAGTTTTTCTCTGTTCAATAATGCTGGCTGTAGGTTTGTCATATATAGCTTTTATAATATTGAGGTACATTCCTTCCATTTCTAGTTTTCTTACAGCTTTTATCATGAAATGGTGTTGGATCTTATCAAAGAATTTTTCTGTGTCTATTTAGATGATCAAGTGGTTTTTGTCTTTGCTTCTGTTAATGTGGTTTTTTATGTTTATTGATTTTCTTATGTTGAACCACCCCTGCATCCCTGGGATGAAGCCTACTTGGTCGTAGTGAATAATCTTTTTAATGTGTTGTTGAATTCGGTTTGCCATTATTGCGTTGAGGATTTTTGCATCAATGTTCATTAAGGAGATTGGCCTATAGTTCTCCTTTTTGGAGGTGTCTTTGCCTTTTTTTGGGATAAGTGTAATACTGGCTTCATAAAATGTCTTTGGCAGTTTTCCTTCCTTTTCTATTTCGTGGAACAGTTTAAGAAGGATTGGAATCAGTTCTTCTTTAAAGGTCTGATAGAATTTAGCAAAGAATCCATCAGGTCCTGAACTTTTCTTTTTGGGGAGACTCTTGATTACTGCTTCAGTTTCATTTGTGTTATAGATCTAGTCAGGTGATTAATTTCCTCTTGGTTCAGTTTTGGATAATCATATGTATCTAGAAATCTGTCCATTTCTTTAATATTTTCAAATTTATTTGAATATAGGTTCTCAAAGTAGTCTCTGATGATTTCCTGGACTTCCATGGTGTTTGTTGTTATCTCCCCTTTTGCATTCCTGATTCTACTTATTTGGGTTTTTTCTCTCCTCATTTTAGTCAGGTTTGCCAGGGGTCTATCGATCTTATTTATTTTTTCAAAGAACCAATTTTTGTTTCATTAATTCTTTGTATGGTTTTCTTGGATTCTATTTTGTTGATTTCATCTCTTATTTTTATTATTTCTCTCCTTCTATTTGTTTTGGGAGTTACTTGTTCTTGTTTTTCTAGGCATTTGAGATGTATCATTAGGTCATTGATTTGGGATCTTTCAGTCTTTTTAATATATACACTCATGGCTATAAACTTTCCTCTCAGGACTGCCTTAGCTGTGTCTCATAGGTTCCGGTAGGTTGTGTTTTCATGTTCATTGACTTCCAGGAACTTTTTTTTTTTCATTTTTCCTTTATTATTCATATGTGCATACAAGGCTTGGTTCATTTCTCCCCCCTGTCCCCACCCCCTCCCTTACCACCCCCTCCCTCTCCCCCCCAATACCCAGCAGAAACTATTTTGCCCTTATTTCTAATTTTGTTGTAGAGAGAGTATAAGCAATAATAGGAAGGAACAAGGATTTTTGCTGGTTGAGATAAGGATAGCTATACAGGGCATTGACTCACATTGATAATTTCCTCTTTTATTTCATTGATGATCCATTCTTCATTAAGTAAAAAGTTATTTAGTTTCCAGCTGTTTCCATGTTTTTTGTCTTTACTTTTGTTGTTGAGTTCTACTTTTACTGCATAGTGATCAGATAGTATGCATGGTATAATTTCTATTTTCTTATATTTGCTGAGACTTGGTTTGTGGCCTAGGATATGATCTATTTTGGAGAAGGTTCCATGGGCTGCTGAGAAGAATGAATATTGTGTAGAAGTTGGATGAAATGTTCTGTAGACGTCAGCTAGGTCCCTTTGATCTATTGCATATTTTAGATCTTGGATTTCCTTATTGATTTTTTGTTTGGATGACCTATCAATTGATGATAATGGGGTGTTAAAGTCTCCCACAACCACTGTTTGGCATTTATACATGCTTTTAGGACTTTCAGGGTATGTTTGATGAAATTGAGTGTGTTGACATTGGGTGCGTACAGGTTGATAATTATTACTTCCTTCTGGTCTATTTCCCCTTTTATTAGTATGGAATGTCCTTCTTTATCTTGTTTGATCAATGTAGGTTTGAAGTCTACTTTGTCAGAGATAAGTATTGTTACTCCTGCCTGTTTTGGGGGGCCATTGGCTTGGTAAATCTTCTTCCAGTCTTTCATTCTAAGCCTATGCTTATTTCTGTCAGTGAGATGGGTCTCCTGTAAGTAACAAATTGTTGGATCTTCCTTTTTAATCTATTTTGTCAAGAGGTGCCTTTTGATGGGTGAATTAAATCCATTAACATTAATCGTTAGTACTGATAGGTATGTGGTGATTCCTGTCATTTAGTTGTCTTAGTTTTTTGAAGGTTTGATTGTGTGTACCTAAGTTGAGGTTACTCTCTACTGTCTTGCTTTTTCTTTTCCTGTGGTTTGGTGCTGCTTTTCTTTTCATGGTTAAGTTGGGTTTCACTTTCTGTGTGCAGAATCCTTGAAGAATCTTTTGTAGTGGTGGCTTTGTGGTCACATATTGTTTTAGTTTCTGCTTATCATGGAAGACTTTTATTGCTCCATCTATATGAATGATAGTATTGCTGGGTAGAGTATCCTGAGGTTGAAGTTATTTTCATTCAGTGACCGGAAGATCTCACCCCATGCTCTTCTTGCTTTTATTGTTTCTGTTGAGAAGTCTGCTGTGATTTTGTATGTTACTTGTTTTTTCTCTCTTACAGCCTTCAATATTCTTTCCTTAGTTTCTGAATTTGTTGTTTTCATGATGGTATGTTGTGAGGTAGTTCTATTTTGATCTGGTCTGTTTGGTGTCCTGGAGGCCTCTTGCATTTGTATGGGAATATCTTTCTCTAGATTTGGGAAATTTTCCACTGTTATTTTGTTGAATATATGACACATTCCCTTCGTTTGCACCTCTTCTCCTTCTTCGATGCCCATGATTCTCAAGTTTGGTCTTTTGATGGAGTTGCTGAGTTCTTGTATTTTCTTTTCACTGGTCTTGAGTTGTTTAATTAATAGTTCTTTGGTTTTTCCTTTAATTACCATTTCATCTTCAAGTTCTGAGATTCTGTCTTCTGTTTGTTCTATTCTGCTGGATTGGCCTTCCGTTTTGTTTTGCAGTTCTGTTTCATTCTTTTTTCTGAGGTTTTCTATATCCTGGGTGGTTTCCTCTTTAATGTTGTCTAGTTTTTTCCTGAGTTCATTTATCCATTTATTCATCATGTTCTCTGTTTCACTTTGTTGTTTATACAGTGCTTCTATGGTTTCCTTTATTTCTTCTTTTACTTTTTCAAATTCTCTATTTTTGTTGTCTTGGAATTTCTTGAGTGTCTCCTGTACATTTTGGTTGACTCTATCCAGTATCATCTCTATAAAATTCTCATTAAGTACCTGTAGTATGTCTTCTTTTAAATTATTCTTGTGGGCTTCATTGGGTCCTTTGGCATAGTTTATCTTCATTTTGTTGGAGTCTGGATCTGAGTTTTTGTTTTCTTCATTTCCCTCTGGTTCCTGTACTAATTTTTTGCTGTGGAGAAACTGGTTTCCCTGTTTTTTCTGTCTTCCTGTCATTGTCTTTGGTGTTGTTACTGTCCCTGTACTGTGTGCAATTAAGTATTTTCTAGCTTGTAATAATAACAATTGTAATATTTAGAATGGAAGGGTGAGCTGAGATGGAAAGCAAGAAGTTAAAGAAATGGGAAAAACAAATACAGAGACTGGAAGGAGAAAACAACAAGGTATCAGACAAGAAAGTTTCAAAGGTATAAACAGGGAGTGTTATTGTACTAATTGACAGTAAGCTGAACAGACATTAGAGAGACAGAGAGAGGATTGAAAATCAAAACTAAAAAAAAAAATAAAGATATGAATAAAAATAAAAAATAAGTAAATGAAAGAAATATCTATATATAAAAATGAATTAAAATGAAATGAGAAATAGAAAATTAAAAAAAAAAAAAAACCCAAAAGACCTCCAAGTTCAAATGCAATGAAGTTTCAGTCTTAATAATTTGGGTTTCCGTCTCAGTCTCCAATCCTGGAGATGGTGCCTCAAATGTTGTTCTGTAGTTGTCTCATCAAAGGGGATGCATAAAGTAGAACAAAACTACACACACAGAAAACCCCCACCAAGTGTCCCAAGTTCAAATGCAATACAGTTTCAGTAAGTTTTTCAGCATGCAGATGTAATTTGGTTGTTCTCTCATCAAAGGTAGGAAGAAAAAGAAAAAAAAGGAGTCTGGAGACAGTTCTGAGAATGGTATCTGCGGCTGTGGCTTGCCTGCCCGCTGCTGTCAGCCTGCTGTTGTTGGTGGCGTTATTTATGCAGATCTCTGGGGTGAGTTTAGCACTCACCTGGCCCCGCAGGCTTTGTTTGTTCAGAGTTCTCCTGTGCGTGAGCCTGTGCTACATGCGTTCCCCTTTCCAAGCACACTGGGAAAGGTGACACTGCACCCACATTCTCAGGCCTGTGTGTTTATTTACAGTTCATGTGGGAGGTGGGTCTTCCCCCCCTCTCCTGTGGAGTTTCCCTCCCACCGCCACTTTAACAAGCTTTCCTGCTCCTGATTACTGGGCGGTGCTGCTGCTCATACCAGCTGCCATGTTTGTTTACAGTTCACGTGAGAAGTGGGTCTTCCCTCCTTTCCCGTGGAGTTTTCCTCCCTCCACCACTCTTACAAGCTTTCCCGCTCCTGGTTGCTGGGCGCATGCCCCTGCTCCTGCCAGAGCCTCTCTGGCCTGCCCGGCTTGTTTATTTACAGTCCCGGAAAGGATTTCCTTCCCCTAGTCTTCGGTGCTCAGTGAGCCCCACCCTCTTTCCCATGTGTCTTTATTGTTCTTATTGATTATTAGTCAGTTTCTCTTTTTAACCTGGGTGGAAGTCAGTCTGTCAAGGGGATTATGCTGCTCTGGCCCAGGCTTGTCTGTGGGAGTACCATGGTACCGCGAAGCTCACCTGGTCAGCGTCTTCCCAAGCCATCTGGGCGTGGGAGACTGGCAGCTTGGGGCCCTCCTCCATTTAACATGAAGTGGAGATTCTCGTGCCCTCTGGAGGTGTGGAGGGGTCAAAGTTATGCCTCTTCTCAGTGATTATGCCTACAAAGTGTGTCTCCAGCGTCTCTCCAAGATTTCACTATAGGAGGCTCGCTTTCTGCTTCCTCCCTCTAGCTGCCATCTTGGAATCTCTCCCATTTGTATTTCTTAGGTTTGGTGCTCTGTAGTATTATAATGACTACTATGTCTTCACATTGGATTGATCCTATTTTGCTACAAAAGTCTCTTCTTTGACTTTAATAATGCTTTTTGTCCTGAAACTCTATTTTAGCTGTTATAACCATAGTGACCACTTCTTTTTGGTTTACTGTTTACACAGAATACTCTTCCATTGATAACTTTCACCCTATTGTACCATTTAACATAAAGTGTTTTTCTTAAAGACACTATATATTTAAAATCCACTCTGTCAATCTCTGGCTCTCTGTTGTCCTATTTAAACCATGTACATTTAATGTAATTTTTTGGTTCCCTGAAATATCAGTTCAATTTAACACCAACTTAATTTCAATAGTATACAAAAAATTGTTACATTGTAGTTCTATCCCTCTTTCTGTGCTACTGTCATCAAACAAATATTATTTTCATTTATAGAATCCTACAGATTTTTAATGTTATTATTTCAAATAGTGATTGAAAGTGCTGAAAGAAAATAACTGTGAATAAAAATCTCTATAGCTCTCTCAAAATGGAGAAATTGACATTCCCAAACTAAACAAACAAATAAGCAACATTACATTAATTTTAGTTTGTCTTTTTCAATTTTTTTTTGGAAGCACCTTTGTGGTGCTTTTTAAATTATATAGGAAATGAAAATACCTAAGTGAAATATATTTATATGAACCTTTATATCCTGTGTGTTTTCTAACATGCTCTATACTCTATATTTACCTGCGTTTCTATTTCTTCTGTGGATAAGAATTACAATTTTCACTCCTTTTCATTTAGACTCATGTAATCATTTTAGTGTTTCCTGTATGTCAGTTGATGTTTTCGCTCAGTTTTTTGTCTGTTTGTTTAGTCTGGGAATGTCTTATTTTTTTCTTCATTTTTGTCTAGATATAGACACATTATTAAGTCATTTTCTTTCATGCTTGTCCACTGTGCTCTGGCCTCCATTAGTTTTAAAAAATTAACTCTTAATCTTATTGAGAATCTCTTCTATGTAATGTGCCAGTTTTCCTGTGAAGTTTTTAATACTTGCTTTTTTTCATGGTTGTTAATCATTGAAGATGTGTTTAGGTATAGATGCCCATCTTTGAATAAACAGTTTTGGGCTACTATCAAATTTTTAGTAAATTTCATAGTTTTTAAAAGTTGTTTTTGACAATTTCTTTCAAATGGGCTCATTTTTTTTGAGGGAAGAAAAGGATTTTCTTGCAACAAATTCTTCCTTTGTTGGATATGCTTCTAACACACATTGCTAGAATACTAGTGCTAGGATTGTCTTTGTGTGTTTTATTTTGAAAGAACATTTATGACACCTTTAATAAGTCTACTGAAGTTCAGCACTAATAAGAATCATTGAGTCTGTAGCTAAACATGAATGCTAAAAAATATAAAAATCAGAGGGAAACTTTTAGCACTGAGCACAGAATTACCCCTAAAAAGTATGTCCTTAACATATCCTTCTGAAAAATTTTGGAGAGTTTTGAATACAAAAATCTTTATATTCCAACATTAACCCAAGAAAAATAACATAAAGACTGGTTAATATTAAGAAGCAAACTAATGAAGACAGCAGAATTCTGCTGTCAAGGTCTCTCAAGGTCAGCTAGGGATCCAGCACTCCCTTTCACCTGGTCAACAACTGTCTAAAAGAGGCTAATGTTAGGTTAAGAGAACCAAATCTTAAAAATATTAACTATCACATCTTACCAGCTCTTAATGTTTTATCTCTGTGAATGGACATCTCTATACACAACACATCTGTTTTATAAAACAAAATTATAGTAATCACATTTAAAAAGATGAGGAATTTAAATATTTGTTGGGTTTGGGGGAAGAAATGTTACCTTTTGGCCCATATAAATTTTTTTTTCCTTTTTGGAAATAGGTCTTTTGAATAATCAAGTTCTACCCTGCTTCCATAAGTTGTGAGATTTATTATACTTAGTATATTATTATATTTATTATAGAAGGAGGAGCGTTGCATGTGTTTTTTTGAGATTATTATCCTCGGCCACATTTATTAATAACATAAGTAGTGTGTACTGTCTACACCCTGATTTTAGTAACTGTTCTTATTTTAGGTATTATTCCAGGTATTGATGGCATAGAGAACATTAAAAGACAACTTTTGACAATACAGAGCTTATATTTTTGTGGTTTAGAAATTTTATTATATGCAATCTCTGAGACTTGAATGAGAATAACAATTTACTAAGCAGTGTCTTTTGTGCCACACATTATACACTTCCAAGAACTACTTAGATTCAAATGCCAATCCTGTTGTTGGGAATTAGTACCCTATGAAGATCTGCAATTTAAAGAAGTTACTTAATTTTCCTAAGATATGAAGCTTTGAAATGACTATGCCAAGGTTACAATTATGTTTTGTAGACTCTAAATTCAGTCCTTCTAGTTCTATACACTGCTTCCCAGAATAAATTATAAAGTTCCATAGGAATGGAAAAATTAAAATGGGAAAACATATGTTGATAAATTCAGTATTAGGAAAGATACTATGACATGTCATCATTCTCAAGGAAGTATGCATTTAAAAGAGGATCACTGAAACTCAATAAATAGAGTGACTGCTGATAATTTGAGATAGAGTTTTCTTTGTTGGGTCCCTCAAATCAACATGTAATCAAGCCCTGTTAGAGAATGGTCTGGGAAACTAGTTGTGAAGATCATGAGATGAAGGCATCTTGTGTGCTTCATGATCTCATGCTATAGATTTGGTTCATCATTTTCTCTTGGAAAAGGCTGTTGATCAGAGAATAACATCACTACAAGGGTGGTTTTTCCTTTATCCTGATACAGTGTATTTCTTTCTGGACTTTCTATGATAGTAGCTGTCCCATGAGGAAAGGAGACCACGGGGCAAAAAGACTGTGGCCACTGTACCAGATAATCTTTGATTCACAACCCACAACTAGTAGTCTCTTCTGAGAAAATAAGTTATCAAAAACATTTCTAGGTCCAACTGGTGACAATGAAGAAGCAATTTGTGTAGCATGTGATCTTCCATATATATCTGAAGCTCCTTGTAATGTTGAATGTAGTGCATGAAGAAAAAAAGAAGCATTAGAGCAAAGAGTTAAGTGCCAGCTATCCTTGGGTAATCTACAGACCAGAAGAATTCTAATTTTAAGCTAGTGTTTGACATTTTTAATGACATTTGGAATGTTAAGAAAGAGAAATATATTTACTTAATATTTTATTACACACACACACGCACACACCATTCACATTTGTTTCATGTTATCTTAAAAATGTAAGGGGCAAATGTTGGAAATAATTTTGTAGACCCCATTGATGGAATCTTGCCATGACCCCAGAATATGAACTGGTGATCTATGTGTAGTGAAATTAAATGCCTGAAAGAGGCCTTTCTTAAGTTTTTCCTTCCGCTAGAGCCTGAAATTTAAACCTATGCCAGGACAGACTTTCTTGTAACTTAAATTGTACCATTTTACTTTTATTTCACCTCTAAAATCTAAATTACTCTTTCTTCTGATTAATTTTTAATATGTTATTTACTTGAAAATTAAGTTCAGTGTAATAGAGTTGCCAAGAATTAGGCCAAGGGAATGAGTGAATAGTAGATTTCCTGTTAACAATTCTGCATGATATATAGCATGAAAAAGTAATCAATTTTGATTGGAGATATTGTCTCCAGGGAAGCTAATAAAAATGAGCTTTCTTTGCTGCTAGTAGCAATATTATGGAAGCTATTGCAATTGGGGTCATAAAGGGTTGGTGTTTATTCTTTGGGGGCTTCCTCCTTCCTACTTCTCTAACTCTGCATATTTTAAATGTATACTTGCTACATTGTTTCTGAGGACTTAAGTCTTGAAATTCCCAGAGTAAGGATGAAGGAGTTACCATGTCTTGCATTTTAAAGTCAGGTATGTATAAAACCTGTTTTCTGTAGCATGATGTTTGACTAATGGTCATGATTTATCATTACTGGAGGTAAAAAATATTTTAACTCATAAAAATCATCACATGTAGCAGTAAACTATAACAAAAAGGAGTTCTAGATATCATTCCATCTATTTGGTTAGGGTCTCCATATTTCATCTTGCACATCTATGAAGACTTCCTCATCATAAACTTATCACACTTTATACAAAAAGCACCATATGGCTTCTGCTTTTTATCCTGATACTGTTGATATAACACATTGTCTGAAATATTAAAAAGCCTAGCTTTATCACTGTCAGTGACAATGGTGTGCTCAGAGTGAGAGATCATTTTTTTCAATTCAATAAGCTTTCATTTTCCCATACTTAAAATCCGGGAGTTATATAACATTATCTTTTAACTCCCTATAAGGTAGAAATATTTGATACCAATATTTTTTTCTGTCTAGGGTAAGTAACATATCCTGAGACAAATGTATGCATATTTATATATACCTTTAAGGTGTACTTTAAGGAAGTAAATATTATGTACTTTTAACACTAGATCAGAGTTTAAATGACTAATAGTTCAATCAGCTCATAATATACAGAATAGAACTTGGTATTAACATTTTTCATTTCGCTATTACTTCTCATTCTGTCTGTGCATGTCACATATCCCAATTTACTTTACAAATTTTTCATCAGCAATAAGGATGCATTGTACTGTCTTTATTTCTGTACTTTATAGTATAAATTTGATAGATTGTAATTTATTTATCTGCTATAGCTTAAATATTTGTGCTCTCTCAAAATGTGAATGTTGAAACATAATTTTCAAGATGATAACACTAAGAAATTAGACCTTTTGTAGGTGAATAGATTATAAGGGTGGAGGCCTTAGGAACATTATTGGTGCATAACTGAGGCCCCAGAGGGCTGCCCTGTTCCTTCCTCAATGTGAAGATACAGTGACAACATAACACCCATGAAGAAGAAGACCTTCAGCAGACACCAAATCCACTTGATCTTCAACTTCCCAGCTTTTTAAATTGAAACATATTTCTATTATTTATACACTACTCAGCTTACAGTATTTTGTTATTGAAGTCCAAATAGACTCAGATAATGATTTTAAATATGCTTACAAGTATTACATGAAGGTAGCTCTCAAAATGTAGTCTACTCCTCACCTTACTCTGACGCATCTCCACTTTACATCTGCCCAAATAATATGGTAGAGCTTTATTCAAGTAATGATATATCATAATATTTGGGCTGAAGGTATAAAGGAATGAGTTGTTAGATGGCCATAAAGAACAAAGATTTGGACACTAACCAAGCAGATCCCCAATGATATTAAGCATGCTATAAATCTTTTTTCTTTTATGCTGTAGACTACTGTGGAGTTTCCTTATTTGAGCATCTCAATTTTTTTTTCATTCTGTCCAATACGAAAATTCTTTACCTTTTTTCTTCACACTTATTTATACTACTCACCCCCAAATTGCTAGATTTTAAATGATCTCAGATGCTTCAAATTACAATCAAAGTAAAATCAAAATCTCTAACAGTGTCTTACAAGTCCATATAAGTTTATTACTTCATGCATGTTCACTATGCACACCACACACAAGATATGCCAATGTACTTTTTAATTTCCAGGAAGGGCAATATTCATTCACACCTTCACACCTTAGTGTATGTACACACACCTTTCCCTGTGCCTATTTCATGCATCTGGCTTCTTACTGTCATTTGAGTTTTAACACACAAATCTTCTGTTTAGTAAGCCTTTCTCAAGCCACCCCCCCAAAGTTATGTAATTGCCTAATGGCTCTCTACCATTATATATTATCCTTAATATATAATCTTCTCTTATATGGTTTAATTATTATATGCATGAGTATTGCCTGTCTCCATCCCCTATCTTTCAAGAATTTAAACTATCAAGGAAGTAGAAAGTTTATCCTACTCATTTATATCTTTTGCACCTGGAAGACCCTGATATTTGCATGCTCAATAAATATTTGTTGAATGAATGAAGTAGGTCAAACATATGCTATCCCTCATTCCAATGTGTACACACACACACACACACACACACACACACACACACACACATCACTTCTCCCACCCTGATAAAGGTACAGATAACACTGCAGAAGGGGGGAGGCTGAGAAAACAGCCTTATTCTCTGCATAGAACCAGAGTTAATTCAGGCTTTCTAAATTATCTTACCTCTGTCCTCAAAGGAGTTGTGTTTCTTCATCTGTCTGAAGAGAAAGAGTATTTTTTATGCTTTGGTTGTATGATACACCCACTGGTGATCTTATACATACCACCTTAATAATCCCTGATTTAAGATAGAGCATGAACTTCAAGGACAAAAGAAGTGAGCGATTACATCAAGCACATGCAAAAGCAGATAATAAAAGGGTAAAATATCCTGAAGTTTAAAGGAAATTGAAGTTAGTAGGAAGCATTTCTGCAAAAACTGTGGAAAAGAGAAAATAATAGAAATTAATCAATCCCACCAAGAAAATAAGAAGGGAAACATAAATCCCATAATTTCACTATTCACTGAAAATGAGATTTTTTTTTAAATCTACCATCTATGAAAATGTAAAAATATGCTTTAAAATATAAAGAATTATCTTATACAACATACTGAATATCACATGAATCAGATAATATACTACATTAGATAACTTGCAATAACAATATGTAAAGAGGGCATGGAATAATTCAATGTAAGAATTTAAGTAATCATCTGAATTAGGACAAATACTAGTGCTAAATGTATATTTAAACAGTTGGAGACTGCACTTTTTGAAAAATAAATTGTGCATTTATTTTCTTTTCTAAAGAAAAAGATGGATGTCCATTGACATTTAATCCATCCTCTTACAAAATGAGTATTTTGTAAACCCACTATGTGTCCTGAACTGTGAAAGGTACTGAGAATACAGAAATAAAAAGGCTTATGACAAGAATCCTGCCCACAAGGAGTTTCTAACACTATGACAGAAATGAAGAAAAAGATAAGTAGAAAAAAATAATATGATTACCCAGTAAATAGTTAATGGAGAAAATGATCTTGGTGGTACAGCACTCTAAATGATGAGAAGTCATGGGGCAGTTTTGGAAACTTGGAGCCAAGAGGAGGTGTAACTTCGATGGAGAAGTAGTTGGGCAGGTAGTGGTACACGTGGTTTGCATTTGGAACATACTTTAGAATACTAACTTATTTTTTTTCTTTTTCTTTTATTATTCATATGTGCATACAAGGCTTGGTTCATTTCTCCCCCCTGCCCCCATCCCCTCCCTTACCACCCATTCCGCCCCCTCCTTCCCCCCCCCAATACCCAGCAGAAACTATTTTGCCCTTATTTCTAATTTTGTTGTAGAGAGAGTATAAGCAATAACAGGAAGGGACAAGGGTTTTTGCTGGTTGAGATAAGGATAGCTATACAAGGCCTTGACTTGCATTAATTTCCTGTGCGTGTGTGTTACCTTCTAGGTTAATTCTTTTTGATCTAACCTTTTCTGTAGTACCTGTTCCCCTTTTCCTATTGGCCTCAGTTGCTTTTAAGGTATCTGCTTTAGTTTCTCTGAGTTAAGGGCAACAAATGCTAGCTAGTTTTTTAGGTGTCTTACCTATCCTCACCCCTCCCTTGTGTGCTCTCACTTTTATCATGTGCTCATAGTCTAATCCCATTGTTGTGTTTGCCCTTGATCTAATGTCCACAGATGAGGGAGAACATACGATTTTTGTTCTTTTGGGCCAGGCTAACCTCACTCAGAATGATGTTCTCCAATTCCATCCATTTACCAGCAAATGGTAACATTTCGTTCTTCTTCATGGCTGCATAAAATTCCATTGTGTATAGATACCACATAGAAGATCAGTAAGTAATTCAAAATCCCACAAAACAATTGTATGAGAAAATAATAAAAATAGCACAATCATCAAGATACAAAAGTAATGTTTCAAATTGTCTGTTAAGACATTCAGGGTTACTGCACTATTGAATTGTCATCCCTTTAGCCTGGAATTGCTGTTTAGACTGAACGTTTTACTACCCTTCCCATGCTTTGTTAGAAATTAACAAGACAGCTGATATTGTTCTCAGCATGAGATTTGTCTTGGATGGTAGTTTGGTATTTTATTCCTAAGCATACCCTGGAGAAAAATCACATTTTGCTGTATCTCATACTGAATGAACGCCTTCACTAAACATTCTTATGGAACTTATCATAATATCGAATACATTTAGTTTTATTAAAATACATTTTCATAATATGTTTGGAAACATATGTGTGAAAGATTTGATTAAGAAACTGCTCTTTGTAACGAATTCTGAAAAGTTCATTTCTTCTGAAGCCATGTAAGAAGCTGACTGATTGAAGTTCATGTAAAGTATACATAAAGTTGAGTGATAGGAATTTGGGCAGAAATAAAAAGGGAAATATTGTGAAGTTTCTTGACTACCCCACTAGGAAAATTAAATTTTCTTATTAAGTAATGGAAAATGATAGTCAAGCAGAGGAATTAATCCAACAAAAGTGTGTGTTAGAAAGATTAATTCATGAAGCAAAGTGTGCTATGCAGGACAGGATGAAACCTGAAGATCAAAGACAGGGCATTCCCTTGGTATATTGTCTTGAGACTAAGTACTATTAGCTTAAATTGAAGATATGGGAAAGAGAGTAAGAGCAAAGTGACTACCTGTAAAAGCCACAGCAATCTGGGATGTAGAAAATCTAATCCATGCTGTGTTTGGGAGCATTGGCTGTGATGATGGAATGTAGGATGATATGATTTTCATCATTCTCATTCAAATGGTTTAATTCTGTCTAAAGTTTGAAAAAATTATAAACCAAGTAGGACATATCAGTCAATTGTAGCCAGGATTTTCTTTTATATTACTGTACTCTCAGAGTGAGTTATTGGATGGTCTGTAGGCTGCTGATCTTTAAGACTGCCTTTGCACAGAAATTGTGGAATTCAGAAACAGTAACCTGTTTGCTGTGTTTGATGTGATTTAGTGGTAATCAATGTCACATACTAATATATTAGAAAGCCTGCTTTGCAGCTCATCAAACACTAAAACCTGGGGGCCTGGGCCTTTGCAGTCAGTTAAAAGACAAAGTTTCGCTTCATCCCATTTTTCCAAATACAGTTAAAAAATAATAGCTACAGTTTGCTGGTTGTTGAAAACTGATCTCATTTGCATTGTTTTAGTCTATATAATATATATAAAATGTCTATAATATGTGTATCTGAACTATTTTTTAAAGAAAATGTCTAAACTCCAGTTCTTACAACCTAATTCAAAACATTAAGAAAAGTGGTAAGGAATTTGCCCTACAAATTGAAGAAGTATCCTCTTGTTCTCTCATTCTTACAGCCTTTTCAATCTGATCCTCTTCAAAGTACTGTGCTACTTTTTAGGACCACAATGTATTTAAAATAAAAATAAATCATCCAATAATTCTTGAACACTAACATTTACAATATAAAAAATATCTGAACCTATGAATTTTTGTTTATCAAATGATCTTATCAACAAAATCAGCATTCTTCCCTGGGAATTTGAACACTTTCTTAAGGATATTTTCTCTAATTGGCTCCTTAGAGCATATCAGTTTTAAATATATATAAATAAATGGATATGGGTGTAGATCTTCTCTTCTAGGTCATTTGTTTTCTCATAATGGCCAGAGATGACATGTAATGAAATTTGACCAGTTATTCCATTAGGTCATATTTAATTAAACTGTTGAAAAGATTTCTATATAATACATGCTGCAACATAAATTAAAAAGTCACAACTTTGAAAATGCTCTAGTGTTTACATCTCTAAAAATAATCTAGACAGAACAATTAATTCTTTTTTGACACACACCATGAAATGGTGAGATTATTGACAGTTACCACTCATAGTCTTTAGTGAAAGTGGATTTTAAATTTGCCAAGAACGTAATTATAAGTTGATGTTCTAATACAAGGTTTTAACATACAATTATATCCATAAATTTACTATGACAATTTCTTCCACAAACTTCTTTTAGCACTGTGTTGATTACAAGTGGAAACTTACAGTACACTGAATTAATGAAATCTTGAAAATGGTTTGTGGTTCTTTGTGTACTTTCACTGGAAAAAGTAAAAAGTGTTCTGTGCATTCTGGCATTTAATTTTCCCTAAAAATAAAGTAAGATTTACTCCAGTGAAACTGACTAGAGACTTCCTTTCTATTTCAACTCTGGTAATTCCTCTCACTTGAAGACCAGAAGGAATCTTTAGGAGTTGATAACATCGAGCAAATATGTTTGTTTTATATATATCAAACCCCTTTATTTCATATCTTTAACACTGTTTTCCTTTGGAAAGAATTCATAAGATATGGGAGTAAGCAAAAAAATAAATTGTATTTGTTTAGAAATGTTAAGAACACAGTTCTAAGAAAATAGGGTGAGTTGTACAGTAATATAGGCTATTCAGGCAAAACCAAAGCCAAAATCCAAGATCATGAATTAGGTTGTCTGAATTAAGCAGGGGGTTTATTTGGGGATAATACTTAATGTTTGGCTTTATTAACAAAGTAATTATTTACAAAGTAATTATGTAATCTTATATAATCACCAGATCACTCACTGCACCCTGACTAATGAAGAACTACACCCACCACATATGGCCCTTTCTGTACAATATTCAGTAGCTAAGATAGAGTAAATAGACACTCAAAAGTTTTGCCACTGTGAAATTTTATTCCTCATTGTACATTTTATTGTTTATTGTCATTAAATCATAACTAGAAAAATGCAATTTACTAAATTATCATTATTCTGCTTCCAATTTTCTTGTTTTTATTAGGGATGCTAAGTAAAAGTACTCATCAACCAGGAACTAGAGAAAAGGTTAGATCAAAAAGAATTAACCTAGAAGGTAACACACATGCACAGGAAATTAATGTGAGTCAACTCCCTGTATAGCTATCCTTATCTCAACTAGCAAAAACCCTTGTTCCTTCCTATTATTGCTTATACTCTCTCTTCAACAAAATTAGAGATAAGGGCAAAATAGTTTCTGCTGGGTATCGAGGGGTTATGGGGGAGAGGGAGGGGGCGGAGTGGGTGGTAATGGAGGGGGTGGGGGTAGGGGGGAGAAATGACCCAAGTATTGTATGCACATATGAAGAATAAAAAAAAAAGATTTGTTTGCATTTTTGTCATTATCAGAAATATCTATAAGAGTTCTGAGGACAATTGATATAAACTCACTGAGGCTCTCAAATTGTTTTCAGAAAAACTGAACCAAATTAGTTACCAGATATGATACCTCACTGATCCCTTCCAAGGCCGTATTCACTTTGTGGAAAATGGTGACACTAAATAAGATGGCATATTGTCTTTTCTTGTTACTATAATATTACATATACATATAATAAAATGGAAATATGTATACAAAACAAATAAATTCTACTTAGAAATATGAAATAAATATTGTATGCTCCATTTCTCAAGACCCACTTCTATTGATAACCATAATCAAGAAAATTGTTTTTCAACCTCTTTTTGGGGATGCTCCCAATCCCTCTTCACCATTACCCCCTCTGCCTTGTCTGCCTTCTAGGCCAGCTGTTAGAATTGAGAATACATGTGGATGTTTTTACATGTGGAAATGTGGCAAATAAAAATATTTGAAAACTTTCTGATAACTGAAGTGTTTGTCCTATAGCCCATGTGATTGATACACCTGAACATGTTATCTTCTCCTGCCCTCCTGGAAACTCAGAGAGATAGATGTTATTATACACATTTTGCAAGAATACAGCTATCTGCAGCAGAAAGCTTAATTGCTAGTCCATGCATTCATCGTATCTACAGGAAGAGATTAAATTTAGCTCCTAATCTCACTGGTTATGATGTCCATGATAGATGGAGAAGGTGCTGCATTTCAAATTCACTAGTTTTTAATGGACAATTTGAATTTTTATTTCTTTGATTACTACAATGCTTAGTAACTGCATGTATTTCTTCTTGCATCTATTTAACTTTAATACTAGCCTTGTTAAAATATAACTCACATATAGTAACTTCACCATTTTAAAATGCGCAATTCACTGATCTGTAGTATAGTTTCAAAGTGATGAAACCATACCCGTACTCATCAGCCATCACTCTTTCCTTCTCTTTCCTCCCAACTTCTGGTAGCATTTCATGCAAATGGAGTCTTTAGATATGTGACCTTTAGTCTATCTCATCATAATACGTTTAAGTGTATAGTGTACTACACATCGGTATTTCACTCATGTTCATGATAAATCCAATTTGAAAAACAACTGGGCAACTGCGGGGTTACAGTCAATTCTTTGAAATGTTTTCCTTAGAAAGCTTGCTCTGCACAGATGTTAATTGAAGAAAAGGTTTTGGGATCAAATAAGTTTGTAAATCCTTTGATTAGATAAAGGTCAGTTTGTCATTGCACAATTTCTCAGAACCTTTATTATGCTCAAATGCTGTCTAGATCTCCAAGAAGACAAGCTTGTATACATCCTTTCCTAAATATATTTGAATGCATAATACCTTTTCTTTAGTGAAGAACTCAGTGGTACAGTGAGTTGTGAAATACACTTTTGACTAGAATGAAATACTGAGAGATATTGTTTTTAGGAAGACTGTTTTGGAATAACTGCCAATTTTTCCACTCATTAGTTCTAAGACTTTGAGCAAATTTCTAAAATTTGAAGTAGTCATCAGTCATTCATTTTCAAAATATATAAAAAATAAATTTTAGTAAAAAGTAAATAGAAGAGCTGACTCTCAAGTGGTAAAGTGTTTTCCAGGCACAGAGTTCAAATACCAGTACCCCCAAAAAAATTATAAATAGAGAAGAAGTACGCAAATATGCTCATTATAGATTATAAATCCACAGGGTGGAAATCCACTCCACAGTGGAATTTGAAGTAATATGAGTGATGACACAAAAATGCAAAGCATTTTTAACTAAAGAAAGGGATTAAGGTAGAATGATGAAAAACAGACGTGATTAACAAAATAGGGGTTTAATACACATATACATGGAAGTACTACAAAGAAACTCCCTGTATAGCTATCTTGAACAAGCAAAAGGGTCATTTTTTTCTTTCTTTTACAAAATCGGATAATAGGAGAGCAGAACAGGTCTTGTGTGGGATGGGGGCATCCAGTAGTTGGGGGGAGAGGGGAATATGGTACAAATACTGTGTACACAGTATGTAAATGAAACAATGGTACCTGCTGAAATTGTTCCAGGAATGGGGAGGAGAGGGATAAAGGAGAATGGTGAAGGAGGTGAATTCAAGTATGATACATTTAATATACTATTAAATTTGTAATAGTACAAATTTAAATTTACAAATTTACTATTTGTAAATGCCACAATGTACCCTCCTGAGAAAAAGAATTGAGCAATCAGACACATTTTAGTAAAGTTATAATAGTGTAACATTTAGTGCATAAGTTATTTAAAATTTTCTAATACTGGGAATATGAGTATATTTGACTTATGATACAAATTTCTGAAATATCAACCATCCATAATCCAAACATAAGAAATGAAATCTCAGTAATAATATAGCAGTCACAATATTTGGGTGTATTGCTTTATTTAAAGAGCAAATACTATGTATAGAGACAGTGACTGAAAGTAGGCTAAACACATTTCTTGCACAATAAATAGTATCCTTCACAAATGTTGCCATTGGATCTTTGCTTTTCAAATCAGAATTTATGTAGATAAGTTTTTGACACATCATTTTATTTATGGTATGAAAATTCCTTAATATGTTATCTATACTTTAACATTTTATATATAGTATAGTATAGTATATACTATAGTATATATAGCATATATAGTATAGTATATGTATACAATGTTTTAAAGTAGATCTCTAAAATATATTTATCTTGCATGACTGTAACTTTATATACATTGAAGAACAGCTTCCCATTTTCCCAGCCCCTGTCAACCTCTGTTCTACTTTCTGCTTAAGAGTTTACAAATTTCATATACCCTTATGGGTGTTATCATGAAGTATTTGTTCTTTTGCACTTAGTATAATTTCCTTATCATTCAAACATGTTGGAAATATTTCCTTCTTTCTATGGCTGAATAATATTATTACATGTATACACCATGAATTCCCTATATATTCCTCTAGCAATGGAATTTGAGATTGTTTCCTCTTCTTCACTATTTTGAATAATAATGCAATGATACTGGCATGCAAATACCATTTTGATCTTGATTTCAGTTCATTAGGATAAATATTCAGACTTGGGATTGCTCACTTTTATGGGAATTCTATTTTTGATTTTTTGGATGAAACTCTACACAGTTTAGAAACTATAAAGTTTCAACTTCACTTTATAGAGTCTATTGTTAGTAAGAGATTAGAGGAAGCTGTATGTTTGTGGATGCTATTCATATGGAAACAGGAAATGAGAAAATGCATAGAGATAAAATTACTACTTGCGTTGTAGGGTAAGCAACCTACCCACTTTAGGAGTTATCAGAAGAAAGTTTTTTTTTTCATTCTTGTTGCATATAATCTGGAATTTCTATTATATTTAGAATGGTGCCTAACTGGAAATCACTATCATCTTAGGCTACAAGTGCAAATTTTGAAAAAATGAACTTCTGTCATATGTCTTGGGAAATAAAACTGCTAAGAATTTTCAACTAATTTTCAAATTAAACTCAAACTCACCTATGCAAAGGAAGGACTAAAAAAAAGTGTGCATATTTACTAAGAGGTATGGTTTAACACAGGAGAAAGAACATTGCATTTGGCAATAATGTATTTATTAAAAAGCATTATGATTGTCCTATGTGTTTCCAACTAAAAATGCTAACTGCAAGAGCCAGATGGATTGTACTTTGCTGGGATACAAATATTATCTAAAACAAAAGCAAAAGCATTGAATAATAACTAGATAAATCATTAATTGTGTTGTGTTCATCAAAATGCCATTAATCCTTATAAATTGTTATTAATGTACATGAAATAGGGATTTTCCAAGAAAAGTTTTCTAATTATTGCCTTTATTCCTATTCTTAATATTTAGATGTCATTGTCACAGGAGGAATATAAAACTGTTTCCAGAACCTTAGAACAAGCACACTTTAAATCAGTATGCACAAGTTGATTATTTTGATACATAGCACTTTTCTCTGAATCACAACTTAATCTAAAAGCTCATGCCTTTAGCTTTCTTGATTCACAAGAAAGTTAGAGTCCTAACTTTCATCTTTATTCCAAGGGACACATTTTTGGATTGACAGAGTAAGCAGATTCCTTGGTATTTAGTGACAGCAAGACATACAGACTTATTTGCTTATAGGTGTTCTAATTCCTTTTTCCCTGCTTTTACATAATGTCATTTGCCTCTTTGCAATTGAAATTTCCCATATATACAAAGAAGTTAACAAGTGTAAGTTCAAGAGATGAGTTACCATAGACCTGAACACAATCATGCAAATGCAACCAAAATAGAGAAATGAATAATTACCCAATACTCTAAGAAAAAGATTGCAATTTTCCGAAGCCCCATCCTACTTTCTACCTCACAGATATCAGGTTCTCAACGTCTAACACAATATATCAGTTTTATTTACCTTTTAACTTTACTCAAGTAGAATAAAAATGTATGTGATTTTTTAAAATTCTGGATATCTTGATCAATATGTGTTGTAGCTTAATATCACTTTGTATGAATGTAGTGTGATCAATTAGTTAATGCTGTTCTTTTGTTGTTGTTGTTGCTTTGTTGTTGTTCATTTATTCACATGTGCATGCATTGTTTGGGTCATTTCTCCACCTTGCCTCCCCTACCCCATTCCCCCTTCCCTCCCTCAGTTTCAGGCAGGTCCCATTCTGCCCTTATCACTGATTTTGTTTTTGCATAATAAGAAAGGCAAAGCATTTTTGCTAGTTGAGTTAAGGATAGCTATACAGAAAGATTCCTACTATTGCTTTCATGTACCCATGTGTTACGACCCATGTTGATTCAACTCTATCTTTACATTGGTTCCTGATCCCCTGCTCATGATAACCTGTCTTTTTAAGGTTTCTGTATTAGTTCTTCTGGAGTGGGGACATCAAATGCTTTCATGTTTTGGGTTTTCTACCTATTCCTATATCTCCCCTATATCTCCCATATGTGCTCTCCCCTTTTCTTGTGATCCAACTGCAACCACATTGCTGCATTTGCCCTAGATTTAAAGTCTGCATATGAGGGAGAATATAAGATTTTTGATGTCCTGAGCCTGGTTGACCTCTCTCAGAATGATGCTTTCCTTATTCGCAGATGATATGATCCTATACCTTAATGCTATTCTTAACATACATTTAACTTGTTTCCAACAGGGGCTATTGTCATACTGTCATTATTACTTTTGGCTACATGTATACTTACTTTTACTAGCACATACCCAAATATGTTCAAATTTGGTACATATGCTGATAGTTTTTCAAAAGAACTTGTTAAATTCAGTTATTACCAAGGATAATCCTATCCTTGGTAATGAATGAGTTGGTCCATATCTCAATCAGCATATAATATTTTTAAACAATTATTTCATGCATATGCATGAAGAAAGCTGGTCTGTAAATTTGCCATAAAGTTTTTGTCTTGTTTTGGTATCAGGGTGAAGTTGGACTCATAAAATAGGTTGTCATGCCCCTTTCATTTTTACATGATAGAGTTCATGTTGAACTGGTGGTATTTCTTTGATAACTACTAATTGAATTCAACAGGGAAGTTGCCTGGATATGAATTCTTTTGTGGGGTGAATTTTAGACAAAATTTAATTTGTTTTATAAATACTGGTCTATGAAGGTTATCCATTTCTGTTTAAATCAGGTTTGGAAGTCAGTACATTATAATTTTATTATATCCTCCATCTTGTGGAAAATATTGGCATGAAGATGTTATAGTATTCATTGAAGGAGAATTCCAAACTAATATGGATTATGTCTTTGATTTTATTAATTGCATTGTCTATTTATATATGTTTTCCTTTCTATTATCATTTCTGGTAAGAGTTTTACCAGTGTTGTAGCTGGGTGTAGTGGTGCATACCTACTCAGGAGGTCAAGATTATGAGGATTTCTGTTTGAAGCCAGCCTGGACAAAAATTTAGCAAGACCCATACCTCATCAAACAAGCCAGACATGCTGTTTTACTCTTGTAATGAAAGCTATGCCACAGGTGTAGGTAGGAAGGTGGCTTCAGTCAAATATTTTCTAAGATGAAAATGCTGGAGAAATGGCCCAAGTGGTAGTGCATTTGCCTAACAAGTGTTCTGCTTTGAGTTTGAATGCTAGTATCACAAAAGAGTTTTTTCAAGGTTATTGGTTTTTTTTTAGAAAACCAACTTTCATCCTTCCATCGTGCTTCTTTTTTCTTTTTACTCAGTCCTGGGGTTTTAAACTCAGTGCCTTGCATTTAGGCAGGTTCTCTACCACTTGAGTCATGTCCCCAGCCCTTTTTTGCTTTAGTTCTTTTTCAGATAAGGTTTTGTAAGTTTTTTCTCTTTGCTGGAAGAAACTGCAATACTTCTATCTATGCTTCCTGCCTAGCTGTGAATAACGGGCACGAGTCACTTGTTTCCGATGTATTTCTGTTACATTTTTCATTGGCATACCTTATTATAGTTTTCTCCCTTTTACATATACTGAAATGTACCTTCTCCTATGTTTCTAACATAGTTTATAACATTAATGCTAATCATTTAATTACTGTAAATTGTATAAATCTGTTTGGAAACTAATTTAGCTATACTCTACCTATGTATTAGGATTTGTACCCTTTTAATTGTATTCAGAACAATTTATATTTTTCTGATAAATTTTTCTTTAAAGAATGTTTTATTTAAGTGTGATTGTTTTATTTTCAAATATTTTAAATGCTCCAGTCATTTGCTTCTTCTGACGTATTTTGATTTTACCATGTTGAGGAACATATGGTCTGTTGTTTTAACCCTTTTACATTTATTGTGATTTATCTTTATCTCCCACAGTATGATATACACTGATAATGTTCCATGTATATTAGAGATGGCCAGCTACAATGTTCAACAAAAATCAAGAGTTTCAGGGGCTTGCTGTTCAAGTGTACTATATCATTATTGATTTTTAACTTACTTTCTCTTTTAATTACTGAAGGGAGAATGACAAAATTCCATTCAGTAACTGTTGATTTTTCAAGGTCTTCTTAAATGTTACATTCAGTTTTCATATTTTAAAGCAATTTTTTCTATATTTGTAAACATTTATGATTGGTTTGTCCTTCGGATGAGTTGGCTCTTTTATTAATAAAGTAGCCCTTTTTTTTCCTAGCAATATTGATCACTCCAAATTCTAAACTGCATATTGTTAGTATAGTGCCTCAAGATTTCCTTTGATTAGTGCTTTCATGTATATTTTTCATTGTTTTCATTTCACTTGGCTTTATCTTTGTATTTAAAGTCAGTTTCATGTAGGTGATGTAAAAAGTGATTAATTATTCCCAATTAAAATCCAGACAAGGCTGAGAAATGTAGAACGAAATGAAATCTATCTCAATTCATGCCATTATAAATGAAAAATAACTGTGTATTTTGTTTCCCTCAAGATCTTACATGTATCTGCTCCCTAACATTGTTCTCTCTCAAATATTTCAGCCTCATCAGTCGATTGGTCTATATTGTGTAGGATTCAAGTTTGAATCTTCTCATTTCATCCCATTCTCCAGACACAAAACATTATTTGTGTCTTCTCAAAAAGTTACAAATTGAATACTAGTCCCAATGAGAAAATGTGGGGACTTATCTTTGAGAGGTTATTACAGTATCATGGGCTGTGATGGTGGTTCCCTTAACAGTAATCCCTTGTCACATGATTAGTGACATTTTAAGGAGAGGAAGAGAAATATTCCTTTTGGCTGTCATCAGAATCTGACTGAGCCAGCAAATGAAATTGGACTTGCCTAACTTTAAAACTGTTAGAAATTAAAGTGTATTCTTTAAACCACACAGTCTTTGGCAGTAATACTGTTCATAGGTCCAGAAATCAAGTGCAATGAGTAAGAGTGGAACCACTCACTATTACCCTTAGTGATCCACTAGCAAAATTTTTGCTTCACATTTCTGTGACTTTATATTCTGCTGTGCTAGAAATATTAATTTCAAAGGGAGGAATGCCTCATGAGGAGACAAAACAGATTTCATTAATCGAATTATAGAATTGAAGATTGCTACCTAGCTGCGATGGATTCCTCCTGCCCCTAAGTCAACAAAGAAGGGAATGTGTGCTGTGCAGTTTTAATGATTGATCCTGTCTACCAAAGGGAAATTAGAGAGCCACTCCACAAATGGAGACAGGAGGTCTGCAGGAATATCTCTTAGTACTACCATGCCTTGTGATTAAGGTCAACCAAAAACTACATTTAACCTACTATATGAAGCAATATTAATATTCTAGAACAGTTGTGGTACATTCTTATAATCTCAGATAATCAAATGATGGAGATAGGTTGGATTACAATTTGAGGCCCACCTAGGCAAAAAGTTAGTGAACAACAATAAGCAAGTTGGGTGGCACAAGCTTGTAAATCTTAGCCATACAGGAGGAATAGGTAATCCCAGACTGGCCCTTGGCAAAAGTATGAAACCCTATCAGAAAAAATAACTAAAGTGTAAAAGGGCTCAAATGGTGGAGCACCTGCTTAGCAGTACAGTTTATATTCCTTTCTTTGCCTGTTGACTGAGGGTCAGGAAGAATCCATAGTGGTTGGGTAGCAGTCTTTACTTCTAGATCAATGAAATCTGTTTTTTCTACTCATGGATGCATTCCTCCTTTAGAAATTAAGACTTTTAGGACATATTCAGAACTCAAACCCCAGTACTGCTGCTTACTGAAGGAAAGGGAATATAGACAGTGTGTGAATGAAGGTAGTTACTATGTGACCAGTTATAGAAAAAATGTCTATAACTGGCATAAACATTTTCTTCATATGTGTTATGAATATGTATATGTATAGACAGATGATAGATAGAAAGATAGATAGGTAAATAGATAAAGGTAGTTATAAACTTCAACCATGACCCCATGTGCAGAATGGAGTTGTGTAAGAGAAAACTCTCTTATGTGTGATTATCTTTGAGTTGAGATATCAGACTTGAGTCTTCAGAACTAGAATTGGAATAGAACTTTACATCATTGGTTTATCTGATTTTAGACTTCAGGAGTTAAACTGGCATATTGTATCAGTATTTACTTATCCTCAGCATGGCCACTGAAGTTCTTTAAACTTTTGGATAAGCCAATTTCTTGTGAAAAAAAAAAGTAACATCATTTGCATACACACATACACACACAGACTTTTAGTTAAATTTTCTCTAGAAAATCCTGTTTAATAAACACCCTCCAAAGAATTATTACCTGCTTATCACCTGCATGTGTTCTTATTTCAATGTTCAAATATTTAAAGCATCTGAAATCTGATATTCCTCTGCATAACCATATTCAGTAAAGCATCATTGACTGTCTGAATAATGTCATTATCCACCTAGCATGCCTTGACACGTCTATTAATCCTTTCTCAAGGAAAGAGAGGTGAAGGGAATGGAGAATGGGACTGAAGAGGCAGTGTAAGGAATCTGAAGCATCATTGATATTATAGCCCTAGTCACTATTTAATATGCTTGACTTTTTAATACTCAAACAAAAAATATGCAGAATATATTTTGTGAATGAGCCCTGGGATCAAATCACAAAAAAGAAGGAACAGTCATTGAGTACTGTGTTTTATAGTGAATTCATTTACATAAACTACTTTCACTTGACCCATACTGTAGTGTATTGCAACTTAAACTGTATTCACCCTATTTCTTTGATATTTTCCACTATTCCAGGTGGAAAAATATTGGCCATAATTTTATATCAGGAAATTAAGATTTGTAAAAGTTAAACTTACAACTGATAGAGTCAAAATTAAAACTATATTAAAATGTTTGTGGGTATGCTTCAATATAAAATCTTCTCTTATTAGTGACTATTGTTTGAGAAAATCAGAAAGCTAATTCTTGGGCACAAGAATGGAAAACCTCTGTAATGAGAGAATCAAGTTGAAGGGAGAATCTGTAGGATTTCATAAATTTAAAGAAGAAAGTGCTAAGATTGGAGTTTGAGAGCTAGGCCTGGGATTTACTGTACTAGTTTACTGTTGAGACATGGTACATTATATGTTATTACTCCATGTTACTTTAATTGGGTTATTGAATTGTGGCGCCTGCGTGATTTCTTTTCTAGTTATAATAAAGCTGTTGCTGATTTGATATTGAAAATACTTACTGACTGGGGATATGGCTGTAGTGGGAGAGCACCTGCCTACAGAATACCTACTGTATTTCTTAATTCAATGACAAATCAGAACTGAATTGAAACAACTGCCAGATTTTTGCTGCTGGTGCTTTTGTTGTTATTTTCACTCTTCTTTTCAGACTCCAACTGTCTTTAGGTCCATCTGCTTTTATTACATTAACCATAGACTGTTCAGCATGAAGCTTACTGCAGTCACATTCATAGAAGACTGCAGGTGCAAATTTACTTACTGGGCACCTGCAAACACTGGGAAAATTCACCAAGAGGCATTTTTAGTCATTAAGGGAGGGAAAAGGAAAACAATTAGTCGAGAACATAAAGTCTTAATATTGTTATTATTTTTTCAAAACCAAATGTCTCCTAATGTGTCTCCTACCAGACAAAATCTTAGCCAAGTTGAATTTAAAAGGAAAATAATAACTTGTTTTGGGTTCTCCAAATACATTAAAGTACTAGAAATTCTCTTGGCAACTTGCTGAAGAAAACCATTTTTCTTAATGCTTATATAATTAAACTTTATAAAATATATTTTACAAAGATTTTTGTAAGTAAAAATTACCCGTGGGAAAACAATATGAGACATTTCTATCCCAAATGGGTATTTTGTAAATAGAGTTCATTTTTTACAATGTCTTCATTAACTAAGTCATTGAGATAAGCATTTATCCCAAACGCTAACAAAAAAATGAGACCAATCCAAACAACAAATAGTAAAAATTCAAATTTCTCATCCAATTTACTTTTAATTAACCAGCATTCATTTTAGTGTGTATTCTCATTCTCTCACACAGTGTTGTGGCTGACCTTTAAAAATGCACATAAATGAAAAAATACAAATCTGCCATTCCTTCAGCAATCAAGAAACTTGATTGGCATTTTCCCTATATTTATTTTGTCTGCAGTCTCCCCATATATTGAATCAAAGCATAGATGGAGAACATAGAGTTTTTAATTGATCTGATGCTCAGGATGTACTTTGGAGTAGACATTCAGCTTTTCCGAGCTGAAATAAAGTGACAAGATTTCCCTTATTATAATTTCAGTTGTCTCTATCATGGAAAATTAAACAGATCAACTCTATTACATCAATATTTTTATATCAGTAGGAATTTTTAATGTACATACATATATACATATATATGTATATAGAAGCTGGAATCACTCATCACATTTTACTAACACAGCACCTTAATAGCATCTACTTAGTGCATCTCATTTGTTATCTATTTAAAATGCTAAATTATCTTATGAGGGAAATAGTGTTATTATCTCCCCCTTTATAAATGTAGATACTGAGGCAAAGAATTTTGCAGTTTGCCCAATGTCACACACCCAGAAAGTTGTAAGAATGGTATTTGAGGCAGTGAATCTTGCAAGCATTCTCATTCTTAACCAAAAAGCAAAGACCCAAGACCACAGTTGCACTATTAAATCTATGCCACATAGGATGGACCAGCACTGAATGGCAGAGAACTCTGATATTGCATAATTCTAGAAAAATTGTGACACCAGAATACTGAAGAACAATTTCCCTAGGTTTAATTCAAAATGTAATGCTGTAAGAAGGGTCTATAATTTATGAATGTAAGTATAAGAGCTTTTAGTGGGTATTATTGTAAATGGCTTTTGATTGCAAAGATATTCACCTAAGACTTCACATATTTTTCTAAAATCTGAGAGTACTGTAAAGTATAAACATACTCAATGACAAAAATATCAGATTGTAGAAGCTAAATAACTTGACATGATAAACAGGAACAAAATGAAGTCAGTGTTATATTTGAATTTAACTTTTTTGTGTGTTTTTAAATATCAAGTGTAAAAATGATGTTTAAAATTATTAATCACTAAGGGAATGAAATTAATATTACAATTAGATACCACTATATTCTCCCCTCCTCAGTAACATGGCTAAATTAAAAAACACTTATCAAAAACATACATTAGCAAGGACAGAGAAAACTGGAACTCTTAACCCATGGGGGTGTATTTTTTAAAAACAATGTCATGTTGAAGGCCTTTGTGTCTGAAAAGTCAAACACACACCTATAACACAAATCAGATATTCTACTTCCAGGTAATATCTAAGAGAAGTAAAATAATGTACTTACTGCATTAGGTTGCTGGGGCTGACATTTATTTCCTGACAATTTTTGAAGTTAGAAGTCTTATAGTAAGGTGGTGTTAGGATATAATTCATTCAAAGTCTTTTTTTGGTTTGCAAATGGCCATTCTTTTACTGAGTTTTCACATGGTCTTTCCTCTGCAAATGCTTGTATAAAATTGTCCATCTTTTAAGGATGCTAATCATATTAGCTAGTTGCATATATGAACAACTTCATTTTAATTCATTTATTTCTAAAAATAATAAATCCAAATTTAGCCATGTTTTGAAGTGCTTGGGGTTGAAACTTAAATATATGAATTGTGAGGCACTGATGCACTAGAAAATCCGTGCTTCATAGGATTTGCTAGTGCATTCAGTCTGTAACACACACAGACTTTTGCACGAATGTCCATAGCAATTTTACTTGTGATAGTCGTAAATTAGCATAAGTCACATGTCCATCCCTAGATGAATATGTATCAAATTATGTTAGGTATGTTAGGTATGATTACCTCTCAGCAATCAAGTAATAAACTATCTCATGCATAGAACAATATAAGTAAATCACAAAATGATTTAGATATGTGAAACAAACCAATCATAAATGGTAAATAATGGATGGCCATTTTTATAATAAATTTCAGAATATGGAAAATAATCTACAGAGATACAAGGTGGGGAGGATGTAGGCTATCCTGGGACCAGGTCAGCAGACTGAGGAAGAAGGAAATTCAGGTAAGCCAGAGAAACATTTATAGGTGATAAAAATAGATATTATCTTGATTGTGGTAGTGATTTAATGAATTTGATTTAAAATATCAAATTCTATAGTTTAAATGTTTGCATATATTATCAATTATAACTCAGTAAAAGTGGAGCCATTTTTAAAAATTAGGTCAAAGAGCATTAGTTTCTATCACAGAAAACTACTGATATACTATATAGAGCAGAGATTATATTGGGAGAATTGCATGGCAAATTTGGCCAAAGAATATTCAATCTAACACATGGGACATTTATTAGTTTTGTGCTACCCTTGTAAAACTTCTGAGAAAACCTTTTACTTCAGAAACCAAGCTTCTCTTACTTTTAGAATTTAAGCATCCGTTTCTTGAATCATACATTTTATTCTCTTCTACCTACAAAAGACATATTTATCCTTCAAATGTAAATTCAATTATTTCCTTTCACATGAATCCATCCCATATCTGTTCTTCACAGTATTAATCTGTTAAGACTGTCATAACCAATTACCACAAACTTGGTGACTCACTTGAAGTAATAGGAACTTGCTGTCTTTTACTGCTGGAATCCAGAAGTCTGAAATCAAGATGTCCGGAGGTATTGCTCACTCTGAAGGTAATAAAAAGTTGTTCCCTTGCCTTTTCAGCTTCTTGTGTTTGAAGTCATTCATCATCTTAAGACAGCATAACTTCAGTCTATGTATTCACCTTCATGTAGGCATCTTCTTTTTGTTCTTCTCTTTATCTGAATTTTATCTTTTTTCAGAAGGACATCAGTATGAGGGTATCTTAATTTAACAAATTAAATCTCCAAATAATCATATTTGCAAAAAAGGTCTTATTCTAAGGTTCTGAATGGCATTAATTTTGTGTGGGGGGGTTGTTATTCAACCAAGTAGTCTACTCTCTGTACACAAAATATTTATTTCTACACCAATTAAAAATGTATCTACCAAATCTCATCTTCCCAAATGTCTTCATAAATTCTATAAATATTAACTAAACACGTCCCAAGTTCTATCATCTATTAATCTAAAGCTACATTATTGTGATTCTGTGTATGATTTATTATGGGGCAAAATTTATTTCATTTGTGGACCTTTGAAACTAGAAAACAAATTATTTGGTTCCAAAGTATTCTGGTGATACAGACACAGGATAGACATTCCCTTTACGGAAGGAGCAAAGAAAAAGAATAAAGGAGTCACAGGTCTAAAGAAATCTGGAATCTAACAGTAAATTCCACTGGGTTTTAAGGCCTAACAATAATTCTCTTTGACTCACTCCACCCCTGGCTCAATGGATGCTCCAACTTCTGGGCTGACGGAGGCCCAGACACAGAGCCTCTCTGCTGTCTATGGATGCTGTGTCCTGGGTCTGCCTATTTGACACCTGCCTCTTTCTTCAAACTCATGCTTCCATTTTCTTGAAGAGTAGTAGAAATTTCAACCTTAGTAGCATCACAAATTCATTTCTACCTATACAATTCAAGCCTTTCTTTATTTCATCCTGTCTCTTTGGGTCTAGTGGCAGTATTTCTGCTGATGAAACATCTTTTGTTATATTGTCATTCCACCTTGTCTGTCAATGGATCTATGTCATTGCCCAAGAAGTCTCTCTACAGATCTTTCCTGGATAATTTATTTCTATTCCTTGATTCTGGTAAAATAGTGAATTGCAACCATATGTAAAATATAATGACTTCAGTAAATGTTTGTTCAGCTTTTTTTTTTGACTCTTGTGTGCATTTCTACAGCATATTATAGGGGCTAAGAACTTTTACAAAATCATTATTTTGCTTAATAATTCCAACCTCAATGTCTTTTCCTCTGGCATTTTGCCATTAGCTCAAGGAGAAACCAGACTACAACTTCTACAAATTGCTTAGAAATTGCCCAGCTAAATATCCAAGTTTATAACAAACAATTCCTACATCCCATCCAATATTATAATTCAGTTCTTTAAAGTTTTCTTCTGGCACAACGATTAAATTTCAGCAAGTATCCAATAGCATTTTTCATGATTTTTCTTTCTGATATCTCATCAGAAGCTCATGTGATATTATTTATATAAACAGTCTGCCATTGTCTAGACATGAGAAGTCACTAATTACTCTTAAATTCTGATCCCTCACTATAATTTCCTACAACATCCACATTTCTATTAATGGTCTCATAATACATGCTTTTATTTTTAATTTATTTTTTAATTGAAGATCTGAAAATTCTTTCAATTCCAAAACCACTTACACATTTTGTAGGGTTTTTTTTTTTTTTCATAGAATCATCCTACATTTAGTCTTAAAATTTGTGTTAGTTTCCTAGGACCATCATGAAAATTATGATAAACTGGGAGCCATAAAACAAAAGGAATTTATTATCTCATAGTTAGAGCTAATAGAAATCTGAAATCTTGGTGTTAGCAAAACCATATTCCTTCTGTAATCTCTTGGAAAAAAAGTGTTTTCTTTTTTTTGGGGGGGGTTACTAATATTTGAATTCAGAGTTTAGCACTTTCTAGGCAGGTGCTCTACTGCTTAAGCCACATCTACAGCCATTTTGCTCTGGGTATCTTGGAGATAAGGTCTCACTTTTTGCCTAGGCCCGCCTGGAATGTTATCCTCTTATTTTGTTCTTCCCTCCATTGTTGGGATAAGAGGGACATGCCATCATGCCCAGTATTTTTCCATTGCAAGATGATCTCACAAACTTTTCTTCCCAGGAATGGCTTGAAATAATGATCCTACAAATCTCAGCTTCCCACGTAGCTTGTGATGACAAGAGCTTGCCATGTGGCCAGTTATTGGTTGACATGGAGTCTCATGAACTTTTGCCCAATCTGGACTGAAATAGTGATCCTTCCAATCTTAGCCTGGTAGAATTACAGACATGACCCACCAGTGCCTGGTTAAGAATGCTTTCCTTAGGTTTCAAAATTCTGGTGACCCCAGATATTCCTTTGCCTTGGGAAAAACATAACTATTATTTGTTACTTTCTTCATATCAAGTATATCTTGGCATTTCTGCATCCAAATTTCCTTTTTCCTAAGAAAGAGGATCATTTTACTGGATTTAGGGTTTTCTGTAATGCAGTATGATCTCATCTTAAGTAATTACATTTACAAACATTCTATTTCCATAAATGGTCATATACTGAGATTCCAGATAGACATGACTTTTTGGAAGAAAACTATTTAGCCCAGTACAAACACCAAGCAAAATTAGCTCCTCCAATTTGAATGTGTTTATGATATAATGTATGATCTATAGTAGATCAAATTCAACTATAGAAAACATTTTTGGTAAGTATTTGCTTAGATGTTTATCTACTCTGCTAAACAACCAGTACTTAAACAACAGATTTTATTTTTCTTTTGATGCTTATGATCCTATCCTCACTATTACAATTTCTAAGACATAATCAATAAATGATTATTTAATTTTATTGACTAAGAAATGAATTATTACATAAACCATCGAACTAGTATTTAAACAAGATTGTTTATAGTTCCTAAGGTTAGACTGAACATAATTTAGCATCAAAGCTGTTATTACTCTGCACAAAAAGTGGCTTAAATATTGTCATAAGGAAGCAACACTAATATTGCATTCAAAGTATTTTAAATTATAATATATATAGGTATAGTCAATTTCATGTTTTCTTGGAAATAAAATCCTTTTACTTATAAAAGATCCCACCAGCAACACAATAAACTTCAAGAAAGGAAAATAAACAACAGAAATATAATAATACCAACTACTCAAGCTATTCATGTTTTTGAAAAAAGAGATCTTCAATTTTACAAATTGCAAAGATTTAACAATTTTCTTTTCTTTCTTTACTTACTGGGAAAACATTTTTATCATTTAGATATGATTTACTTGTGTGCTTGCCAGAACATTGGCTGTTCACATGAATGACAAACAGAATCAAAAGCAAAAAATATTAATGAAGAACTTCTAGGAAAAGATCCAAGATGGCAACTAAGGCATGGAGGCAGAAAGCCTAAGCTACATGACTCCCAAAATCTCCCTGAGATGTTGGAGCCACAATTGGGTAATTCTGACTGCTTGTAGCCAAAATAATAACTACCATCACATTATGTACAGGAAAAAATTCAAAGATTGACCCCTCAAATCAGCATTTAATTGCATCTAACAGCTGTTACTCACAACATAGCCAGCAAGGCAGATACAGCCCCAGGGAAACCATCCTTTCCCATGGCAGTTTTTTTTTCTTTCTTTCTTTCTTTCTTTCTCTTCTCTTTCCTCCATCAAGCAGAAATAAAGCATCAACTAGAATAAAACTTTTGACATAATGAACCCCTAGCCCACAGAAAGCTTCCCCACACAACACTGCACTGAGAAAATTTGGTGTCATTTCTCACCATTGCCACAGGTGCCAAACCTCCCTGCATGTCAATTGACAGAACAAACAGGTGAGCACCCACACCACATGGGAATCCCCTAACCAAACTGGGGAACATAAACCAGTGCAGCCCCTGGGCAGACTGATCCCCTGCAACAAAACTGGAAAACAAACAGAGAACTGTAATAAAACACAGACAGCAGAGGGATGGGTGGAAAGCTGAACCTGCACTGAGGAACAGGGCTGAGCAAGGAGCTAAACTCAGCCTGGAACCATCAGTAAATAAACACAGGAAAGGCAGCAAAGGCTGAAACTAGTGGTGTGATAAGCCACTCCCCAAAATAGGGCAGGGAGTGGATCACAGTACTGATATCCTGTGCCAGAGAGCAGAAGCCAAAAATGAATTGCCACACAAAACTGAAAAGCAAATAGTGAACTGTAATCTATCTGGGACAGCAGAGGGGATAGTTGGCATGCTGAATCTGCCCAAAAGAAAGGGGAGCAGGCAAAGATCTAAACTACCAGAGCTGAGCTCTCAGTAAACAAACACAGCAATAAGCCACCTCCAAAGAAGGAAGGGTAGTGGATCACAGAGATATCTTCTGAACCAGAGTGAAGCATTCAAAATTGAACTTCCCCATCTTGCTGGGAGAGGAGCTGACCAAACAGGTTAACACAGCAATCAACTGGGAAAAACAATGGCTCTGGCCACCCTCCATGACCTGGCAAAGATACTACACCTCACAATTTCAATTAAACTGGTAGACAAAAGAACAAAACACTACTCATAAGCAAATTACTTGATGATACCACTCTGAGCTTCTGCTTATATGCCAATACCAGGACTGGATGCCAGAAGAATAACTCAAGAACTTAAACTAAAACTGGAATTCTATTGTACTGAATCTGGTGTTTATTTATTTATTTATTGTTTGTTTGTTTTTTATATTAATATGGGTTTTTATTTTTATTTTTACTCCTATTTTCTTTCTGTTTTATTAACTTTACCATCACTATCTTCTTGTCCTTACTCTCACCCCTTCTCTCTCCCTCCTTCTCCTGTGCTAAAATCTATTGCTCTCCTTCCCAACAATTCTTTCTGCTCCTACTCATTCACTCTCTGCTCCTGCCCTCACATCCTCTTCCATTCTCCTCCAACCTATAACCAGACTATCCCTTCTTCCTACACACTCTACCACCTGCTGACCAACCCACTATACCAACTTTACACAACCTCAATCCTCTGCTATCTCTGACATGAGCAGTCTACACTACAACAACTGAAATACACCCAAACACACACAAGGGTCAAAAAAATCAGCAGCCCCCACAACACTTCCCCCATTCACCAAACCCACTTCACACTTCCCCTTTTAGGGCTACCCTAGCCATTTCTCCATATTTCTACAGCTAGCAAAACAAACACTAACCCCCCAAATCCCACTGTTCTTCTATACAATATATAAATAACAAGTTGGATATTGAACCTGTGAAGTAGTTATTGCTAAATTATACCTCCAGATGAGGGACAGAAATAGCACACCAACCTAGCTAACAACAAAGACAATCACAACACAAAAATTACAGGAAAAAAAGCAAATGACTAAAATAATCAACTAGACTATCAAGAACATAGTTGCACAATACCAACTGGAGCAATGGGAAGAAAAAGAAAAGATGGCAATCTCTGTCCTCAAAAAAGTAATTTAATGTAAGACTCAGAGAGAAATGAAGAAAGCTGATACTCAGTTCCTGACTCCAAGAAAACAATGATAAACAGTGATGCCCACAAAAACACCTTCAAAAAGGAAATTTTGCAAGAAATTACTGAGAATTTCATGGAGAAGATACCAGATGTGGTTAATCAAAATGTATAAGATGCACACCAAAAATTTCAAGACAGAGGGATCCAAGATGGTGACTACAGTACAGAAGTGGACAATGTGAGCTCCATAAAACAAAAATCTTGCTTAGATGCTGGAGCCACATGTGGAAGTAATAAGGCACTAAGAGTAATCTAAACTTTGACACCATGAACCTGCAGCCCTTACAAAGCTTCTCCATGCCACAGTACACTGAGAAAAGAGGAGGGCTCCTGTGCCACCAGCCACCAGCTCCAAACCTGATTGGTAGACATCTGGCAATTGTCTGTGGTATTCCCACAGTTACCCCTGGGACAAATCAACATAGTCCCCTGGACAGACTGACCACCTGCCCAGAAGAAAAAAAGCAGCTTCCTGAAATAGGGCAGGAAGTGGTCCACAAAGCTAATCTTCCATGCCAGTGAGCAATGTCCAAAGTCAAATGACAATACAAAAATGAAAAGCAATCAGCAAACCATCACAACACACTGACAGCAGGGGGGTGGCTGATGGATCACTGACATTGCCCCAGAGAAAGGGCACAAGTCAAAGAAACAAGCCCCCAGTAAACCAAAACAGCAAAAAAACCCTCCAAAGCAGGAAGACTGGTGGAAAACAGAGCCAATCTCTGGAACCTGAGGACAAGCTACACCTCACTGTGGGAGATGCTGACTAAGCATCTGCCTCTGGAATATGGGAAAAAAAAATAAATAAAACTGGTGAGATTCCCCAAACACCTGGCAAGAGTAAGACAGAGCTTCTGCTTAAATACCAAACCAAGACTGGATGCTGAAGGACTAACACCAAAATTACTAATAGTGAAATTCTATTGTTCCTAAACCTGGAATTTTTTTTTTCTTGTTTGTTTGTTTGTGTGTGTTTGCCCATCTATTTCAGCTGATTTCTTTGGTTTTTTTTCATTATTTTTGGTTTTTTATTTTGTTTTGTTTTATTCTGTGAGTTTTTCTATTGTGAGTTAGTTAATACTAAATTACACACAGACTAGGGACTAAAATACATACATTCACTAATCTAAAAAAGCAACATACCCACAAGCAAAACAAAATTAAACCAAGGGAAAGAAAACAGGTGACTGAAACCACCAACAGCCTGCCAATATCATAGTTACACAATACCTATTGGAGTGATGGGAAAATGAAAAAGAGATGGAAACCATTCTCCCCCAAAAAATAATTTAACACAGGATTCAGAGGAAATGAAGAAAATGGGTAGTTCCAGACTCTAATAAAACAAAGATAAACAACACCAAGGAATCCAATGAAGCCCAAAAACACCCTGAAATAAGAAATCCTTCAAGTAATCACTTAGAATTTCATGGAGATGTTATTAGACATGGTCAACCAAAATGTACAAGAGGCACCCAAAAATTCCAAGACACCAAAAATAAAGAATATGAGAAGACACAGAAACAATAAATTAATTCAAGGCCAGCCTAAATAAACACCAAAGGAAACACCGAGAACACTATAAAGTGAGATAAATGAATTAAAGGCAAAAATTGACAAAAACAAGGAGGAAGTGATCCATGATATGGAAAACATCAGAAAAAAGAACAAACCAGAAATATAAAACACAATGAAAGGGGGAAGGGGGAAGAAATGACCAAAACATTGTATGCATATATGAATAAAATAAATTTAAAAAAAAAAACACAATAGAAGGCTGCCCCAGGAGACTAGAACAAGCAGAAGACAAATTCCAGAACTTAAGGATGAAATGGAAATTAAAGGAAAAACTAAAGAGCTATTAGCCAAACAACTCAAGACCTGTGAAAGAAATATGCAAGAACTCACCAACTCCATCAAAGGACCAAATCTGAGAATCATGCATATTGATGAAGGAGAAGAGGTCCAGCAAAAGTGATGCATAATATATTCAATAAAACAATAACAGAAAAATTTCCAAACCTCAAGAAGTTATGCCCATTTAAGTATAGGAAGCCTCCAGGACACAAAACAGAACTGACAAAAACAGAACTTCCCCACAACATATTATCATTAAAACAACAGTCACAGAAAATAGAGAAAGAATATTGAAGGCAGTAAGACAGAAAAAATAAATAAATAAACTACAAAGGTAAACACATCAAAATCACAGCAGATCTCTGTTAAGGTTTTAACGGAAACCTTAAAAGCAAGAACATGGAGTGAGGTCTTCTAGGAAGTGAATGAAAATAACTTCAGCCCTAGGATACTCTACCCAGCAAAACGATCATTCAAAATAGGTGAGCAATAAAAGTCGTCCATGATAAGCAGAAATTAAAACAATATATGACCACAAAGCCACCACTACAAAAGAGTCTTCAAGGAATTCTGCACACAGAAAATGAAAGCAAATAAAACCATGAGAGGATAGGAAACACAAAAATACAGGAGAAGAAAAGATAAGGAAAGAGAGAGTAACATTAATTCAGCTACACACAACCTAACCCTTAAACAACAAAACCAATTTAATGACAGGAGTCACCGCATCCTATCAATACAAACAATGAATGTTAACAGACTTAACTGCCCCATCAAAAGACACCATTTGGCAAAAGGAATTAAAAAGGAAATCCAACAATCTGTTGTTTATAGGAGACCCATCTCATCAACAGAAAGAAACACTGGATTAGGGTGAAAGGCTGGAAGAAGATTTACCAAGCCAGTGGCTCCCCAAAACAGGCAGGAGTAGCAATACTAATCTCAGACAAAATAGACTTCAAACTTACATTGATCAAATGAGATAAAGGACACTCCATACTAATAAAGGAGGAAATACGCCAAAAGGAAATACCAAATATCAACCTATATACACACAACATCAGTACACACAGTTTCATCAAACATACTTTGAAGGAATTAAAAGCATATGTAGACTCCAACACACTGGTAGTGGGAGATTTTAATACCCCACTACCACATCAAATCCAACAACACATCAGAAAGATCATTCACCACAACCAAATCAGCTTCATAACAGGGATGCAGGAGTGGTTCAAGATATGCAAATCTATAAATGCAGCACATTAATAGGAGCAAAGAAAAAAACCACTTGATCATCTCAATAGATGCCGAAAAAGCCTTCAATAAGAACCACCACACTTCATGATTAAACCTCTAAGAAAACTAGGAACAGAAGGAAAGTACCTCAACATTGTAAAGGCTATATATGACAACATATATACTTAATATGTTACATATAGCCAACATCATACTTAATGGAGAAAAACTGAAACCATTTCCCCTAAAATCAGGAACAAGACAAGGGAGCCCACTCTACACACTCCTATTCAACATAGTCCTGGAATTCATAGCCAGAGCAATTAGGCAAGAAGAAAAAATAAAAGGAATACAAATAGGTAAAGAACCTGTCAAAAGATCCCTATTTGTAGATAACATGATACTATATCTTAAAGACCCAAAAATCTACCTGAAAACTCCTAGACACCATAAACAGCTACAGCAAGGTGGCAGGATACAAAGTAAACTTCCAAAAATCATAAGCTTTTCTGTACAACAACCATGAACAAACTGAGAAAGAATATATGGAAGCAATTCCATTTACAACAGCCTCAAAAAAAATCAAATACTTAAGAGTAAACTTAACAAAGGATGTGAATGACCTCTACAGGGAGAACTACAAATCCCAGAAGAAAGTGATTGAGGAAGACTACAGAAAGTAGAGAGATCTCCCATGCTCATGGATAGGTAGAATCAACATGGCAAAAGTGGCTACACCACCAAAAGCAATGTACATGTTTAATGCAATTCCCATCAAAATCCCAATGATTTTCATCACAGAGATTGAAAAATCTATGCTTAAGTTCATTTGGAAACACAAGAATCCATGAATAGCCAAAGCAATACTCAGCAAAAAGAGCAATACCAGAGGTATCACAATACCAGACTTCAAACTATATTATAAAGCAATAGCAATAAAAACAGCATGGTACTGGCACAAAAACAGATATGAAGACCAGTGGAATAGAATAGCAGACCCAGATAAGAATCCACACAACTATACCCACCTTATTTTTGATAAAGGGGCCATAAATATATGAAGGAGAAAAGACTGCCTCTTCAACAAATGCTGCTGGGAAAAGTGGTTATCCATCATCAAGAAACTAAAACTAGATCCATGTCTATCACCCTGTACTAGTATCAACTCAAAATGGATCAAGGACCTTAATATCAGACCTGACATTCTGAAGTTAGTATATTAAGGAGCAGGAAACACCCTGGAATTAATAGGTATAGGCAAGAACTTCCTCAATAGAACCCCAGCAGCCCAGCAACTAAGAGAATGAATGGACAAATGGGACTTCATAAAATTAAAAAGCTTCTGCATAACAAAAGACTTGGTCTCTAAACTGAAGAGACCACCCACAGAGTGGGAGAAAATATTTGCTAGCTATACATCAGACAAAGGAGTGATAACCAGAATATTCAGGGAACTTAAAAACTAAACTCTCCCAAAATCAATGAACCAATAAAGAAATTGGCAACTGAACTAAACAGAATTTTCTCAAAAGAAGAAATTCAAATGGCCAAAAAACACATGAAATAATGCTCACCATCTCTAGCTATAAAGGAAATGCAAATCAAAACCACACCAGGATTCCACCTCACCTCTGATAGAATAGCCATCATCAAAAACAACACCAACATGTGTTGGTGAGGATGTGGGAAAAAGGAACTCTCATACACTGCTAGTGGGAATGAAAGCTGGTGCACCCACTCTGGAAAAAAATTTGGAGGCTTCTTAAAAATCTAAACATATATCTGCCATATCATCCAGCAATCCCACTCTTAGGGATATACCCAAAGAATGTAACACAGGTTACTCCACAGGCATCTGTACACCCATGTTTATTGCACAGCTTTTTTGCAATAGCCAAGTTATGGAGATAGCCAAGATATCCTACTACTGACAAATGGATTAAGAAAATGTGGTATTTATGCACAATGGAATTTTATTCAGCCATGAAGAAAAATGAAATCTTATCATTCTCAAGTAAACGGATGGAAGTGGAGAACATCACTCTGAGCTCGGTTAGCTAGACTCAGAAGACCAAAAATTGTTTTTTTTCCCTCATATGCAGTCTTTAGATCTAAGGCAAATACAGCAATGTTGTAGGACTTGGCTTACATGACAAGGGGAGAACATATACGGGAGGTATGGGGTTAGATAGAAAACTCAAAACATGAAAGCATTTGATGTCCTCACTCCAGAGGAATCAATACAGAAGCCTTAAAGTGACAGAGGTCAAAATGAGAAGGGGATCAGGAACCAGTGTAAAGATCAGTTAGAGATGAATCAACCTGGGTTGTAACACATTTGTACATGAAAGCAATGCTAGGAATCTCTCTGTATAGCTGTCCTTATCTCAACTAGCAAAAACTCTATATCTTTCTTATTATTGCTTATTTCTACTATTCAACAGAACTAGAAAAAAGCACAGAAAAGGTTCTGCCTGGAAGGGAGGGAGGAGGAACAATGTATGCACATGTGAATAAGTGAATAATAATAATAAAAAAATAAAACGTGGTGGTATTTATACAAAATGGAATTTTACTCAGCCACAAAGAAGAATGAAGTTTTGTCATTCATATGTAAATGGATGGAACTGGAGAATATTATCTTAAGAGATGTTAGCCAGGCTCAGAAGGCAAAAAATCATATTTTCCCCCTCATATGTGATTTATAGACCTAAAACAACTGCAGTAATATTATTGGATATGGGTCACATGCTAAGGGGAGAACATGTACAGGAGGAATAGGGAAAGGGAAGGAAACCTAAAACTTCAATGTGTTTGATGTGCCCACTGTAGAGAAGAGAATAAAGTAATCTTAAACTGACAGAGGCCACTATGGGAAGGTGACCGGGACGTAGTGAAGAGGTCTGGTAGAGATGAACCAATTCTGGTTATAATATAAATGTGCATGGAAGCAATGCTAGGAACCACTCTGTATAGCTATCTTTGTCTCTAGCTAGCAAAAATGCTATTTCTTTCTTATTATATCTTACGTTTTCTCTTCAACAAAAATGGAGAAGAGGGTAGAACAGGTCCTTCCTTAAAGTGAGTGAGGAAGGTGTGGATGGAAGGAAGGGGGGAGAAATGGCCCAAACAATATATACACCTATGAATAAATGAATAAACAATAAAAAAAAGAACTTCTACACATTTCTTAGTCATTATTTCAGTGAGAAATGAGAGTGTGAGGAGTCCTATTGACTAGTTTATGCCATCAGTGCTCCTATAAGTTAATTCCTAAAGTGTGTTTTCAATATATACTAATCAGTGTATCCTGCTGAGTTAAATGTGGGGTTTGTTAGTCATGTTGCAAAATTCTTAGACTTGTTTCCCATACTAATCACATTTGGAATCATAGAAAATATGTTCTGCAAGCTTCCATTTCTTATAAAAGTTCTTTAAGTGCTGTCAGGATCATTTGGCTTATGAAATAATTCAATGAAATAAAAAATTACTTGCAAGGCCTGTCACATAGAAAATGCTAGTTTTTATTTCCTTTTGTTTTCATTTTTCTTTCCTTCCTCTCATGATCAAACAGACTCACTCAAATGTTGCATTTCCTTGTGATTTAGAAGATCAGCTCAACCAGGATTATCACTCATGAGGGTAAAACTCAATTGGGATGGCCAAAGTGGTATCTCATGTGAGCCAAATCTGAGTTTAGAAGCTATGTAGAGCTTTGATGACTCACTAAGCATGGTTCATTCATCAGAGAGAATATTATGCACTGTTATTTGAGAATTACACTACAAAATAAAAACACTGCAAAATTATTTTTAATGCTAAATGCATAATTACAATATAAAAGTTCATTAAAGAATCACATAAGTATGCAGAAATTCATAGAAAACATGACTGAAAAGAAATCTACCAAATACAGTGATAATATTTGTTGATGAGATTATGTGTTTTAATACTTATTGATAAATAAATTTCATAAAGTTGAACAATAAGTATGATTTTATGAATATTTGATACATTTTCATACTAAATAGGATTAACATTTTACAAAAGAGGTAATATAAGATGATCAAATAAAGTGCATTTTAGCAAAGTCTGGGAAAACAATGTCAAAAAATAAATATAAAATATAGTATTGATAGCTACAAATATTTGCAAATACATTATATTGTAGATATGTTCTTAAAGAGTTACACGTGTTATCTTTACTTATAAAAGTCATCCTATGACATAGTACTATTCCTTAACATTTTGGGGGAGATGAAGCAATTATGAAAAAGAAAACTCCAGAGCAAGCTATTATTAGAGTAAAATTCAAACACTAGGCAGTGTGACTCCAAGAAACTAAAATAGATAGAATAAAATTGGTGTATGTCCTTAATATGAGTCAATATTCCTAATAATTTTCCTTCAAATTGAATAAAAGCCTAACTCATGGAATTTTACCTTTCAGATTTTAGTTTCATAAAGAAATTGAGATAATCATCCACATATCTATTTATACACACATCATACACAAACACAACCATGATGGTTAATTTTTATGACTTTCTAAATGCCCTTTGTGAATAATTCATAATGAATGGCTTATTTGCTTTACAGAGAAAATATGAGTTTGTTAATCAAACCTGACTTTATTAATATGAATGCTATTTTAAGGGTCAACATTGGCCACATAGGGTACAATAGACAAGGCATTCAGAAACTAAAGATTGTAACTTGAAATATGCAAGGACAAAATAAACCAGAATGGAAAAGTTCCAATATATTCAACCGTCTATTCTAGACAACTTGAGTCTAGACATGCAAAAATCATTACGTGAAGCCTACAGCTTCTTAATTTACCTAATGTGTTTTGGAGGGATATTACATCATTAAATTCTAAGACAATTCTAGAAATGACTTCTTGCCAAAACTGGGGAAACAACACGAAGTTTGCCTTATTTTAAAGAAAGCTTGTATTTTAATTAAAGCTATCAATGCCACATAAGTTACTTTAACAAGTTACTAGTTACCACTTTACCTTGAATCCTGGTGCATATTCATACAAATACACACAAATTTCCTTTTTTATAAATTCTTGATTAAAGGAGATTTTGTATAAATAATTCTAAGGGTAGCTGATTCTCAACTATTAGGTATGCTACATTTACTTTGTGAAAAAACAATATACTTTTGGAATCTGAGGCTTGCTTCACATGTCTGAAAAAATGCAAAGATAGAAAAGGTGTCTGGTAGAGAAGAAGGTAGCACAATTTTAGTGTTCTCACCACCCAAAATGATAAGTATGTGATCTAAGTTTTAATATTAATTAGCTTTTTTCATCATACCACAAAATCCATATACTTCAAAACATCATATTATATACTTCATAAGTATACAAAGAAGTCTTCATAATGAAACTACTGTACAAGAACATATCAATATTTCTTTCTCTTATGTGACTATAACTATAACCCATCTTTCTTAATCCTTCTTTTGTCTTTGCTCTATAGTGTAGGGTGGCTACAAATAATGATTTTTAAAACAAGAAAGGACTTTCAATGTCTTTACCATAAAGAAGTGGTGTTTGAGGAGCTAGATATGCTTACTGTAATTTGAGCATTACACAATGCATGTTCATGCATTAAAATAGCACAAGGTGCCCCATAAATACATGCAATCTTATGTATTAATCAATTTATCTTGAACTAAATAAATGAGAAAAAACTTGCCTCTCTTTAGAGGCATTCTTTAAATTTTTACCAGAATCTAGCAATAACACTTTATTGAACAGTTTATTGCCTCTCGGGAATTACAAGAGTTAATAATGGTTCCAAGGGACACAGAATGAATTTATCAATTGAAAGATTTTAGAAGACAACACATTCCCAAGATACACCTCTATAGAACAGCACTTGATATTTTCACATCAAGTCAATACAGAAACATTGATATCCACTTGTTACACAAAGTATCCAAGCCCACTGAAATAGAAATACATTTTCTTTAGACAAAACTGGGGTGATTTCTCTCAAACTTCCAATCGCAGGAAATGCAGATCCTGAAGAAAATGCTGTACCTTCTAAGTCAACATTACTTTTATCTAATGTTACCTAATTCATTTCTGGTGGATCAGGTATGTTTTCAAACTATATGTTTTAAATCTTATTCCTACATTTGCCAGTTTTATTGAATAAATGTACTGTTTTGCCAAGAAGTATAAAAACTCTGAATCCAGACTTCAATGTTGTGATTTTGGTAAAAAATTTTTCTGCTTCAGGTTTTGTCATTCATAAAATAATATGTCTACTTCTATGTTTTTTTCAACAATGATGTTCAACAATTCAGATTGCTCTGTGTGTGCATGTGTGTGAGTGTGTGTGAGTGTGCATATGTGGTGACTTCTGGGTCTTATTTTCAAAGATTCAGCAAACCATTATTTAAAAGAAAAAATGATTAAATATTAAAGTAAAACATTTAAATATCCCATCATGCCATATAAAGGCATCAGAGATAATCTTGCTTTCAGCATTGTGAAAGAAATTATGTTTCTTTATTAGCCTGGTACAATACTGATACAACAGTTTTTAAAACTCTCTGTGTATATGCTCTGAACACAGAACTCAAAGAAATAATAATGAAGCATAATATATATGCTGTCTTCAGATGATCATATTTAGATTGAAGAGCAAGGAAGGAACCTTGTGAGCCTTATATATTGTCAAGTAGTGTGGAAGAGACAGGTATAATGCTGACAATAATGACATTTTAACAACACAGACGTGCATCAAATTCAGATTTCCTGGTTAAGGGAACTGAAAATTCCCCTAACTGAACTGAACTGAAAATTTCATGCATTACACAAACTAGATGATAATGTCATTTGCAATTTTTTATGTGAGAATTAAAGGGGTAAGGCATGAAAAGTGCTGGCACGTAATATTGGTGTTGGCTTGTAGTGCTCTTGACTTCTCCTGTTAGAACTTCTTTGTCTTTCTCATGTCAGTAAATAGCAGTTGCTTCTTTTCACTTACTCAGTTCTAACCTGCACTTACAGTTATCACCCTGATCACATACATCATATCCAATTCAGGAGCAAGTTATTTTATCTCCTCTGGCTTTCTTCCTATCCATTCCAACAACCTACTTTGGACCATGGCACCCTTATCTATTACCTAACTTTTCTTTCTGCTAGATTGTTCATTAAATGTATGTCTGACCAAATTATTGACTTGCTTAAATCACTCTTCCATCTTTCATCTCACATAGATGGAAAATTGAAACTCTTAAAATGCCTTCAATGATTAGGTCTCAGTATGTACCACTTAATGTACCACTTCTGTCCCAGTCAACACAGATACATTCCTGAATAAACTGAGAAAGTGCTTGACCATACTGTTTGTCTTTGTCTCTCATCTTTTTTAAAGGTTTTTGCTGTATATCTGTATTCTTTGCTTTCAGGTAACTTCTTATATGTCACACCATTAGAAAAATCTTTCCCAATCATACAATTTATGCAAATTATAAGAGTTAAAATTATATGTCCTTTACACATAATCATCACCATAACCCACCTAACACAATAAACATGAACTTGCTGGTTTATCATTTACCTTATTGTGTGAAATACAAATTTCAAAAAGGCAAGATTTGTAGCATATTTTGTTCTCTTCTGTGTTGATGAGTCTAATGAATGTCTGATAGATGATAGGAGCTTTGAATAATATCTCCTTAAGTAACAAATGAACAAATCATACAGAATTTATGTCTACAATAATGCTCTATGTGTAGGAGGAAGTCTCAGAAAGAAAAGAATTCAAGAGAGAAAAGTACCCTCTCAAGATAAATTCCAAGGAATCCAGATTTTAGAAAACTAGCCAATCAAAGATAGCACACATACACACAGACAAGTATTTAAATGTTTACTCAATACACTTACACAATCTCAGAACTTACTGAGTTAAGTTAATTGGCTTATTTTTAAAAGAACACAACACTCTCATGTGGTTATATATGCAAACATTGTATCTTCGGATTCAGCAAAAGTCAGAGATAAAAGTTTTCTTTATGGAGGAATCATTAACATATGGATAATGTTGAAGATTAATGTTCTTGATGACTATAATTTAAAAAGTATAGTATTGTTGATTTTTAGCTCATCAGAGCACTCAAGTTATCCTTTGTTTGCATTGTTTACATGCGTTTGCATAGTTTTTGCCTGGAGTACTTTTGATACTAAAGGTACTAGGGACAGGACATCAATAATTCTCTAATTATTTAACCCTTCACAATACTCTGTCACCACGGCCTTCACTTAATATTGGAGTTAAGTGATTCATTGTAGTGGAACCACTAACATGGAGAAGACTGGAAGAAAGTGATTTCAAATAGAACTACCTCCTTCCTTTCAATGCATAACTCATTGCAGGTTTCTCAAAAGTGTTCTTTACCTACATGTGCTAGATTTATTTTATACATCACACACACACACTTATTTAGCATCCCTTTCCCAACATCAGTCAAAGTGTTAGTACAGAGAAGATATGCAGTGGTTGAAATTCAGGGTGAATAGGGATGCATGCAGGTATGAATGGTCTAGAAGGTGGATGGATGAAAAATGGAATAAAGGAAGTAAGTAAAATATTTCTGGCTTTGAAATTAAAGTAGAAGAATGTGAAGTCATATCAGCATATTATCTCACTTGAATGAAAACATTATTATTAAATAGATATAACATAGTAAAGATACTTTTTTGGCTCCTAAAGGAAATTTAAAATAAGAGGAACTTTTGGCCGATAGAAAAGGTATAAACTTGGCAGCTAAACTAACTTTATTTTATTTCACTCATCTGCAACTTCATGCCTGAGTATCTTTAAATAAACTCTTTAACATGTACTAGTTTTTGAATTTTTATCTGTAAACATAGATCATAATGTTACATGATTGTTGTAATATTTGGATCCATCAAAGAATTGAAGTATATTAGGAGTTTAGTCAGTGGTCAAATAATATTATTTGGTAAGAGCATCCTGTGAAGCAAAGTGTTATCTTTAATAAACTACTTAAACTTGAATTTTGAGGTGTTATTTAAAGGCAATGTTTTATTTGGAGAAATCTGCAGAATGTCTCGTTTTATGAAAGCAAAACTCTTATAATTTCACACTTGCTGAATTGATTAAATAATGCAGCACTTTAGGGAATACAAAATGTCATGTGTCACCCAGTTCTAGGTTAAAATGTATCATGCTAGTTAAATCAGAGACTTCATAATCAGACTTGTGTTTCATTCGCTGCTCTGCCACACATACCTGTTTGACACTGGGCAAGTTAATTAACTTTCTAAGGCTCAGTGATCTCATTCATCTCCAAAATAAGGGTAAAGATGCCTACATCTTAGAATGTCTAATGTCTGAAAGGTATATTTTGCACAAAGTTCTTAACCCACCTAAATGAGTTTATACTCATTATTCTTCACAACAGACTGTGAGATAAGTGATATTATTATTTCCTTTTGTAGATGCAAACAGTTCCTGAGACTTGCCCAAGTTCCAAGTCTATGGAAAGTGAAGTCTGAATTCTCACCTAGGGAATAAGGTTCAGGAACATTCTAAACCTTCTTTGTATTGTCTTTCTCTTCTCTCTGTGGGACTATTCAGCAACCTAAAACCATTTGAGAAAGAATAGTGAACACTATTATTTCAATTTTTTGGTACCACAGAAATATAGAGTTGGTAAGTTTTCTCTCATAAGTGGAAGATAGACCCAAAAGATAAACATATACACAAGTACAAAAATGATTATGTTTATATATAATTATGGCTATCTGCACACATATATACACATCCTCACATATATAACATGTTTTTAAAAGTGGGACTGTTTGAGATTATGGGGAGGAGGGAGAGATAAAGAGAGTGCTACTGAATAATATAAGAATACATTGCTCCTGTGTAGGAAGATGGTATAATGAAATATACTGAAAACTGTTGAATTATAGAGGCTGAGGGGAAAAGGGTAAGGAAGAGTAGGAGAGGAGGTCTATCCAATTAGAGTACCATATATTTACAGGTGAAATACCATGGCAAAACCCCTTTGAACAATGAGTATACACTTAAATAATAAAGACAGTAAGTAAAACCGGTCCTATTGAAGGGTATTAGGAGGAAGAGGAGGGTGAATCGAGAGAGTAAAGTAGGGTGAATATGGTCAATGTAATTTGCATACTTGTATGAAACATAGCAGTGTAACCTATTGAACTCATTTTGAAGTTGGGTTAGGGAGATGAGGAAGAATTGATGGGTAGATGAAACTAGGCAAGTTACATTGTCAGTGTATACGGACATGTCACAATGAAAACCCCTGTACAACTAATATATGTTAATAAACATGCTTAAAAATATCCTAGGAACCATCAAAGGTCCTACATTTCTATTTTAGCTGGTGTTACCATAACTTTTAAAATAAGAATAGGCTTCTCTAATAAGAATTTGAAGCTTAGGATAATACGGGAAGCATTTCTCATAGGAAAACATTTCCAACTTCATTTTAGGATTCTTAGGAATAATATTATTTAGTACAATAAACTGCAAGTTTCACTTAACTGTTGGATTTTTATCTAGTCTATAATATGATAAAAATTAATACTGATGTGCATAATATCTATATAAAAATAGGAAGTGGCAAATTTTAAAGGGAACAAAAACAAATTTGGTTTCATGACATTTATATCTGTGGCCATGTTCTACCATTCATCAACTCTATAACTTGGTATAATGCACCTAATCTCTTTTATCCTCAGTTTTTTCATGTGAAAAATCTGAATACACACTTCACAGAATTGTAACCATCCAATGAAAGAATCCATACCAAAACAGCTTGCAAAATATTATACTGGTTCTTAGAATGATTAGTGATCAATCATTCCAATTTTAGTTTTGAATAAAAATGTTTGCCTAGGTACCAGTTCCCATGTACATCTCGCTTTGCAGATGAAATTTTGCCTGTGGAACAGTTTCCTAAAGACACATGCAACCCCAAAACTTAAAAGAAAGTGTAATCTATTTTCCCCCTGAGAGAGATTAATCTAGTATTTGATATGATGCCATGCATCTTTAAGCATAATAGATGGAATATGATTTATCTTTTTCTTAATGGCTCATTAGTATGAGAAACACGATTGAATAAACTGATTATCTTGTAGTGATCTTCTCTGAGGTGATGAAAGTGAATGCACAGCTTCTATGGCACTGGATACTCTGTTTTATCTTCACTTTTTCCACCTTTTATGAAATTGTCACTCATTTAAACTCCTATTCTTAGGATCATCAGTTCTAAATTTAGCTTGATGTGATTTCTAATCTTAATTTTCTACATTTCATCGCAGAAGAGAATATCTTAAAACAAGTGCTGGAAGATTATTAATACATAGTAAATTTGGAGTTGGAGCCAAGAATCCCTTCCAAAATAAACCACATAGGTTTTGGCACAAAAATGATTGAATAGATGGTAAATCTCCATGAAGGCTTTGATTTATTTGGCTGACTGAGGTTGTAAGAAGTCTAATTTCCAGAAAGTACTACTGCATACTGCATTCCTCAATTTTTGATAGTATCAAATGTCTAGGGAGGGAAAAATTAGTAAAGTAGTTCAGAAAATAGACAACATCATAAATTTTGTATAAAGACATAGTTCTCAGTTTTCTCAGCTAAAAAGAACCCTGAAATTTATATAGAAATCTCAGTGCCACCTGAAAGTTCTTGTTTAAAGAAGATACTAATTTGGTTTTCATATCCTGAAACAACAAAGAATATATGACTGATTTATTTTAAATATATATATGCTCTCCTTCCAAATATTTTTAGATATGTCAAACATCATTTTAACACATTTAGGTGTTTGGACTTGATATATACAAGCAATTTTCTGAAGTTCAAGACAAAAAAAACATGGAAACATTTCACTTAAAAATATATCTGTCAAGTTCCTATTACTTGGAAGAAACCTGTTTGTTGAGCCTCTGAGAATTGTCTAATATGCCTAATTACTCCTCTACACAAAGGAGAAGTATTTTTGTTTAGCCATATTTTCTATGTGTTCTTACTTTTAAATTGTGTGTTTGACCACAGAAATTATAAGCCACATTGAATGCCACATTTTGTATTCTAAACTCAGAAGGAAATAAGAGTAGGTGAGTGTGTAAGTTCTGTTACTTTTTCCTTCTACAAATCTTCAAGTTCTTCTATTATATTTTAAATGTATCTAAAAACAAAATACTATGTAGCAAATTAATTTTTGTATTAAATGTAGAATGAAGCTTCCTGTGAATAATTTCCATTAACAAATTGGCTTGGGCTGCATGAATAATCTCAAAAAGTTTGTGGATAATAACTTTTGACGAATGAGAGAAAAAAGTCTTTAGTACAGCTGACCTACAAGGGCTTTATCCTCCCTCAGGAAAAGTGACTTTACCTTCTCTTATTTTGAGCTACTCTTAATTTTTGAAAAACTTAGGAAATGAATATGTTTTATCTCAAGGTAAAAAAGTGTTGCATAATCTAAAATATAGTAGAACCAAGTATATAAAATTAGTGAAGTGTGAGTCTTTGCATTTCACAGATACTAATCCATTGTTCATTTTCTAAATAATGCAGATATATCTAATTTCCTGTATTTTAGACATTCACTTGATGAAAAATAGTAGTGTTAGAAGTTTTTAATGATGATGGGTTAATTGTAGGTATAGCAAAATCTGTCTTTGACTGATCAAATTTGGTTCAAAATATCTTTAGTGGTCTCTGCAGAACATATTTTTTGGTCCTATTTTGTTTGATTTATTTGTTGTCCATCAAATCCAAGGGTAAAGTGATGAAAGAAAAGAGGCAAATTGAATTGCCTATTATTATTCTAATCATGGTCTCTTTCCTTTCAGAACTCAAGTACACTGAATTCAAAACATATTATAACATCACCACCCCGCTGGAGAGAGAGAAAGAGAGAAAGAGACAGACAGACAAACAGATACAGAAATAACTGGAAAAAATTTAAACTAAAGAATATATTCTAAGTATGCTTTATTTATTTAGTAGAATAAATATAATATTAGCTCAGATTTATTTTATTGTAACCAAATTTTTAAAAGATTTGAAATATTAATTGGATTAGTGTTTACAGACTTCATAGACTTATAAAGATAAAGCTACCAGAGGTGACTGCTTAAGTTACAGGGAAGTCTAAAAAATCCTCCCTACTTTTAATTTCAATTAGTATAATATCAACAGTGATTTTTACAACAAAGAAATTCTTGTGCTGATTTGCATTAACCTCTTCCAGATTAATATCCCTCAAATCCAGCTACTGTCATCCCAGCATTTCTCTGCTCACTTTCAGAGATTGCAGTATAGGCTAAACAGGCTTAAAATAGCATGTTCTTAAAACCTTTAGTGATGTTACCTCAATTTATCATTTCATTCCAATTTAACATTATGTCTTTTTCATATACTTTTCAGCCAGATGAAAATACTTGCCATTTTAAAAATATATTTTTGTGTGTCTGCATACTGGTACTTTCATATGATCTTCCATATTATATATACTTCATTGCTTAGCTCAACTCTCCCTTGTAGTTAATTTTTCTTGTTCATTATCAGAACAGAAATAATCAACAACTTTTCTGAAGTGTATTAGGACTTAAATTCTCACAAATGTCATGACTGTGTGTGGATGGGTTTGTGTGGAGAGGGGAAGAGAGAGAGAGTGTGAGTGAGAGAGTAAGAGAGAGAGTGAGAAAGAGAGAGAGAACGGAAACAGTATGAACAGTGTTCATAATCTATACAAACTGTTACTGATTTATAGAACACATTTATGTATCCTTGACCAACCCCACTCGTAGATGAGCACCATGAACACAGGCATACAATCAATACTGAGTGAAGTAAAAAATTAGTTACAAACATATAAACTTTTAACAAAAAAAACTTTACATGTTGGCATGTTTGCTCTTGATTTAAAGTGAATGGTTGTTAAATCATTGCAACCTGATTTAGTGATTATGTATGAATATCTATATTGTGTACTGAGTAAAAAACAGGATTGCATCCTCTTTAAAATGCTACATTTGAAATCAGGGTTTAAATACTAGCTATTCGCCAAAATCTGTGAATATTTTTGTGCACATTATTCAAACTCTGCTTTTGATGTCCTCATTTAGGAAATTGGGTTGATAAACTGGGGATGTAGCTTGGTGGAAGAGAACTTGCCTATCATGTGCAAGGTTCTGGGTTTGATATTCAGCACCTCAGAAGAGAATGTGGTGGTGATGTCACAATTCACTTTAAAAGTCACATTTTTTAATGGATATTAGGATTAGGTGAGACAATATACTTACCAGCTTTAGGCTTCTGACTAGTATAATAGCACAATATTGACAAATATTAACTGTTATTATTACCATACATTTATATTGTTTAACTGCATGTGTTTTCCATGATTTAAATGAAATTATAATTATTTGCATTGATGTATTTGTGATCAAAATGTTTGTACTAATGTCCTCATTCTTATTTGTAGCCAAAATGCACATTTAAAAATCTATAAACACTAAAGCAGCTGCTGTAAAGAATTTAAGTTAATGCAAAATTTAATCATAAGCAAATATGTTTTATTAGTAAGCATTCTAAGTGGGACACATACACACACAACACCTGTGTGCAAACACAGACACTCACACATATGCATGCACTCATACAGTTAAAGACAATAATTAGCAGCTAAATGCACAAAGTGCTAGAGTGGTACAGAAAATATCAGCCCAAAGATGTATTTGAAAACTGCTCACAAAGTTACAGATGTTTTCAGGTTATGTGAACACACCAAGCGCTGTGTGCTGTGGATCATAACACTTTTTTTCCCAGCTGTGTCCCCACACTCAGTGACATGTCAGGAGAGACAACACCTGTGTCCTCCACAGAACATTCAGCACTTGAGCCATTCCTGACACGAGAAGCCTTGCTATTGTGACAGCTCTTCAGAAACTAAAATTATAATCAATTACCTATCTTAAATTAAAAGATAACTAAGATGTCCTTGCGATACACACTTACTAATCTCAATTTTGTCACCCCAGTACATTTTCTCATCTCCAACTCCTTTTCTAACCTCTCAGAACTTTTCATGTCCTTTGTTGCTGTTTGCTGGTTACAGATGATGTTTCTTCAGAACTTCCTTAAGGTAACTCTGTGGAAACTCATGTCATCTGGTTATGCCACAAACTATTTCTAAAGTTTGCAGTTATATAAAATGTTCACTTAATTCTTAATGCTCCAGTCATCCTTCTTCTCATTACTGCTAATAATTGTTGTCTAATATGTGATCTTCAACATTTATTGATTGGTAGGTCTATGACGCTTGATGTTTTGGATCTTTGGCAATCTCTTTTTAAATATTTTTCTTGTCATCATTCATCTTATAGCAACAGCCTAGACATTTTTACTCCCCAATGTTATGACATCAAAAAAACCCCTAATTTAAAGCACAACCTTTTATTGTCACCTCCTATGATTTCAACTATTTTGCTTGACACACTTGTCAGGAAAGTCTTGATTACTCTGCATCTTGCAATCTACTGACTGTCACTTTCTGAATCTCGATCACCATTCTCAGATCTGCACTTTAGTCTGCATGAAGCTTGCATTCTGCAGCCATCACATCATGTAATTTCTCCCTTCCTTCATTCAAAACGCATAATTCACTGTCCTTCTGTATTACCCACTTGGACAAAACCCAACTATAATTACATAAAAAAATTCCACCTAATGTGCAGAAATAAGCAAAGATGCTAACCTGCTTTTCTTTAAATTTTATGGCTATAAATCTGGCAAACATGCTTAAAGGAACTTGTCAATAACACTTTTTTGTTGGTAATTAATTTTTCTAGCATCTGATAAAATAATTTTATACACTCTAATTTCAAGGAGAAATTCTAGGGTTGATTTGGTTATAGTTGTGGAGAAATATTTTCTCCTATATTTTTGGGTTACAGTTTCTACTTAATATTTTGGAAGATTGAATTGTTTATGACTTTTATTTTCTAATACTGAGCATTTCTAGGCCATTGCTAATATCATTCATTCATGCATTTTCTTTCTGAACCACTTTGTCCACTATTTGCCTCTCTCTGTTTCTCTCTCCCTCTCTCTCTCTCTCTCTCTCCTCTCAGAACAAAAGAACATATTTGTTCAGAACATCATCTTGATTGAATCTCATTCTTACTATTCTAAACATGCTTTGGACATAGTTATCTGCATGAAAATAATGCTACAATCTACCTATTGTGCTTTGATGTTTTCCTTTTCAGGTCTTGTTTGTTTTGCCTAACTTCTTAGGTATTTCCAACCACTTAAACACTGCTGAAGCAGAGGCAAAAATCCCCATGTCCTTCCCAAACTTGATTGCTATTGAAACAAAACAAAAAAAAGCATAGATTTTAATAATGATAGCATGACTACCTATTTGTCCATTCCAGCCACCCAGTGCAAGCAACAGCACTGAAGCCTCCTCTAGATCATGCTCAGTTTTTACAGTACATCAAACCCAGGCCACTATCCTGCACTGTGTCCTTTTTCCTAGATTATGGAAACGCCCTCCTAATTGAGTTTCCTGCTTCCAGTCTTTCTTAACACTGGTCCAGTTTCTAGATGAGTTAGAAAGACTAGTCTAAATATGAAACTCCTATAAGTTTAAAATTCTACTTAGCAACTTCAAGGAATTTTTAATTCTCTTATACTAATGTCCACATGACAAGTATTATTGATTGTCTAATCAGCATGTCTTTATCTCATTTTTCCTACAATACCTTTCAGTACATCCACTGAAAATCTCAAGCATCTCTTTTTATCAGATGTTTGCAGTTTGAAAATAAGCAAATAACTCAATCCTAGCCAACTGAACCAGAAGTATGACCTACTAGATAGATTCTTGCATTTATAACAAAATAAGAGATAAGTCAAGATTATTATATTAGCTCCTATTGCCCTTCCAGTTTTTGTCCTTGTTTCTCTTCTTTCTATTTTTTTTAATGGCACTCATTCAAAAAGTCCTTTAAAAGGAAATCTAATCACAAAACTTTTCCACTCACAACCTCTTATTTGGCATACTACGTCACTCTAAATAAGCTTATGCCCACACAATAGTTTAAAAATTCTACCTGCATAAACCTGATAACATAGCATATCTAGGTGGTGTAAATCAGTATGGTATAGAACCATATGAGGTTGCTAACGAAATTAGTTGAGATTGTTCACAAAGACATTCCCTTAACAAGTCTCTTTGACAAAACAAAGCTTTGTTTTTACAAAGCACTTTCTCTTTAGTGATCTCAATAACTTCTGTAATTTATCAGATAATATGTATTCATAGATGGTGTCAGAAAAAAAAAGTTGATTTTCCCCAAAGGATAATTAGAGGCTAGAAAATTATTGACCCAACTAAAATCAAATGTTTAGTCAAAAAGATGCCCTAAATACTTTATTCATTTGAATCCATAATTTTTATCCTAGATTATGAAAAATTAGTTTAGTGCAGGTGTTTTAACAATTTCATTCTTACATAAAGAATCCTCAGGTGTTTACAGTAGAAATAATTTTAATTTTTATTCCCATAAATATGAAGTGTATTTATTTTTGAAATTATATCTCATTCTCAGTATTATTTGTGCAAGATTGTGTGAGATCAATGTTAACAATATAAATAAATATTTGAAGCACACTGAGTGCCATCCACACAACCAAATCTGAGGCGGTAGATAGAAGGGAAATAAGGAATGATGAATTAACAACTGACTTCTCCATTTCTCCTTAGGCAGCCACTGGACTCAATGGCTGTTGTGGGATGGAAAAGATAAGTGTACTCTCCAGACTGACTTTCACTAGGTTGCAGATATTGAACTGGATATCACAATGATAACATTAAGAGTGCTTGAAAACAACCCAGGCCTGCAAGATTAGAAGAACTTAAAGTGCTTTCTTTCTGGAGGAAGACAATATGAATGATAACCAGTAAAAAATGTCCCTGAAAATTTATTTGTTAAAAATCTCCCACATTCCATCAGAATTAACCTAACAGTTTGAAGTTACTTAATCAGAACTTTAAAAAAATTGTGATTCAAGTTGCTCTCAGAAAAAAGAATGAGATCGAAGATTTCAGCACAGACATGAATTTATAAAGAAAAAAATGAAAGTGTATGTAATTAGAAAACACAGTAACTGAATCTAAGAACAGATTTGATGAGAATTAGTGAAATGGAAGCCAGGTTAAGTGAAAATATCCAAACTGAAGATTTTTGTTTGCTTCATTCACAACTATAAATACAGAAAGTAGGGTCATTCTCGAACATATTAGGCATAGGGCATGACAAGAGTACTTGTGATTACCAGTACTCTTACTTTGACTACACCACTACTACCCCAATATTAAAATAATCTGTTCACAAAACAGAAACACCCAATATGTGATGAAAATGGTTGTAAGTACTAATCTACCAATCCTTTTGACTCTTAATCAAGTTTTTAGAGGACAATAATATCATATTCATTTGATAGGTGAGAATCTACAACTCAAAAAAAGTAACTTTCTTGGAGTGACATAGTAACTGAATACTAAATTGAAATTCTGTTCTCTTCTTCTTTTGGTGGTACTGGGGTTTGTACTCAGGGCCTCACACTTGCTAGGCAGGCGCTCTACTGCTTTAGCCACTCCGCTACTCAAATTAATTAGTTTTTGGAATAAACCCAGCATCTTGTATATATTAGGCAAGCATTTTATTTATTTATTTTAATTGTTTATTCATTTATTCATATGTGTATACATTGTTTGGACCATCTTTCGCCCCCTGCCCTCTCATCCTCCCCACCCACCTTGCTGTAGGCATAACCTGTTCTTCTCTCTTCTCCAATTTTGTTGAAGAAAAAACATAAGAGATAAAAAGAAAGACATAGCATTTGTGCTAGCTTGACATAAAGATAGCTATACCCAGAGATTCTTAGCATTGCTTCCATGCACATTTATATTACAACCAGAATTGGTTCAGCTCTACCAGACCTCTTCACTATTTCCCATAGTAGCCTCTGTCAGTTTAAGATTACTTTACTCACTCCTCTACAGTGGGCACATCAAATACTTTCGAATTTTAGGTTTCCTTCCCTTTTCTTATTCCTCCTGTACATGTACTCCCCTTAGTGTGTGACCCATGTCCAATAATATTACTGCTTTTATTTGGGGTCTATAATCTCCATATGGGGAGAACATACGATTTTTGGCCCTCTGAGTCTGGCTAACTTCCCTTAAGATGATTTTTTCCAATTCCATCTACTTACAAATGACAAAATTTCATTCTTCTTTGTGGCTGAGTAAAATTCCATTCTGTATAAATACCACATTTTCTTAATCCATTTGTCAGTAGTGGGGCATCTTGGCTGCTTCCATAATCTGGGTATTGTGAATAGTGCTGCAATAAACATGGGTGTGCAGGTGCCTTTGGAATAAGCTGAGTTGCATTCCTTTGGGTATATCCCAGGAGTAATATTGCTCTATCATATGGTAGATCTATGTTTAGTTTTTTAAGAAGTCTCCATCTTGTTTTCCAAAGTGATTGTACTAGCTTCCATTCCCACCAGCAGTGTATGAGGGTTCCTTTTCCCTGCATTTAGGCAAGCATTTAACTATTGAGCTATACCACTAAGTCCTCAACTCCCACTTTTTTTTTTTTTTGGTGGTACTGGGGTTTGAACTCAGGGCTTCATGCTTGCTAGGCAGGCACTCTACCACTTGAGCTACTCCACCAGCTAGAAGCTCTTAATCCATACTGCATTAATCCTTAAAAGTTGAGTGCTGAAAACTTATTTTTTATGTAAACAGAGATAGTAGTTTTTATTGTATTTCTCATTAGTTTATTTTTATTGTTTACAACTTTTTTCCTTTCATTTTATCGTTTTTACATTTATTTACATGTGTAGACATTGTTTGTGCCCCCTTCCCCCAGCCTTCCCAACCCCTCCACCCTGCCTGCTTCCACGCAGAACCTGGTAACAAGTAAAGAAGGAATAAAGGAGAGAAAGTAGGGGAAAGGGAAGGACACATATCATTCCTTGTGGAATCAAACTCCTTTCTGAATTTTATTTTTAAACTTTTCTATTTTCTGTGGACAATTTGTTGAAGGAACCATTCCTACAAAAGTTTCTTAAAATTTTCATAATTTTCATTTCATATTAGTTTAGGGTAAAGAGAGGAACACATGGCACCTGAGCTGTCCTTGTAACTTTGCCATTTGTGATATCATGTGTCATATCCTAACTTCTAGGATTACAGTTACAAAGAACTTAATGCTAAATTACACTCTGGATATTCACAATACAAATAGACTTGTTTGTAAGGTTAGCAGATTAATGAGCTAAAGTTGAGAAAGCATTTCAAATGAAAGGAAGACATTCTAGAGTCACTACAGATTTCATTAAAAATAAGCACAAAGTTATTTTGAAATCAAGTCAAATATGCAAGGAGCTTAAGAAGAGATAATATTTTTATGGTTCCTAGCATCGCAAATTTTATTGAATTTATAATTTCAATGTTAAAAGTTCACTGGCAATATAATTTGTATTTATACATTTTTAACTCTGAAAATACTATTCTTTAAAATATTTCATAGGAAGATTTAAAATTATGAGCTAATAGAAGAATGCAAGGAACCATGAAAATTATTTACATACTATTAGATACTACAGAGTGTCTTAAATTAGACACCCTAATTGAGTAATGCTCAGAAAGAAAAAACAGAGGCTTTCAACTGCTTGCAACTCAATCAGGTTCTTTGATGCCTCCCTCATAAAACCACATTTTATATCTTTTGAACTCTTAAGACATGCCTTCTCTTTTTATTGATCTTCCCAAAAGTATCTGCTCACTCTTCACTTTTAATAATTGTCCGATATGTACCCTTAATAATAGAAAGAGTAGAGATGCTCTTAGTAAAGTGCTTATAAAAGTTGCCTTTAACTTAACAAATGGAAATCATGCTCCTTGTATTAGATACTCTTAACTCATTTAAAGTAAGTTTTCTGAAACAGTTTATATAGGAATATATAATCAAATGAAAATGAGTCACTGTATTATAAATCCAATTAAAGCTAAATGTATGCATGTATTACTTAATGCTTATCAAAGCAGAAATTAGAGGAAAAAATTAAAGAATGAAAGCATTTTCTCCTTTTTTTGAGAACTTTTCTTTATTATTGTTGTTCTGGGTGGGGTACATTGTAGCATTTACAAAGGTTCTTACAATATAACAAACAGAGTATCAAAAGTTTAATTATGCACAGATATTTAAAATTAAAATAATTTAATTCAAATTTCAATCTACTCAATGTATTCATTTCAGGTTTTTGTCATATTAATCATTGTTTATATTTTTGTATATCTACAAATCTTCAGATCAGAAGAAGTGACAGAAAATGGTCCTAGTTATTCTTTGCTTATCTAAACATGAAACCCAATAGAAAATAATCAGGACTGAATAGCTATTTAAATTTGATGATTTACTAAGATTTTCCTCAATTAGATCATCCCTTTAGCAAAAATTTTTGAGAGTCTGCTATATTTCAGGCAGACTTTAGAAAATGCAGGTATAGCATTAAATAAGAAAAAATCTCTTCCTTCACAGAGTTTACATTTTCTAAAGGAAAAAAAACATAAAAACCTGATTGTTATGATTTTTATGATATGATTTTTATGATTTTTATTACATAAAAGGGTAATACGTAAGCATGAGAGTTGAGTAGGTGACTAAGTTTAATGGAATGGTCTGGAAATCTTGCAGATTAATAACCTATAAGCAGGTAAGACAGTCGAACCAAAGCTTGTGAACAGGTGGTGGCAAATATCTTAGCAGAGGAACAGCAGGAGCTATACCCAACAGAGCTCTGTGTTTAAGAGAAACAAAGTCAATGTGACTGGATTACAGAAAGACAGCTGTGTAAAGAATGGCTCACAGAAGAAAGGCAGCAGCTACACTGTTTGCAGAACTATTGACATAGTACAGGGGAGAAATGATGACACATGCTCCAGATGGTAATAGTAGGGATGGAGCAAAGTAATTGGCATTCAGAGCAAATTAATTTGTTGATTTTTAAGTCTTTAATTAAATTGAACCTCTGCAAGTATTTGCTGCTGATATTACATTTTCAGATTCTGGTATGTCTCTTCAATTAGTTTTGATTCTTAATTAATATAATTTATTTGTTTTTCATTTAAGCTAGCAACACTTACCAGTTTGGAAGGAAAATCTCATCTAGATCTTAATACATTTTCAAATCTGAGACTATCGATATTTTAACTTCTCAGGTATGGTAATAGAAGAGGAGGAATGTAATTTAAAAATAATTTTCTTCCATGTAAATTAAGAATGGTGAGTTTGGCAGATCTTCAAGTATTAGAAGTCAATATGCTGAGTAAGTTCTTTTGATAAAAAGAGTGCAACTTGAAATATGTCCAAAAGTGTTACTTGAAAATTTTAAGGTTTTTTTCGTGAACAAAGATTTTTAAATATATCATAAAATGTTCTATCATGAGAACTTTAGCAGGAGACAGTTTTAATGGAAAACATTTTATGCATCGTATTATTGTATAAAATTCTAGTTTAATTTACATATCAATGGCCCTTTCTAAATTCCAATTTTCAAATACATAATTTTACTCTGAATATGAAAGAAAAATGCATGTGTACAAAGTAAAATTGCATATATTTTTAATGCAAAAAAGCTTAAGTATGTGTTTGGAGTTGCAAAACAAACTTCTGGTCTTTCCTTCCTCTAGCTGTTTCTTGGAGGCAGAACTTTTTTCAAGTCTTACTAAACAGCAATTTTTTTATTATTATTATTTTTAGCTCAAACCTGTAGTGCCTACAATAATAAAAATAAAATGAATAGCAGAATGCCAGTATGTTAAAGTACATGCTGATATCTTCAACCAGATTTCAATGTGGTCTGTATTTTTGAACTCACGCCAACCTACTTTATGTGACTTTCTTGTTCAGTCTAATCAAACTGATTTGGAGGGAACAAGGTGAATTTTAAGTTAGTGAATTGGGCCATTTATTAATCAGTTGTAACTCTAACTATTTTGCTGTCTTTTATAGACCTGAACTTATGTTTTACCTCCATTATTACACCTTTTTTTGACTGTTCTATTCTATCAGTAGTATCTCTTCTTTTGCCTTATCATATTTATCCTCTAAGATTCATGAAGTTCCTTGTACAAAATTACATGACAGAATAGGAAATGACCAGGTCTTAAATACCCCCTTGCTTTTTGATTTTGCACTTCCTACATAATTCATCTGCTAATGGTCCCTATATCTTCATTAGAACAAAAGTTGTTTATTCATTTGTTTTCAGCTCAAAGCCCAGAATAGCATAAGCATTTAATAAACAAATGATGAATTATATCTTTCACTATGCAGGTGGAATTTAAATTTCTTCAAAATTCCCATTATTCTGTCTGTTAGTCTTTTTAGTCAAAGTTTCTCCCATCTTTGAATCTTTTCAGTTTTCTCAGTTTGTTCTACGTTTTTATTGACTTTAATCTGTGGAAATAAAAAATAGGAAAGAAAGAATGTAAATTTACTTGGGACATTTCCTAATTTTGTTGCATCAGCTGGAAAAGATCAAATGCAAATGCAAAAATGCTTCTCAAAATGGCTTGTATAATCTTGTTAATTTCTGACTGGTAAAAACATACTTCTTGCACAGAAAGCAGCAGTAAAGATTTTGGGAGCCAAAAGGCAGTGACTGTGCCTTCCCTTGCCAACTTGTGTTTGTGTATTTGGAACCAAGAGCTAAGATACTTTCTCTTTTCATCAAAAAAAGCTCAACTTTTTAATGCAGGCAATTGGTTTAATTCAAAGCACAATTGTTAAACATGGCTTGTCCATAATGTCTTGAAACATTTCATCAAGTTCTTTAAAGATACAGTATTTTTTAAAGGATTAATGCACTTTACACCTGCTAAAAGAAAGTTTAGGAAAAACCCCCACTAATCAAAAACAAAACAAGTCTGCACATTGTGGTACACACCTGTAATTCCAGCTACTTGTTAGAGATCAGGCATATCTCAGTTCGAGGCTACCCAGGAAAAAAAGCAGAAGATTCTATCTGAAAAATAGCTTCATGCCTATAATCCTAGCTACTCAGGAGGCAGAGATAGGATGATTACAGTTAGAAGTTATTCCCCAATGACCAGGAACTAGAGAAAAGGTTAGATCAAAAAGAATTAACCTAGAAGGTAACACCCACGCACAGGAAATCAATGTGAGTCAATGCCCTGTATAGCTATCCTTATCTCAACCAGCAAAAACCCTTGTTCCTTCCTATTATGGCTTATACTCTCTCTACAACAAAATTAGAAATAAGGGCAAAATAGTTTCTGCTGGGTATTGAGGGGGTGGGGGGGAGAGGGAGGGGGCGGAGTGGGAGGTAAAAGAGGGGGTGGGGGCAGGGGGGAGAAATGACCCAAGCCTTGTATGAATATATGAATAATTAAAAAAAAAGAAGTTATCCCCCAAGAAATAATTCCTGAGACCTTATCTCAAAAATACCCACACAAAACAGGGATGGTAGAGTGTCTCAAGTGCTAGACCCCCAAATTCAAGCCCCAGTGATGCAAATAAAAACAAAGCTAAAGGAAAAAAACGACTGGAGGCTCAAGTGGTAGAGCACCTGCTAACAAGCATAAGGCCTCAAAAAGCATCAAGAAGTAATCAGTATAGAAATATAATTCCCAGACTACATACCAAATTCTTGTGATCCATCCATGCTATAATAATAAACATGAGTGCATTGTAAATATGTGATAAGTGTACCTTGATCAGCTAAGAATAAGACATTTTAACACTGGAATATATTTATAGTGCATAATTTTAATAACTATCTGTCATCGTCTGGGACCAATCATAATAATTGTGCCTAACTCAGAAATGTACTTTAGGGTCTCATGTTTACAAGCACACTGTGTGACACACAAGTCTACAATGTCACCCCAAATGTACTTTAGCCATGTGGTTGTCCTGATGTACAAAAGAGAGATTACAAGGACCTGTCTCCCTCTTTCTCTGTGTGTATGGGTATACATACACATATACATGCATATATATCTGACCAAATGTCCTGCTTATATTATAAACTAGGAGAAAGTAGGTGATAGAGCTTCTATTTATTATTTTCAAATGTTTTCTTTAAAAGTAACTTGTATAAATTAAATTGCATTCAAATATTATTCAGCACATTGTTATTTTAGTAAAGGAGTAAGCAATAAAAATACAAAATAATTGAATCAGAATGCAAATGCAGTTATAAATGGCTGAAATTCTTTAAATATAACTATTAATACATTTGCCCAAATATTTTATGTTTCATAATTAATGTTTACTATACTTTATTACCTTTTACCACACAAGAATCCTTTTTTTTCTCTCAACTTAACATTTTGAGATAAATAATTTTAAGGAAAAACCTAGACTTGTGTTGGAATAAATCACTGAAACTTCAAACAAATGAAATTGAAGCAAAGAAATTAGGTTCTTTGAAGTTAAGAATACAGTTTTTGTGAATATGAAAGCCTCTGAGACTATGTATCACATTTTTTTCTCTTATATCTGAATGATCACAAGAAAGTTCAGAAATTAACTTGCTTTTTTTTTTTTGGAGATCTACAGAAAGACTAAGTAAAAGTTTACTCCATACTCAATATAAATAAATCATTACATTATGAAAAACACTTCATATTTCATTTAGCAAATCTTTATTTCTCCCCATATAAAAAGGAAGTTTTATATTTTTCCTTTTAATAGTTTAAAATTATCTATAGTAGCCTAATATTTAATGATAGATTAATATATTCAATAAATAATTGAAAGGCAAGATGAATATGATTTTAAGAATACATGCTATTTTTCTGTATTATCAAATGTTTGTGAGAAATTGATTTACATATTAAGAAAAATGAACTGGATCAATAGCATCAATGGAGCTGTGAGAAATACACATTATTGTGACTGTTTAACTGTTGAGCCAGAAACTCTGGGGCAAGTACCAGCAATATGTCTTGAAGTCAGGTTGTTTTGTCATGTGTGACTGTTCCTGTAATGTGAATATTCTCACTCTAATCAATTTCAAGGTACAAGATTCAGGTCACTGAAACCAGAGTTGGGTAGTGAAATTTATCTTTGCCTTCAGGTGACTCTATTCATATGTCACACTCTTGCCTTACTTCTGGACAAATTGAAAGTTAATTATTTTTGTTGTTGTTACTGCTACAGTTGGGATAATGTTGTACTACTCTGTTTCTTACCTCTTTTAGTTAATTTATGTGCAAATACTATGATTCTTTATACTGAAATATTTGATGCAGTTTAATCAATGCAATTTCATTGCAACTTGACAGGTCTTCAATATGTAATTCGTTAACATCATTATTGATTTTATTAGTGGATATATCTGACTTAAAATGTATAGTGAACATTCTCACCAGTTCTTCAAATAACTCTTTCCCCCTTAAATAATTGTTGTAGAAGGAATGGAGACAAAAAGCATAACACTTCATCTGGCTTTTGCCCACTTCTTGAGTAACGTTAACATTTTTCTTAGAAGTAGTTCAGTCCATTTTGGTTTTACTGCTTTCTGCAAATACTACATCTATCTTATAGTTCAAATTGCTCCAGAATATTCCCTTTTCTATATTTCATCCTAATATTCCCAGCTGCAAAGTACCATGTCCAAAATAAATAATTCCACTTTGCTGTGACATTTTCCCTATTCAAGTATTTGTACAAATTAACCTGTTCCCCCTTTAGCATAGTTGTAAATACATATTCCCTTTAATCTTTCCTGATATGACAGCCCTGTAATCAATTTTAGTTCCTTCATTTCAGAGTTTAATTCAATATGTTCTATAATTTAGCTCATATGAGTTAGCTGACCACTGTGAATATAATGTTTTTTTTGTTTTGTCTGTATTGAAAGGTTTGGGGCACACTTAGAAAACCACTCACTACTGTAAATGCATAGTAAAGATTAACCTGAAAGGCATTGATTTTATTTTGATGTATATTCTGCAGCTCATTGGTGTTTGAACACTTTACCTCCTGTGTTCCCCCAAGCAATAATACATTTTTCTGTCCTCTGAAGAATTAATGAAGCTTCCTATATCCATCATCTTTGAGTAAAATCAATAAATCCCAGGTTTTAAAGGCTGCTGTAATGCTTGTCAGAGCTATTGGCAATCACTGGAGTTGGTGGCCTATGATGATCTAGAAACGGAGAGGCAGACACAAGGAAGCTTATAAGATTTATAAGCATTTTATTGTATAAACAGATAATTAGAAATGTTCATTGATACTTTATAGCCTAGATCACAAAAAAATAAGAATCATAATATCCAGTAGCAAACACTTCCTGATTCCTGTGTCTTTTTAAAAGATACTTGAAACTCTTTCATTTTTGTGTATTTTAATATTAAGACACAGAGCAGTCCCTTTATTTTTTTCCTTTCTTTATTTATTAGAGTATTATAGTTGTACAGGGGATACATTGTGACATTTACTGTATACCTTAACTAGATTCATCCCCTCCATCATTCCACTTCATCCCCTTTCTTCCCTTTCCCAAAACATTTCAACAACTCTCATTGCTGCATATTCATACATGAATACACATTTACCCTCTTTCACCCTTCCCTTAACACCCTCCCCCCTCCCACCGTACCAGGTGGGACAGGACAAATGTTACCTTCCTTTCCTTTTTTTTAAAAAGTTGTTTTTTTTTTATGATGGTTATATAAGGAGTTTCATTGTGACATTTTCATATGTCACAAATTGGTTCATCCCCTGCATTATTTTCCTTTCTACCTTTGTACTCTTCTCATGGTGATTTTAACAGGTTTGCATGTTCCATATTCACATTTGTATAGAAAGTACATCAACCACATTCACCTTTCTTATTTTTTTCTCCTCCTCCCATTGTTGCCCTTCCCTTAGTGTGACATGTTTCACATTCTTGTCTTTCATTATTTAGGTGCATGTTCATTGTTCAGTTTTATCTTTCTATTTTGCCTGCACATGCATTGTGCTTAATTTAACCTAACCCTCCACTGCACTTCCTTGTCCTTTTCTCCCATCCTGTGTTGTTAAACAGTTGTTAGAGCATTTTGATGTTTCTTGTTCCTACACAGATGTGATGTATTTCATTATTATTCTTTCTTTCTTTTTCTTCTTCTTTTTCTTTTCTCTCTCTCTCTCTCTCTCTCTCTCTCTCTCTCTCTCTCTCTCTCTCTCTCTCTCTCTCTCTCTCTCCTTTCCCCATTAGTCTCCTCTACAAGTCCCACTTTTGGGTAAATATTTTGTATATATTTATATTATATATGATATTGCTTGTCTTTGTATTGAACCTAAGGAAATAAAACAGAAATTGGTAGACAGAACCTCAGAATGAAATAGAGATCTGAAAATATTTCAGTCAATTCTATGGAAATTGCTGGAATAAAGATTCCCTGTTAAGGGAGTTATGCTTTACCAGGATGGTTACTTTCAGATTCAAGTGTCAAGTGAGTACCAGATGTAAAAGATGGTCATTATGGTCACTGGACCTGTTCAATAGAATGCCAAGATATCTTCAACTTTTGCTGGGACTTGATGAAAAATGGCTTCCATGTCAACCAATGTACCATTCAGAATGTGTAGTTATGGTATAATGCTCCTAAAACTTATGCATGTTTACCAGAAATTTTCGCCCACTTCATCATGGAAAATAATGTAAAATAGAGGATTGTTTTTCCTGAGAAGTCTGGTGAGAAATAAAAGGAAAAGAATAAGAAATTCTAATTGCTCCCACATAGCTTTGACATTTGGATGCCTAAAATACATATTAATGGTTTAGGTTCATAAGTGATTACAAGGTTTATAGTCAAGCTACTGGTGTCCATGGATTTAATGATTTCTAGTGAAACCCACATCTCTTCTGAATGTTATCAGATTTATTCAGATCTTGTGCAAAGATCTACATGGTACTATTCTCCATTCTATAAGAACACAAAGTAATTTTTTATTATTTTATTTTCATTTGGGTTTAGTTTTATTTGTTACATTGAATTATTATGCATGTAAATATTATTCCACTTTAAGTGTGAAATTAAATAGATTCTGACAAAATATATGTAGTCAGGTAACTAAGATAATCAAAATATATAACATTTTTTATCAGTGAACCATATCTTCATTTCCTTTCGAAGCTGAATCACACTGCCCCATACTAGTTCCAAGCAACAACTAATCTAGTTTTTTTATCATTATAGATGTTTCCAAAATTTCATATAAAAGGGACAATATGTAACCTATTATGTCCAGCATCTCACACTTACTTTTAAGTTGCTGAGATTCATCCATGCTGATGTATTTATTTTTATTTTTATCTGATTTTAAAATAAATTTTTATCAATACCAAAATATGTTTACTCGTTTGCCAGAAGGTACATCACCTTCTAAGTATTAAAAATAAATTTGCTATGAAAATTCATGAACAAACCTTTGTGTAGATATATGTTTTCATTTATCATGAGAAAATGCCAGTGAGGATTCATGGGTTAAATGATAAATACATATCTATGTTTACAATAAAATGACAAGCTGGGTGCCAGGGGCTCATACCTGTAATCCTAGCTACTGAGGAGGCAGAGATCAGGAGGATTGCAGTTTGAAGCCCTACCTCAAAAGTATTCATCATAAAAAAGGCTTGGCAGAGTGGGTCAAATGGTAGAGTACCTGCCTAGCAAGTGTGACTCCCTGAATTCAAACCTCAGTACAATCCCCCAAAGTAAAAAACAATCTTCCTATGGGTTGTATATTAGAGTTCTTCCTGCTACACATCTGTCATACCACTAGTATTGTCAGTTCCTTTACTTTAAGGCTTTAAAATTTGTGGTTCTATCTACTTGTGTAATTCGTTTTCATTTTCTCAATGACAATAGATGTTGTATATCTTTTCATATACTATTTCACTTTGAAGTGTCTGTTTAAATCTTTAGCTATTTTTTATTGGGTGGTTTGTATTCTTTGGTTGTTACTGATTTGTAAAAATTCTTTATATATTTTCTTTTTTTTTATTCATTTATTCACATGGGCATACACTGTTTGGGTCATTTCTTCCCCTGCCCCCCCGCCTCCACCCTCCCTTCCCTTCAACCCTTGCTTCCAAGCAGAACCTATTCTGTGCTTTTCTCCAGTTCTGTTGAGGAGTACAAATAAGCAATAATAAGAAAGATAGAGCATTTTTGCTAGTTGAGATAAGGACAGCTATACAGAGAGATTCCTAGCATTGTTTTCATGTACAAGTGTGTTACAACCCAGGTTGATTCATCTCTAACTGATCCTTACACTAGTTCCTGATCCCCTTCTTGTGTTGACCTCTGTCACTTTAAGATTTCTGTATTAATTCCTTTAGAGTGAGGACATCAAATGCTTGCATGTTTTGGGTTTTCTATCTAACCCCATACCTCCCGTATATGTTCTCCCCTTGTCATGTAACCCAAGTCCTACAACATTGCTGTATTTACCTTAGATCTAAAGACCAAATGAGGCAGAACATACGATTTTTGGTCTTCTGAGACTGGCTAACCTTGCTCAGAATGATGTTGTCCAGTTCCATCCATTTACTTGTGAATGATAAATATTTCATTTTTCTTCATGGCTGAGTAAAATTCCACTGTGTATAAATATCACATTTTCTTGATCCATTCATCAGTAGTGGGGCATCTTGGTTGTTTTCATAACTTGGTATTGTGAATACATGGGTGTGCAGGTGCCTTTAGAGTAACCTGTGTTGCATTCCTTTGAGTATATCCCTAGGAGTGGGATTGCTGGATCATATGGCAGATCCAGTTTAGATTTTTAAGAAGCCTCCAAATTTTTTTCTAGAGTGGTTGCACCAGCTTGCATTCCCACCAGCAGTGTATGAAGGTTCCTTTCTCCCACATCCTCTCCAACACATGCTGTTGATGGTGTTTTTGATGATGGCTATTCTATCAGAGGTGAGGTGGAATCTTAGTGTGGTTTTGATTTGCATTTCCTTTATGGCTAGAGATAGTGAGAATTTCTTCATGTGTTTTTTTGGCCATTTGTATTTATTCTTTTGAGAAAGTTCTATTTAGCTCAGTTGTCCATATATTTTTTAAAAATAAATTGCATATGAGATATGTTTTCCAAATATTTTAATTCAGCATTTGACTGTCTTTTTAATTTCTTAGTAATGACATCTAAAGTATCTTTGTTAGTATACAAGAAAAATACAGGAAGCCTGTATTTTTTAATGTACCTGGCCACATTCATTATAATTCTTTCAAAATCATCCTTATAGTTGCATGAATCAGTTTCTTCTGATTCATACCACAATTTCTATATTCACTCACATTTAGATGGTTATTGACTTTTTCAAATCTTTGCTATTACAAATAATGCTACATAAATGTTTGCTTGCACAAACGTTTTTGTAGTGTATACTTTTATTACATTTTGGTGGTGAGATATATCTAAGAATATTTGTGATCTATTGTTTTTTTACTTCTAATAAACTTTTTTTTTAGATTGAGATCATGAAGATTTTCCTTCTGTCTTTGATTCTAGAAATGTGAAAGCTTTATGTTTTACAATATGGCTTGTAATGAATTTTGCGACATTTATAAGGATTAAAAGATATACAATGTAAAAAATTACTGTTGTAATGTGAATAAATTCTGCAACATGAAGAATACTCAGTGTTGTATAATCACGACCACTATCCATTCCCCAAGTATTTTCATCATCTCTAACATAACCTGTGCTTCCTTTAAGTAATAACTCCCCATTTTACATTCCTCCCAACCCCTAGGATCCTCTACTCTATTTCCTGTAAGTTTGCATTTTAAGTTACTCATGGGAATGGAAATTTACAAATGTTTCACTTTTACCCAACATATTTCACTAAGTATGATGTTGTATCATCTATTTAAATTATATTTTAAGACTGGATAATATCCATATATAAATTTGAGATGTGTTTATATACACACCACATTCCCATATCCACATTTTGTTTATTAATTCATACACCCGTAGACATTTGCATTACTCACACCTTTTGAGGATTGTGAATACGCTTGCTACAATAAGTATTCACTTGATTGAGTCCTTTTTACCATTTTTTGAATATGTATACTAGAAATAGAATTTCTTAATCATATGGTATTTCTATGATTAACTTTTTGATGGACTGCCAACCTTTTTCTGCAGCAGCTGATCGAGTTTACATTTTCACTAGCAATGCATAACTTCCAACTTCTTTATATTCTTTCCAAAGCTTCTTTTCTTTATTTTTATTAGTAGCCATACTAATGGGTATCAGTGGTATCCCATTGTATTTTCCATTTGTATTCCTTTTGGGGGGAGCATGTGTGTTTTTTTCTTTGTTTTGAAACACAGTCTTACAAGGCAGCCCAGGTTGGCCTCAACTTTGTGATCTTCCTTAGCCTCGCCCATGCTGGAATTCCAGTGGCACCACCAAGGTGTGCATGCATTTATATTCTGCAATGATTAGTTATCATGAATATCTTCTCATAAGCTTATTGATTATTGTATATGCCCTTCCTTTGCAAAACTGTCTATTCAAGACTTTGGCACACCTTTAAATTGGGTTGTTTTATGTTTTATTGTTGTTTTGTGCTATAGACTTTCTTTGTGTATCCTGAATATTAATCGCATCACAGATTTTATTTAAACAAATACTTACTTCTATTCTTCAGGTTGCCATTTTGTGAGCATGTCATAAGTTTAGGCTAAAGACTCTTCCTTCCATATGTTTTCTGTTCTTCTGTATGTTCTCTAAACATTTAGCATAGATGTCATTAGCTAATGTTCAGTACTTACTAACTAATTACATGTACAAAGCAGAAATATTAACAGTATTACTGCTTAGTTTTGACAGTTTCTTGCAGCTGTAAGATGAAAATATCTATGAAGATACACAATACTGCCGTCCTCCAGAAAAACCCTTGATGTCTTTTGTCAGTCAATTTCTACCATCTTGCCCCTATATTTAACCATCAACCATAATTATTCTTTTTTACAAACCATAAATACTATTTGGTGCCTACATTTTCACACAAAATTGATTAAATTTATGCATTCCTTTGTGTGAGTCTTCTATCTAAATTCAAAAGTTATTTTAAATTATTCTACACTGTTGCATGCACCAATAGTCTGTGTCATTGTAATGGTAATATTTCTTTCTATTAATTTGTAACAGTTTGTGTGATCATAAAGACTCTGATTTCTTCAATATTTTTAATGTCATCAGAATTTTGAGCATGTCTTTCACTGTGGACATATATTTTCTTTTTTCTTGGGTAAGTACCTAAGTTTTCTATTATTAATCACAACTGCATACATCTTTCTTTTTCAGTACTGAGGTTTGAGCTCAGGGCCTTGTGCTTGCTAGACAGGTGCTCTACCACTTGGGCCATGCCCCTACCCCTTTGTGCTTTAGTTATTTTTTCAAAAAGAGTCTCATGTTTAAGCTAAGGCCAGTTTGGACTGTGATCCTTCTACATTCCTGGGGCATGACAGGCTCAGCTTTTATTGGTGAGATGGGGTGAGTCTCTCTGCCTAGGTGGCCTCAAACTAACCCTCCTGATGTCCATCTCCAGAGTAACTAGGATTAGATGCATGAGACATCACCCCAAACCAGATGTCTTTATTCTATGAGAAACAGATAGAACTTTTCTCAAAATATTTGTACTTTATTTTATATTTTCACCGGTAACGTGTAAGAGATTCAGTTATTAATATTTGTGGTTATTACTAGGTTTTTATATTTTTTCAACTAGTGTCCTAAGAAGTATGTAGTAATATTTCTTTGTGGTTTTATTTACACGTACATTCTGAATAATTAGATTAAAAAAATTTTGAGGCCCTTTATTGTGCACACTTTTACTCATATTTTTAATTGACTAATCCAAACATTTGGGGATTTTGTTCCTAGATTTTTGGTAATTGTATAATTGAATGGTAGGAAATTTTCTTGTGCCTTATATTCAATCATCTTCTTATCAGGAAACATCTCTAACTGTTGAAGACTAATATACAATTGTTTTTCTTTATATGTTTTTTTCACTGACTTGAATAAAAAACTGTTGTTTCTTATAAAATCACAAAGAGCATAGTCTGTATTTTTCTAAAATACTATATATTATATTTTTGCTATGTTTAGGCCCAATAAATATTTCAAATTAGTTTTTAAGATGTAACGAAGGCCTAGTACTACCAAAAAAAAGATGTGAGGAAGAAATTGAATTTCAAATATTTGTTCTTATAAATACAATTTGTCAAAATTCACTTATTGAAATCTTTCCTACTAGATATTTTGCTTCCCCTAGTTAAATTCAATGAACACTTTAGTTTGGTTCTATTTCAGTGCTTTTTCCTCATTTTCATTCATCTTCCTGATATCAGCACAACACTCCTATTTTATTATTGTATCTTTTTAGGAAATTCTGAAGTCCAAACTTGCTCATCTTTTCCAACATTCTTATGTATACAATAGTCTCTGTGATGTTTTTAGAAAAAAATTAGATCATCATGTCGGTTTGTACTGGATAGGTTGATGGGATAATTATTTTTCTTGCAATAAATTTAGAAGACATTTCTGAGAAAATTGACATTTTATAATGTTGTGTTTTCTAGTCCATGAATATGGCATATTTTTTCATTGTTTAAGTTGTTTAATTTTTCTCAGAAATATTTGGTGATTTTCAGTGCAGGTATCTAGTATATCTTTTGTTAAGTCTACATTTTAAATTTTAATACTTAAAAATACTGCAAGTGAATTTTAACATTTTAATCTCTATATTAATCTTAACTCAGCAAACATTGGATCTCTTTTTAGGCAGATAGTTAAAAAGTTGTTATTCAGAAAAAAACAATTTATATTTTTTCTTTCTAAAGTCTAAAACATTTCAACATATTTTGCCACATTTTTCAATTGTTTGCAGAGGAAGTTTGTTTGGTCCTCATTTTCCATCAAGGTTTCTAAAATCGTGAGTTTTGGTGTGTGTTTCACATTGGCTATTATCACAATTAATAAAGGTTGAGAATCAATTCTGCACAGACCACCGTATTTACTGTAACAGTGATTTCTACTTATTAAGAGATATAGAATGTATATTTTAAATAAAATAATATAAGGATGATATAGAAATGACTAATTCTGATTTCATGCTCTTCATAATAGATTGATAATATTATTTAGTGGATAATATCAATAATTAAAAAACATAAGATTTAAAATTCTTTAATGAGAGAAAGATTTCAGACCTACTGGTGATCACGAGACAAGCATATCTAGTCTAAGTCCAATGTATGGCAGACCACTGACAGCAACACTATCTTATCATTCTTAGGATTCTCTCAATATTTATTGTATTTTTATCATTTCTACTGGATTTTTTCATTTCATTTAGGAATTCTGACAAAATCTTTACTTATTCACTAGGTACAGCTACCTGATATTATCTCCAGAATAATTCCAAGGCATATATTACAAATAGGGAGATTGAAGGTCAATTCATAGGAGAAACTTTGTAAAGTTATCCAGTCTTTCAGCAGACACCACATTCAAAAGTAGCTGGAATAAGTTTTAAGTTAGCTCCAATTAGGAATTTTTGAATATATGAGAGCACTTGTGAAGGGGAGTGATCATATATCAAGAGAGAAATCAAAAAAGAGAAACCTATGACTAATTAGGGTGCCACCAGAACACATTATGTCTTCTGAAGGCATGCATCCATGACCTAAGGATTTCTCGTGAGGCCCTAACTCTAGACTGTCTTATTACTTGTTAACATTGCAGTCTGAGAATCAAGTTCCAAACACATGAACTCTAGGAAGATAAAACACTTCCAACTCACAGTTATGGTCTGGAGGAGGGACAACCTAGAGTGACAAGCAAAAATAAATGTGTAATATCCAAGAACTAACAATCTGTAGGCCCTCTGGTATTTTGTTTATATCAATATAAGAGTTGATGTAAAGCAGAACTTTGATTTAAAGAGATATTACATCTCCAACTATATCTATCAGCAGCACACAGCACAAACAAAATCACAACAAGAGCAATGAACCACAAATGCTTTACTTTATGCAGTTTTACTTGTGGATAATTTTTTGTATGATGACATATTGAGGAATCCTCTTCAACTCTGTTTCATTCACTGTTTTCCCACTAATAAAGATTATCACTTATTAATTTCTGATTCCAACTGTTTTTAGGTATGTGCCTTATTACTTAGTATAAACAATAACAATGTTTTACTAATAGTTTTTTAATGAGAAATAAATAATAGCTCCATTAAAGTAAGTTAGCTATTTATTTTTATGAATTTAATCCTCAACTTCTCTTATAATCTAGTTATAGGATTTTAAATTATGCTTGTAGAATTTACTTTGTATGCAAATAATAATCTTATAAACGTATTTAAGTTTATAATTATTGTTTTCAAGGCTGGAATTGCCATACATTTTCCAATGTTTGGAAATTGATCCCCTAATTATGTGATATCTACTATTCAGTGATGGGGTAATTATGGAGTAACTGCTAAATCATTACTGAGTAATAACATCATAACACCATGAAATTGCCTTTGAGTAATAACACTGTAACACCATAAAATTTCAGAGCAGATAAATGTATGACAGATTTTACATAGCAAAGCACAGCACAGAAAATCTAATAATTTATATTTCATTGCATTTGAGAAAACCTTACAATAAATCACACTAACCAGTTTTCAGTACTTATATGTACTGAATTATATATATATAGTGGGCAAATTGCTTTAAAACAAAATCTTGGTTACTTTTCTAATTAGAACAACTGGCTTAGTTTTTGTGGAAAACATGGTAATAAAGACAGAGTGTAAGAGTGAGTTTACATTTGTCTTCATATATCACTACTTATATTACCTTTTACATTTAGGTAAGCCCTATTATAAAAAACAACTGAACTTTCTCCAGAAAAATATACCTGTGTCATTATTGCTGATGTAAATATTCCATTGAAATGGACACTAAATTAGAAATAATTAGTTTTTATAATTCTAATTTATAACCAAATTTACACATGCATACCCACCTAAATGAAATCAATAAACCAACAACAAAACACAACAACACAATAACAACAAAAAGCAACACCAAGAATCCTGTATGCTTTGGGAAAGTGATTTCTAAACTTCCATTGCATATTTTTTGGAGGTTTTTTTTATTTTTCACTTTTTAATTGGAAAATGAAAATTGTAAATATTTGTCATGTACAATATGTTGTTTTGAACTATTTATGCATTGTGCAGTGGCTAAACTGAGCTAATGACCACATGCATTTCCTCACATGTTTTTAATTTTTTAGTAAGAATACTTAAAATTTACTCTCTTGGCAATTTTCAGGAATACAGTAAGATACATTGTTTTAAAGTTAGCTATATTTAGTTAACACATTTACAATAGATGTCTTAAACTTTTTTCTCCTACTTAATAGAAATTCTTTATCCATTAGCTCCCAATCTCTCCTCCCTCCTCCAGCCTTTGAAAACCAACATTCGAATGTAGACTAGTACAACCACTCTGGAAAAAAATTTGGAGGCTACTTAAAAAGCTGGACATCGATCTACCATTTGATCCAGCAATACCACTCTTGGGGATATACCCAAAAGACTGTTACTCCAGAGGCACCTGCACATCCATGTTTATTGCAGCACTATTCACAATAGCCAAGTTATGGAAACAGCCAAGATGCCCCAGCACTGACGAATGGATTAAGAAAATGTGGTATCTATACACAATGGAATTTTATGCAGCCATGAAGAAGAACGAAATGTTATCATTCGCTGGTAAATGGATGGAATTGGAGAACATCATTCTGAGTGAGGTTAGCCTGGCCCAAAACACCAAAAATCGTATGTTCTTCCTCATATGTGGACATTAGATCAAGGGCAAACACAACAAGGGGATTGGACTATGAGCACATGATAAAAGCGAGAGCACACAAGGAAGGGGTGAGGATAGGTAAGACACCTAAAAAAATTAGCTAGCATTTGTTGCCCTTAACGCAGAGAAACTAAAGCAGATACCTTAAAGCAACTGAGGCCAATAGGGAAAGGGGAACAGGTACTAGAGAAAAGGTTAGATCAAAAAGAATTAACCTAGAAGGTAACACCCACGCACAGGAAATCAATGTGAGTCAATGCCCTATATAGCTATCCTTATCTCAACCAGCCAAAACCCTTATTCCTTCCTATTATTGCTTATACTCTCTCTACAACAAAATTAGAAATAAGGGCAAAATAGTTTCTGCTAGGTATTGAGGCAGAAATTGGGAGAGGAGGGGAGGGGAGGGGAAAAGCAGTTATGTAGAAGGCTAGAGATAAGAAGGAAAGTAGAGAAGAGGGATGTTTAAAGATGGTAGTCACGTAAATGCTCATTGTAATATTCTTTAATCACATTTTAAGTTTATTTTGTAACTAAAATTTACAGGAAATGATTCATATGTCTTTTAAGTGTATTAGAGCTTCACTTGCTTCCACCAAGATATTTCATTTGAGTAGGAAATTTCAGAAAATAAAGCAGGCTCATTTTCATTAAGAAATAGTTTCTTCAACCAAGATGCCCACTAGTGATGAATGGATTAAGAAAATGTGGTACTTGTACACAATGGAATTTTACTCAGCTGTGAAGAAGAATGAAATCTTATCGTTTTCAGGTAAATGGATGGAACTGGAAAGCATCATTCTGAGCGAGGTCAGCCAGGCTCAGAAGACCAAAAATCACATGTTCTCCCTCATATGCAGACTTCAGATCTAGGGCAAATGCAGCAATGTGGTTGAATTTGGATCACATGACAAGGGGAAAGCACATACAGGAAATACAGGAATAACTAGAAAACCCAAAAGATGAAAGCGTTTGATGTCCCCACTCCGGAGGAACTAATACAGAAACCTTAAAGCAACAGAGGTCAACATGAGAAGGGGATCAGGAACCAGTGTAAAGATCAATTAGAGATGAATCAACATGGGTCGTAACATATGGGTACACAAAAGCAATGTTAGGAATCTCTCTGTATAGCTAGCCTTAACTCAGCTAGCAAAAACGCTTTGTCTTCCTTATTATGCTTATATCTTTTCTTCAACAAAATTAGTGATAAGGGCAGAATAGGGCCTGCCTGGAAATCAGGGGGGGGAGGGGGGAGAGAGTGGGGGAGGGGGGCAGGCTGGAGAAATGACCCAATGTATACACATGTGAATAAATGAATAAAAAGAAAAAAAAGAAATAGTAGTTTCTCGATTACCACAGACATATACAGAAATCACCACACTATATGAATTAGTGCATTACTTAGTTTGAAATTGTGAGTTTCTCACATGTGGCCCTACAAAGAGATTAATGCAGCATGAAGAGATACTTCATAAATATTAAATTTGTATAAGAAAATTAAAACAAGGAAACTCAATGGTTTTAAACATGACTAAATGTCAGTGACAAATTAGAAGGTTTCTAAATATGTTTCATATTCACTTATCATATTTACTCCTTGTCTGTTCATGTGATATTCAGCCCTAAACTTGACTGAAGTCCCTTTCCACTTTCTCTACACACCCCCAAAGAGTGTTCCATGGTGACTCTACAACTCATAATCTTCTTTAATGATATTATCAGCATGAAATAGTTGTACAGGGAGATAACTTATGATATTTACATATGTATTTAAAATTTATCTTAGTTGGATTTACCCCCTCCATCATTCTCCCACTTCCACCCTCCCCCATTCTTAGACCAATTTCAACAAGTTTCATTTTTCTATTTTCATATATGAATACAAAATACTTCCATTATATACACCCTCATTTCCCCTTGGGCTCAAAACCTCCCACTGGGATCCATTCCCAGAAAAGATATATTTTGCCCTCCTGCTATTCTTTTTGTAAAAATTGTTTATTTATAGTCCAAGGGGATTTTGCCTTGGTACTTCAGGTCTGCATATATTGTGTTTTTATGAAATTTAATCCCACCCCTCTATTACTTCTCTATTTTCTATCAGCATGCTCCTCTAACAGTCAACAGTTTACTGTACAGTGCAAAATATTATATTCATATATAGATGGCTTGTTTTGATATTTTTCATTCTTTAATATTTTCTTTCTTGTTCATACCTCCCACAGCTCCCTCAGACAGACTAACACAATTTTGTTCTCTGTCACATGGTCATACATGTGTTTCTATATACATTTAACTTATAGGTTAACTTCCACATATGAGAGAAAACATGTGAACTTTGATTTTTTTGAGTTTGGTTTACTTCAGTTCACATGAACTTCTCGAGTTCCATCCATTTACTTGCAAACAATATAATTTCATTCTTCTTTATGACTGAATAAACACCATTGTGTGTACATGCCACATTCTCTTAATCCATTTATCAGTTGTAGAGCATTCAGGTTGCTTCCAAAGCTTAGCTAAATAGTGCTACAATAAACATGGATGTGCATTGGTTCTATCATATCCTGGAGTACATTATTTCAGATATATGCCCAGGAATGCTACCATTGGTTCATATGGTAGCTTTATACTTAGTTTTTTAAGGGACCTCCATATTGTTTTCTGTAGCAGTTGCACTAATTTACATTTCCACCAGCAGTATAGAAGTACTTCTTTTCCCTACATCCTTGTCAGCATTTGTTGTTGTTTTTGTTATTGATGATAAATAAGCATTTTGACAGGGGTGAGATGGAATCTCAGGGCTGTTTTGATTTTCATTTCCTTTATGGCCAAGCATGTTGAGCATTTCCTCATGTTTATTGGCCATTTGTATTTCTTCTTTTGAGAATTTTCTGATCAGTTCATTTGTCCATTTATTCATTGAATTGTTGACTCTTTGAAAGGTTAATTTTTTGAGCTCCCTGTATACTCTGGTTATTAATCCCTTGTCAGACGTAAAGCTGAAAAAGATTTTTTCCTATTCTGTAGGCTGTCTCTTCAGTGTGGTGACTGTTTCCTTTGCTGTGTATGTTAAAATTCTTACTCCATTTTGAATTGGTGTTTGTACAAGGTGAGAGACAGGGATCTAGTTTTAATCTTCTGCAGGTGGAAATCCAGTTTTCTCAGCACCACTTGAACAATTCATGATTTTATCATTATACAATATATACCAATGTCTCCTCAAATTTTCCTGTTAGTGTATTTATTCTAACTAAAATTAGCTATAACCTAAAGGTATTAATATTAGTTCCAGTGTTTCAAAGTGGCAGTCTTTATGCCCTATCCCATCTCTAAATCACAGTAGTAAGAGGTGAATTCCATATTACTGCTTCTAGGCTAAGTTGACAAAGTTTTACCATAAAGGACCAGAGAGGTACATTGCAGAATTTCAGACAATATATGGTCTCCCTCACTGTTACTGCTGCCTCCTTCTCCTCCTTTTTTTTCTGTTTTGTTTTCCAACTGGCTGAATGTACAAAAGAATATTTTTATCTCAATGACCGCACAGGCCAGGATCTGGATTTCCCTGCAGGCTATAGTTTTCTCACCCTTGTTCTAGACAAAAATTTCTCTTTTTTCACTAACAGAGATTTCATATAATTTGATTACCATCCTTTCATTTATCATCTATTGCTCTCTCAGTTGCTTGCCCTCATCCATGTTAGCATCTTGCTTATTCTCCATCTCTACTCCAGTCATTTTTCCTCCTAAGTTGTAAACCCACACAGACTATAGATGGTCCATGCATCCAGCTTACCTCTCATATGTATGTATTTGACATTCCCATCTTTAATAAGTCAAAATAAAAACCTCTCAAACCTCAAATTCAGATTTTAATGCTATGATCTCACACTTAGTTTCAATCTCACGATTTCTAATAACCTCACTTAAAAACTACTTTATCATAGGAACCTACTTCATCCATAATGACCCTAAAGACTTTTCTCTATTTGTCACTTCCCTCCCATCCCTATTTTTATTTCATGGTTTATTGTTATCATTACTCCTATATGCATACTCAGTATTTGTGTTCATTGTTCCTTTCTTTGATATATTCTACATGGAAAATGCAAGATTCAAAACACTAATTTCTCTGTACTTAAAACTAGAGTCAGCTGGAGAAATTTATACAATTGTGCCAGATAAGATCATTTTACTAGACGCTAGCACTTTATTGGATTTTCAGGGTCTCACCTGACATGATCCATGACCCTTTGCTCATCCATACTATGATTTTATAATCTTACTTTTGATATCACTGGAGCAAGTCAGAAAAGAGCACTCTCAAATCCTTGGCAATAATTCCTTTACCTCTCTCTTATTATGTCCATATAATCTACCAACCACCCTAGTACTAGGGTCAGAGTGTTCTCATTCCAGTCTCATGGATATGTCCTGCATTCCATCTCTTCTTACTCCTTTTCATAAATGCTCCATCCCATTTTTACCTGCTATTTTGTCTTTTGTATTTGAACATTGTCATCTTAATATAAACTTGACATAGTATATCATAGCTTTAAAAAATTCACCTGATTGTATCTTCTTAACTATTGGTTCACTTTTATGCAATCTTAAATAATAAAACTCTTAAAGTCACCTTCTCTGTCCATATCCTCTTCTTCATTTCTCCTTGAACACTTTCCAATTACACCTTTATGATGGATTCTTCCAAACTTCTCTTGCCAGTATTTCCACCAATTCTTCAAAAACCAGTTGTCAGATCCTCATGCTCAAATTATCAGGAGCCATTGATGTGATTGAAGGAATCCTCCTAAGTGACTAAGATTCCAGTGAAACTTACTCTTCTGCATTACCTTTCTTCCTAGTCTAGTCTGATTTATTCACCTCTCTACTTCTTGACTTTAGAAAGTCTCTTAGTATTCACTTGTTAAACAATTTTATTTTTTACTATAAAAATTTTTTATTTGGATATATTCAATATACAAAGTGACAATTCCAATTAGGCTTATATTGTACATTGGTTAGGTCACTCCATCCTTTCTCCTTAACCCTCTCCTCACCCCTACTTAAAGCAATTTCAAGAGGTTACTTTGCTCTATTTCATAGAAGTATATCAAGTCCATGAACCATATACCCTCAACCTAATTTCCTTTACTAACCTTTCCCTCCTAACTAGTACCCTCTAGACACACACTGTACCTATTATATGGTCTTGTATATCATTATTAATATTTAAGTTGATGTTCAAAGGGATTTCTCTATATATCCCCATTGTGGGTATATTTTATTTTGGTCCATTCAACCTCTCCCATTACTTTCCCCTACCCCTTTACCTCCCACCTTCCATTTTCCAATAGCTTTCAATACATATTGTTATATCTTCTGTCTTCACAGATCTTATTTTTTACAATATTACTGATGCTCTATCATTCTCTTTTTTCCCTCTCTTTCTCCAAGTTCCATAAAGTAGTTGCACTATTACTAACATGTTCTACATATGAGTTTGTATATGATCATGCTTGGTTTTTTGTATATGTTTATCTTTTGCACCTATCTTCCACATTCAAGAGAAAACACATGCCATTTGTGTTTCTGAGCCTGGCTTACTTCACATAACATGATGTTCACCAATTGCATGCATTTACCTTCAAACTACTTGTCATTATTCCTTATGGCTGAGTAAAACTTCATTGTTTATATATACCACAATTCTTGATCCATTCATCAATTGTAGGGTGTCTGGGTTGTTTCCACAGCTTGACTATTGTGAATAATGCTGTGATGAACATTGGTGTACAGGTGTCTCTACTGTATCCTGATTTATGTTCCTTTGGGTAGATGCCAAGGAGTGTTATCACTGGATCATTTGGCAATTCTATCTTTAGCTTTTTGAGGAATCTCCATACTGCTTTCCATAGTGGTTGTAGTACTTTGTATTCCCACCAGTAGTGTGTAAGGTTTCCAGTTTTGCCCACCATCATGGATAATTTACCTTCATCCTTTCTGATTTGGATGCTCTTCATTATTTCTTTTCTTAAGTTTTCTTCTACAACTTCTAGTGATATATTTAGTGAGTAGTGAAAGTGGACATCCTTATCTTGTTTCCAATCATAGAGTAAACATTTTTGGCATTTTCTAATTCCATAGGATATTGATTTTGGGTTGTATTTATTGTTTGTTTTTAATACAGCCTTGATTATGTTTAGTTATGTTCCTTCTATATAGAATTTATTGAATTATTATCATGAAGCTATGTTTAATTTTACTGAATGTTTGTCAACATCTCTCGAAATGATCATCTGGGTTTTTTGTCCCTCATTCAGTTGATGTGCTATATTACATGTCATCCTTACATTGTTGAGATGAATCCCACCTATCATGGTGTAGGGTATTTTTTATTTGCAGTTGAATGTGGTTTACTAGTATTTTATCAAGTTTTCAATAGATAAAGATGCACTGTCAACTTTTTCATCAAAAAGTATTTAGTGAATTTGGTAGAAACCAAATATATTCACTATATATCTCAAACTATGCTTGTTTGAGATAGCTCTTTATGCTTATTTCTTTTCTTTTATTTATTTCAGTGGCACTGGAATTTGAATTCAGGGTTTCACATTTAGTAGGCAGGTACTCCACCTTTGAGGCACACCTTTAGCATGTTTAACTCCATTTATAATATGCATAGAGTCTCAATTTTGTCTGTGCTGGCCTGGACCACAGTCCTGTTATTTACACTGCCCACTGTAGCTAGCATGACAAGCATGTACTACCACAACAAGCTGCTGGTTGAAATGGGGTCTTGAAAACTTTTTGCTCAGGTTAGCCTGAATTGCAATTCTCCCAATCTCAGACTCCCTAACAGTTAATATGATAGGCACTCTTTTGTCTTATTCTTGTCTCTCTCTTGAAATGATAGCACCCACACATGAGGAAGAAATAGAGATACAGTTAGAGATACAGAGAGAGAGACAGACAGAAAGACAGACACAGGGGGAAAATGTAAAAATTCAACAAAAACAATTTGTGTCTTTAAAGAAATAACTTGAGAGAATTATCTTTATAATATTTTTGGTAATATGAGTCACATGATTACAAAGAAAATTAAACTTTGGTGAACTTCAGATGAACTTGCACTAGAAATATCAAATTTGTATTATGGTTTTGGCTATTGCATTGTCCTAATTTTTATGGTACCATTCAAAGCAAAGGGAGAGACTTGTTTTCTGAATAATTATATACCCATTACTTGAAACATGCTTGTATGTTGTGAAAAAAATGATATAAAGTTGTCATTCTTTGAGAAATAAATATTTTCATATGAAAATGAAAACTTGAGAAAAGCTTTGGAGAAATAATATTTGAAATGCAAATCATTTCTTGAAATAAAAACACCCAGGATTTCATACCAGAATTACACATATTAAAGGGATATCATTCATACAATTCCACACTAAATTTCTTGCAATAAAGTATGTAAAAATGTACTTGACTATTATGTAAAAATCTCTACCATGATCTTAATTACAGAATACTATTGATGCTAACTTTATAATTATCTTGCTACGAGACACATATTAAGAAATATTTAATTCCTGTTACTTTTACCTTATTCATAATTACCATTTTTACAGAAAATAAGTATAGTTTTTCAAACTAAATCATTCCTATATAAGATGTAAATTATATGGTTTGCTCTTAAACCTTTGAAGGCAAATTATTCACAGTAAATGTGATATCTTAAATCACTAATAATTACTATTAAAACATTGTGTCTAATATTCTGCTTAAAATGATTATGAAATTTATATTTAATCTCAAGTGGCCTGAAGAGATTAATTTAATGCTCTTTTGAAAATGAAATTACTTATTAACAATTAATTCTATTCAATTATATTTTTCTTTTTTTTATTTTAGTAACAAAAAATAGTTTTACAGGGGGATACATTGTGATATTTACATGTGTGTAAAATATATCTTAGTTTGATTTATTCCATCTATCAGCTCCCTCTTTTCCCCACTCTCTTTCTTAGAACAATTTCAATAAGTTTCATTCTTCTATTTTCATATATGGATAAAAAAATATGTCAACCATATTCAACCTTATTTCCCCTTTCCTTGTGCTTGCTCACCTCTCACTGGTACCCACCCCCAGAAAAGATCTATTTTTCCTTCTTACCCTTCATTTTCTTTAAGTGTATCTTGATAGTGTGAGAGAGTTTCACCATGGTAATTCAGACCGGTATATGTCATGTTTTAATCAAATAAACAGACAATTCTCAAAACAAGAACTACAAATAGCCAGCAATCACAAGAAGAAATGGCCAACATCTTTGGCCATAAAGGAAATGCTAACCAAACCTGATTATGTTACTGTTGGTATTATTAATAATGCAAAGAACAATAAATGCTGGTGAGGATGTGGGGAAAAAGAAACAGTTCTACACTGTAGGTGGGAAGGCAAATTAGTTCAACCATCATGGAAAGCAATATGGAGGCCATTAAAGAACTAAAAACAATTACCATATCATGCAGTGATATCATTCCTGGGCATATATCCAAAGGGATGTCCTCAGGATACCATAAAGCTACTTGCCACACCCATGTTTATTGCAATAGTTAAGGTTTAGAAACAGCCCAGATATCCCACAACTGATGAATGGATTAAGAAATGCAGTATATATACACAATGGAGTTTTATTCACCCATAAAGAAGAATGAAATGATGTTGTTTGCAGGTAAATGGGTGGAACTAGAGAGTTTCATGTTAAGCTCAAAAACTCAAAGTTCACATGTTTTCCCTCATAAGTGGAAGCTAGACCTATAAGTTAAATGTATATAGAGATACATAAATGATCATATATATATATATACATACATGCACACAGATATATATATGTTTATATATATATACATATATATCGTGAGAGACAGAGAAAATAGTGAGTATTAATGAATTTGTCTGAGAGGACTACAATTGACAGGTGAGGTAAAGATAGTGTCCAAATCATATGTTCTCCCTCATATGTGGACATTAGATCAAGGGCAAACACAACAATGGGATTAGACTATGAGCACATGATAAAAGCGAGAGCACACAAGGGAGGGGTGAGGATAGGTAAGACACCTAAAAAATTAGCTAACATTTGTTGCCCTTAACGCAGAGAAACTAAAGCAGATACCTTAAAAGCAACTGATACCAATAGGGAAAGGGGAACAGGTACTAGAGAAAAGGTTAGATCAAAAAGAATTAACATAGAAGGTAACACCCACGCACAGGAAATCAATGTGAGTCAATGCCCTGTATAGCTATCCTTATCTCAACCAGCAAAAACCCTTGTCCCTTCCTGTTATTGCTTATACTCTCTGTACAACAAAATTAGAAATAAGGGCAAAATAGTTTCTGCTGGGTATTGAGGGGGTCAGGGGGAGAGGGAGGGGGCAGAGTGGGTGGTAAGGGAGAGGGTGGGGCAGGGGGGAGAAATGAACCAAGCCTTGTATGCACATATGAATAATAAAAGAAAAAGGAAAAAAAAAAGATAGTGTCAGAAAATGAAAAATATTGAAACAACTCATCTATATGTGAATATGATATAATGCATTATAATTGTTCTGTATTAGGGGATCATGGTGATAGACAATTCTATTTCTTTTTAATAATATATTGGGGTCAGGCATAATAATTCGTGCCTGTAATCCATTACCAGATACTCAGCAGATGAAGATGAAGATCAAAGTTCAAGGCTAGTGTGGAGATTCCTTAAAAAACTAGAGATAGAACTGCCATATGATCCAATGATACAACTCCTGGGCATCTATCCAAAGGAACATAAGACAGGATACAGTAGAGACGTAGAGACACCTGTACACTGATGTTCATTGCAGCACTGTTCACAATAGCCAAGCTTTGGAAACAACCCAGATGCCCTACAACTGATGAATGGATCAAGAAATTGTGATATATATATATATATATATATATATAGAGAGAGAGAGAGAGAGAGAGAGAGAGAGAGAGAGAATTACTCAGCCATAAGTAATAATGACATGTGGCTCAAAGGTAAATGGATGTAGTTGGAAGACATCATGTTAAGGAAGTTAGCAGGATCAGAAACACAAAAGCCTCATGTTTTCTCTCATACATCAAAGATAGATACAAAGATAACTATGTACTCAAAAACAAGCATGATAATATACAAACTCAATGGTAAAACATATTTGTAACATTGGAACTACTCTATGGAATTTGGGGAAAGAGGAAAAGGAGAATGATAGAGAATTAGTAACATCACATAACATAAGATATGAAGGTGGAGATATAAAAATGTATTAAAAGCTTTTGAAAAATGTATGAGAGGAGGTAAAGGAATAAGGGAAAGTAATGGACAGGGTTGAATGGACCACAGTAAAGTATATCCATAGTGGGCACACATTGACGAAAACTGGGGCTATAAAATAGGCACACTGTATGTTGGGAGTACTAAAAGGAGGGGCAGAGTGAAGAAGGAGATTAAGGTGAAGGCATATGGTAGATGGACTTCATATACCCATATGAAACAGAACTAAAAAACATCTTACAATTACTTTAAGTAAGGTGGGGAAGGGGTGGAGGGGGAGAGACTATGGGGGAAATATAAATAATGCACAGTACAACTCTAACTGGAATTATAACTATGAATCACCCCCTGTATAACTAATATATCCTAATAAAAAATTAAAACATAGTTAGCAAGACCCTTTCTCAAAAATGAAGGTGGTCGTAGTGGTTCATACATGCAATCCCAGCTACTCAGGAAGTAGAAGTATGCGAAACTTGGTCTGAGGTTCACTGTGGCCAATAGTGAGATGCTATCTGAAAACTGAACTAATGCAAAAAAGTTCTGGGGACAGGACTCAGGTAGCAGTGTGCTTGCCTAACAATAGTGAGGCCCTGAGTTCAAAATCCAGTACTGCCAAAAATAATAATAATAAAACACCTTCAAAATATTTTCATTCCTACCTTCTTTCCCTCATCAACTCAGTGATAATAAAGTATTAACTTATCATTTAAAATAATTTAATTAGGAGTATATTTTCTGTTTTGGAAAAAAATCTTAGGAAAGTATTGACTTAAATAAAGTGTATCATTTTCCACTGTAAATTTATATTCACCATGCACCCACTATAAAGATTACAAAGAAATTTAGTATTTTTGAGTGCTCTGATCATAGGTTCTCTACTGTTATGGATTGTTCAATTTAGACTTTATTATTAACAAAACTACACACACTATCAATTTAAGTAAATATAAACACCCACATTTCTATACGTAAAACTTATTTTCTCCTTGTTAATAAATTACATATTGTTTAGGCAAAACATGAAATTTATTATCCTTTTATTCTAGGCATAAAATCTAGAACTATCAAGAATGATTAAAAAAGAATAAGAACTTCATAACAAGTAGCACTTGCAGCCATCCTTATAATTTTGCAAGATTCTAATCAAACTGTTTAAGAGATTTCTATTTCAGTCAAGAAAACAGCCCCATTACACTGAAAATTGCTATCTGGATATTAACTTGCTTTAAGGTTTTAGAAGCTAAGTTATTCAATCCACAGAAGATTATGCTAAACATTTTGTTCTTTCAAGATATCACAGTTTTTCTCATTGTGAAGAATTAGGATGCTGGTTCGTGCACTTCTATGTTCTTCAGTCAGCAGTATGCAAGCCATTATAAAAATTAACAGAAAACATTTAAAGCATAACTCCACTCTCTGAGAAATACAACTCATTTGTGGCTGTAGTGTAAGGATTCCTCTATAATTTTATTGATCTAATTAAATAGTTATTACATACTTAAGTAGCAACTTATGATCTTTTTTTGATTCTTAAGTGTTAAATCTCCATTAATTTTAAGGAAGTCCTCATTTAATATTCTTCACTTTGTGGATGTGGCATCACTTCCTGACCACGGCTTTGGTTTTCAGGATAAGTAAGTCAAAAGCATCCATCTCTTGGTGCCTAAGCTATTGTCTTTTTCTTACATTTTCTAAGATAATTTTAGCACCAAAAATAAATTCTACCATGGATATGATTTAATTAATACTATTGTTAATATTCAGAGTATGGAGATAAAGCTGATATTTTAATGAAATTCTGATCTACAACATATTTTTCTATATTTGTTAAAGCAAAGCCTTACTCAAAAAAAAAAAACAAGGAAGAAAGGCAATCACCATCCTCATTAAAATGTTTACACAAAGTCTCATTCACCAACAGAGTAAAATATCCTAAAAGATAGATATTTTCATCCTCATTACTTGACAGCTGGCAAAATATAAACATTTGTTAAACAGCACTACACTTTTATCTAAACTGAGCTGACTCCTTGTGAAAGTCAGTGTTCTTATATTTCAACAGTAAGTATAATTAGTCTGACTAATAGATGTATTTGCTTAATTATTTAGAAAAACATTTCCTCCTGAATTTGTAGAACAAATGCTAAATTATCTTGCAATCACTCACCTAGAGGGGTGAGTTTGTTAGTTATTAAAGTATTGCTTGAATCTTACGGTGTCATTGACTTAAATATTGAAATGTGTTTTAATAACATCTATTTTTGGCCACAGTAATATATTAATCTATATCCTTAGTGTAATGAGACAGAAGCATGCATGAAAATTAGATCAAGAATCAACCCAATCCTGTTAACTAACTAGGTCTATAAAAGGTTAGAAAATAACTCTCAATTCTAGTTGTTCTTCATGTTTTCTAGCTGCTGCTTTCAGCCAATGATTTTATATCTTAGAGAAACAATTTCCTTATAAAACAAAACAAACCTATTTCGTGGATAACTTATATAAATCTTATACACAAGATTTGATAAAATGAGGAAAAGTTATGTCCTGCCATATACAAAGGACAATTGATAAATCATGGAGAAGAGATGCAGTCACAAAATTTGTAACTATGTTAGGGAAACTTAAATTATTTTTATTTTTTCTTCATGAGTTATACTTCTGGCTATATTCAAGAGACAAGTCAGGAAAATATTGTAAAGGAATCATTGTAATTTAATTGGCATAATGCATATAAATAAATAGAGCTGTTAAAGAAATTGCTTTCAATTTTATTTTCAATAGAAAATGTGATAATATGTTCTAATTCAAATGAAATTAGGACTTCAATTCTGACTTTGAGGAAAAACTCACTTCATTCTTCTGTATCTCCTATGAACATGACATGTCACATCACTTGACATGTCTGTACCATGTCAATTGAGTGAATGGTGATTCTGACAAGTAATTATAAAGCACAATTTAAAAATAACTTAGTTTCCTGGAAAACCTACCCTATTATAATTTAGGGAATATCTTTGACCCAATGTTTTCTTATCATTTTATCACTATTTTACATAGAAATGATCTAATTAATAATTATTCATAGTTCTTAAAAAACACAGAAACTCTTACTGAAATATAGTATATACCCTTTTAAAGTGTCATGTTTAATTATTCAAATGAAATTTGGGTTTATCTGTGTACTTGCAAGTTAATAATATTCTTTGTTAATGTAATTCTGTTATTTATATGACAATTATGATAGGATTATGGAATAAACTAAGGGTTTGGGATCAGGCAGAGGTTTTGAATCCTGCCATATTTATCTGATTTTGTCCACATATATTGTAAGTATAACAAAAGTAAGTAATTTTACCTATTTTTTTAATCATTTACATTAACTTGTATCTTTGGAAGTACTAAATTCTTCATACACAAGTTTTAGTTAATTTTATACAAGTTACCAATAAATTAAATGAAGGTTCATTCTGTCTTTCACTAGCCTAACAACTACCAGGCCTTAGGGTTATCTCCACTGCCCCACCCTCAAAAAAAAGAAAAAAAGAAAGATTCCATATACGACATACAACAAAAGGGCAAGAATAATGAAAATTTTGATGATGATATGACAACACACTTTTATAAATGTTATGAATTATATAACAATATGTAATAAATGATGAAACTATAAATTATGCTTTAAGAATATTCAGTATTTACACAGTCCTAAAGTCCACAAAGTTGCTGGTGTACATTTTTATATCTGGAAAGTATCATAAATTTTCTTTACATTGCTATTGATTTGAAATCTACCAGTTTACATTTAATTAAAAAGGACTTTCAATTGAAATATATAAAGAAGCTTTAAACAGGAAATAAAACAATGAGAGTATGCCCAATTTTGCCTTACGGAAGGAAAAGGGAGAAATGATGTTTAGATGATGATATACTTATTGATAGGGTGAGAAAATTCATCAAAATAATACTAAGTGAAAAATATCATAGAATGGGTAATTCTAGTTGATTATTTCTATGTATTTAAGTCTTGTTAAATAAAACAAAGCAAAAAGTTAATACTATAGTGAGTTGCTTCTTAGCTCCAAATAAGATGAGAAAAGGATGCGAGGATTACAGGAAGAACATTTGTAATTGCATTAAGTACTTGCCAGTCCATAATAGTTGGCTGAAAGGCTGAACTGTACTTCTGACAGATACATAAAGCAAAGACAACAAAAATAGATGAAAAAAACATTGAAGAGAATAGACCATGGTAAACCATAGTCCTTCTGGAAACCAAAGAAATCCATTCTAAGAGTAAAGCTGAATCTAATAAAATTAGCATTCATACATAATGAAGTAAAAGAATATGAATAGTCCAGAAATTTGCAAGTATACATTTAGATTAAGGTAATTTATGACTGCTGAAGTCAACAGAGGGATGGCAGAAATAAATGACAATTCTTTTCTGGAGTGAAACTATAATCCTAATCCTCAAATTACTTCAAATATTTCAAATTACTACTAATACTTCAATTACTTTTTAATGACATTACACTGTACACATAATCTAATGCAACCAGTCAAAGAAATGGCAAAATAAAAATGTGCAAAAAATCTCAGAAATGAGAATAGAAGTGAATAGATTCACAGAAATTAGAAATATCATAATTATCAAACAGACTTAAGCTAAAAATATTTATTTCTATAGCACAATGAAACCTATAATAAAATAGTTTTAAGAAGAGATGGGAAGATTAAGAAAATAATAGAGGGATTGAAACTGATCAAAGTATATTATATGAGTGTATGGAAATATCACAATGAAGCCCATTTGTAGAAATAAAATGTGCTAATACAATCTTCAAAATTAATACTAAGTTTTATTTGTCAGTTTATGAAAGACATACAATTTTTGAAGAATTAATATTCTTGACATATTATTTCATATCAATGTTTTATTTGATTCATATCAATGTTTTATTTTATGAGGGTTTTTTTGCTTATAATTGAACCTTAATTTTTTTACCAAATATCAGATATAAATAATCATTGAAATACAAAAGAGTTTTAATTTTCTACCAGTGTTTTTATTTGAAATGAGCATTAATGCAAGAAACCAAAAATTATTGCAGATCATATAAATATGTCATTGACTTTTCCTTGTATCACATTCTGTCATATATTTTCAAATGATTTCTCAAAGGAAACATATTGTATGCTAAAAAGGATAAATATACCATAAATTAATTGGGCAAATGATGGTGGTTTGCTATTTAATGTGAAAATGAAGGACATATTTTAATATTTATAACCCTCTATTGAAATAATTTTAAAGCATGTTATTTATATAACAACTTACATAATCTAAAATAGTCCAAATTTAAAAGTATTTGTTTCTACATTTAAGAAGATAAAAGGTAAACTTTTAACTCTTTACACTGGGAAGAATATCAAGAACAAAAAAGGTACTTACAATATTGAAGAAAACTCTTCCAAAGACTCATTTCTGTGAATAATATGGAATACCTAAAACAATGGCTAAGTAGAGTCACACTAAAGTCTATTACAGTAAGTGAAGGAAAAACAATGAATTGGAAACTTAGCCAGAAGAAAGAAAGCAGAATGCAGCCTTTAGAGACAGAAGTTTGGAATATTTGTGTAGAAGAAAAAAACAAAACAGAAACGAAGAATACGTAGAAGAACCAGGAACTAGAGAAAAGGTTAGTTCAGGAAGAATTAATTTAGAAGGTAAGACACATGCACAGGAAAGCAATGCAAGTCAACTCCCTGTATAGCCATCCTTATCTCAACTAGCAAAAACCCTTGTTCCTTCCTATTATTGCTTATACTCTCTCTTCAACAAAATTAACAATTTTTCCAATTTATTAGACTATAACTTTTCAAAAGATTGCCTAGTGATTTTCTGAATTTCAGATTTGTTGTGATATTCCCTTTTTCTTCCCTAATTTTACTAATTTGTGATTTTTGTTCTCTTTCGTTTAGTTTGGTTAAGGGTTTGCCAATTTTGTTTACCTTTTCAAAGAAGCAACACTATATTTCCCTCATCCTTTATATTGTTCTTTTGGTTCCTCATCCATTAATTCCCAATTCAATCTTTATTACTCCTTTGATTGTATTAATTTGGGATCTAGCTTGTTCTAGAATTTGTAAGCCTATGAGGTGTATCATTAAGTTATTTATTTGAGATTATTCTAAAATAGGCATTAATAACCATAAACTTCCATCTTAGAGCTCCCTTTTCTGTATCCCACAGATTCTGGTAATTGATATTTTCATTCTTATTTGATTGTAGCAATTTTTTTATTTCTTCCCTGATCATTCAAAAGCATATTGTTCAATTTTCATGTGGTTATGTATTTTCTTTGCTTTTTTTCTTGCTGTTGAATTCTAGTTTTATTCCATTATGATCTCATAATATGCAAGACATTGCTATTTATTTTTATACTTGTTAAGAACTACTTTATGTCTTAAAAGGTGATCTATTTTAGAGACACTTACATGAGCAGCTGAGAAGAATGTATACTCTACAACTTTAAATGGAGTATTACGTAGAAGTCTGTTAAATCCATTTGATACATGATCTAAAATTTTTTTGTTAATTTTTTGCTTGGATTATTTTTTATGTGAGTGGGTTACTGAATTCATCTAGTTTTATTGTGTATGTCTACAAGTGTTTGTTTTATGGTATTTGGTACACCAACATTGGGTGCATAGAAATTTCAATTGTTTTCTCTTCTTGATTAACTGCTGTCTTTGTAATTATACAGTCACTTAAATTTTTCATTTGATTTTGGGGGGTGGGTGGGGCTAGGGTTTGAATTCAGGGCTTTGCCCTTGCAAAGCAGATGGTTTACCGCTAGGGCCACACCTCCAATCCATGGTTGTTCTGGTTTTTTGGGAGATGTGGTGTCACGAACACTTTGTTGAACCATGATTCTCCCAATCTTGGCTTTCCAAGTAACTTGGGTTACAGGCGTGAGCCACAAGTGCCTGGCTTCCATTTGATTTTTTAAGGATATAAAACTATTTGTTGAACTGTTTCATCTATGATGCTTAGTTTCAAGTCTGAATCTTGAATTGACTCCCTTCCTTCATTCACCCATTTGTTTGAACCTTCTAGAGGTCATTGATCATTTTTATTCTTTTTTGTGGAGGCACTGGGGTTTGAACTCAGGGCCTCATGCTTGCTAGGCAGGTGCTCTAACCACTTTAATCACTCTGCCTTTTTAAAAACTAGACATTTAGATTCTTTGTCTAGCATTCAACAATTGAATATTTTTAGATTCAGATTGACAGTTTGTGAAATTTTGGAGTCATAGATGAGCAATATTGCTTTGCTTGTTGTATTTCATGTGTTTCCATACTGTAATTAATATATCTGTTTGGACAGGTAGCCCTTCCAATTTCTTTCTGAGGTCTTCTTAGTGGTCTAATTGTATACCATCAGGCAGAGGAGAGAAAGCAGATCACAGAAGTAAAAACAATTCAAATACAAATCAGATATTAAGTATAATAAAAAATAATGGCAAAGTTCAACTACACCCAGTATAAGAGGGGAAATGAAGGAGGTAGGATATTTATTTGATAAACTAGAAATTTAAAAACTATTAAAGTTAAAAATATTAATAAATAAAAGAAAAGAGGATGGGAAAACAAGACAAGTGAAAAGTGAGATAGGAGAGAGTATAAGCATATGGAATGAAGGTACAAGAAAGCGTTTTAAGGAAAAATACACTAAACAAATACAAGGGAAGATGAAACAAAGTAAAAAGAAAAGAAAAAATGAATATTAATCTCTGTCGACACAGAAGATGGAGATGCTTTGCTGGTTTTCCCACGTTTTCTACTTGGCAGTTACTTGAGGTGGTTGGCAGCAGGAGTGCTAAGTAGTTTTCTCTCTAAAGTACAAACAGTTTAAAGCACCAGAGGCTACTTACATGCTGTGCCCCACCTGCCTTTCCTGCTGCTGCAAATGATACTATGACAGTTACTGGGCAGAATTACTGCCAGTGCTCTCCAGATCTATATCCAGACCCTATACTTCAAGGATTGCAGGAGCCACCCTCAAACTCTCCTGAGCCTAAAGAGAATTCCGCAGACCAGAAGTGATGTTACTGTATGCATGGGCAGTCTATTTTTTTTTTTCCTTTGAAGTACTGTGGTTTGAATTCTCACTCACTAGGCAGGCGCTCTACCACTTGAGTACTCCACCAGCCCTTTTTTGTGTTGTATATTTTTGAGATAGTGTCTCACAAATTATTTCCCCCACAGCTGTCCTCAAAACACAGTCCTCCTGATCTCTGTCTACCAAGAGGCTAAGGCAGGCATGAGCCACTGGTACCCACTTAAGCTATGTTTTCATGGGGTCTCTGTCAATGTAGAAAACTGCCCTGTCTGGATGGAGCATGGGTCACTGATTGATTCTGTATGCCTGTCCATGCCAGTTTCTGCCCTGATACTTCCCTGTCCCGCCCATGTTCACACATAGCTGATCTCTCTCCTCAAGGCTCATGCTGTAGTTCCTGAATGTAGTCACCCTCGGTTTCCCTCTGCAGCTTGTCCCACACTTCCCACCAAGTAGACCTGTGCTTGAGAATCTACATCCAGGACACAAGTATTTTCTTGGGCCCACACTGGTTTTCTATTTAGCACAGAGGGAGAGGCCTCTGTGCACTGGAGAAATTAAAATTGAGGGACTTCTGCTCACCCTGCCTGAAAGATTTGATGGTAAGTCTTATGATGATTCTACACCATGGCACCAGTTAGTAAGCAAAGTCCTGAAGAAGGTTCCTTATCTGTCGTTTGCTTGCACAGAACTCTCATCTGGAGCTATATTTTTGCAGAGTGCTTAACTATGTGCTGTGGAACTCATAGAGACTTTCACTTTTCCTTTTGCTTAAGGCTCTGGTGGGAGTTTCTTCCCCTTCATTAACATTTTGCTTATCTCACTATGTTGGCATCCATTGTTTATTTCACAAATGTAACATTCAGCATTTCTAGATTTTACCTGGTCTCTGTCCAGTCTTCCAAGTTGCACTTCTATGCCTTTCCACAACACCCCCTTTTACCCATACACCTGATTTTTGTTTCAGATTAGTGGAGAGTCAGAAAAGTACTGGGTGTGTGTGTCTAATCTGCCATCTCACCTCCTCTTTGCAAAGTATACCCTAAGTTGGTCTTGAACTCATAATGGCCTCATTCTCATTAGCTTATGTTCTGCTAAAGCCAGACCCAAGTTTCTAAATCATTTGTGTGGTACTGGGATTATTCCTTTACAAACTTTATTACAATTTGCATAAATTACCTTAATTTGTGGAATTTGTTCTTAAAATTCATTCTGTCTCACTAAATTATAGCTGTGAATGACTAGAGACATTATTTTTTTTTCTCATTTTTTTGTAATTTAATTCCAGCTCATTGCAGGTCCATAATATTAAACTGAATGTGTTTACTTACAAATGTTTGTTGAAGGGTGAGTTTTCTGGGTACAATGACAATGTCATTTTCAGTATTATGCTCAAATGTATGGGTTCACAATTTGACTTCATTTTTTTATTATTCATTTATTCACAAGTGCATACATTGTTTGGGTCATTTCTCCCTCCTGCCTCCCCCTCCTGAGAGGTCCATAAACATTGCTTGAAAAATCAGGTGCGTTTGAAAGCAGAACAGAAACCTTTACAGGTTTAAAACTGAGTTGATCTCAGTTCTTTTCTTAAGTAATGTAAATTATGAAGGCCTATCTAAATGGAATAGAGCTAACTTTCTAAATGCTGTTTCATAGATGACAACCTCTGTGCATCAGATTTTATCTATCCTGCTTTAGATATGCCCCCCCATCCCCAGTAAGGAAACATCCATTCGATTTCTATTTTTATCTAATTTTCCTCCATAATGCGTTTATCTTCATTTCATATATTTCTGACTACTTCTCTTTTCATTGTCAGTTGCTCAGCACTATAATCTTTATTGCATTGTAATAATTTTAAAATCTTCCATACCTAACTTACAAGGCTTGCTCATAAGTTACAGGATTTGTGCACCTGACACACTTGTATTAATATCTTTTCTTTATGCTGATTTGGCCATCTCCATCACCTGTCTTTTCCCTCCCCACCGCCTCTATATCTTGTCTGCCATCTGGGGTTTTACTAATGTTTTTCAGTCTTTTCTAGCTTGCCAAATAATCTATATATCTTGTCTTTATTATTAAATTGTCTCTCTGTGGATTTTTAAACAACTGAAACTGAGTTACAGGAATTTTAACTCAAGGCTAGAGAGTAAAACTTGGTCTTCTGACACATATCCCTAAAATGTCCTTGGTTTTTCCCTCAGACACACTGAGATACCTGTATATAGGTTCTCCTTCACAGCTCTAACTTGCTAGCCACCCTCAGCCTCATTTTTTTTTTTTAGATATTCATTTGTGTTTTCCTTTCCTAAACTGCACAAAAAAGATCATTTGAATTGAGCCTGTGCCCTTTTGTCCCATTTCTATTGTATTTCTTCTGGAAATTAAGCTAAAATAAAGATGTGTTAGAGGTCACAATTATATGGTGCACAACAAGCCAAGTGGTCAGTGCGACATAGGAATTGGGGAAAAAAATGATCTTCACTGAGCACCCAGGAATTGCTAAGAACTTGGGAAGTAAGGGTAAATTCATCACTACCATCATCATTTCTCTCTCTCTCTTTGCTCTTCTCTCTCTCTCTCTTCTTTTTCTCTTTCTGTTATAAACAGAATAGAATTTCATTGTTTCTTCCATGATTATCTTCTACTAAGCATATTTTCAACAGTCTTGTACTTTAAATTATAAGCTGATAACTATACAAAGGAAATTCTCATAAAAGTGTAGCTTGTTTCACAGGTATAAAAGGTGATGCTACATTAAGGCAAAAATAATTGTCAGTTAAATGTTGTTTTTACCATTTATCAAAATGATTTAATATCCTAATGTCACAGGTTTCTCTTGTCTGTCCCTTGTTCATTACTACATTGTCAATTGAAATGAAGCCAGCTGTGGCAATTAGCTTCATTTTCTCTCTGGATGATATCTCAGTTGATAAACTTATATCATACTCTACTTCATATTTAATGGGAAAAGATTCTTTCAGCAATTGCTATATGACTTGTTACGATCATATTAAGTAGAATTATTATTAAATTGTTTCAAATAACTATTCTTTTCTGAAAAATCTGTCTTTGCTCTTACTAGTCTTTCATCTAAGAAATAATGGAAATAATTATGGAAGGTTATCTAATTTATAATTTAACCTTGAAATAAGGCATTTCAAGTGATATTTATATACTTATAGCTTTCATGATAATTTTATTATAGCTATTTTTAAAATGTATTTTTTCAACAAAATCTATTTTTAAAAAGCAATTATATGAGACATACTGTCTATAACCTTAGTGGATAACTTCTGGAGCTAACACAAAGTCAACTATTTTAGTCTCATTTTCTCAGTACACTGGATAAGATGTTTGCTCATTATATTTGGTCTTCACTGAGACAAATGGTCAAGTCTAGAAACATCTAGATCACCATACTACAAAAAATACAGTCTGTATTTAAAAGAAGTTTTCTATTCAAATTGTATGAAAGGGAGTTAATTTAAATGATGGAAAAAGAAACCATACAATTATTCAAGCATATACATACAGTTAATTAGATTATAAAACAGAAAGTTAAACACAATTGAATCCATAACCATTATTTTAAAGAAGCAAATATGATTAGAATTATTTTCAAAATAGATCTTAGACTTTTACATAGAGTGTGCTGTAAAAAATTTTATTCAGTAAACAAGGAAGTGAAAATAGTCTAGAATTGTACCAAAATGTTAAAGAGTTTATTTCTGGAAAGCAGAAATATTTATCTTCCTTATCTTAATTGTTGCCTATTTTTTAGATAAATTGTGTGTGTGACTAATTGAAAGGAGAATCAGAAATTCTTTTTTCTGTCTTTAATTTTTTTTATCATTGTGCTGAGTGGGGGTACATTGTGGCATCCAAAAAAGTTCTTACAATTTAACAAATTTATCATACTTGAATTCGCCCCCTCCATCATTCTCCTTTATCCCTGAGAATCCAAAACTCTTAAAATTTAAGCAACATTTCTAGTCATCTTTTGTTCTATTTTATTCTCAGGAACATCTTTTCATTTTGTGAGCAGAATACATGATTCTATATTGAGAAATTTCTTCCATAGATGTATTACAGAAAACTCACTAATAGTAGCTTATAATCTAAAGACCTGATCTTTAAAGTTATTATTTTGGCAAGTAATTATAGTTTATGCCATAAGGATTGGGCACATACAATATGCTACTCCTTCTGTTAAGATTTTTGTGTGATTATTTATCTCTTTCATTATAATCAAGGTTAAGAAACATTGGCATCCATTTCCTGAATCCCTGCCAATAGAAATTACTTCACATTTGCTTATGACTAATGTTCTTGTCACTTGGATTTAGATAATTTTCTTTCTTTCAAAACATATTCTTGAGCTCAATTATGAAGTTACTGAATATAATACATGAATTAATACACCTACTTGTGACAGTCTTATTCAGGGCAGACTTATTTCTATTTCTTCTTTTTTATAGTTTTTAAATTTTAGAAAATTGTCTATGGTCTGTCCTAGAGTTTCACTCAGAATATTATCAAGGTTGGGATGTGAGAAAAAGAATTACATGTTTTACCCAATATTAACAATATGATTTTCCACTTCTATGAGTTATCTAAAAGTATGCAGAGGCACCAGAAAATGTAAAGAATTTATGTCCAGATAGGTCAATCGTACAATGACAATGTGTAAGTCGAAAATAAATTTAATACATTTAACCTATGGAAGATCAGAGCTCAGCAGAACAGTACACTGTAGAATCATGGTTCACCAACATGCAGACAGTTCCAGAACTCAAACAATTTAATTCCCAAAGATAGTGAGAAATATCAACAAAAGAAATAATAATAATATAAGAAATAATAACATAAGAAGGAAGGCTGGTATGCTGTACAGCTGTGGTTAGAGCTCAGTTTAGCTAGGGATATATGCACTAATTTAAGAACTCTTCACTTATTGTTGTTATTTACAATGGCTACCCTAAGAAAATTATTAACATTTTTAAATTAATAATTTAAAATGTTTAATTTCATGTTTTAGGAAGACAATTTCTGCACAATAAATGAGGTTATTTGCATATTTTTTTAGGACTTTGTCTTCCCTGGTAGAATGTTCCACACTGAGCCCACAGAAAACTAAGTTAATGAAATGCATGCTGAAAGGTATGTCCGTGTCTCATTACTATAGCAGAATGGTTTTCAGTTACTCGAAAAGGGTACATATTAAAATTCTACTGAAAAAAGTCAAAGAAAATCTATGTTCGTGCATTATAGAAAATACCACAGAAAGGAGTAAGATGATTGCTTAGAAAAAAATACTTAATATGAATTTAAGCAAATTTACTTACTGGTAATTATTGTCACAAATGAGATCACTGATTGTTATACTAGTCATATTTGCGTGAAATAGTAAGACTAAATGGTCAAGTCACACCAAGAGGTAAGTCAGGATAAAAAGACTTAAGGATGAATAAATATGTTGATGAATTATTGGAAAGCTTGATTCCAGAGATTTGAATTCATGCAAGCATACAGCTAAATTCTAAGGCACACAGAGATGAACAGCAATCAAACAGCTACTGTGGTGTTCCTCTCTGCATCTAAGTCAATTCAAGCATGCTACAAAAATAAGCTTTAATTCATGGTAAAGTTTAAAACTTTGACAATCATTATATGAAACAAATAGTAGATGAGCAGAATCAAAGGAATTCAGAAATCATCATTGAACATACAGTCACAACCAAGAAAATGAAGTGATCTACTCCTTTCAATGGGTATGTCACTAAATGAGAGAGTCCAGGTTTTCATAGGGAACAAAATATGTGATTGAGTGATTGGTTTTGGAAATAACTAAGTGACAGGCCACACTCCAGTATGACTTGGGGAACTATACTATAACCAAGATAATGCAAAGAAGAAGAAAGAATTCAACTTGCATACACACACACACACACACACACACACACACACACAAAATGAGGAATAATAAAATGGAAGTAAGAACATTTTGTTTCATACATCAGCCCTGAATTAACTTGCCTCTTATTAATTAACTTTATCAATGAGCTTTGTAATAAAGTACCTATCCTGAATTTCAATTACTACCTCGAGTGCTGAAAGAGGAAAATATGCCAACCTGGCGACATTCTATGACACTAATTACCAGAGGAAATAAGTACAGAATACACAGATGTGGAAATTACAGCTAACAAAATAGTTCTTATTTTTACTCCCACATAACTACAGCAAGATTTTGATACTCCTAAAATTTAAAATGTATTTTGATGTAATTTCATAATGAGAGTAATTATAACATCTGCTCACTTTTATGAGTGTGGTGGAGCTGAATGAAAAGAGATTACTATGAAGTAGTATATAAAAAAAGATTCTTAGCTGATCACCACACTTGAACATGATATTTCACAGAGAAAATTATATGTTCAGGTATGGTGATTTCTTTTTCACTTACTTTTCTTCCATTCTCATTACTCTATGATTTGTTGCTTCTCTTTGGCTTTGTATGTGTATATTACCTGCCTTCACTGTTCCATTCCTGTTTGGTTAGATAAGCTTAAGTTATTGATTGAATTGATGGAATAGCAATGCTTTGAGATAAAATGGGATTGACAGAAATCAATTTCAATCAATTAGTAAACAAGTCCCCAAAATGACCAAAAACCTAAATCATTATTTACAAACAGGCTTTTAAAAATAGTCAAACTAAGTCAAATTGCTTTGTTTGTCTCTTACTAAACCAATATGTTAATAATTGTTATCTCCACAGAATGTTTAATTAGAAAGATTTTATGTAATTTCCACCAAATAATGTGAATTATATAGATGCGTCAAAAAAAATGGCCTAGAGAAATGGGACAAGTATTAGTGACTTAGCAATTGACAGCCAAATTTATTTTAGTATTAAAATCTTAATCTTTAAAAAAAGTATTTTCAATTACCACTTCCTAGGCATGTCTCTTAATTCTATCAAAGGTAATTTTATTGCTTTAACTTCAAAAATAAGAAGTCTAAAACTAGGTATGATACTCCCTGTATGGACTGAATTGTCTTCCCACAATATGTTGGTTTATCTAACCCCCAGCATCTGATAATAGGACATTACTTGTACATAGGATGTTGCATACTAGAGTAGGGTGGATTCCTAATGCAACGTGACAACTGTCTTCATAAAATGGGAAATGTGGAAATAAATTCACACATGGATGATGCCATTTAAAAGAGGAAGGCTGAGGTGCAAGGCAAAGAATAACAAGGTTCGCTAGCAAACTATAAGAAGTTAGCTACAAGAGAAGCCTGGAACAGATTCTCTCTAATGGCTCTCAGTGGTAATTAACCCTACTGACAACCTAGAGTTGAACTTCTATGCTCTAAAACTGTGAGACGATGAAGTCTTGTTTTTCGAAACCTCCTGATTAATAGTACTGCTTTAGGGCAGCTCAGGAAGCTAATCAACATCCCTGCCTCAGTCCAAATAAAATTGTGTATTCATAAAAATCTTTTAAACTTTTATTTTATCAATTTTACATGTACTTATAGGTAACAATTTTAATGTGGTCCATTCTTCTTTAATTTGTAAAATCAAGTGTAGTAAATCTGTAATGCCAGGCAAAATGTTAGTATTAAAGGCACTCTAATGGCAGAAAACAAACAAACAGAAAAAGCTCCTTAGTACGTTTTTCTAACTTCCAACCATGTATACATTGATGCTTGAACACGTGTTTTCTCTCTCTCTTTCCTCTTTCTCTCATACACACACACACACACACACACTTTTATACAAATTGAAGAAATGTGAGCCATTCTGAGAGCTGTGCTGTTTCTTTTACAGGGGCACAATGATGCCTCTGCTTCCAAAACACAATACAACATAACTAATATGCCATCCAAAGCACAGATCTGAAAGGGTGCAGGCTTTCCACGATTACATTGAATGCTAAAGTAAATCCTTTTGGGTTACAATGGTTACTGGCCACTGTGGGTTCATTGTTTAACATGTGTAATTATGAAAAAACATATGAAATCAGACAAGTAAAGTTGAATTCTATGGCCAAAGTATAGTTCACTCATAAATGAAAAGGCTGTCTTATCTCAAAATTAGAGAAGTAAATTGCTAGTTACTTCCTCTATGATGGATGAATATGTTATCATCTTTGTAGACTGTTTATCAATTGTCTCTATAAGTAACACAAAGGGATATGAACATTCCCTAATCTTTCATTTTCCTCAAGATATAGATGCAGAATTCATTTATAATTGCAATGTTTCAAAGGCAATTGAAACCTTCCATTCATCTTAATAACATTTCAAATGTATTTCTTGATATTTTCATAGCATCTTTTTTTTTCTCTAGGGATCTTAGGCAGGTTTTACAAGATTTGAGTACAGATTCTAATATTAGGCTTTTTATAGCTGCATATTCTCAAAAAAATAAAATCCATATGATGCCTAATGTCCAACACTCAAGCACAAAATGACCACTATCATCTCATTCTGAATCAAGAAATGATAGAAAAAAACACCAGTGAGTGAGTTGGCAGAATGGGTAGGTATGGTTCAATTTTAGTTTATTTTTCCTAATTTTACATAGTAGTTGCTATTTTTTTACTTTGAAATAAGTGGCTTTTTTCTTACCTTCAATCATTTCCTTCATGTTCTTGATTCAAATCAAATGACTAAAAGAAATAGAAAATAATAAAACCAAGTGATGTTTTAAAAATAGATTAATTTATCTGACAAAAGTTACACAAACATAGGTAGTTTAAATGGTAATAAATAAAATATTGAAACACTTGCTGTTTTACATTATAGTAGAAAAACATTGAGATCAGTTTATTACTAAGGTCATGTACCATAAGGAAAGACACCTCAATATCCAAAAAGATAAAGACATAATGATAATATATTAATAAGCAGTAGGCCAAGAAATGAGAATTGACAAATCTAAGTGTTGTCAATTAAAATGACTAGAAATTATAGGGTTTTCATACATTTCTGTAGTTTTAACTACAAAATTCAAAGTATATAATGAAATTTTTATGATAAAAACCTTAAAAATTCTTTCTACTTTTGTAACTACACTCCCTCAAGAGCTCTCTTCAGTGACCTTCACCAGAAAAATACTCCAAATTTTACCTGAAACATGTGCAGGTGAAAAATAGCTAATTTTTTTGCTTCAGTAACTCAAAAAATGGAGAATGGAATTTCACCAAATTTCCACTGAAAAAACTCATTTAGAAATGAGGAGAAAATGATGATGAATTTCAGGCCGATGGATTTGTGAAGGTTGTAAGTGGCTGCAAATAGGTCTTATCAAGAAATCCCTCCCCAGCTCCCACAACAGTGATGTGTGGAACTGTAATAAGCACCATCAATTTTTATTAAACAAAATTGGAAAAAAATAAATCCCTTTGTCAATCACATTGTTACTGGGGTCATCTCAAGAAGTATAAATCCTTAATTATTAATGATTTCTCCATTTTTAGATAATGTATCTTTTACTATGTGTTTCTATAAATTAAAAATAAACACTTTGGAAACTTAAAACCACTGTGATCACTTCATATTAACACAGTGATATAGAACTGACAATTTACGACTTCAATCCTTATTTATAATATATAAGCTTTCTTGTTACCTACCTGAAATAATAACAGAGGTAGTGAAAGATAGTGGACATTTGAACTGTAAGCATATATTTTTTGTTCATTTTGTGGTTTTTAGCTTTATATAAATATTCTTAACATTTTCCTTACATAATCTCATTGTCATCCTCACTACTAAAACACTTAGATCATGCTCTTCATGTTTACAAAGTAATTTAAAATTTTCTCTTAGGATTATCAGCAGTTAAGTGAACCTTGTCTAAGTCATCACTGAATTTTCTCCTTCAGAAAGACTTCTCAATTTAGTACATCCAGGGCTACCACAGAAATGTCTCTCTACGACAAACCTCTTCTTTGCGTTCCAGAGATTTTTTTCTCTCACCCAGTAAAATGATACAGATGACTCACTCTGCAATTCAAGCTTTGTTTTACTTCCTTTATCTCTTCCTCACTTGAACACAGTTTCTGAATACAAAATAACATGGCTTCGACATTTATTATAATAATGATATGAACTCCATTCTCACCGTATGACCTACATCAAGACACCAAGATAAGAGAACTGCTGTGCACCACATTTCCTCTGAAGCTGGTGGGAACATGCTGCAACACCCCTACTCTGTGTGTGGCCTCTGCTCCACCTCCACCTCCCATGACCAGAAGGACCCCAGCAAACTCACACTCTCTTCTCTGCTCTTGCTTTACTCTCTATCTACACTGGAGGCTTGAACCTGAGCCTTTTGCCCTGGAACATAATTTCACAGTTTATTTTGTGACTAATGAACTTGAATTAATATTAAAATATTTACAGCCAAAGAAGAATGTTAATATCAAGCTTCTGGGACTGTAATTTAGGAAATCAAAGGGAAACTGATTGAAAGCTTTTGTTTATTGACTGAACTTGTACTTAATAAACTGTAAACTTTTTTCAAACGTCAGTAAAGAATTGCACCACACAGAAGTAAACAAATGCAGCAGACATTCAATAGGAAATGTACAACAGATGAAGAAAGACTACAGTCCAACCTCTGAAACAAAAGAAAGGAGGATTTTAAAATGTCAAGCTAAGCTAATTAAAAACTCCTGGAGTTCAGTAAATATGATTATTCCACCTGTGGAATAATTTGCTCATTGGAACTTATCAAAATTTGGTTTCTACCCTTCCACACACCCTGGGTGGGTGCTATCTTTCTCTTTTTTTGAATTAATTTTTTAAATAATACATTCAACAAAGAATTGAATGTATTAATAAGGTACCAAATTAACAGGTTACCATGTAATGTTTTAATATATGTATATATTATGTAATTGTTCAATCATTTTAAACATACCTTCAACTCAAACATTTATTATTTCTCTATTTTATTTTTAAGCCAAGGTCTCCCTATGAAGCCCAGACTGGCCTCATTTTCACAACCTCCTGCCTTTATCCTCCCAACTGCTAGAATTACAAGTGTATGCCACCATGCCTGGCATTTATCCCTTTTTAGGGTGAAAACTTTCAAAATTCTTTCTTTTAGATTTTGCAATAGGTTATTGTGATCTCTATTCACACTAGTGTGCCATAGTAAAATCTTCTTACTCCTATCTAATTGTAACCTAGTATATATTGATCACCTTTTCCTCATTCTTCTTTCTGTCCTATAATGAATCCTCAGCCTCTGATACCATTCCGTTTTCACCTTCTATGAGATCAACTTTTGTAGAGTGCACTTATCAGTAAGATCCTGTGGCACTTGCCTTTCTGTACTTGGCTGCATTCTTTTAACAGAATGATCTGCAGTTCTTGTAAATGGCAGAATTTCATTATTTTTATGACTAAATAGTATTCTATTATGTATATGTATTTTCTGATTACTTTCCAAAAGATGGTTCTCAGGTCCTTGAGAAAGACATGATTGGGTTGAGATGATTCAAGGTTCTAAAGGACAGACAAAGAAATCAGAACTGCAATTTTTTTTTCCAAATAAATACCCTGAAAAAAAAGGAGATCAAGGATGTCTACTCAGTAAAACCTTTCTAAAATGTAGACAAGCTGAAAGGAACTTTAAAACCATCTCGGCCAAAAAGAAAAATTATATTTGTTTGTTAAAGAATTGCCAGTCTATCAACCAAAATATCCTAAAAATTTAATAAGATGATCTGTTGTACGAAAGAGTTTTTCTTCTGACTTTCAGTCTGTGTGCATCTTCATTAGGCTAGTTAAGATGTCCAAATCTTTGTCTCATTAAGTTATCATGTAAGATTGAGTTTATGTTAATAGATTAAGACAAGTACCCAATATATGTCCTTGTTTATCTTATTTTTCAAAGATAAGTGGAGATTAATCATTCCATCTAATCAAGATACAGTTATGACCAAAGTAACACCTTATATTTATATTCTGTATTACACAGTATGAATTAAATTCTTATAGGAATTATTTTTTAACAGTCATAGAACAAATTATGTGACCATTTGTGCAGAAGATTCTAAGAATTAAGTCATAAACATAAGATTTCCAAATGGTTTTTACTTGATATATGTGTGTATGTGTGTCCATACTATTATGTGTATCACTATCAATTAAATAACAGCCATCAGTGTCATTATTTAAAATCAAGTGGCCCAGGTGCAGTGGTTCAAGCCTGGAATCCTAGCTGCTTGGGAGGCAGATTGGTAGGATCATGGTTAGATACCAGCCCAAGCAAAAATTTTTCAAGACCCCATCTCAACCAATAAAAAGCTGGACATGTTAGTGGATGACTGTGATCCCAGCTGTGTAGAAAGCATAAATAGGTAGGATCATGATCTAAGCTGACCCAGGAAAAATTTGAGACCCCATTTCAAAAATAAGCTGGACAAAAATTGCTCAAGTGTTAGAGCACCTGCCTAGCAAGCATGAGGCCCCCAGAGCTCAAACCCCAGGACCACTAAATAAAATTTAAAAATGGATCTTAGAACTAGGCAGACCTGAGCTACAACTACAAATTCCCAATGCACTGCCTATGATGCATTGGATAATTAATGTAATAATCCTGAGAATTATTTTCTCTTTTTGTAAATGACGTTGATCTCTAAACAGAGTTTATTATCTAATTATGGCCATGACAGTGTCTCCTGTCTCTTTGCATGTGATTATAATTAATCCAAAGAAGTGTGAAAAATATTCAAATTTTTATTTACAATGACCATGCTTTGTGTAACTAGCTGTGCAGCAATGAATAATTAGAACACTGTTGAATTGCATGTATTAGTTCCTAGAGATATTTTATAATTTGCAGATGGATATTTTACTGAGTTGAAAGTGATACTAGTATGTCTCTCAAAACTTTAATTTTATTTTTACAGATTATAATTTTTCATCCTTAATGACTTTTCAGTGTCCTTTATTATAAGTGTTTAAATTAAAATAAACATGTTGAAGGCTTGTGAACAATGAACAAAGCAATAGTTAAACTACAAAGAATATAAGAAAAGTGTTGAAACTTACTATCACTTAGATTGACTGTGAAAGGCATGACAGACTTTGAAAAGGGCAGTCATTATTTAATGCAAAGCTACTTTGAATGAAACTGAACTCTTCCTCTAAATTCTCTGGAAAACACCGGTGCACAAAAGAATCCAAACTTCTCAACCCAAATAACAAGACTGAATCATGGTGACATTTACATATATAATAATATCTTAATAACTGTTGGAGAAATTTTGAAATTGGCTCCAATGTATTATCATTATTCCCATAAAGAGGTGAAGGGTTTTTTTATTTGTTTGTTTTTATTTTTGCCATTCTTTATATCTCACTGGTCTGTGACTTGTGTTTGCAAACTCTGAGCTTGCACAATGTCACTTCTGACACATTTTATTATGTACTTCATGTCTCATTAATTTGTATTTACATGTATTAATTGGACATATAAATGGGGCTCAGTGTGCTGTTTTACAACTTCTATTTTTGATGTTCATGGAAGCTCAGATGCTAAATAATTGTTCCTAGAATAGCAGCTCATCGATGGTAAGACAGACCATGTGGTGCAAAGAGAAGCCATCTCAGATGAGCCCATCCTAGACCTACTAGCTCCCACAAGGTTTTGGAGATCATTCCAGACTCCTCAGTGAACCTGGGAAGAAACCTTCAGAGCAACCAGGCAGGTGACCCAGACCAACTTGGTAGCCCACAAAATGTGACCTCGGTAAAATTTGATTCCACTAAATTTTGGGTGGTTTGCTTTGGAGTAAAAGCTGTTACAATTTATAACTAAATGATTCAAAACCTGAAAGAGTATATTTATGTGGATGTTTGACACTGTTATTTACTGAATAATGAGCTCTCTATAAAATTTTTTATATAACATGTATGTGGAACAAGTGATTTTGAGTCCTATTAAAGATGATTTAAAAATTGAGCATGTAGAGAAAAACTATTTAGAGCTATATCTAACTAAGACATCATTCTGTTGCATTCCCAAGTTTCTTAGTAAAGGGAATTAAAAGTTTTGAAATTATTTGATAAAGGTTAGAATGAAAACCTTACTATTTGTGGGTCTTAGGTTGCTGCATATTCCATTACAAATGGCATCCTTTAGATCGTAGTCATTTTAGTTTTCCTGTTGTCCCTGTCACTATGTTTAAAATTTTTTAGTGTATTTACTATCTACCAAAACATTTTCAAATATTGTGATCAATTACTGCACCACATTGTAGAACATACAAAAAATAATTAAATTTAGCATGGTGGTGTATGCCTATAGTCCCTGTTAATGGGGAGATATAGGCAGGAAGATTATGAGTTGAAGACCAATGCAGGTAAAAGGTAACGAGACTCTATTTCACAAACAAAATACTGACAAAAGGACTGAGAGCATGGCTCAGGTGGTAGAGCGCTTGTCTAACACATATGAGGCCCTAGCTTCAATCCCAAGTACAGAAAAAAACCCTCAAATAGCACACAATTTTATCAATAGTGTAGAATTTAAATTAAATAAAAAATATTGATTAAATTAAATAATAGAATGCAAATGCTTAGTGTTGAGAATTATTATATTGAATATCCTTCATTGGGTATTTTTATTCTTTTAGCAACAAGGATATTCTTCTGTCTGGGTAACTGAAAAAAATTATTTCTTTCAATATATAATATACTTTTCACTAGACAGACATGAGTGTGCAGTAAAGTATAAACAAAGTACAATGAAGCAATAAGGATATTTCTCTTTCATTTTGATTTACAAGTTAGAAGAGCTTCATTCAAAATAAAATAAGGAATATCTGTAATTCCCTAAAGTTTGAAACTTTAAATGTGATGATATTTAAAAAGCCATAGTATTTCCTAAGAGGGAGCCATAAAATCATCAAATTACCTTCTGAAATTATGAGTGACCACAAAAACGCTCTGCTTTACTCATATGTTTTGGTGTGTAGTGCTTATCTATGTCACTTTAGCATCAGTAATATCATAAAACATAAGATCTGTAAAGGTAGAGGATATAGGATGTCTATTGAAAGCTGTTGAAAAATGGGGGGTGGGAGGTAAAGGGGTAAGGGAGAGTAATGGAAAGGGTTGAACAGACCAAGGTAACGTAAACCTTCAGAGGGCCCACATTGAGACATCCCTTTGAACATCACCTTAAATTTTAATAATAAGAAACAGGACTGAAAAATAAGTACAGCATGTGGAAGGAGGAGGCTGAATGAAGGAGATTAAGGTCAGGGTGTGTGGTGAATGGACTTCATTTACCTATGTGAAACAGAACAAAGAAACCTCTTGCAATTGCTTTAACTGGGGCAGGGAGGGGGTTGAGGGAGAGAGAAAATGGGGGAAATGTAACTAATGTACAATATAAGTCTAATTGGAATTGTCACTGTGAATCCCCCCTGTATAACGAATATGAATATCCCCCCGTATAACAAATACATCTTAACTCAAAACAAAACAAAACAAGCCCTGTGCACTTTAAATGGTTCAGCACAGTTCCTTTACAATGTGCTGTTTTTCATTATGTGGTGTTCTTTAGAATATTTTTTTCTTCCTAAATGTCAAATCTTGGCACAGAAATTTGACAAATCTTCTTGATAGCCATGGTATAATAATTAACTTGTGTGCATAGAAGTTCTTACTAAATTTGAGACTTCCGCACTACTTCAAATGATTTCCCAGCCTTCTCATTCCCTACTCAGTGGTCACCATCGCTTTCACTCACATTGTACAACCCTAGAGAATGGCTCCAAGACATTGTTTTCTCTATTCAAGTAGTTGGTTGAAAGATCAGGATGAAAGCATTTGAATAAGCTAAACAAGACATTAGCTATGAGTTTTGCTTATAGTTTGCTTTCTGCTTCTCGAAAGACAAATGCCTATTCATTTTCAATTATTATGTATCTGCATACAGCATGTAGTGATCAGATAAAAGTGAGAATTGGGAAATGACATTTTTATTCATGTTTCCTGAATGTATTATTTGTTTATACCTTGAAATTTCATTGAGTGTATTAGATAAAGTTACTGTATAAAAATTATGAGAAAAAAATTGTGTAGAGGAAATACACAAAAGAAAAATACAGTGTTTCACAAAAATGAAGGTAGGTTGGTAGAACACTGTCCCCTCCACTCCACAGATGGGTTTTCTAATTCTAAAGACAGCGTTAACAACTCACTGTGAGAATCAAGGAGCATGGAGCAAGATCAGGAATCCAAGAAGACACTGAAGATGATTCTAGCTCACTTCTGTGTGAGCTAAAATAGAAATCAATGAGGGAACTCATATAAGAACATTAGTAGCAAAGGAAGTGAAGAATATTTTGAAGAGTATATTTTTAGGTATATAGAAAAAAATGAATTCCAGAAGGCAACATGTCTCTTCAGAGTCTGAAATAATCAGACAGCACTGCCTCTGTTGATACTTTCTTTGTATGTGGATGAAAAATTCTCAAGTATCTGAGTACGTTTTATGTGATAATGGTTACCCACATCCTTTTTTTTAACATTATAAAAATATTCTACCTTGTCTGATTTCATCAACTGTGTGTATTAGTTTCCATAGAACACACAAATAAAGCCATGTTTCTTTTATTAGATGGGCTGGCTCAGGACAGTGGTTAAGAAGAGCTCTGAGGTGTGTTGGATCTAAGTTACCTATAATTGTTATCAAAAAGTGAATAGTGTAAAAGAAAAGCATGAGAGGCCGGGTGAAGCTGAAGAGTGACCGCATAAAATCAGATGCTAAAAATATCAGCCTGATGGACAATTCTGAGTCAGGAAGCAAATTCAGGTACCAAAGCCAAGGTCAAACACTTGCATGACAGAGCAGTTACTTGAAAGAGTGAGTCTGGAATCAAATAAAGCTACAGGCTTTCAGCTCACTTTTTCTGTTGTCTTTTAATCTATTTACAAAGTAAATTAAACAAATGGAATACTTTTGGTTTTGTTTACCTTCTGTATGTTTACTTTCTTTCTGTTTGTTTTTAATTCAAAGCACTGCAGTGCACTGCCTTGATATGACAATCTTACCCTATACAAATACACTTCAGGAGCTCTTTAAAAAAGACAAATGCTTCGACTCTGTCTCCAGGGAATTCCACTGAGTAGACATAAGATTGCCTTTTATTTAAGGAACTCTTCAAAATTATTGGTACAGTTTTTCCATAAATCATACTAAAGAAATAACATCATAGGTAAAAGCATAAATTTTTACTAGTTTTGAATTTTAATTTCACTATGCATGAAAACATGTAATTTGAAACATTGAAACTGATTTTCAGCTATAAAAATGGTTAAATAATAACTGTTTCCTAAAATGTAATGGGTAAGTCAAGCAATGTTTCTAAAGTCCTGGCTTAGAAAAAAGCTAGTAAGACTTCACAGAGAGCTATGAACATAGATAGGTAAATTAACTTTGTTTAACAAAAATAAAGGGAAAAAGAGGTAGTTGCAGGTCTTACAATCAGGATATATCTTAGTTGCCCTAAACTCACCTCACAAATTTGCCCAGTTTCTTCTCTTGGTGTTATCTAAGCTTTCTATCCACTGTTGTAACTATTTCATTTTAACTGAGGTTTAGGCATTCTTAATTAAATTAACATTGCAGATATTTTCAAAAGTTGAGAATTTATTAATACAGAAAATAGTTAATTAATATCTTTTTTAAATGTTTCCAATTAGCATTATACAATTTTTATTAATGGTAATTTTGCAAATCATAACACCTCATTCCCTTCTTCTTCCAAAAAACATTTCGTAATGAAAAACAGTGATGGTAGAATTTGATAAATCCAAGAAGAGACTACAAACTTCCATTTTATGGAATACTCATCACATTTTTTTCCTCTTGAATTTGCTAGGAGTTAAAGTGAAATGGTGGTTGGTGATGCAGCATTGTGATAGAATGCTTGCCTGACATTTGCAAGGCTCTGGGTTTGATCCACAAAACCAAAAAACTTTGTAACATGAAAAGGAAAATTAAAAATAGTCATAAGATTCACAGTAAGGAGTTTAACTGACATAAATATGATTCTGAGAAAATCTACTGTGATCAATCAAGCGGATGTGGAACAGAATCTCCTTTTTATGGAAGCGTGGGGTGTTGTACATGTGTAATCTGTCTCTGCCTAATCACAGGCATGTAAAAGACAAATTTTCAAATTATTTAGGTGTTGTGGGGCATGCTAGGAAGTAGAGATCTGAGAAATCACAGTTCAAGACCAGTTCAGGTGAAAAGTGAATGAAACCCCATCTTAGTAAACAAGCCAGGCATGGTAGGATATGCTTATAATACCAACTATGTAGGAGTTGTAGGTAGGAGCATGACAGTCTGATTCCAGCCCTGGATAAAAACATGAAACCCTATCTGAAAAATAATTAAATCAAAAAAAAAAAACTGTTGAACTAGTCACAATAGCCAAGTTATGGAAACAGTCAAGATGCCCCACTACTAACGAATGGATTAAGAAAATGTGGTATTTATACACAATGGAATTTTACTCAGCCATGAAGAAGAATGAAATCTTGTCATTAACAAGTAAATGGATGGAACTGGAGAACATCATCTTAAGCAAAGTTAGCGAGGCTCAGAAGGCCAGAAATCGTATGTTCTCCCTCATATGTGGACTTTGGATCTAAAACAAATGCAGCAATATTATTGGACATGGGTCACACGCTAAGAACACACACAGAAGGAATAGGGAAAGATAGGAAACCCAAAACTTGAAAGTGTTTGATGTGCCCACTATAGAGGAGCGAATAAAGTAATCTTTAACTGGCAGAGGCCACTATGGGAAGAGGACCAGGAAGTAGTGAAGAGGTCTGGTAGAGATGACCCAATTTAGGGTGTAATACACTGTGCATGGAAGCAATGCTAGGAATCTCTCTGTATAGCTGTCCTTATCTCAACTAGCAAAAATGCTATAGCTTTTTTATTATCTCTTCTGTTTTCTTTTCAGCAAAATTGGAGAAGAAGGCAGAACAGTTTCTGCTCGGAATGGAGAGAAGTAGGGGAGAAGAGAAAGGGAGCAGTGGGGCAGGGGGGGAGAAATGCCCCAAACAATGCATGCACATATGAATAAATGAATAAAAACAACTGCTGAGGACATGTCTTAGGTGACAGAGAACCTACCTACCAAGCACGAGGCCCTGTGTTCAAACTGTTCTGTCACCCCTCCCAAAAAATGGCATCAACTTTGAAAATTTTGCATAAGCTGAATCTGTAATTATATTATTTATTTTATAATATACTCAAGGTTGTGAGAAATGGGACATGAAAGGAGAAAATCAAGAATACTGTATAATCTATATAAGACAGATGTAAAAAGTGATTTAAAGGCCCATATGTGGATATATCAAATATATTTCTGATAAGCCAGCAAGTGGACAAGCAATCATATTTCCATTTGTACTGGCAATTTATCCATAATTCAATGATCATTTAGCACTCATGCTATCTAAGTTCACTTACTGATGAACTAACAAGATAATAGTTGCTGGAAATTAACATTCTTCAGTTGAAATTTTAAATTAGGTACCTATGATGCTTTTTGTGCTTGCTTTAAAAAATATGCATTGAACTCTATAACTAGCTAGTATATTTACCCATAAGTTGTATATGTTAAATTTACCAAACTTTGCAGGCTGTCTGTACTTTTATATTGCCTTTTCATGTAAAGTAATTTGTGTGTGTCTCTGTACAACTGTATTATTTTTCTATAAAGAACAGTGAATAAATGAAATAAATAGGACTTCAGACTTGGTAAAAATTCAAAATGAAAAATTGATTTAAGGTTTGTATAATTTAATTTTTGACAAATTATTTTGAGGTACAGAGGCCTTTCAGAACAAGTTGTTTAGCTTGCTAATAATTTAATCCATATGGCATGAGACTTGCCAGACTGAAGTTAGGAGGTCTGGGCTATTCCTTTAGATATGGATGTATTTCTAATATGAAAGTGTGAAAATAAGTCTAATTTTCTCCCCTCAGGAGAGAACCTCATCTGAAATCTGAAGGAAATGAACTAGTTGATCTTTATTTATTGCAGATCTCTGCTTCAGAAACACTATGGACTCATATAAGATGCATCAGCTGGGAAACCAATCAAGCTAAGTGATTAGAAGATCCCAATGAGAACCTAAGCAGCATCTACAGTGTGAGAGCACACAGTTCTGACATTGTTGCCACAAGCTCTGCTTCCTTTAACCATACTGCTTGATTTCCAGTTCCTACAAAGAAAGCAATGTTGCAAAAGATACACCAGCTCTAAACATGGAAAGCTGGTGAACAGATATAGAAGGGGAACTTGAAAGAAAGTGCAAATGGAACTATGAAACACTGCAACCAGCAAAATTAGTTATTACTGCAACCAAGTGTGGCCTTTTTCAATTCTCATATAAATATAATGAACAATGGTTGACAGTGTGGCCAGGATTTAATGGCATGCATCTTAAACTGGGGCAACATCCCCCGAAAGGACACCACCAGACAATAGGGAGCATTATCTGGGGACATCATGCTTTTCACATTTTGGACTTCTCTACTTTCTGTACTCCTAAAATTAAATTGACTGAAATTTGTTCATCTCTCCCTCTCTCCCTCTCTCTCTCTCTCTTTCTCTCTCTCTGTCTCTCCCTCTGCTCTTTGGAAGAGGGTACAATAGGAAGAGGTTTCTGTATATGCCATAAATGATGGCAAATGTTGGCATTTTATGCCTTTGGGAGCCTACTGGAAGAGCTAATGTTCCATAGAGAAAATAATGATCCCCAACACTTTCAGAGGCTCATCTAGCTTGTCAATTTACTAACTTGTTATTAATTTTTCATTAAACAGATCTGCCACTCCTTGGAAGCTTATTTTCTTCCTAAAGTAATCTTGATTGAGCTTTGGTTTACTAAGTTGTGACCAGCTATAGTCCCATCTCCCAACACAGTGAGTTCTGTGATAACACAAAAAATAATGAAAATTTTATAGAATACTTTCAGTATTTTGGGTTGTTGTAAGATTATTTAACAATTTACAGTGTGATATGTTTTAAAATACAATTTTGATTAGAAGTAATGAAAACTGGAAGGAAAACAGAAAGATGGTAATTCAATATTGAAGCCGACAGTCAAACACACATGTACACATAAAACACTATAATGAGTAAAATTCTAAATAGATGAAATAAACCAGATTTTTGATAGGCATAGCATTATCTCTGGTACCTCACACAGTGAAATTAACAATGAAAATTATTTTATTCACCTGGGGTAAATCTGTAGTAATCTTCAGCAGTTCCTCCAACAGCTTAGTATGTATCTCTTAATTCAGAAATGGCTAGTATATAGGAGAAGATCTGGGTGAGTCTAAGTCTTACCAACTCCTCTGAGCTCTCCTGCAGTGACATTTACAAAATCAAACATACACACTTCCAATGAAAAAATGAGAACTCTTTGCAACTAAAATAAGAACACTTGGGAGAGAACAGTCAGAGGAAACAAATATTGATCCTTTCCTTTATATCACTTGCTGACTTTCCTCTTGAAGATGGAATTGAGGTAGTAGGAGAAAATTGGATGAATCTTGCTACTTTATGAATGTGCATAAATCTGATTTGACTCAAAACCAGGGCTATGTGATTTTAGAAAGGTGTATGTGTTGAATCATAATGGTGTATGTGTACATCAACAATTACAAAACAGCCATGAAAGCCATTGTGGACAACTGGTGGAAAGATAGAATTTAATGGATTTACTTCGTGATTTGATGAGTTGGAAACATTGATTTTGGTCCTGTAGATCAGAATGAAGAGATCTCTGGAGATATGCCCACTTGGCAGTATTTCATGATGCAGTTTAACTGGTTAGTGATATTTTTAGCTGGATGTGAGAGTATTTTGGTGTTCACTGTGCCACCTAGCAAATACATATAGAACTATAATGCAGTATAGTACTGAAGTAATGATCAGATTAAATGAATTATCAGTCATTTCATTAAGTACATTTTCTCAAAAATCTCATATATTTGTCAGGTGCTAGTAGCTCATACCTGTAATCCTAGCTACTTGGGAGGCTAAGATCTGGAGGACTGTGGCTCAAGGCCAGTCCAAGAAAATAGTTGTGAGACCCCAATCTCAACCAATAGCTGGCAGAATATCATCCCTAGGTACTTGGGAGACTGAGATCAGTAGGATTGTGATTTCATGGCAGCTCCAGCAAAAAAGTTTATAAGACCCTCACCTCAACTGGAAAAAGCTGGCTGTGGTGGCACACACTTGTCATTTCTCCTAGGACAGGGAGCTTAAACTAGGAGAATCACAATTCTTTCATTCTTGAAATTAGCTAGATCTTATCTCAAAAATAACTAAAGCCACAGAGCTGACATAATAGATTGCCTGTCTCACAAGCATGAAGCCCTAAGTTCAAAGTTAATTAATGCTAAAAAAAAGATCTTATATTTTAAATGTTTGTATGTGTTCAGTGGATGAATTCAGAATACAGTTATAAAAATGAGTTTTCAAGTTTATATTTTAGGCTGATTTGTAATAAAATAGGAATCAAATCTATAAACAAAGGTGTAATGATTTCACTGGAGTAGAGAAGCTTTTGCTGAGTTTTTGAAACCATGATTTAATTCTTTAATTTCTTAAGAACAAAATTAATTCCTCTTGTATATTGATTTATACTCCTTCAGATATATGCCCAAGAAAGGCACACCATACTCATGTTTACTGTAGCTCTGCTCAAAATAGACAAGCTGTGGAACCAGCTGAGGTACCCAACAGCTGGTGAATGGATAAAGAAAATGTGATATGTTTGTACACCATGAAATGTTACTCAGCCATAAAAAATGAAATTAAGTCATTAGCAGGAAAATGGATGAAACTGGAGATCATCATGTTGAGTGACATGAGCTAAGCTCAAATGGCCACATGTTGCATGTTCTCACTCATTTGTGGATTCTGACTTAAAATGATGATGATAAGACATGAATGTAAATATGGGACTCTCTAGGGGATGTGATCAGTGGGAAGAGGGAAGGGAAAGAAAAGGATACTGAGGGGAGAAGAGGATGGAAGAGCACTATATGCATACCTAAGAAGATAGCATATTGAAACCCACCAGACACTGTTAGAAAAAAGGGTATAAGGGAGGAGGGAATGCAAACATAAAGGCAAGGGTGAGCTCTCTCAGAATACACTGCACACATGTAAGGAACCATCACAATGAAACTCCATCATATTATTAATGTATGATAATTCAAAAATAATTTTAAAAAAATAACCACAGTGCATAAATATACAGTTATTATAAACAACTATTTTATTTAGAGATCTCCCCACTCCAAATATCTTCAAACCACATCTACATCATGGATTATAAAATTTTGGCATTTCATTGAAAAGAAAATAAATTTTTGAGATGTTGAGAAAAATAATTTTTGGCATTCATTGATGCCATTTGAAGATAAAGAAAGTGGGAATAAGTTTTTTTTGATTGTGGACGATCTCTGAGGATTTCCATCAAACAGGAGTAGTGCTTAATAGTTTTGTGAATATTTGAGAAAAGTCTCTCCATTCCAGGCATCTGTCAGCTACTTTAGAAAACAATGTAGGACAAAGTAGATGTGATTTGCACTCTCCTTAATGAGGGACAGAAAGGGCTCATGGAATCATGTTAATTAAATTTAAGATTTTAGGTGTGCTCAGGTTTCCAAAAAGAACATGTATGATAACATGAATGCACTGAGAGAAATACCTTGATAGTGAACAGGTATTGTTAATTGAGTCCAAGGGTTTTCTAAGTACTATACATGTATCATCAAATTTAATTCTTACAACAACCCATATGGCAGGTGTTGTTTTGATTATATCAATGATACAGATAAAGAAAATTGTGAGGCAGAATAGCTATGCATGTGTCTTAAGTTCACATAGCTATCCAGTAGCAGAGGCAGCACATAAACTGTCAGACTCTTTGTTATTACCATTGTTATATATCAAAGGAAATGTCTTTGCTGAACACTTGTCTGTTCAGAACTCTCAGTAGAAAAATCACTATAAACCAACAAGTCCTTCTTATGGAGCATGCTTGGATAAGTAAAGAAATGCTACACTATTTGAGGGCTGGCTACAGGAAGGGAAGTGAGTAAAAAAGCAAGAAAAGGAGGCACCATAAGTAGGAGGAAATGTAAGAGTTGTGGTAAAATGAGTTAATTCTACATGTTAAAAAAATCAGAGGATGTATTAAAGTACTTTTTGAATGCAGTGATTTTATACATGATAGCAACAGCACTTAGAATATTTTTACCAAAGTTGTCAAAAAAAGCCTGCAAAGAAGAGGAAAGAAAGAAGAAACTGTAAAGAAATTAGGAAAAGGATCTATGAAAATATTATTACTTATTCTTTTTCTCATTAACATTTTGTTAATAAGAAATGATCTGGTGAAAGTCAAAAATATATTATATAATCATGGAAATGTATATCAAAGACAAAATCTGCAATTCTCTCATCACAAAATAAACAATGTTAAGTATCCAATTTTCTTACTAAATATCATCTCAATGTACATTAAAAGCAAACTATTTTATTAAAATATAATGTGCACTGAGATTTGTGATGGGTTCTAGAATTAACAAAGAAATGACATAATCTTTACCAAAACTACATTTCTTCTATTTAAAAGAAAAAAGCATTTAAATTAAAACTTACAGATTAAACAATTGAAATATATTTTAAATTTGCAATGCAGCATAAGCACTGAAATGATAAAAGTAGTTATAAGCTTAGGTAAAACAGATGCAAATGTCACAAACTTTGCAGAATTCACTTAATGAAAGTTTCAAATATGCTGACTTTGAAGGCTATTGGGCTTCATCAGAAAGATACAGAGAAAAAACATATTTTTGCACAATTGAATTGATAGAGATGTGAAACATTCTGATAGTTACAGGTAGTCTAGACTATTCTCTTGTAGACTCCTGAGCTTCTCAGTAGAAACCACAGACTTCAGAACTGAGTTAAAAAAAAAAAAACTAGAAAGAATTGCAGAGAATCTATATCTAGAAATTTGAGTCCTGAATGTGATAGGAAATCATTGCCTGATTTTAAGTATGAAATTGCAGACTCATATTTGCATTTCACACAGAGCACTCAGTCTGTTTTTTGAAGAACATGGGGTAAGAGTTTATTCCAATGACTGAGTTAATTCCTCCAGGACTCTACTCGTTTAACTTTAGAGACTTGCAATAGCCTTATTTACTGTCATAGCCATGGCAATAGGTTGGTATCATAAAAACATCAATCTAGGCACTCTCTCCTGCACTTACATTTTAATCTAGTAGCTCAGGATAAAAAGATAAAGTTGCTCAAGTCTGTTGTGCTTTATAAGCATTTCCGAATTTACTTAACAGATAATTCACATGGTACCAGCTTAACTAGAGTTACCACATTTGTTAAAACATTATTTAAAACCAATACTGAAGGTCTGGAATGCTAGATGAAACATAAATAATGGTCATCTGTTTACAGCTTTGCATTGGGAGTTAGAGGGATCTATGTATTTCACTAACCTGCCCTGGGCATAGTCCTTTCCTCCCCATCTGTCAATCCAAATGTTAAACTATAGAACCAAACATAACATATCTTGGTAGCCAGACTAAAGCAATGCTTTTTTCATCAAAACACAAACTACTGCTATACCATGTAATAGATAACTGGTATTTTTTCTGAAAAAGAAGAGCTCCAGAATAGGAGTTATGAGAACAAAAAAGTAGGAAAGCAGAGAGACCACATCAAAAATATAAATTTTAGGGTAATGCTTTTCAGTGTCTTATTCTAAAACCAAAAATCACTGTCAATCAAATGAGCTCTCAGCCTAGGAGAAGAAAGGGCTGGTCCAGACTTCTGGAAATCATGACCTACACAAACAGTCCATTATTAGGGTTTTGGAGCTCTAAACTGGGCTATAAAGATTTGAAAAATCCTGAGATAGTTTTATATGGGCTAATGGTATGTGTGTGGTGGGGTGGGGGGGGATTGTGAAAAAGGCGTGATAAAAAGTTGTCCTGGCCTTGGTCTTGGTCACAGATTTTTCCTATCTCCTTTCCTTTTAATTAGACTGACATATGTATTCCTCAACGATGCTGCTCATTGCTGCTCCTTAATCTAAGAATTCTGAGTTGAAAAAGCGTGTGAGGGAGTAACCTCCTAGAAAAGCAGGTGTAAGACAACAGCCTTGTGGTAAAAACTCAGTCCAATGACCACTTTTCAATCTCTAGGAACTTATAGAAAGAACCTACTGGAAAACCATCAATGAAAAGACATCCACTGCAGCTACAAATCTGATCTATGTTCCAAATTTACATTTATGAATGAGAAAAATAATTGTATATTTTTATATTTTTGTATTGTGAAAAATAAAACTCCAAAGTTAATTAAATTAGTTGACTTTTGATTGAGAATTTATGTATGCATATGTGATGTAAAAATTAAGAACATTCAACTACATAATTATTATTAAATGACAGAATGTTATATCCATTATAATGTTGGAACTCAATTTAAAAAATTAATGTACTTGTTAATTATCAAAGTAATTTCTTATTGAACCCAAGCAATTTTCTTACATAAAGTAAAAGCCTGCAAGTAAGCATAATGACCTTTAAAGGGTATAATTACAAATATCTTCCAATGTATTAACGAACATTACATTGTCCTCAAATTAGTTTCACAATTCATGGGATAATAGAGCAACAATTAATTTATGGACTTCTTCATTTACTCAGTCACTTGTCAAATTGTTGAGTGATCACCATGTGCTGTATGTAGATAATACAAAAATAAACAATATTATTTCTTCAATGAAAGGTGCACTGACAACTTTTCCAAAAGAATGTTGTTTAAAAAAACCACAGAAACCATATCAGCAACATGGTCAAGTTCAAGGGTCCCTACTCATATTCCCCCATAACAACAGTAATTTGATAGCTATCCACATAAAAAAAAAGGTCTCTGAGAGAACTTTGTAATCTAGCTAGAAGATTTTGAAAACCTGGAGTGAACCAAGACTGAGGAAGAATGTTTTAAAAGTGTAGGTCCATGCTTAGGTAGCAGATTCACTGACTATTATCTCAGATATACATATACCTGATTATGGTCCCATACCTCTCTGGGATTGAATTCAGCACCTCTGGTCTTGATTCCGACAGGGGCGCTATCAACCAAGGGATGTGAGTAGAGTTACAGCCACATGAGCCTCAAGTGGTGGGACCTCATACTTCAATCTTTGCTATGGGCCCTGGAATGACCAGTCACTTAGCTCCAGATCTCAGACATAATCTGAAAGCAGTACTTCTTGGCAGAAAACCATTCAGAATCATGTCTTTCTGTGCAGTCCTACTAATTAACCCCCTAAAAAATCTTGAAATGCTCCTGGAACTCAATACCAGACTCTCCTCAATTAGAAGGCCAGGAGCTCAACATCAAATGAATTGGATTGAAATAAGTCTATTCCTGTGTCCATAGGTCCACTGACCTTTGTCCAACTCCAGATTTTGTAGTGGCCCTATATCTTGATTCCTGTTACTGCCAGCTGTGGTAGGAACAGTACTTCCTATTAGGGACCCACCAAGTGAAATGCTAATCCAAACCCTTCCCATATGTGGATTCTACTTCACACTCTGAAATGGATTCCTTTCTCATCTTTACTGTCCAAAATTCTGAAGTAAAACAATTCACCAAGGAATCAGTTTTGGACCCTGTCTAAACCTTTGGTAGCTGGGCTATCAAGTAAACTTACCACCAGTCAAATAAGTAAGATCCAACTATACCCAATGGCAATCACTGAGGTAATTTTGCTATTCCATAGATCCAATGAGAAAACACCTTTACCTGTAAAACAAATCTGTAAATACTGAAAAAAAAATGTTAGCTTTCAAATGCATAGGTCCAAATGCAAAGCTATATGAATCCAAAAGAATCAAGGAAATATGACACCAAAGGAAGAAATCAATATAGTACCATTAACCAGTCCCAAAGAAATGGATATCTGTAAATTGCAAAACAAACAATTCTAAATAATCATATTGAAGAAACTTAAGTTTTGCTTAGATCACATATAAGGAAAGTAAACAAAAATCAAGAAAAAATGTATGAACAAAAATGAGACATGTAATGAACAGCAATGATAAAAATGAGCTTGAGCTGGAGAATACAAGATGGAACTGAAATATTCAACAGTGTTTCAGTAAGAGACTTGGTCATGAAGAAGATAGAATCAGAAAACTCAAAAAGGCTTTTTAAAAATAGTGCATTATAAAGCAGGATGCCATCAGCTTAACCTATAATCCTAACTACTTGAGAGCCTGAAATTGAGGAGATTGCATTTTGAGGCCAGAATGGAAAAAAAAAAATGTTTGAGGGACCCTAGCTCAAAGCAAAAAAAAATTCTGGGTATGAAAGCGTGTGGCTATCATCCTAACTAAGGCAGGAAGCATAAAATAGGAGGCTTGTGGTCCAGGTTGACCTGGACAAAGTGTAAGACTCTATTTCCAAAATAACTTGAAGACAAAGTGTTGGTGTTGTGTCTTAAGTGGTAGAGTGCATGCCTAGACAGTGAATAGCTCTAAGTTCAAACTCCAGTAACTCCATAAATTAAAATGAAATTGATCTATTATAGATCAGGGGAAAAAAACAATGAAAAAGAGAATACACAGGATCTATTATACACCATCAAGTATATAATATATATTATATATCCCTTGTAGAATCTTAGAAGGTGAAGAAAGAGAAAAGTAAGAGAGAGAGAGAGAGAGAGAGAGAGAGAGAGAGAGAGAGAGAGAAAGGTAGATAAAATTTTATTAAGAAGTTATGCTTAGAATCTTTCCAAATATTGATATAAACATATAGACATGAATATCCAGATGTGGGAGGCTTAAAGGCCCTCCAAAACAGTTAGGCCAAAAATCATTCCATGACACATTATAAGTAAATTGCCAAAAACCAAGAAAAACCATGGTAGATAAGATGCTCCTCTGTGTGAATTTGTAATGAGAAGAGTCAGCGTAACATAAGAGAGAGTATATTCTAAAGAGAGAAGAGAGAATAGGAATCTGGAATTACAAAAAAAAGTGACAGGACATCTGAAAAGCATGTTGAGAAAAAAAGTGATGCAGAGGAAGTTAGGAAACAGTCTAGAGTTTACAACTTCAATCCTGGCTCCCTTGGGGATGGTATGCCAAAGCCATAGCCACAAGTACAGAGAGCTCAGTGATATTTTTGCTTCCCTGACTGTAGACCACATTCAGAGGTCCCTCCTGAGTTTGGATGTTTGCTGTGCCTGGAGCCACAAACTGGCAGATGGGTACTACAGAGTTACTGGGAACTTAAAAGCCAAGAAAGCATGTAGTGATATATTTCAAGTTCTGATATTAAATAACTACTAGTCAAGATTACTACATCCAACAAAGTAACCTTTTAAAATCAATGGAGAAAAAAAGACCTTCTAAGATAAATGCAAACTAAAACAATTCCTTATGACTAAGCCATAAATGCAGAAGATATTTAAAGGAATATTACAGAGAAATAGAGGGAGAAAGAGGTCAAACAAAAAAAAGAGAGAAGCCAGGAAAGAATAAAGCTTATGAAAGGAATAGAGGAACAAATAAGAATTATGAAACACCAAATGTGATCAACTAAATAAACCAGCAACTCTGAAGCAGAACAAGGAAGGAAAAGAGGACAAAGAGTTCTGGAACCACCCAGGAAGAGTCAACAAGGTACAGGAGTCAGGAAAAATTCCTCAGTTATAATGCTAAATGTAAATAGTCTTAAATCACCAATTATGAGATGAATATTGGTTGATCAAATTAAAAAAAAACAAAAAAAAACAAGACCCAACTATTTGTTGTCTGTAACAAGGTAAGCTCTTCGTAATGGAATGCAGTCACACCTTTCCCTCTTACACTTTTATTGAAAGTAATTAATTACAGAAACTTTTTAAATCTTTCAGAATTTTTTTAAAAGTGAGAATATTTGCCAATGGGAATTCTTATACAAACTCTGTTACATCTCTCTCTGATTTCATTAGAAAAATTTTGTTTAATTTTCATTTGAACTTCTCTTTGACCTCTGGTTTCCTCTCTGCTTCTCTAACCTTCTCATTTCTCATTTCTCCTTCATTTTAAATTTTCAAATTATTTTGGACTAGAAAACATTTTTGAAAAGGGATAAATTCCTACAATCCCTTTGTCCTGTTTTCCCTGGTGTTAACAACTTACAGCATGGTGATCACAACCAGGAAATTGATGCTAATGCAACATTGTTCATTATTAACCTACAGATCTTACTCAAAATTCAGTCTTTCTTTAGTATCATTTTTTTTCTCCTGGCAGATTACACAATTGCATTTTTAAAATATTTCCTTAGTCTACTCCAATTTTTGAAAATTTCTCAGGTTTGCATGTCTTTCGGGACCTTGATTTTTGAAAAGTACTGGTGAATAATTCTGGTATTCTTTAATTAATTTGCATCTGTTCAGCATTGTTCATGATTACTTTGCTCTTACAAATTCATACAAGACTGTTAATGACAGGGCATACATCAGTGTATCATGCTACAGAATATATGATTATAATTTTACTGTTAATAGCATTAAACTTGGTTCAAGTATTGTCTTTTAGATCCTCCAAGTGCCAAGCTTCTATTTTTCACTTTTTTATTGCTAAGTATCTTGGTGGACAAAAAAATCCCTTTCAAAATATGAAAATGCCCTATTTTTCCTCACTGTTTCACTTGACCTTTTCTTATTTAAACATTTCTTCAGTAGTTGAACAAAGGTCTGTTTGCTTTGGAATGGAATCACAGTAGCTAAGATCCAATGCTCTGCAGTTAGACTGTTAACACATGTATTTTCTCACTTAACCCTACAATAATTATAAGCCTCAGCTAATAGTATTCACAACATGCTACAGATGAGGATCTGGTGGAGAAGTTGCTTTCCCAGCCGATCCATTTGGTAGGTAGTGGGTTCACGTTTCAAATGTAGATTGCTAGACTCCCAGGGACCACTTGATGAACATCTATTGATAGAACAGCTCTCAAATGAATATATAATTGCAAAATATATTAAGTGGTAGCAGGGAAAGTCTCAGGAAATATGAGAATATACACCACAGTGATGTGATCCACAGGAAAGAATAAGAAAAGTTTCCGAGGACAAAATAGCATATTAATAAATACCAAACATTACTCTGTTCCTTTCCATGTAATGACATTGGAGAGCTTTCATAAGTTCCATGCCTTAGTCTCCCCATCTTTAAATTAGAAATAATAATTATTAATATTACAGAGAATTTTATGTTTATTAAATAAGGCAAGACACATAAAGAACCTAAATTATTTACAATATGTACATATTCAATAAATTTTAATAGACGTGCTAAGGGATCTGAAGGGTGAAAATGAGTTTTTAAAAAAAATTAGAGTGTCAAAATTTCAGTGAAAAGTGTCTAGGAATTAAGAGCAGTAGAAATTGGTTCATTTTAGATGAAAGCTATATAAGGTGGATGGGGTGAAGAAACAGCACAAAATAAAAGTATTTTGAAGCAAAAATGAAAAGTAAGGCAATAACTCAGCCATCTTAAGGACTTGGGCATTGATTCTTAGATCCGTGCTGAGAACACCTTTTTAACAATTATAAAACTGGGCAGTTACATGCTCGCCATCTAGTTTAGAATATTCTGTCCATGGTGTAACACTAACAGCTATGTGTTATCATAGTGCAACTGTTTCTAAATCTTTACTTATTTATTGAGTTACTAGTATTTGAACTCAGGGTTTCATAGTCAGACACTCTACCAGTTCAGCCACACCTTCAGCCCTGAATATAAAATACAAAAAGTCATATTTTTCTTGTTTTACCTTGGCAACACCATGACATAGCTTCTTTTATTTTATTGATGCTACAATAAGGAGGCTGAGGTATAACAAAGCTAAGTTATCCAATAGAGTTTCAAACAATATCCATCTGTATAAATAAATTCATTACCTGAGTTTTTGCAACTGAAATAAAAGCATTTTTACATCTCTTCTAACCTAGTTTATTTATGTGGTATTACAATTTTAGTCCAATTTGTGTGAATATTATTTAGGCAATTGCAATAATCACCATTAAAATATTGTGCCTATATCTAATATTGCATATGTACATTAACTGTCTAGTTTCTATCTTAATAATTTAGAGAATGGCTTTCCTTTATTTCCTTTTTCATGGCTTTCTCTTTTTTCATTAGCTCAACCTTTCTAGAATCAAGATATAGAGTATAACCAATCAGAGTTGCTGATATTTAGTCACAGCAGTTTATAATTTGGTTACTAAAAACATTTTCATTTTCCTGAAAAAGGTAAATTTTGAGAGTGTTCTTTGGCATAGAGGAGAGGAACATAAAGTGATGTGAACAAGAGTGTACCATGGAGAGACAGCAGGTTTGGCTGTGGAAGTGGCAGCATCAGGAGCCTCAGCAGGGTGACAATATTTCCAGGCACTTCACAAGCATCCCATCATGAACCCAACCTGTTCAGGTCTCTCCTGCCTAAGGAGGCTGGTTCTTGATTAACATCAAGTCAAGTGTTTTGTCCTTGTAAAGATTTAACTTATTAAGCCTGAGGTTAAAAATGTTTTCTTTTTATCTGTGAATATTTTAACTCCCATCTGTACATGGAGGATATTTTTCCCCACAAGTGAATTCTAGGAAGCTAAATCTCTTTTGGTTTAAAATTCATTGATGATGAAGGAATACACAAGATAAACATGATAAAAGTATAGTGAAAAGTAATCTGTAGTCAGTATCTATGTATAGGAGTAAAACTAACTTGCTCTCCCCCAGCAGGTTTTGGACATGGAATGAATTTTAATCATTCACTGAATTCATGTGAAGTATCAGTAGTAGTGTACTCTTGTATCATTGGTAAGATGCACAGAACAGGTAAGCCCTCCTTCAATATGCATGAATAGAGTATTAAAGCCAGCATATTGGGTTTCTGACTAGTGTCACCTCTGATCTTGTAACCTTAGCCAGCTTACTCAACAATTTTATAATTCCTTAGACTCTGGAACTTTAAAAGCAGAATGATGTGGTTAAGAGAAACATGGAGAAATATTTGAATATAATATAAAACCAGAAGTGTAATATTTTGCACACTTCAGGTGAACTGAAGGTTAATATTGTCAAAATAAGTTCTGCATCATACAGCATGAAATTCTTCATCATATAGTATGGATCATCTCGATTAGAAATAGTGTGTACCAAACAAGGGAAGATTATTTTATTATATTGCTATAATCAGTTGTGACCACAGTAACAACTTTGAAATCATTCAATGAACAGAATATGTCATCATAATTTATTCAGAAAATTATAACCAAAACTACTGGGAACATTTTATTCAGTAACGGAAATTAAAATACCAAACACAAAAATTTTCCTTGTACATTAAAAATATTAAAAATTGATAAGCAAACTCTTACTAATTGCAAAATAGTAGGAAAATGTGAATAATTATTATATCATAATAAAAAGAGATTTTGGAAAGGGAGTACCGGAGTTTGAACTTAGGGCCTTGGACTTTCCAGACAGTTTCTGTACCACTTGAACCATGCTCCCAGCTCTTTTGCTTTATGTATTATTCAAATAGGGTCTTGTGTTTACACCTGGCCAACCTGGACCATGGTCCTCCAATTTAGTTGGAAAGACAGGTGTGTACCACCACGCCCAGTGTTCATTGTTTGAGATGGGATCTTGGTAACTTCTTGCCTAGGTTGGTCCTCTTGATGATCTCTACCTTCCAGATAGCATCTATAACTTCAAAAAGAGGGTTTTTTAAAGCTTTTGTCTATTATCAGCTATGGGAAAAAATGTTGAATCTCTTGAATAAAATACATTAGTTTTTAACTATTATTATTGAAACTGGAATCTTCTTGAGAAATCCAGGTCTGTTGACTGACTAGATCACAACTCTAGCGTATAGCAGAAGGTTCCCAATTTTGGTCAAATTCTAACATATAAGCAAAAAGTTTTTTAAGAGAAAGGACAAAGCTCCCCCATGAGACAGGGAGGGGTTTCAAATGGGTTGCCAGTGAAGTGACTTGATCTAGGGTTTTTATCCATATACTCCAGAGCCTTGTTCAATCTCTATGCAAAAACCTGCATTCTGGTTAGTTGTGCATGTTCTGATTGGTTGTTCCCTTTAAACTATGAGGGCTTGAAATTCCTGCTCGTCCTTTTTGTCTTTATTCTGGTCCCTCCTGCTTTTCCTTCTTTCCACCCTTAATGGTCACAGGAAGGTCATAATTGTGTTTTCCAGGGTCCCTTCTGTCATAGCTGTACTGTCTAATTGTAGCTAACCCTTGTTCATGATTATAGTCTCAAGAGTTAGCTTTTAAATGACAAGGCTTTTATGGAACTCAAATGATATTTTCTCAATGAAGTTGGTCTTCATTATTTGTGCTTTTTGTGTTTGCAAATTCACCTATTGTTAAAGTTTATTTAGAAGCCTATAAACTGTATCTGTCATGTATTTGAGGTCATTTTGCAGATATGCAAAGAACAACTAAACATCTGTGAGCATGCATGCATATTCCCAGCTGATGGGAACACTTGGTCACCCCATCTTTTTATTTCAGTTCTCATACTGTAAACATGTGCCCTATTCACTACTTAGTGTCAAATTATCCAGAATTTTGTACATTGATAATGTGGACCCTGAGCAAAGGGCTGAAATGTTGTCTACATAAGTATTCCTATGCTAATGAAGGCTGTGATATGTCCTGTGGAGAAGATATGTGTATGAGATATACATCAATTAGTTATGTTATCTATTGTCCATTGAGGATTTTGCTTTAAGCAAAGTTATGTATTTATCAACAGATGAAAATGTGAGGCTAGCAAGAAACTAACCGTGTATTTCCCTAGCATCAATGATTTGATATTTGCTAATTCAGTGTTTGTAGACACTTCATAGAAGATAAGTACCAGGGACAAAAAGAATAAACACTAATTTTTCCTGTATTGTTTTATGTTGCTGCATGCATAGAATGAAAGGGGAGAAGAAATACACAAAATGTAGAAGAAATTTGCCTTCATGAAACAAGACTTAGGTTTCATTCATGAAACATAAATACCCTACCAGCAATGAAAGCAATAAAAGGAAACTTGTTCAAGAAGTGTTGTAGCACATGGTGGATCTTTGAGGGCAGGGATTTAATAATACTCATTAAGGATTGTGCTACAACTCAGCCTTCTGTATAATTCAATGGTAAAACCAAGTTTCTGAAACAGACACAGACACCTAAGTATGTATACAGTAAGTTTTAGTAACTAAGTAACTTCACCAACGTGCCTGCATTGCTCAAATGCTCAAATCTAATATTTTTTTCCTCTCTTTTTTTTGTTCTTCTTCCCTTCTGCCTCCCCTGTGTTGAGGAGTTCAAAGATTTAACATTTTTCCATGACCTAGTGAGTCACTACCTGGTGGGTCATCATGCTCCTTTACCTCCAGAAGAAGTCTTGTTAGCAAGACTGAAATTCTGAAATTGGAACAGGCATTGGAACCAATGGAAGATAAGCATATCTGGGAGCTCCCAAAATTTCAGGCTTTCCTGTAAAAACTTATCCTGCTCCTTGGAAAACAATCTGTAGTCCTTGGGACTTTAAGTCCACAGCATAGCTTAATTAGCTGATAAATTAATAAACCATAATTTCCTTTTCTCCAAAGCCCTGCTCTCATTATTCAAATTGGCATTGAGCTCAGCTCAGGGGACCAAAGTTTTGGTAACATTTCAAGTAAATATTTGCATATCTGTCTCACCTAACAGTGATAAAATAGTTACACAGATACTACAGAGAATCCTACTGGATGTTTATTACACATGAACTCATAACACTTCTGGCCCATTAGAGTCACTACACGACCTAATTTGTTTTCTGTTTGCTCCTTTGGCTTTGACTCTCTTTTCATGTGTACCATACTGTCTACTGATACTGTGGCATGTTCACCCATCGTTACTGATTCTACTGCAACATGACACAGTTGCTGCTTTGCCTGGGCAGTGTTATCACTACCCATTGTTCTTCTTTTCTCCATGTACAGCTCTCTACAGCCAGATACTGTATAAATAGAAGCCCTCTAGGTGCTAAGGTTGTGTTATAGTATGTGGTAAACTGTGAGTAGAACTTCCCTTTGATTTATACGATACTGAGAGATTAGGATTTGGGAACAAGTTAGGAAAAGGATCCAGTATTGAGAGTCACACAATAAAACAAAGAAAGTAAGTCATAGAATATTTTTCACTACTGGTTCACCATAAAGCAAGTGTTCCAGAATGGGGCAGCAAAACAGGGTGACCTAAGGTTGACCTATACAAAAGGAGAGACAACGGATGGGAGGGGAAGCAACTTGAATACTATTCCTGTTATTTGAGAACCAACTCCCTCCAAATCTCATAGTTCACTCAGGTCATGGACATAAAAGAAACCAATAAACCTGCATTAGTTCAATTCCTAGTTAGAATATGAAACTGGGTTAATACCTTACTTTTGGAGATAAAAACCCCTAGACACCACAGAATCATCGGCAACACACGTGGGCCCCTGCCTTCCTGTGGAAGCTTTTATTGTTTCACTTAAGTACTTTCCTACCTCTATGCTCATCCTTCATTGTCCGTGAAGTTCATTCTTTGGCTTCATGACACAAGACCCTAAAATTCCGACTGTCCCTCTAAGTACCTAAGCCAATAAGGTTGATTGGGGGCTTTTGGTCCTGCATAAACCTACTGTTTCAACACAGTTCATTAAACACGTAACAGAACTGTGTCTCCACCCCAATCCTTTAAAGTTTTCAGTGAAAGCAAATATCTGATTCTATTCATGTAACACGCTCATCTGAGGACTCTGAAGTATATAATGAATTGATAGTAAGCAAAACTAATTGTCCAACATCATCTAGACAAAAAGTCTTTTTCAACTACATATTAAGATACCTGTTTAGCTTCTGAAACTAAAGGAATAGTAATATGGTCAAGAGTGTAGGATTTAAGTCTTCCTAACTTTGTTTAGACATTGTCTCCACAGCATATTTGTGTGATCTTTTAGAAATTATTCAGTTTCATTGGGCCTCACTTATTTTTTATGCAAAGTCAATATTACAATGGTATTGAACACATCAAATTACAAGAGTTACACATGAGTAGTTCTTTGTGTTTAAATTGTTTTTCAATAAAGCTGTTAAAATCCATGCATGGAAAATCTGAACTCAAAAATTATTATTAGTAGTATTTTTCTTTAATTTCCTGATTGTTTGGGATTTGAACTTAGGGCCTCACACTTGCTAGGCAAGTGTATCACTTAAGCCACTCTGCCAGCCCAAATTAAAAATTATTAATTAGAACCAGGAGCTGTGGCTCATTCTTGTAATCCTAGATACTCAAGAGGTTGAGATCAGGAGGATCACAGTTTAAAGCCATTCTGGGCAAATAGTTCCGAAAGACCCAATCTTGGAAAACCCTTCACAAAAATAGGGCTGGTAGAGTGGCACAAGGGGAAGGATCCAAGTTCAAACCCCAGTACCGTAATATATATATGTATATATAAATTAGGGCCAGTGCTGGTGTCTCATGACTACAATTCTGGCTACTCTGGAAGCAGATATCAGGAGGATTGCTGTTCCAAATCAGCCCAGGGAAATAGTTCTCAAGACTCTATTTCCAAAAATCCCAGCAAAAAAAGGGTTGGTGGAGTGGATCAAGGTATAGGGCCCAAGTTCAAGGCCCAGTACCACCAAAAGAAAATTATTAATTAAGTACCACCCATAGGTGATATGAGATTAAACTGACTAGCAAATACATATAAGAAGCATTTATTTAATATAAGGTCAATTTTATTGTGCGTGTTTATAATATAAATCATGATGTTATTTCATTGATACATGTAAATGGTATAAAGGTTAGTATAGTGAAGGAAATATTCATAAACTCACATTTTTTTATTTTATGTCAAGCACAGCTAAAATATACTGATTTAGCATGAATCCTACAGTACAATCATCACCTATACAGTTCAATTTTATTACCTATGGTTCTGATGCTATACACTACATCTGTTAATTTATTCATCTTTCGTGTCTCCTGTTTTGTATCCTCTGACCCACAAATCCCAATTCTCTCCCCTCTCCTTTGCTAACCTCTCCTTTTTTCTCTATCCATGAGCAGCATCGAAATCAAAGTGTCATGGTGCAACAGTCAAAGAACTTCAGGTATTGTTTTTTTCTTTGAGGTGCTCTCACCTCAAACAAATCGTTGTGAATTAAATTTACTCCATCAGTTTCTCAGACATGCCTATATATGTCTTCATATTACATTTAGACACATATATCTCTAATCTTTCAGCTTCTAGCAATTAATAGATATTAAGTATTTGGAAAATATATGCTGAATAAATGATATGTACAGACAGACTACATAAATTAAAATGTGTGCAAAATATGTATGCCTCCAATACATAATGATTATGCTATCATAAAGACAAGAGAACTACATCTTTCCTAATGGCAGGCAATGGTGTGGTACATTATTGGTGATTAGTAAGCCTTTCCCAAATACGAAAACAATTTGGACCACCTATTGAAAAATTCCCCAGAACATGCTGTGTTTAGCATGTTATCACCTTTAACTATCCAATATAGTCCTTTTACTATTCCCATTTTTTCAGATATTAACTCTAAAGCAAAGAAGAATAATCTGTCCAAAATAACACAGCTACAACAAGTAAAGAGGAAACCGACATGGTAAAAATTTGAATATAATAACCCAATCTTAATTATGTTCTTTTTTCCTTGAAATTTACCAAAGGTTTATATAGTAATGCAGTGCAAAATTGAGAGAAAAAGAAAGGGAGAAAGAAGCCCTGCCTGACATGCGGGATCGTGGCTGTGCCCATTGTAGTATTTTAAATAACATGTTTTACAAAACTGGCTTAAAATATCATTAATACTTTTTTTCTGAAAATGATACGAGAAGTTACTGAGCAAGTAGGCTAGGCAGTCAGTTAAAATTAGTATAGCTTGAACAGAAGAGCACCTGGAAAAACCCATTAAGATACGCCTGTGACCTTAAAGGGCAGAAAGAAGGAAAAGCAGGATGGACCAGAGGACACTAGTAGGACAAATGGGAATTTCAAACCCCCATGCTTTAACGGGCACAACTAATGAGAATATTCAGCCACAGCTAACCAGAATGCTGCTTTCTGTCATCTAATTAACATAGAGAATGAGCAACTCTCTTGTGTAAATGGATTAAAAACCTTAGACCACGTCACTTCTCTGGCAACCCTCTCTTGCGACTCCTCCAGCTCTGAGGACTATACTCTTTGCTACTTTTCTATCTCAATAAACTCTCCTGCTTTACTAACTTCCATTTCCATGATTGTCATCCTTCAAAATGGGGAGACAAAGACCCTGGGTTCAGACAGAGCAGTCAGTAACATTACTTGTCTGCCATTTCTACCTTCATCATTTCCTTCAGAGTATAGACCTCAGTGACAATGCCAAACTAACAAATAGTTTAAGTTTTGGTTTGAAGCAGATAGGAAATTGTTCCAAGATGTTCTGAATGGGGTCTGACAGATAATGTATTTTTTTTTCGTGGCAGAGAGATTGTTGTAATTATTCCCTAGTTACTATTAGGAAATTGCACAGTCATTAATGTTTTCCAAATGTAAGATCATGTATACTTAGATGATAGAGTTTTATATAAGTGGAGGTTCTAATTTTTTTTATAAATTTAGTTCTGATTCAGGAAAATTACAAGTCCTTGTAAGCCTGTAGTTCTCCTCAATCATAGTCTTTTAAATTTTGTATTTTGATATATATGCTACCTTAGCCCTATAGTTATATCATTATTTGCAAGTTGTGTTTCAATATTTTATTTTGGCTATTCTAAGGGTATCTCACAAAAGGAAACTTGTCTTCTTCTCAGTCATAATCTATAGTTTCATATATTTAGAGTATACAATAATTTTTGAAGTAAAATCAATAGTGTTACCATTAATTAACATATGTACAATTGTAAATTTATGAGCATTGATTAAAAGCTGAAAACTATATTTAAAATGTTAAAGAAACATTATTCATGATATTATTTCATATACACATATTTTCATCAACATCTTGTTTCTGAAAGTAAAATCTTCTGGAAGGGTACTTCATCCTGTAACTTGGTAAAAGTATAAGAGCTTTACATATTACCAATATGATAGTTTTTCTGATAATTCCAAAACATTATCAGATGTTCCAAAATATGGATCTTTTAAGGTAGGGACAGCTTCACTTGAGAGTAGCAGACACTACAGTGTGTATTAATACATAAGGAGGTAAATATAGATCATTCAAAGTAGCAGTAAGTGCTATGAAGAAGGAATGAATAAAGACTTGGAAAAGAGTGGGTAGGCTACAGGTAGGTTTTATATTTCAGATAAAGTGGTCAGCGAACTTCGTGTTTAAGTAGAGCTCTAAATGACAAGAGGAAGGGAAAGTGGTGATGTGAGAAAGAAGAACATTCCTATATAGGTAAGACAAGTTTATCATCTTCAATAAAGAAAAAATGACATACTTTAATTTCAGTAAGGTCAGTGTGATGAAGATAGAGTACAGCTGGAAGTATAGCTGAAGCACAAAGGAGTGCTGGTTGGAGTTCAAATCTTTGAAGACTTGGTAGTCTAAGTTAGGAAGTAGGACTTTGTTCTAAGTGTTAGAAAAACTATCCTAGTGTTTGGTGTATGGGAATGATATGATCTTATGTAAGATTTTTCATGAAAATTAGACTAGATTAGAAGTAAGTAGATTACTAAGGTTGTTACTAAAGTGATCATGCCAGAAATGATGGCAGCATGGTCTAGAGTGGTAGAGGTAAAAACCAAAACAGATGGTGATGTACAGGATATCCTTTGAAGTTTGCTTTATATTTTTCTCAAGTGAAATGAAGTCAGTATACTTAAGAGATAGCTGCACTGTCATGTTCATTGCAACATTATTCCTAATATTACAACACATACTGCATTACGTATAATACATATAATTAACATGAGTCCATCAGTGGTTGAATGAAGAAAGAAACCATGGTATATATGCACAGCGAAATATTTACTATTCAGACTAAAAAAAAGAAACAGGTGATTCTACTCTGAGACTGTCACCATCACTCACTATTGTCTGACTCACCAACTATGAACATGTATCATATCCAATGATCTAGTCATAATCCTACAGTATGGTATCCCTTGTTAGCATTTGATAAATTTGATGTCATCCTTACTTAAATTATTTTATACTTGACTTATTATATGTATCATTTCCATTTCTAGTTCACCTCTTTCCTTATTTCTTTTATCTGGACTCACTCTTTTTAAAAAATTTTCTAAATTCTGGAGCTCACTATGGTTACTGTGTTCTCCAACTTTCTTCTTTCTTGTCTATCTCCTTTCATCTCCCTTTGCTCCTTTCTTCCTCTTTTATCTATTCTACCTCCCTTCTTTACTATTTGATCAAGTTTTATTTATGCATAGTTGACCTTAATCTGTACATTCTGATGTGCATAATCTCAATGAGCTCAAGAAATTTGAAACTAAACTGTTGTCATTGCCACTAGGTGATCATAACATGTTCAAAACAACTCAACTTTTTTATGTTGAAACTCCAGTCATCCCCATCTTGTCATTCACTATTCATCAAATTGCTAAAAACTTCAAGTTATTCATGATTCTTTTTATTTTCACTCTTATTTTGAAACCAATCCATTTTGACAAATCAACATTAATTTACTTTTTAATGAACAAATAATATTCTGTATGTTGATAGTATATAATATGATATTTTTATGTGTACACATTATGGACTAACTACATCAAACAGATTAACACACGTATAGTCTCACATAGTTTTTGTGGTGAGAACAAAAAATCTACTCTCCATTATTTTCAAGCACGCAAGACATTGGTATTAACTATAGTCACCATATTGAACAATAGAGCTAGCGACTTACCATTCTTGTCCACCTGAAATATTACGTCATTTCAAGGATATTTCCATCCCCTCCTATGGCCCCCAGTGCCTGATAAATGCCACTGTATTTTTCTGTTCGTGTGAATTGGACATTTTAAATTTTCACATAAAGTGGGTGATTTCATTCAGTATTTGTCTTTTTATTTCTGGCTTTTTTTCACTAATATAATGCCTCCAGTTTTACCCATGTTATAACCTCATCACCTCACCAAGTCTTACATGCATCCACCAAGAATTACCTTTTCTTGCCAACCCTGTGAAGACCTTTTCATCATCCAGGCCATTTTAATCACTCTATTTTGTGATGACAATTATTCTTCTTAATTAACACTACATTTATTATTACCTCCTCAATTATATGTTCACCCTTCATTCTGCAGTCTCCAAAATCAAATTGCCTTTGTTCAAATCCCAATCCTGATTGTTATCATGTGTGTGACAACTCTGGTAAATCATTTTTCCCTTTGTACTTTGAATTTTCACATACACAAAATGAGGAAAATAATAGTATGTCTAGCTCAAACTCATTTTGAGAATTTTACAAGGTGATATGGAAAGCATTGTTACAATATAAATTTCAATCGATCCTAAATTTCATTGTTTTATGTATTTACTCTGTTAAATTCATTGTTCCAAATAGTTGATACATATCAACAAATAATAAGAGCACCAAAAATGATGGCCAAATCCTTTTGGCATTGTTAGAGTGTCAGTAAGTTATTCATATTAAAGAATGTAATCACTTATTGACAATTTCAAATCTGAAACCTCAAGAAATAGAAGATTGCTGAAAACTAATAAAACCAAATTAAGGTTCTTTTCATATTTTTATTCCATAATTACAGCGCACTGGAGATGTGCATAATGTGTAATATATGACTATAGTCATATAGTCATATGGTTGCCTTTATAAAATTAAGAAGTTAGGTAAATGTAGGTAATTTAATTGAGTGTAGACTTGTATTATTTAGCCTTCCACTGAGTCCCTTTATTACAGAGTGGTTATTTTGAAAACTGTACATCAGGATATTTGATTGAATAATCTATAGGAATGTATAAAAAATGTGTGTGGATGGAATTTTACTTGGCCACAAAAATGAAATTTTGTCATTCACAGGTAAATGGATGGAATTGAAGAATATCATCTTAAATGAAATTAGCCAGGCTCAGAAGGCCAAAAATTGCTTGTTCTCCCTCATCTGTAGATTGTAGATCTAAAACAAATGCAGCAATATTATGGGACATGGGCCACACTAAGGAGAGGCCATGCAAGACAAGGATAGGACAAGGGAAGGAAACTAAAAATTTGAATGTGGTTGATGTGCTCACTGTACAGGAATGAATATAGAAATTTTAAACTGACTGGGACCACCATGGGGATTGCACTAGAGAGGAGCGAAGAGGACTGGAAAAGGTGAATTAACGGGGGTTGTAATACATATATACATGAAAACAATGAAAAGAATGTCACATTTCTAGTATTTTTTTTTCTTGTACAAAACTGGAGAACTGGAGGAGGAACAGGATCTGCTGGGGGTAGGAAACTGTTCCAGGAATCAGAGGTGGAGGGACAGGGGACAGTAGTGGATGGGGTGAATTGAAGTATGATATATTTGATACATTGTAACAACCTTTGTAAATGCTACAACATATCCCCACCCAGCAAAAGAATAAATAAATAAATAATGTGTGGCAAAAGAAGCAACTATCTGAGCTTTAATTTTGAAATTTTAAAATCTGTAAATTATGATAGAGGCAAGAAAGGCTTGGTGTGTGTTTAAGATTTCAGAAAGCATTTTTAGAAGATTTTGTGACAACAAAAATCATAAGCCAATTTATTCTGGACATTTGGTAAGGATTATACACATAAAACCCAACAATATTCTTTTATGAGACCACTTTTTTAAAGAATAAATATTCTTGACACAAAATATGCACTCTGGTGTGGAGTGGAGTTGAAAAAGAATTCCATATGGAAGAGATTTACTACAAAAGTAAAACAACACCTGTAGTGACAGTAGCTGCTCTCCTAACCCAGCATCAATTTTTATTCACATAACTCAAGTTGGAAGGAAGGTCTTGCTTTTTCTTACTACACTAAAAAAGACTTTGCCACCTGCGTCTCACCGCATATCTGTAAATAACAGATTGCGCCAATTATGTTAGTGTTGTGTTGCTGTGCATTAAAATAAAATGCAGCAGTGGGAAAGATTTATACGCAAATGCCTCCTTAAGAATTCTAAAGCTGATAATCAGAGAAGTATGAATTATTAAACTAAACCAAAGCTTTATAGAAAGACTTGTAATCAAGCTTTACTTGCACAAAAACAAGAAACCTGTGAGAAATTTCAAATAATTTTGTTTGCCTAACAAATTGAGACATTTAAAGGTCAACTTTGTAGTGAAAACCTGATTTAAAGGAAAGAAAACAACTGTTAACTTAGTCTTATAACTTACTTAGGATAAACATCATATTAAATAAAATAAAGTACAGTGTTGCCAAAAGTTAAATGTTTTTGATGATTGTCTATAATTACTTTAGTTAAGTGCTGGGCAGTAATTAAAAACCTAAGTTAAAACTTTCATTTACAAGTGAAGACTAGATAGTCAAACTTTGACAAACACCAGTTTTTGTCTTAACTTTCACGTTACAAAAATTAGGAATTTTCAATCAACTGCATTGTTATTAACTTGGTATGGTTACCCCTTATTCCCTGCAATTTTCTCCTATAAAAAATAAATTAAGGCAGTTTGTTAATAAAGACATTAGAAAAGCAAGTCAAAGATTTCATATGAAAAATGTTTCAATATGATTTCATATGATTTTAACTATGGCATTAGGTATATTGATTAAGGGAAAAAATATTTACTTTCTTATCTGTGCTATAACATAAGCTGTTTTCTTAAATCTAAATATGTGAAAAGAAAACAATATGTCAATTTTTGAGCACTCCTATTAAAAAAGTAAATAAAATTTGCCATTTCTACACTGCTTTCCTTTATCCAATTCATCACTACCTGCCTCAAATCTTTTGCCTCCCCATACAATAAAATGCACTCTGCTTTTGAGGTGTATTGAACTTCAAGTTTCTTAAGGCAAGTCTGTCTTCTAAGCATCCTTGTAATCTGGCTGTGTCTACAGAAGCAAGGTGAAGAACTTGGATGCATTAGGGCAAGGAAGAGTTTAATTATAGTGATTTATCAGCACCTTGACCTGGAATCAAAGAAAACCCATCCTAGTGGGGTTGGTTTTCTCTCTTCCTTCTTTGAGTATAAAATATGAATTTTCTGATTTTGTTTTCTCTGCCTTGTCACTGACTGTAGTATTTCCAGTATTTGTATATGCCATTTTAGCTCTTGATTTTAGAGTTTCATAGAGTACTTTTCCAATATATTTGTTGGGGATTACTAAGCTCATACAGAAGAATTGCATTAGTATTCATGCAGAAGGTTAAAAATTACCTTAAGAGATAACACCAAAATAACTGCTGGAATTCTTGTTTTTGAAACATAATTACTTTACCCCAAGAAAGTTCAGTCATGTAGAAAAATAACATGAGGAGAACCAAAATGTTCTGTTCTACAGCTAAGATGAGTTCCTGGACAACCATCCACACCCACCAATAGCCCCGTTCTTGAATCATCTCATTTAGAACCTAACTAGGAATGTGACCTTGGCCAATGCTGACTATACCTATACCTTCTTTCCCCTTCCAAACACTGACTAGAAATTTCCATCTACTCAGAGCCTTTTTAAAATAAATATTTTTGTCATATGAGTTTTATGGTAGTCTTTTTTTTAGCTATAGATAACGAAATCCTATGCTTTTAACATCTATAATTTTTGACATATTCAGGCTATTATTACATACTTCAGATTTGATTATAGTTTGGGTAAGTCTTTCTTTTCCAGTTCAAATAAATGTGAACTGTAGTCCTTTGGTATACTCTGAATATGCCATAGAAGTTAATTGAGCAAATCAGGTTGTTCAGATTTTTAGAATTTTTTCTTATTCAGGTACTGAGAGAAGTGTGATAAAACCACCCATTTAAATGGGAGATTTGTAGATCTGTTATATTTGTTCTGTAAATTGTGACTTTAAAATTATGATGCTATGTAAATAATCACATATTTTAATTAGTATATTTACCTGGTTTGTTGGTAACCATGAAATATAAATTATTTTGTTTCATATTTACTGACACGTCTGAATTTTTCTTTATTAATCTCTTTGCATGACAAATCTTACTCTCGACTTTTATTTTCAGCATTCCTGTGTCATTTAAAATACCTTCTTTCAAAAATTAATAACACTCACAAACTTGTGAAGATACACTATCTGAACTAAAAATGAGCTTGAAAAAATGTTTAGTTCAGAGGAAGAGAAGCATAATGGAAAGGCTGCATCAGGAACAAAAAGTTTCAGATTATATTTCTGACATTGAATAACTTTAGAAAATGTAGTCAACAGATATTCCCCTCAGTTTTCTCTCCTATTACTGAGATAATAGTAGATATCTTCATGATTGTAAGAGTAAGAAAAAAAGTAACATGGATTCAAATATTTATATCGCACAATGCTTGATACATGGTAGGTGTTACATAAATGTTCATTAGAATTTTAAAATGTATAGTTGGACTATTATTCAGTTTCAGGTGTTGGACTTTTAACTAAATTTTACAAGGGGAGGGGTACAAAATTAAAATTCAAATAAGTACTATCAAAACTACCTTATATACACTTTTTAAAAAATGAGAAAGGAAGATAAAACAGGTCCTTTCCAAGGATGGGTAGCAGTGGGAGAGGGGAGGGAATAAGGAAAGGGTGAATAAGGATGAATATGGTGTATGCATTTTATATTCATCTATGAAAATAGAATAATGCAATTTGTTGAAATGAAGGGAGAAAGGGGAAATGAAGGAGAACAACTGAGAGGGTGAACCTAATTAAGGTTTATTGTAAACACATATGTAAACATCACAATATATCTCCTGGTATAACTATTGCTTGCTAATAAAAAAAGAATTCCTAATATTTCAAAATTAAATAAAATAAAATACCTTCCTTCCACACAGAATATTCTTTTTATAGATATCCATTCAGATATTCCTTGATTTTTTAATGGAATTGTACCTACTTATATTTAATATAAATTAATCTATTTGGGTTTATGATTATCATTTTACTTTTTCTTTTGCTTAATTCTTGTGCTAGGTGGGGGTACATTGTGACATTTACAAAGGTTCTTACAATGCATCGAATATATCATACTTGAATTCATCCTCTCCACCTTAACTTTTTGTTTAATTTTTCAACACGTTGTATGGTCTTTCCTTTTCATTATCATTATAGCTCCATTTTCCCATGTATTAGGTTTTCATTATACAATGTCTTTGCTATTTATTGATTTTGTGTGCAAATATATGCTTGACTTCTTGGCATCTAACATAAAGAGTATTATCACTTCCCAAATCATTTTGTGATTTTAGATTATATTATCCTTTTTTACTCTCTCCTACTATTTGTGTATGTATATGTGTGTATGTGTGTGTGTGTGTGTGTGTGTGTGTGTGTATGTGGTAGAGTTTGAACTCAGGGCTTTCACCTTGAGCCACACTTCACCAGCCCTTTTTTGTAATGGGTTTGTTTTGTTTTTTTGGTTTTTTTTTTTGATAAGATCTCACTAACTATTTGCCTAGATTGGCTTCAAACCACTATCCTCCTGATCTCTGCCTTTTGTGTAGACAGGATTACAGGCATTAGTCATCAGCGCCTGGCTCTCCTACATTTTTTTTTTAATTGAACCCAGGGCCTGCTGCATGCTGTACAAGCACTCTATCATTTTAGCTGCAGCCACTGGTCTTTGTTAGTTTTATTTTCTTTTTGAGACTGGGTGTCATTGCCTTTACCCCTACTGGCCTCAAATTCTTAATCTCCTTACCTCTGCCTCCCAAGTAGTTGGGATTACATATGTGTGCCACCAAATCTGGCTCTATTTGTGGCCTTTTTTTTTTTTATCTGTTTAGTGGTACTGGGGATTGAACTCAGCACTTTGGGAGGCAGCAATTGAGATGCAGGCGTTCTACAGTTGAGCCACACCATACTCCAACACTTTTTGTTCTGGCTATTTTGGAGAAAGGGTCTTGCTTTTGCCCTGCTAGCCTGGACCACAGTCTTATGTTATGCTTCTCACCATGGCTGGGATGATAGGTTTATGCACAGATCCAGCTTTTTTTCATTGAGCTGGGGTCTTGCTAAGTTTTTGTACCCAGGTTGGCCTGAAGCCATGATCTTCCCTGTATCAACTTCCTACATATCTATGATCCCAGGCTATAGCCATGACACTCAACTTACTTTTTTTTTCTCCTTTTATTTTATCATTTTTAAATTTACTTATATGTGTATACATGGCTTGTGCCACCTCCTCCTCACCCCCTAACCCTCCAACATCCGCTTCCAGGCAGAACCTATTCCGCCTTCTTCTTTTCCGATTTTCTTGAAGAGAAAACATAAGCAATAATAAGAAAGACATAGTGTTTTTGCTAAGTTTGGGATGAAGATAGCTATACAGAGATTCCTAGCATTGCTTCCATGCACTTGTGTATTGCAATCCATATTGGTTTATTTCTACGAGACCTCTACACTACTTCTTGGTCTCCTTCCTATAGTAGCCTCTGCTAATTTAAGGTTACTTTATTCTCTCCTTTACAGTGAGCATATCAACCACTTTATATTTTAAGTTTCCTTTCCTTTCCCTATTTCTTCCAAGCACATTCTCCCCTTAGGGTGTGACCCATATCCAATAATATCACTGCATTTGGTTTAGGTCTATAATCTGCATATGAGGGAGAACATGGGTTTTTTGGCCTTCTGAATCTGGCTAACTTTGCTTAAGATGATGTTCTCTACTAGTTCCATCCATTTACTTTTGGATGATAAGATTTCATTCTTCTTTGTGGCTCAGTAAAATTCCATTGTGTATAAATACCACATTTTCTTGATCCATTCATCAGTTGTGGGACATCTTGTCTGTTTCCATAGCTTGGCTATTGTAATTCCCAACTTACTTTTGATGTGTTCATGTACCTATATTTTTGTCTCCCTTATTTATTATTATTATTATTATTGTCTAAAATTGATTTACCTGTGAGATAATCAGAGCACTTTCTTTCTTTTTACATTTCTATGAGCCAGACTGGCATAATTTTTCTTCTGAGTAATATTTTTTAGTATTTCTTTTAGTATAAGGTTATTTTTAATGAAATTCTTCTCATTTTTGTTGACTACAAATACTCCTGTCTTCACCTGTGACTGATATTGTCAGTGGGTGTAGATTTCTAGATTGATACCTATTCAAACTTCTATTTTTCAAAGAATCACAGTAATTTTTAATGTTTTTGATGGTTAGTTAGGAAGCTAACCTGACTATTGTGCTGTTGTTCATTTGAACTTAGGGCATCTTTTTTGTCACTCTTGCAGTTGTTACGTTTTCCATTTTTCTTTGACTTTTAGTTATTTTTCTCCAAATAGCTACTACTTCAACAGGCTACTACTCTTCTGTTAATTCTTGCTTTATAATTGTGATAGAATGCTACTTTACTTATGCATCCTAAATAGTTTCTATATCTCCTGAATATGTGGCTTAATGTCTTTTGTTAGTTTTAGCAAATACATAGTTGCCATCTTCTTGAATATCATTTCATTATAATCCTTCCATTCCTGGTGATTCTTTTGTTACATCACTAATTTTTCCAACATTCCATATGTCTCTTACATTTCTTTCTGCATTTTCTGTCATTTTTATTTCTGTGTTTTAGTTCAGACAGTTTCAACTAGATTATTCCAGTTTGGCAATCTTCTTGTCTATTTTTTTCCAGTATATTCCAAAATCTATCCAGTGCTTTCATTTTGCTTTATTTAGCTATAGTGTTCTAAATTCAGATTTGTGAATTTCTCCACCTTATATTATTGACACACTAATAAAATTGTACTAAAGTTCATATCTGGAAGCTGCAATACCTAGTTTACTCCAAAAGTCTCTGCTGACATATTTTTCCCTTGGTACTTCCATCAGAATTTCTAATAATAATTCACCGTATGTCACCAAATGGTTATAAACCATAGAGAAGATTTGGATGATGGTAAGTTCCCCCAGAGAACATGGACCAAATCCTCTGTCAGACTTCTAGAGTAAACAAAGACCACCTTAATCCACATTGAACCAGTCTGGCTGGAACTTGTTTTTTATGGAAGTAATGATTGATCCAATTTAGAATCACCAGTTATATTCCAACTTGCCAGGTTCTAAACCCCAATTTATTATCATAAATGTTAAATATTCAGCATTGTCATACTGTCAAGGTATCCATGAATCATTTCAGCTACCTTCCACTATGATTTTTAGTATTTGTGCCAGTGTACATTAAGCATTGGAAATTAACTCGGGAAGAAATCCAGACAGTGTGTTATAGTCATCCTGGACACATCTCTTCTCTCCAGGATCTTGGCTGAACAAGTTTTGTCTGTTAAGGAAGCCAGGCTCAACTTCCATTTTCTTTTCTCACCATATTCATGAAATTGCTGAAAGATCTTCTGGCTACTGCACATCCCAGTGGCTGTCCTCTGCCAAGCTCCTTAGCCTCTTACTTTGTGCCACTTAAGACTTGGAAAGGCCTCTAAGGAAAAAAAAAATGAAGTATTATCTGTGAAATAACCTCAATGAGTTTTCTTTCTTTCAAGTGTCATAACACTTTTCTCAGACACTTCAAAAAAAGCCTGTAAAATCTTCATATACCTGTTCATTTCCTGCTTTATTTATTTTATTTTGTATTTTCCAACTGCTTAAACAACAAAATCATTACCCAGATAAAAGTTATACTAACAAAGCTAAAAGAAAAAAAAATGAGCATCTCCTTTTTTTTGTTGCTCTTGTTGTTTGGTTTGATTTAGTTTGATTGGTTTGAGACAGAGTCTTGCTATTAGCCCAGTCTGACCTCAAATTTGCAAACCTGTCACCTGACCTTCTCATGGGCTGGGATTATAGTTCTGTACCACCATGCCTGATTCTACCTCTATATTAAGTTGAACAAATTTTTCTAGAATGATACTGCAAATATCAGTTTAGGTATTCACATATTCAGATTTAGGCATTATTATATAAAGGCAACAGCTCCCCCCCTCCAAGTTTCTATCAAATATTGGCCAGTCATATAATACCTTAAAATTATTTATTTTAACAATAACACATTTTTTATGGGACACTTACTATCTGCAGCCCCAATTTCTATGAAGTGCTGGAGGTGAAACCCAGGACTTTGCACAGGCTGCACAGGCATTCTACCATGAAGTCAAATATCAAGTCCTAACCACAGAAACAAGTGTAATTACTACTTAATTACTGCAGTCTAAAAATCACATAAGGATTCTTGTGTGTGCATGTGTATGTGTGTGTGTGTGTGTGTGTGTCTGTGTGTGCATATACACACTGTATGGATTTAATTTATATGCAATCTTGACAGTTTAAAACTTGACCAGTACAAATTCTACTGGATGAACAGCAAGTGTTTTCTTCCTTTATTCCTAATAAACAGACACTGGATAAAGTTTTGGAAATGACATTAAGGAGAAAGGGACTGGGACAAATTGTCCTGTGGGTTTCATAGTTAAGGATTTGTTTAAATAAAACATTTAAATATTTGCAAATGTGAACATAGACATTTTAGTATTTTCTTATTTAGAAATTTCAAAATTACAAAAACTAGCATACATGTGCTAGTATCTTTGTTTTGCTAGGAAAAAAATGTCTTAGACTGAGTAATTTACAAATAGTAAAAATTTATTTCCACATGGAAGAAGGACAATGCAAGCTTCCTCACACCTTTAATTAGGACACTAATGCCATTCATGAGGGAACACCCTTATGATGTAATTACTTCCCAAAAGGCATAAACTCATAATACTATTACAAAAGTTAGGAAGCTGAGATAGGATTCAAGATGGTGACTAGTACACAGAAGCAGACAGAGTGAACTCAATAAATCAAAAATCTTGCTGAGAGCCTGGAGCCACACATGGCAGAAATTAAGCATCAAAGAGTGTCAAAACTTTGACACCCTGAAGCCCTGGTCCATAGAAAGCTTCTCCATGCCACATTACACTGAGAAAATAAGAGGGCTCCCACTGCCTCCAGACACCAGCTCCAAACCTGCTTGAGAGACATTTGGCAGACCAAACAGGTGAGCACTAAGCATCACACAATATGCCCCCAGCCACCCCTGGGATAAATCAGCATAGTCCCCTGGGCAGACTAACCACCGCCCTCCCCATATAAAAAAAAAAACCTGAATAAGCAACGAACTGAAAACTAGCACACAGCAAAGGGGGCATGAAAGCTAGAAGCACACAGGAAAAGGGAGGAGGGGCAAGGAACTCATCTCCACATGAACTTCAGTAAACAAGGGCTGGAAAGGCAGAAGGGCCAACAGTGGGTGGGTAATAAGCTGCTGCCTGAAATAAGGCAGGTAGCAGCCCACAAAGGTAATCTCCTGAGCCAGTGAGCAACATCCAAAGTCAAAAGCCACTGCAAAATTGAAAAATAATCAGCAAACAATCACAACATGCTAACAGCTGATGGATCACTGAACTTGCCCTAGAGAAAGGGGATGAGGCAAAGAAACAAGCTCCCAGTAAACAAGCATAGTGAAAACCCAACTCCAAAGCAGGACAGCTGGTGTGCTACAGAGCAGATTCCAGAATCTGAGAAAAATATACAAACTAAAACTTCCATATCTCATTGAGGGAGGAGATGACCAAACAGCTGCCTCTGAAAGACAGAAGAAAAAAAAAAAAAAAAAAAAACTACCCAACCACCTGGCAAGATTATGATAGAGCTTCTGTTTAAATACCAACACCAGGACTAGATACTGAGGGAGTAACACCAGAACTGAAACTAAGATTGAAATTCCATTGTTCCTGAACCTGGATTTTTTTTATTTGTTTATTTTCTGTTTGCTTGTTTTGTTTTGTGTTTGCATTTGTTTGTTCATCACTCCCCATTGATTTCTTTGTTTGTTTGTTTTTTTTTTTTTTGGCTAGTTTTAATATTGTGAAATAGCTACTACTAAATTACACACAGACCAGGGACAGGAGTAGCACACACACATACTTAGCTACAAACACAATACAGCCATGAAACAAAATTAAACAAAGGGAAAGAAAACAGGTAACTGAAACCACCAACTAGCCTATCAAAAACACAATTGCACAGTACCAAGTGGAGTGATAGTAAGACAAAAAAAGGATGGAAACCATTCTCCCCACTAAAATAATTTAATACAGGATTCAGAGGGAAATGAAGAAAATGGATACCCAGCTCTGGACACCAACAAAACAAAGATAAATGACACCAAGGAACCCAATGATGCCCACAAGTACAATCTCAAAGAAGAAATCCTGTAAGAAATCACTGAGAATTTCATGGAGGTATTACTAGACATGGTTAACAAAATATACAAGAGGCATTCAAGAAATTTCAAGACACCAAAAATAAAGAATAAGAAAAGACACAGAAACAAATAAATGAACTCATAAGGGCCCTAAATAGACACCAAAGTGAAACAGAGAGCACTATAAATAGAGAGATAATGAATTCAGGATGAAAATAGACAATATTAAAGACAAGGTGACCCATGATATGGAAAACCTCAAAAAAAAAAAAGAATGAAACAGAAATACAAAACACAATGAAAGGCCACTCCAGCAGACTAGAACAAGCAGAAGACAGACTCTCAGAACTTAAAGATAAAATAGAAATTAAAGGAAAAAATGAAGAGGTATTAGTCAGACAACTCAACACCTGTGAGTTGTCAACTCCAACTCCATCAAAAGACCAAACCTGAGAATTGAAGAAGGAGAAGAGGTGCAAGCAAAAGGGATTCATAATATATTCAACAAAATAATAATAGTAATTTCCCAAACCTAGAGAAAGTTATGCCCATTCAGGTACAGGAAGCCTCTAGAACACCAAACAGACTTGACCAAAATAGAACTACCCTAGGACATATTATCATTAAACAATAAGCATAAAGCATAGAGAAAGAATACTCAAGCCTGTAAGAGAGAAAAAACAAATAACATACAAAGGTAAATCCATCAAAGTCACAGCAGATTTCTTAATGGTGAAACCTGAAAAGTAATAAGTGCATGGAGGGAGGTTTTCCAGGCACTGAATGAAAACAACTTCAACCCTAGGATACTCTACCAGCAAAATTATCTTTCAAAATAGATGGAGCAATAAAAGTCTTCCACGATAAGCAGAAATTAAAACATATGGCCACCAAGCCACCACTACAAAAGAGTCCTCAAGAAATTCTGCACACAGAAAAAGAAAGCAAATAAAACCATGAAAGGACAGGGAGTACCAAACCACAGGACAAGAAAATACAAGGAATCAGAGAGTAATATTAATTCATCTGCACACAATCAAACCCTTAAAGAACAAAAACAACTAAATGACAGGAATCACCACATACCTATCAATATTAACACTGAATGTTAACAGAATTAACTCCTCCATCAAAAAACACTGTTTGGCAAACTGGATTCAAAAGGAAGATCCAACAATCTCTTGTTTACAGGAGACCCATCTCATTAACAGAAACAAACACTATCTTATGGTGAAAGGCTAGAAGATGATCTACCAAGCCAATGGCCCCTAAAAACGGTCAGGGAGCTCAAAAACCTAAACTCTCAATATCAGTGCCCATAAAGAAATGGGCAACTGAACTAAACAGAACTTTTTCAAAAGAAGAAATTCAAATGGCCAAAAAATATGTGAAAATATTCTCACCATCTCTGGCCATAAAGGAAATGCAAATCAAAGCCACACTAAGATTTGATGATAGTCAAATGTGGAGAAAAAGGAACCCTTGTACACTGCTGGTGGGAATGTGAGCTAGTGCAACCACTCTGGAAAACAATATGGAGGCTTCTTAAAAATCTAAACATAGATCTGCCATATGATCCAGCATTCCCACTCCTAGGGATATACTCAAAGGAATGCAACTTAGCTTACCCTAGAGGCACCTGGACACCCATGTTTGTTGTAGCACTATTCACAATAGTCAGGTTACAGAAACAGCCAAGATGCCCCACTACTTACAAATGGATTAAGAAAATGTGGTATTTATACACATTCTTCTTCATCTGTGAAAAAGAATGAAATCTTATCATTCTCAAGTAAGTCAATGGAACTGGAGACCATCATTCTAAGCAAGGTTAGCCAGGCTCAGAAGACTAAATATCGTATGTTCTTCTTCATATGCGGACTTTAGATCTAGGGCAAAGACAGTAATGTTTTTGCACTTGGATCATGCGCTAAGGGGAGCACACATAGGTGAGGAATGGGGATAGGTAGGAAACCTAAAATATGAAAGTTTCTGATGTCCCCACTGCAAAGGAGCTAATACAATAACCTTAAAGCAACAGAGGTCAATATGGATAGATGACCAGTCAGTAGTGAAGAGGTCAGGCAGAGTTGAATCAATTCGGGTTGTAATACACTTGTGCATGGAACCAATGCTAAGAATCTCTCTGTATAGCTATCCTTATCTCAACTAGAAAAAATGCTTTGTCTTTCTTATTATTGCTTATGTCTTCTCTCCAACAGAATTGGAAGCAAAGGGGGTGGGGGGAAGAGGGATGGGGAAGGGGGCAGGGGGAGAAATGGCCCAAACATATGAATATATGAATAATGAAAAAAGAAAACATATTACTTCACCATGTAAATGTATGGGGACACTAACATTCAGATCTTAGCAACTTCCAGATAAACTTACCAGAAAAAATAAGTTTATGAAATCCACAAACATGCTTTATTGACAAATTGATGCTTAGAACTCCAAAATATTGAACAAAATTTTTGATAACCTTTATACCTAGAACAAATGGAAGTCATTTGGTAGAGAAGTTATAAATGCCAACACCAAAGCACTATTTTCTCCTTATATGCCAATATTAAGTTCATGAGTATTATTAATTTTTAAAAGACAGTCAGAAAATTGAAGAAAATTATGAACCTTGTCACCAAAGAGGTAATATAATAGCATATGTATACATACTTGTATATAACAATCAATAAAAATACATTATTCCCCAAACTAACAGACAAAATTGCATGTTGCATTAAGAGTGTAAAAAATATTCTTAAATTCATAATACTTACATAACCTTACACTTTGGCTCATATAAGGAAGTTTTTTCCTTACATTTTTATTAATATAAAGTAATTGTACAAAGTTGGGATTTATTGTGATATTTTCTTGTATGTAAATAGCAAATTTTGATAATTTTCCACACACCATACCTTCTCTTGTCCACCTACTACTTGCTCTGGCCTCCTTCTTTTTCCCAAGTAGTCCCCATTCTACATTTGTGTCTTTTGTGTTTTTTTTTTTTTAAAGTCTAGATTCCATGCAGGAGGCAAAGTGTGTCCCCAAATGGCATGATTTCATTCTTCTTTACGGCTGAATAATATTCCATTTGCATATATGGCACATTTTCTGTCACACGATAGGAAAATGCTTCCTGCAGAGTTTTGGTGAGAAAGCTCCATCAGGCAGAGGTGCAGGCAGCATGGGGAACATGTGAGTTTCCACTTGAAACTCCCAGATCCTACACCTCCTTGCCTGTCCTCTGTATGTTTTGGGTTGGGGCACAAAGAAGACAGAAATATCTCTGGAGTGGATCAACTGTAGCCTCCATTTTGTAATGAAATGAGGAAAGTATGGGCTAAGGTATGAAAAAACTCTAAAGATGATCAGATGGGCAGAAAGAAACTGAGCATCTTCTCTAGCAACTGGCAGGCTTTGATGAAATCTAAAATCAAAGACAATGCTATGTTAGCTAAAAGTGGTATCCATCACTAGTAATGGCAATAATACTGAATTGAGGACAGTATGTGGAAAATGCTTCAGAGTAATCCACACTGACTGTCATTGACCCAGGGGATTCTAATATCTCTAGAAGCTGCCAGAGCAGATGGGTGAAAGATAATCCATGCAAGAATTTTCTTTAACACACTTGCCAGAGCGTGTTTAAATGAATGGAAAGAAAGAAAAAGGAAAGAAGGAAGGAAGGGAAAAACAAAGAGAAAAAGAAAGAAAGGAAAAGAAAATGCATCCTGGGAAAATGACTGAAGTAACCTAATCAAGTCTGCATACAACAGAGACAGCACTATGGCTGTGTTACTGGAAACACTACTCACAACAACCAAATTATGGAATCAGCCTAGGAATCTAACAGTAGATTAGTGGGTAAAGAAAATTTGACATAAGGAGTTTTAAGTGGGACTTCTTAATATACTTTGGGATGTATTTTTGTTGAAAATATTCTGAAAAATTTCAAAATTTGGATAGAGAGGAGTTTAAGGCTTTGAAACAAAAATGTGTTTAAGAATAATGGAGTGTTTTTATGCACTTTGTTGGCAATATTGCATTTATTCTTAGCTCAGAAATAAACATTTCTAATCTCAAATCAATAATTTACCAAAATGATAAGGTAACATGTCCTACAAAAAAAAAAAAAAAGGAAATTCACTCATTTCTGAAATTGATGCCACTGAATTTAGTAAGATTTTTAAACAGAGAAAAAACTTTCAAATTTCTGAGAGTTTAGTTGTATTTCCTAATGTCTATTTTGATCTCAAATGTTGTCTGTAAAGTTTGCCAGATATTATATCCACTCTAATGATACCTACCCATCAAATCTATGGCATTTGCAATCCCTTTTTATTGATCAGCCATAAATAATAGAAAATAAGCACCACATAGCATCTCATCAGAACTGGTATGAATTGACCTCATTTTTGTTATACTCTTACTGGATTTTGTATTTGCTTAGATTATAATGAACATTTTCAGCCTTATTACTATCATCTGCATCTTCCACACATAATCCCCATTGGATCATAAGGTTCATGAGAGCAACATTCTGTCAGCCCAATTGTCTCTAAACTATATACAAAGAAATTGTTCATTAAACATCTACACAATTTAATTAATGTGCACCTTTATTAGCATCTAAATAGACTAACTTGAAGAAATAAGTGATATAAAGTTTCCCCTGAATCTGCAGTTTCTGCATCTGCAGTTTTAACCAGCTGTGGCAAAATATGTATTTTTTTATTCTATCTGTAGTGATCACATATAGTTATTTTTTTACTAACAGAGTGCATAGCCAGGCATTGTGATGTACACCTGGAATCCCAGTTACTCAGGAGACAAAGATTGGGAGGATCACTGTTTGAGGCTAACCCAAGCAAAAAATTAGCAATACCCCATCTCTATAACAAGCGAGGTGTGGTTATCATGTCTTAAGTCCTAATTATATTGGAGGCATAGGTAGGAGAGTCACAGTCTTAATCTCGCCCTTGTCAAAAATGCAAGACCCTATTTGAAAACTAACTTAAAGCAAAACAGGTTTGTGGTTGTAGCTCAGGTAGATGAACCTCTGCCTAGTAAGCACAAGGTCCGAAGTTCAAAACCCTAGTACCACCACGAAAAAAAGCATGCCTAAACAAGATAGTGCAACAACTATTTACATAACATTTACTGTATATTAGGGATTATCAGTAATCTAGAGAGGAGTTAAAGTACACAGGAAGATGTGCTTATGTTATATGTGTTATGTTATGGAGCATTACTCCATTTTATATAGGGTTCCCAGAACCAATCCCCTGAGTACAAGAGACATGACAGTTGTCACATGAAACAAATACAGCCCAAATTCTACCCTGAATTAATCTCAAATGCATGTCATCAACAGGTATTCATAAAGTACTCTGGAATTTTCAGAAGATGGATTTTTTTTCTTTTTGTACATTTTTAAATGTTTTTACTCACAATTTCTGACATGTAAGTTCTTATGTTTCTGATTAAGATTTGTTGAAGTAATTGTTCAAAGACTATGAACTGGACACATTTTACTCCAATTAGAAGTTTTCAACTTTAAATAATGAAAAATAAATTTACAAATCTCTTAGCATGTACTATGCAACATTACATGATTGAATGATCAAACCAATTAAATCTCATTTAGATGACATGGTTATATAGATGACTAAAACAACTGTCTTTTCAACTGTAATTTCACAGAATTTTTGAATTTTTGTTTTCCTGATAAACAGATATTAAATTTATACAAATGATATTAATCAGCAGTCTTTTTTAAAGAAGGGGATTCTCATGTTTAAAATTTAAAAACTTGACTCTCTGCTCCTATTTCCAGCATGGGGAGCAGGAAATCTTGTTCTCTTTTTGTCTCATTTCTTCCCACTTTCATCCTGTCATATTAAATTAATTTCCTACTAAACTTTACTATTACATTTACTACAAATAAAAATGAAATGCAATGAAATTTGAAAACTGAGGGCATGTAACAGTGAGTCATATTGGGGTGAATTTGATCAAAGTTTCCATTTTTACACTCATGTATGGAAATATCACAATGAAGCCCATTTATACAATTAACATACACTAATAAAACATCTCTAAAAATTAAGATATTCAAAAGTTTATTATCTATAATAGGGCTCTTAGGCTATTTCATTGAAAGTCATTGGTATTTTTCTGAAGCATAAAACATAAAACACTATGTTGTACTTTTTAGCTCAAAACTGTAATAGATTAGATGGCAGAAATTAACAATTTCCAGGAAGTCGAACTTTATTCAATTGTTACCTCCTAAAATAGAATTTGTATTTCTGCTTTATACTCAAGGAAAACAAAAACTCCAATCATATAGCCACGGTTAGGTAGTAGTTACCCTGAATAAAAAGCACTTTCCACTTGGTGCACCCTAATTTCTTAAAGTGACCGTGTATCATTTGTAACATCCATTTCCAAACAGGCAAAGATTCAGAAATCTTTCATTCCTATGAAAGTACTGCATGAATCACTAATTGCCAAGCACTGCTCAGCTCTCCCACTTACTTTAATCCTGTGTGGAGATTAATAGCCGATAATAGCCATCCCTGAATACCAGCTGGTTTCTATTTATTAAAGGACAGCCAGAGGCTGGGAGCGGCCCTGGAGGACTAAGACAAGATAATGCACAGACTTAACTGCTGTATTGGGAACCTAAAGATGGAGATAATATAACGCACCCCTCCCCCAGATGCTGATGAGTCCCTAAACATTTGGTTGTCTCTCCCCACCCCCACTGTTTATTAGTACACCCTCCATGTCTTATATTCTTCTCATTTAATTTTTTGACTTAGGGTCTCAAGAAACACCAACCCTACAAACAGTTCTGTTTCACATTGCTGTCACCTGAAACCCTATGTTAGCATTCTAGGGTCAATTTTTCTTGTTTTTAGCAGTGATTTACATATTTTCTGATATTTTAAGAAGAAGTAAATTCCTTGCTTTCAACTTACGTTATCTTAAAAGTAGTGAACATTAGCAAAAATTAATACATGTTCTACAGCCAACTCCACGCTTGGAGTTTATTTCCAATGTTGTGCTATAATCTCCTCAAAACCTATTAATCAAAAACAAATCCATTGTCTTCCACTCTAAAAGTTTTCCTCATTTTTTTCCCTCCTGCTGGAATAACTTTCCAATTGGTGAAAATAAGAACCCTAGTCAACCTTGTCATGAACTTTGACTTGAATTTTATTTCACTTATTACTGTATTGTTCATCAATTCTCAATGTATTTCATTGTGTCTCAATTCTAAACATATGTGATGCATTTCAAAATTATTCACTTTATCATTCTTTTCTTCTTCCTTTAAGTAAATATTTTAACAAATTGAGATCTACTTCAGAAAGTGGAGGCAGAGCACATCACCGGTCATATTAAACAGAAAGGGAACTTAACTTAAAGGGACAAGCTTGGTCAGTCAGCAGTTCCATCAGAAACAGTTGCAGGCTAGGTGCCTGTGGCTCACACCTATGATCCTAGCTACTATGGAAGATTACAGCATGAGACCACCCCAGGCAAATAGTTGATGAGACCTCATCTCTAAAACAACCAGACCAAAATGGACTGTAGTTGTGGCTCAAGTGGTACAGTGTCCTGAGGTAAAATCCAGTCCAACCAAAAAAAAGAAGCAGTAACAAGCAATCTACAGTGGCTGGGCTGTCTGGGAAATCCATGCTTACATACTTTTCTCCATGCTTCCCAGAACTTCAAATGGTTCTCTTTATTATCCTTCTATCACTGAGTAGAAATGAGCATTAGTGAGTGATGTGTATAAAATTAACACTTCCATATAGTACACAGAGGGAATCTGTTTAATAAGCATCTTGTAAGCAGAAAATTTACAAATACATCTTGTGTATTACCCTTGACTTAAAATTTCCTTTTTGTCTCCCACTTTGAAGATGTCTTCTTCTGGACAGTTTCTTACACAGTATCTAATTTTCTGAATCTTTTCTACTTTCAGAGTTTTGTTAACAAGTAAAGATCTTTTATTATTATACATGGCCATATATATACATGGCATAGGATCAGGACAATAATCTATATATAACACAGATACTATTTATTCTTCCACAAGAGGACATGGTCTCCTTTGAAACAAATTATACATGTTCCTTTATTTTATTACATTCCCAGTCTTCAGAGTCACAAAAATTTGTTATTCTTCTTCCATTCAACTCTCACAAATTATTTTTTCCAAGCAAAGCTCAAGTGCTTCTTCCTTCCTATGCTAGATAAACCACTTTCAACTTATCAAGAACTCACTGCCATAATTAACCCTATCTTCTCTATTACTACTTCTTGCCTTTACTACACTGAGACATCCTAATTAGTGTATGAATTATTTTCTGAAATACCTTAAATCTTTTTCATTAATCTCTACCACCAGATTCTAGCTAGTGTGCATAGATGGAAATTTCCATGTGTATTTTCGTCCTTGTTTTCTTTGTCTTTTTCCTTTTATGGTGTTACTGAGTTTGAACTTAAGGCCTCATGCTTGCTAGGCAGGTGCTCTATCACAGAAACAACATTCTCAAGTCCTATGTTTTTCTTCAAATGTAAATTGTTACCTTTAATCTTTCTCTTCACTTCTAATTTGTATTTTTCAGCACTTTGCTCTTATCTGACTTTTACCAGTGAGACCCACACTGCCAACATCACAGAAGATTTTCATGGTTAGTAATTTCTCAGAATATTTATTATCTGTCTTCTCAGTAACATTCAACTCAGTCTTTGGACACAATGTGTTTTATTGGGATATATTGTGATATTTACAAAAATTTCTTATAATTTATCACAGTTGAATTCATTCCCTCCATCATTCTCCTTTATCCTCCCTCTCCCAATTCTTGGAATAGTTTCAACAGGTCTCATCTTTCCAGCATATTCGCCCTCCAGTCGTTTTCCTTATATCCCCCTCTTCCCACTGAAACCCACCTCCCAAACAGAATCTATTTTGCCTTTTTGCTCCCTGTTTTTTAGAAAAAAAAAAGGCATTATTGTTTGGGTTAGATAGCTATACAGGGTGTTTCATTGTGACATTTCCATGTTAGGTATTATAACCAGAACCAGCTCATCCCTTCTATTTTTCTCATTTCTGTAGTGATTTCAACAGCTTTAAAAATTCTATGTTCATTCTTGTATAGAAAGTATATGAACCATGTTCACCTTCTTAACTTCCTTCTTTTACCCTCCCTCTCTCATGTGTGACCTTCCCTTAGCATAACCTGTTTTTTCATGATATTGCTGCATTTGTATTGTGTTTATATACCACATACGAGAGAAAACATGTGGCTTTGTGTTTTCTGAGCCTGGCTAACATCACTTAAGATGTTGTTCTACAGTTCCATTCATTTACTTACAAATGACAAAATTTCATTCTTCTTTATGGCTGACCATTGTATATAAATACCACATTTTCTTAATCCATTCATCACTAGTGGGGCATAGTAGCTGTTTCCCATAGCTTGGCTATTGTGAAAAATGCTACAATAAACATGGCTATGCAGGTGCTTTCATTTTAACCTGGCTTACATTCCTTTGGGTATAGCCCAAGGAGTAATATTGCTGGATCATATGGCACTTCTAGTTTTAGTTTCTTGAGGACCCTCCATACTGTGTTCTGTAGTGGTTGTACTAATTTACAGCCCCACCAACAATGTATTAGGATTCTTTTTTCCCCACACCCTCTCCAACATTTGTTGTTGTTTGGACACTACTTCTTTCAGAAACTTCGCTTAGCCTCATTCACAATGCCCCTTTGGCTTCCTTCTACCTCAGTGGCATGCATTCTCAGTCACTTTTGCAGTTTGTGCTTCTCTGCTAAATTCTAAATCTTGGAAATACAAATTTAAACCCTGGGCCTCTTTTTCTCCCCAGCCTAGGTATGCTACCAGGTGATGTTTGCCACCTCATAACTTTATAATTTTTATGCCAGTACCACTTAAATCTGCATCCACACCACTACTTTCCTATAATTCTAGATTCATGCGGCTTATATCTTACTTGACATCTATTTCTAAACACCTTATAGGCTTATTAAACTGTTAAGTATATTCTTGATTTCCTTCCTAAATTGTTCTTCTTCCTCAAGTCCATGTTGTCACTAAATAACTTCTCCTTGTGTACATTGAATGTTTTAAACATCTAGGAAATCGTTTTTGCTACTCCTATCTACCTACTATTCAACTCACGAGAATGAGCGTGTTGACCCAATTTTTAAAACATCTTGGATTTGTCTACCTGATCCTTGTCAGTGGCTAACATGATAGTGCAAGCCACAATTACTCCTCAGCTGAAGAGTTGTAGTAAACTTCAAAGTATTGTTGCTTCTTCAAAGCTTGCTCTTTGTATTTGGAGATCCACAAAGCTGTCAGGGTTATTTTTTTAATTTTTTAAATATAAATTAGTCCTCCTGCTTATAAATTTTCCAATGGCCAAATGAAAGGAAACATATAGTTATGTATTGCTTTCTTGCACTTGATTTTTTTAAAATATGAATCATCTTAAATTATAGAAATATTAAAGGCAAACTTTCTTCTTCACTGTTGTAATCCTCACTCATAGTGTTCTGTTTTCACACTAAATAAAGTCTTTGCAATATAGGTATATTTTTGTGAAATAACTTGCAAAATTACCTGGTAAATGTTACTTATACAAGCAAGGGGTAAGTAATTTGTGCCAATAATTTCATCTACTATTTAGGAACTTATTGCATTAACTTCCAGATATTGAAATTTTTCTATTTATTTTTGCTCTTGATGAAGATTTCATGAATGTTTGTTACTATATTCTCCACCAAGGATTTTTTTTTGGTGGTAATGAAATTTGAATACAGGGCTTCATGCTTGCTAGGCAGGCACTCTATCACTTGAGCCAAGCTTCCAATCCCTTTCCAAGGATCTTATATGTGTAGAAATTAAACTTAGGACAGTGACATACTTACAGATAAATAGTATGCAATCTGGAGATCAATTTTGGAAATATTATAAACTTTACAATGTGTTAAATTATTAAACACAGGAGCTATCTTTCCATTTATTGAGCTTCTTCTTAATTTATTTCAACAATGTTTTGTGGTTTTCAGTGTATATATCTTGGAATTATCTGTTCAGTTTATTCCTAAGTATTGTATTTTTCTTGAGCTATTTTCAAGGAAAACATTTCATTCTAAGATAACTCTTCCTACTGTATAGAAATACAGTTGATTTTCTGTGCAGTAACATTGCATTCTGCAAAATTCTCAAACTTGTTCTAATAGTAACTTAATGGCTTTCTTAATATTTTCTATATATGATAACATGACATTTGCAAATAGAGACTTGCTTCTTCTTTCCTATTTGGATGCCTATTTGCCTTGGCCAAATCCTTCACCTTAATATTGTCTAACTCTTGACATTCAGTAGGAAATAATTAGATATTGCCTATTAACTGTGTGATTAGGAATGGTTTTATTTGTAGATGTCCTCTATTCGGTTAAGAAACTTATTTTCTTTTCCTGCTTTTTTGGAGTGTTTTAATAAATCAAATATTTTGTAGTTTGTCAAATGATTTTTCTGCATCTGTTATGATTATTGTGATTTTTGTCATATATTCTGTTGGTGTGCTTTACTACATACACTAGGTGATTTTCATATGTTATGCAACCTTGTATTTCTCTAATTTATTGCACTTAGTTATGCTATACATACTTTCATACGGAGATGGATCCAGCTTGCCCATGTGTTAGGGAATTTTCTTCCATATTCCAATGAGACAATGACATAAGAGTTATTTTTCTGATATATTCATTAGGACTTGGTATTAGTATAATAATTATCTTTTAAGAACAAGTTGGGCAGGTTTCTTGGTCATAATTTTGGGAAAATATATAAAAATTGATTCTAATTATCTTTTAAATCTGTGGTTGAAGCCATCTAGACCTGAGATTTTCTTTGTTTAGGGGTATAAATTGCTCTACTCCCTGATCTAATTAATCCAAGGCTCCTTGGCAGCATAGTATAATTTTTTAGGACAGACTTTGTGGTTTTCTTTGACCCCAGAAAGGGTTTTTGAACTTTCTCCTTAAATTTATTTTTCTGGTAATCTGGTTGGCCTGAGGGTTAACTTGTTTCTAATGGTAATATACCATGTTCCTCTTAATTGCTTAGTATCAAAACGTTGCTTGAATTCCTAGAATTCTTTTTTATTTTTCATGAACTGCCTTCAGAGCATTGAACTATCTCTTCTATTTCAGGTCTAGGATGGGCAAAATGGTTCATTTCTCTTCATATCATATCCTTGCTTTGGGGGACATCACTGTGAGAATGACAGCCTATGGTAATCTCACATCTCCTCTTTCAGGATAGATATTCCACCCTGTCAATAAGCAGAAAAAGACCAATCAGGGCTGCATTAATCTTGGTCTGTCACACCTGGAAAAGATGCAAAAGACCTTCTACTGAATGAGTAGAAGGTAAGTGGAGTACATGAACCCTGACCTCTCAGGGAGAATTTAATCTCTGAACTATGTTATGTTGCATGAGAAAAGCTTCAGGTGTTGCCTTCCATGGAGACATTTCAGTCCTTGACTAGGAACGTATGAGAGAGGGAGCTCCCTGTTTCTTGGCCACAGCTGTCCAGAGCTTCTGTCATGCTGTACTGGGCAAGAGTATAGTTGTGAGGCAAGTGCCATAGACTTTCATTATTTTACCAAGTTTTGGTACATTTTCTTAGATAAATGTTTCTTTTGTTGCTGTAAGAGTTCAGGACAATTCTCAGAGCATTAATTTCTATTTTTATGATTTGTTCAAGTTATGATAGCATTGCTGGGGAGTAGGAACACGGAGTTCTCATTCTGTTTTTCCCTTTATCTTTGAAGATTATTTTTGCTACTAGATGCTAGGTTTATAATCATATTCACCAAACATTTTTAACATTTCAGTTTTCTGATTTCTGACATTAATTATTTCTGTTCACATGTGAGCATTTTTTGTGCTTCTCCTTTTTGTTTTTCCTTTCTATCTTTTTGTGTGTGTGCGCTTCTCCTTTGCTTGCAATATGTGAGATTATTTTTCCCCCTCTATCTACTTTTAAGTTTTTGCATTTGACTTTTTAATTTACAGTGATATGCCTCAGTGTAATTCTCTTTGTATTTGTATTCCTCATACATTTTTGTTTTATGATTTATTGATTGATTTTTGATGGGACTGGGGTTTGAATCCAGGGCTCCATGCTTATAAAATAGGCACGCTACTACTTGAGCCACCCTTTTAGTCCATTTTGGTCTCCTTATTTTGGAGATGGGGATCTCAAAAACTACTTGCCTCAGCTGTCCTCAATCCGCAACCCTCCCATTTTCAACCTCCCAAGTAGCTAGGACTACAACCTCTGACCACCCAACATTTGCATTTATCTTGTTTTTAATAATTGTCATTATTACCACTTCAAACTGTATATTTGACATTCTCTTTATCTTGTGTTTCTAGGCTTCCAATCCATATGTATTGATCACTTAAACAAACACCCTTTACCCTTTTCTGTACTTTCAGTGTATGCATTCATTCCAAGTATTTTCCTTATGGTTTGTTTTCTACAGTTTTAGTCATTCTTTGTTTCTGCCTACTCTGATTTAATATTACTTTTTAATATTTAATTTCATAAACATTTATTTTCCAATATTTCCACTTTTTTTCTTCATAAAATTTCTTGTGTCACAACAAATGGTCATATTCTTTTTTGCCATACAATTTTTCATGTCGGCACTTTCAGAACTAGATAGGTAACTACACAGTTCTAGAAAGAGATGTAGGCTCCAAATTTCACTCTATGAGTGCATTGATCATTTGGTTTTGCTTCTAGCAGGGATCTACATTAGAATGCTAGAAGATTTAAGTTACATTAACCTAAATTATGAACTCGGGTAATTGAATCTTGGCTTTAGTTACTTGACGGAATTATTTCTTGACTGACATTCCTCCTAAGGTGGAACAGTTAGTATGCTAAACAAATCCTTTGGCTGTTTTACAGAACTCCACTCCTTAGTGAATGCAGGATGCCAACATTTGGCTCCACTCACAACCAGCAGCACAATGTAAGTGGATATGATATATTTCTTTCCTTTTCTCTTTTACTATTTTAGCTTTTCCTGGTAAGTAAACTTGTACTGGAGAGTACAAGTGAGTTCTACTGTAAAAATAACATACAATGAATTTTGGATCAATCCTTCTATGTAAACAATAAATAATAAGACAAGCTAAAACAGGAAAAAAAACAAAAATAAAAATATCAGAGTTTTAACAAAGTGATTGGATTTGTGGGAATAAACAATGGAAGTCCAAATAAGTGAGTCTAAAATTTTGTACTGTGTTTTCTAGAAGGTGCTTGCCAATTTGGACTGATAAGATAAGAAACAAAGAGTAACTTTAGGAAGACTAAGCTAATAATTGTGGTGCAGTAGTGTAAATTAATTGTATTTCATGCTTACCAAGAATTAGGGGAAAAATAAATTCTTTTTTTTTATTTTATTATTCATATGTGCATACAAGGCTTGGGTCATTTCTTCCCCTGCCCCCTCCCTCTCCACCCTACCCCCTCAATACCCAGCAGAAACTATTTCGCCCTTATTTCTAATTTTGTTGTAGAGAGAGTATAAGCCATAATAGGAAGGAACAAGGGTTTTTGCTGGTTGAGGTAAGGATAGATATACAGGAAGTTGACTCACATTAATTTCCTGTGCATGTGTGTTAACTTCTAGGTTAATTTTTTTTTTTTATCTCACCTTTTCTCTAGTTCCTGGTCCCCTTTTCCTATTGGCCTCAGTTGCTTTTAAGGTATCTGCTTTAGTTTCTCTGCATTGAGGGCAACAAATGCTAGCTAATTTTTTAGGTGTCTTACCTATCCTCACCCCTCCCTTGTGTGCTAAAGCTTTTATCATGTGCTCAAAGTCCAATCCCCTTGTTGTGTTTGCCCTTGATCTAATGTCACATATGAGGGAGAACACACGATTTTTGGTTTTTTGAGCCAGGCTAACCTCACTCAGAATGATGTTCTCCAATTCCATCCATTTACCAGCGAATGATAACATTTCGTTCTTCTTCATGGCTGCATAAAATTCCATTGTGTATAGATACCACATTTTCTTAATCCATTCGTCAGTGGTGGGGCATCTTGGCTGTTTCCATAACTTGGCTATTATGAATAGAGCCGCAATAAACATGGGTGTGCAGGTGCCTCTGGAGTAACGTGTGTCACAGTCTTTTGGGTCTATCCCCAAGAGTGGTATTGCTGGATCAAATGGTAGATCAATGTCTAGCTTTTTAAGTAGCCTCCAAAATTTTTTCCAGAGTAGTTGTACTAGGGGAAAAATAAATTCTTGGGAATATATGCAAAACCCTTGAATCTATTCTGTTGAAATATACTTTTTCTTATGTAACACTTCCTTCTGATAACCCTTTTCTAATAGTCAATCCATACTAAAGTGGGGTATGAAATATGTTAAATTTAATTCATTTTAAATATTTCCTGGTATGGTAGTATCAAAATGTAGCAAAAATGTATTAAATTTTTGTTCATTTATTTATTTCCTTATTAATGCATATTAATTGTAAAAATAATGGGCTTCATTTGTGATACTTTCATACATTCAAAAACTAACTTTAATCCTATTAATTAGCACATTATTCTACCCTGTTCATCCTCCACCCTCCCTCTGATTCCCTTCCTTTTCCCAAATAGTCCTCCTTCTACTTTCATGTGTTTTTTTAAAAAAAAATCTAGATCCATGTATGAGAGGAAACATGTGACACTTGTCTTTCTGACTGTAGCTTATGTCACTTAACATGATGATCTCTACTTCCATTCATTTGCCTACAAATGACATCATTTTGTTTTTCCTCATTGCTAAATAAAACTCCATTTTGACTATTTGCTACATTTTCTTTATCATTTCCTTGGGGGAAATCATTATTATTTTAAATAAGATTTTATGAGTTTCTATAGTATTCTATGTTTAAATTAGAGACTGTAATCTCTAATTTTAATTAATTCAAAATTCTTTTTTCCAGATGAACTGAACTTGTTTTAAGTAGAGCAATATTTCAAAGTAAGCAGTTCAATTCTATGCTTTTTACATATGATAAGAGTGATTATTCTATGCCAAAAAGCTCTAATAGCAGCTACAATTAAGAAACATCTTTGCCATTTTTTAAATTAGTGTTCTAGCTAAAGCATTGCAAGAATAACCACTTTGAAATATGGCATAAATTTAAAGTGTCCCTCAGCAACTTCTAGGTTATGACATGCTCTTTTTGTTTTATTTTAAGTAGAGAAAAGAGGAAAGCTAATACACATAGAACACATTGTCCATCACTCAGTGTCTGCCATCTGCATTATCTCCTTGAACATTCCCCGTAGTCCTGTCACAAAGAAGACAACACTGAACTTATACAACAACACATGAGTAAGGACTGACAAAACTCGATGCTGAAGCTGTTTGGGTACAAACTTAATGCTTATTTTCCCTCAGGTTCTGCAATAAAGTAAAACAAAGTGTCCCTTCAACAACAGACTGTAACACAATATTATCTGGAAATTAGTTCTGCATTTGTCAGGAGCGATTAGAAATACAATAGAAAGGAAAGGCCTAGAAAAACAAATTTTATAAGTCAGAGATTCAAGGGATTAACCTAAGTACAAATGTTTGAACAGATTTAACATTTCAGTAAGTTTCTTATATACTAAATCCAATAAATCAGAGAGTAGATGATGAAAAAATTGAAAGATAACTGTGAGATTACCGGAGCTATATAGCGCAAGTAAAGATTGTCCATCAAATAGAGGTATGTCTGTAAATATGTAATCTGGGCATTGTATTTAAGACTCATTAGAACACACAGACAAATATTAAAAATCTACTTAGCTTTTGGAACATGTTAACTATAATTTGAAAGAAGATTTTAACTTTTAAATATTTATTTTAGTTATTATTATATATTATCCACTTGAAAGTAAAAGATGTCCCCTAAATCCCAGAGAGAAAATATAAAGGTAGTAGACAGAAAACTATACAGTTCATTCTTGAGAGTGGGTGTGTTATATTTTCAGACCCTTACAACCACATTAGAGTAACTCAAAACTGAAATTAAGTTGATGAATTCATCCTGAACTAAAATTTAACAATATTATTTCATAAATTCTCATATATGTAGGGCTTACATTAAATAATCCAGAAAAATTAACCCACATAAGCCACCCATACTACTCCTGGAAATATATAAAAATACCATTTATGGAAAATAATATCAATTAACTAGAACTTTTCATAGATTCAGAGTCAAATAGTTTTATCATGCATTGCTGATAATATTTGAAAGTAAATTTCACATTATATATTGTCATTATTTATTGTACTTAGAACTATATAGTCTGATATTAGACTACTGGTCTGAGAATAGAACTCTATTGAATGATTTTAACCAATGAATTTACTATACACCTATTAAAAGTTACAGTTAATTTTTATCAAATGCTTTCAGTTGAGAATAACTTATATGTTATCATAGAGAAGGAACATTGTTTCTGAGGTATCTGATATAGGAAAACTCTGACCTAAACTAATACTTTGTTGGACAGAGAGTCCAAAATTAGTTGTGAATGTGCCACCATGATCCTGCATTCACATTGTCTTATTGACAAGGGGATAGTACACTTAACTTGGCATTTATTATTGCTGTTAACTACAGTGGGGTTGGAAGAAACTGAGACTAATGACTACCTTGTGAACAAGAGACATCATTATTTTCCTTTTAGAGGTTGGTAACCAGAAGTCCCAAATACAGAAATATCTTATTCAGAAGGAAATGGTTGCCAGGAACCTGAGGCTCATGCCTGTAATCCTACTTATTCAGAAGGTAGAGATCACAAGCAAAGCAATTCGAAGCCAGCTAAGGCTAGTAGTTGTGACCACCTATCTCAAAAATACACAGAACAAAACAGGGCAGATGGAGTGGCTCAAGAGGTAGAATACCTGTCTAGGCAGCGTAAGGTCCTGAGTTCAAACCCCAGCAAAAAATAAATATCTATGAGATAACCAGTTTTATCTTTGAAACAAGTAATTTTATTTGAAATTAAATATAACTTCCTTTTCACACAATATATAAAAAAACCAGAAATGTGATTATGCAGGGTTGTAGTTTTGCTATAAAATATTAAAAGTGAGAAAAACAAATACTTTTATAAAAGTTAAATTAAAAGCTTATGTATTTAATTTTCTCTGCCTTCTTAAAATAGATAATTTTTCTTAAAATTTTATTCTATTTTTTTAAATTATGTTTGTGTTGGGGGTACAATTGTAACATTGACAAAAGTTCTTAAAATATATCATAGTTGACTTCACCCCCTCCATCATCCTTTTTTCTGCTCCCTCCCCCCATTCCCGGAATAGTTTCAGCAGATCTCATTTTTCTATTTGTGTACATTTGCACATAATATGTCCACTATATTCACCTGTGCACACTCCTTCTCCACAACTTCTTTCCTCCCACTGGTATCAACCCCAAGACAGGACCTGTTCTGCCTTCTGTTCAACAATTTTGGGAAAAAAAATGACATTTTGTTTGTCTAAGACAGTTTTACAGGGAGTTTTCCTTGTGACAGTTCCACGTACACATGTATTATACCCTGAACTGATTCATCTCCTTTAAAAAAGAAAGTTAAGAAGGTGAATATGGTTGGTGTACTTCCTATACAAGAATGAACACAACATTTTTAAACCTGTTGATATCACCATAAGGAGGGAACTAAGGTAGAAAGGAGAAATAAAAGGGGGGGGAGAGACGTAAATATTTTCTGTTTAAGAGTGCTTTCTAATTTTCTTTCTTTTGCAATTGAACATAATATTTAGAACTATGCTCACATTTTAGTGTAGTCTTCACTAGTATGCAGTGTTCAGATGATCAAAACCTTTCTTTGCAGAGCACATTAAATAAAATTTTCTTAAGAGGAGTGTTAATTTAAAAGTGCACACAATAACGAATATGTAATTGAAAAAGATGTCTAAAAACATATTTTTAAGATGTTTACTCAAGTTCATCTTACTTGGAGTAAATTTTGTGAATCACTACCAGCAGGTTATGAACAAATCTAACGGAAATTAAGGAAAGTTTTTCTAAGTAGAATATGTAAGAATGTCTTCATTTTTTTAGTCTCCTTTCTCAAGGAAATGTTTTGTATATAGACATGAAGCCAATTGATTCCTGTCATTTGATTCAATTTGAGCCCTTCAGTTATGATCAATGTCCACTGAACTACATATTCTCATCAGAGTGCAAGGCCACCTGTGAAGACAAAGCATGATAAATAGTCTGGAAGTCTCACCCAGAGGGGCTGAACTTGGCATTGGTGAGGCCCAAACTAGTATAAAACCCTTAGCTCATCTTTCATTAAAATATCATCTTCTATAGGACAGAGTCTGGACCAGATGTTTGTTAGCTAAGTAAAATTCAAAACAACTCCTGATATTTAGAGATATAGATTCACCATATAAAGTTTTTACAAAGACACAGGAAATGAACTGAATCTAGGATTTTTTTCTTTCTTTTTTCCTTCTCTAAGAGAAACTCCTTAATAGCTCCATTGTAATCTTAGCAATTATCTGGTTCATAGTACCTTATTTTAACTTTTGTGGTTTTATGTAACAAAACATAGAATTTTTTATTTTTGCAAAATAGGTTCTATTGTATTTGAAGTGATCCTTACTAAAGAATTTTTTTTAATTCTGACAAAAAATAAACACACTGCTTTAATGACTTCTAGAAAATTATTATGGTTCAGCTAGCCTGAACATTACCTCAATTTGTCTTATAAATAAACTCAACTTAATTGTATTTTTCTTATGTGTATGTGTTCCTTCTAAAATCATCTTTGTGAATAGTTGAATTTTAAATGTACTGGAAATTTTGGAATATTTCTTTACAATAGCATGCTACGAAATAAATAGTGAATCCATTTCTCCAACCCTTGTGGCTGAGGTGTGAATTTTCCTTGTTTTAATTTTTAAAAATGTAAATGTGATTAGTACTGTTTCAAATATCAACACCTAAAGTCAGAGAAAAAGTCTTTGCTGATGTAATTTCGGAGTTTATGACTGACAAATTGGCCTTTCTCATATATTTTCCTTCTATTCTTACTAATTTCTAACTTTGTCTTTTGCAAATCTGAATCAAGAAGAGATATTTAAAATCATGACAAATCATTGGAAATAAATTTCATCCCACAATCAGAAAAATTTCTTTCACTGAACACATATGAGATAATATAACAATAAATATGAGTGATAATGTGGTTATTCTCTCAAACATATGTTCTCTATTATGGTTATTTTGAAGATGGGGGGTCTTGCAAAGACCCTGGGCTGACCTCCAAGCATGATTATCCTGATTTCAGCCTCTCAAGTAGGTAGGATTATTATAGGCATAAGCCATTGGCTCTCAGCAAGAGATAACTCTTTTAAAATTAAGGGAGGGGTGAGGATAGGTAAGACACCTAAAAAACTAGCTAGCATTTGTTGCCCTTAACGCAGAGAAACTAAAGCAGATACCTTAAAGCAACTGAAGCCAATAGGAAAAGGGGAACAGGTACTAGAGAAAAGGTTAGATCAAAAAGAATTAACCTAGAAGGTAACACCCACGCACAGGAAATCAATGTGAGTCAATGCCCTGTATAGCTATCCTTATCTCAACCAGCAAAATCCCTTGCTCCTTCCTATTATTGCTTATACTCTCTCTACAACAAAATTAGAAATAAGGGCAAAATAGTTTCTGCTGGGTATTGAGGTGGGGGGAGAAGGAGGGGGCGGAGTGGGTGGTAAGGGAGGGGGTGGGGGCAGGGGGGAGAAATGAACCAAGCCTTGTATGCACATATGAATAATAAAAGAAAAATGAAAAAAAAAAAGAAACAAAAAATAAATAAATAAATAAAATTATTATTCATTTATTCACATGTGCATACATTATTTGGGTCATTTCTCCCTACTGCCCCCCCACCCATTTTTCCCCTCCCCCTCCCTTCCAGAGAGAACCTGTTCTGCACTTTTCTCCAGTTCTGTTGAAGAGTAGAAATAAGCAATAAGAAAGACATAGCATTTTTGCTAGTTGAGATAAGGACAGCTGTACAGAAAGATTCCTAGCATTGCTTTCATGTACAAATGTGTTACAACCCAGGTTGATTTGATCTCTAACTGATCTCTACACTGGTTCCTGATTCCCTTCTCGTGTTGACCTCTGTCACTTTAAGGTTTCTGTATTAATTCCTCTGGAGTGGGGACATCAAATGCTTTCATGTTTTGGGTTTTCTATAGAAATAACTTCTTAATGAAGAAAATGTATAAAGTAGTTTCGTAAAGTTTCTGACATAGTCCATTTTGTGCTGCCATTACGGAATTTCACAGACTGAATATAAAAAAAATTATATAAAGAATAGAAAACTTTACTCCCTCATAGCTGTGGTGGCTGAGATGTCCAAGATCAATGAAGTAGCATCTGATAAGGGCCTTCATGATTCTTTATTCTATGGTGGAAGACAGAAAGGAGGGGCAGGGGAAGGAGAGAGAGAGAAAGAGAGAAGGAAAAAGAGAAAATTTAGGGATATAACTTGTCCTTTCTTTAAGTATCCACTCATGATAATGGCATTAATCCATTCATGATTGTAGTACCCCATGACACATCTATTAGACCACACCTATGGAAACCATCACATTGGGGATCAAATTTTCAACAAATGGACTTTGGATCACACATTCAAAGTATCACAGCCTCCAATAAGAAACAGAATACATTAGGAAAGGCTAGAATAAAACATATCAGGATGGAGTAGAGTGAAATGGGATGAGAAAAAACGTTAGCTGTGTAGTAGACATGGAGATTGGAATGTGTACTGTGTATCTCCCTATGAAAGGCATTTGTTACTGAAAGTGTCAGTCAAAAACTTTGAAAGAGTATTCATTGTTGGTGGTTGATGCCTGTAATTCTAGCTACTTAGGAGGCTGTTTCTAGGCTGACTGAAGCAAAAACATTGCTAGACCACATCCAATAGAAAAAAGCTGGGTGTGTGTTTCTGTCATTCCAGCAATGGTGGGAAATCTAAAATAGGATGCAGTCCAGGCCTACCTGAGCAAAAAGCAGAATATTATCTCTAAAATAGACAAGGAAAAATGGTTATAATCATGGCTCATGCTACAGAGTCTTGTCTAGCAAGTTCAATACCTTGAGTTTAAATCCCAGTACTACTAAAAAACAAAACAGACAAACAACACACAAAACCCAACTTTGATAGCAATTGTGATGAAAGGCAAATGAATGAAAGCAATTATAGTATAATAAGAAATAAGAAATGATGAAAATAGTTTAGATATGATGATTCAGATGTAGGCAGACATTATTCTGGTTGTAGAAATAAGATGGCTAATCAAACACCCTTGGTAACATATTTGTAAAAGGAAGACCACTTCTAAGAAATAGAGAAAGGAAGTTGGGAAAGAGTTGTGAGGAAGAGTGGGGAGGAAAATGGTTATTAGAGCACAAATCCTCCAAAGATATGTTCTGTCCTACAAATACCAGTAGTAGTAGATCTATATAGGGACCAAAAATTTAGGACTTTTTACTTTTTGTTGTTTTAAATTTTAGGTCCATTTTGAAATAATAATGCCATTAGTAAAAATACCAATCATTTTTCACTCCTTCATATGTCCAGAATATTATCCAGGATAATTCATGTTATTTGATCTGAACAAAAGCATCACAAAATTGGTGTGCCTATTTTATTCTACTATGAGAGGATGAAAATAATCTCTGAAAGGTTAGGAAGTTTACATCTTGGTCATGCATGCAGTTTGTGGATGAATGAACATGGAGTTATCAGGATATCTTACTTGTAGACCACTATTCTAAATCATCATGTTCTACTCTCTCTCAGAAAGGATAATAATACCTTATTAGAAAAAATTTTCCATGCATGTGTGCAGATGGATCTTCACAATTAAGTGTGTATCAGGTATAAAGAATATTAAAAAAAATTGTTGAAACAGGGTCTCAGTTTGTAGCCTAGGCTGGCCTCTAGCTCCTCATCATCTTACTGCTACCTTCAGAGTGCTGAGATTGCAGGTTTACATGGCCAGGAACAGCCTAAGAAACATTAGAATGTGGAAGTGTTACCTACTTCAAAGTGCCTCATATAACTGAATATTCTGCCCCTATCTTTTTGTAGATTTTCCAAGTTGATTCAAAAGAATGTTTACTTTCTGGAACTGATTCAGTAATCCACATTTTACAATATGAGAATAAAGCCTCACTTTTCTCCAGATGGATCTCTGGATATGAGTTGCATCTCTTTTGGCATCAAATGCTAAAGCTTTCAAGTAATCACAATGCAGATGTGCAACAAGACAATTTTGGCTATAGTTTTATGCATAAAGTATAGCTCAATATTTATGAAAAGGTTTGGGAGAAACATATTGCAATGTGTCTATTTACATTTTAATGGGATAGAAGTCTGGGGCAACATTTTTTATTATATGGAACTGGTTTTCTTGCAAAGTACTGTGAATTCTGCTGACATTTTTGCCTTGGTGGCTCTCAATCATTTAAATATAACACTTGAACTTACAGAATCTTCTATCACATCTAATTTTGATCTGAAACTCAAAAATTAGCATACAGAGTATACATGCAATATGTAAACTATCCAAAAGAAAGGATAAAAGTCAACAAAAGAAGCAGTTTTTAAGTGTATAACTGGCTATTTACAGAGCAGTTTGTAAAGAGTAGCCTGACATCAACCCAGGCACATCTATTGCCTTATGATTCAATATTTATAATGATGAGGTCTCAAACACTTTTAATATGCTCCACTCCAATCAGAACCTTGCTTTTTTTCTTCAAGGTGACTTGAACCTATAAATTCTCTGTCATCCTATCCCTTATCTAGGTAATCCCTTCAGATTTTGAAAAATAATTTTTGTAATATACATCAGTGTAACTGTCCCAGTACAGTCAAATTTTGACTATGATTATTCAGCCTTCTTCATCACTTTTTCTTCACACTTCCCTGTGAAATTCTCAGTCTTGTATTCAGTGCTTATTATTACCTGCAATTCTTCATAATTTTCCTACCTATGTATTACTATGAATTTTAACCATATGGAAAATGTCATATTATTTTATGCAAACAAGTATGTGTAGATACAAAAATTGACTCTTTTCAGTAGAGGATTTTGAAATTTTTTCTTTTTTTATTCATGTATTTATATGTGCAAACATTACTTAGGCCACTTCTCCTCCTTGCCCACCACCCCCTCCCTCTACCTCCCACCCCATCTCGCTTCCAGGCAGAACCTGTTCTGCCCTTTTCTCTAACTTTGTTGAGGAGAAGACCTAAGCAATAGTAAGAAAGACAAAGTGTTTTTGCTAGTTGAGATAAAGATAGCTATACAGAGAGATTCCTAGCATTGCTTCCATGCACAAGGGTATTACAATCTGAATTAATTCATCTCTACCTGATCTTTTCACTAGTTCCTAATCCCCTTCCCATGTTGACCTCTGTTGCTTTAAGGTTACTGTATTAGCTCCTCTTCAACGGGAACATCAAACACTTTCAAGATTTGGGTTTCCTTCTGTATATGCTCTCCCCTTAGTGTGTGACCCAAGTCCAACAACATTGCTATATTTGCCTAGATCCAAAGTCCTCATATGATGGAGAACATATGATTTTTGGTCTTCTGAGCCTGGCTAACCTCACTCAGAATGATGTTCCAAAGTTCCATGCATTTACTTGAGAGCAGTAAGATTTCATTCTTCTCCATGGCTGACTAAAACTCCATTGTGTATAAGTACCACATTTTCTTAATCCATTCATCAGTAGTGGAGCATCTTGGCTGTTTCCATAACTTGGCAACAGTGAATAGGACAGCAATAAACATGGGTGTCCAGGTGCCTTTGGACTAACCTGTGTCACATTCCTTTGGGAATATTCCTAGGAGTGGGATTCCTGGATCATATGACAGATCTATGTTTAGATTTTTAAGACGTCTCCATATATTTTTCCAGAGTGGTTGCACTAGCTCATATTCCCATCAGCAGTGTACAAGGGCTCCTTTTTCGCCATATGCTCACCAACACATGTTGGTGGTGGTGTTTTTGATAACAGCTATTCTAACAGGGATGAGGTGTAATCTTAGGGTGATTTTGATTTGCATTTTCTATATGGCTAGAGATGGTGAGCATGTTTTCATGTGTTTTCTGACCATTTGCATTTCATCTTTTGAGAAAGTTTTGTTTAGTTCAGTTGCCCGTTTCTTTATTGGTTTATTGATTTTGGGAGAGTTTAGTTTTTTAAGTTCCCTGTATATTTCTGGCTGTCAGTCCTTTGTCTGATGTATAGCTGGCAAATGTTTTCTCCCACGCTGTGGATGGTCTCTTCAGTTTACAGACCATTTCTTTTGTTGTGCAGAAGCTTTTTAATTTCAGGTAGTCCCATTTGTCCATCCTTTCTCTTAGTTGCTGGCCTGCTGGAGTTCTATAAAGGAAGTCCTTGCCTATTCCTATTACTTCCAGAGTATTCTTAGGTCTTTCCTGTACTAACTTCAGAGTTTTGAGTCTGATATTGAGGTCCATGACAAATTTTGTGTTGATACTAGTATAGGGTGATAAACATGGATCTACTTTCAGTTTTTTGCAGATGGATAACCATGTTTCCCAACAACATTTGTTGAAGAGGCTGTCTTTTCTCCAACGTATATTTTTGGTGCCTTTGTCAAAAATAAGGTGGGTATAGTTGTGTGGATTCATATCCAGGTCCTCTATTCTGTTCCACTGGTGTTCATATATGTTTTCATGCCAGCACTGTGCTGTACTTATTGCTATTGCTTTGTAATATGGTTTGAAGTCAGGCATTGTGATACCTCTAGCATTGGTCATTTTGCTGAGTATTGCCTTGGATATTCACTGTTTCTTGTGTTTCCAAATGAACTTTAGGGTAGATTATTCAATCTCTGTGATGAATATCATTGGGATTTTGATGGGAATTGCATTAAATATGTAGATTGCTTTTGGTAGTATATCCATTTTTACTATGTTGATTCTACCAATCCATGAGCACAGAAGATCTTTCTACGTTCTGTAGTTTTTCTCGATCGATCTCTTTCCTCAGGGGTTTATAGTTTTCCTTGTAGAGGTCTTTGACATCCTTTGTTAAGTTTGCTCCCAGGTATTTGGTTTTTTTTGAGGCTATTGTAAATGGAATTGTTTCCATATATTCTTTCTCAGTTTGTTCATTATCGGTGTATAGAAAAGCTAATTGATTTTGTAACGTAATTTTGTATCCTGCCACCTTGCTGTAGCTGTTTGTGGTGTCTAGGAGTTTTTGGGTAGAGTTTTTTGGGTCTTTAAGATATAGGATCATGTCATCTGCAGATAGGGATATTTTGACAGTTTCTTTACCTATTTGCATTCCTTTTATTTCTTCTTCTTGCCTAACTGCTCTGGCTAGAAATTCCAGCCCTATGTTGAATAGGAATGGGGTTAGTGGGCACCCTTGTCCCATTCCTGATTTTAGGGGAAATGATTTCAGTTTTTCCCCATTGAGTATAATGTTGGCTGTAGGTTTGTCATATATAGCCTTTACAATGTTGAGGTACATTCCTTCTATTCCTAGTTTTCTTAGAGCTTTTATCATGAAGTGGTCTTCGATCTTATAAAAAAAGTTTTTCTGTATCTATTGAGATCATCAAGTTGTTTTTGTCTTTGCTTCTATTATAGTGTCATATTACATTTATAGATTTGCATATTTTAAAGCACCCCTGCATCCCTGGGATGAAGCAGACTTGGTCATGGTGAATGATCATTCTGATATGTTGTTGGATTCAGTTTGCCATTATTTTATTGAGGATTTTGCATCCATATTCATTAAGGAGATTGGCCTATAGGTCTCCTTTGTGGAGATGTCTTTGTCTGGTTTGGGGGTAAGTGTAATACTGGCTTCATAAAATGAGTTGGCCAGTGTTCCTTCCCTTTCTATTTCTTGGAACAGCTTGAAAGTTCTGATAGAATTCATCAGAGAATCCATCAGGTTCTGGACTTTTCCTTTTTGGGAGACTCTATTGCTGCTTCAATTACATTTTGTGTTATAGATCTATTCAACTCATTAATATCCTCTTGTTTCAATTTTGGATGGTCATGAGTATCTAGAAATTTGTCCATTTCTAAAGATTCTCAAATTTATTAGAGTATAGGTTACCAAAGCAGTCTCTGATGAGTTCCTGGATTTCCGTGGTATTTGTTTTCATCTCCCCTTATGGATTTCTGATTTTGCTGATTTGGGTTTTTCTCTCCTTGCTATAGTCAGTTTTACCATGGGTCTGTCAATCTTATTTATTTTTTCAAAGAACCAGCTTTTTGTTTCTTTGATTCTTTGTTTTCTATTTCATTAATTTTAGCCCTTATTTTTATTATTTCCCTCTTTCTGCTTCTTTTAGGATTTGCTTGTTCTTGTTTTTCTAGAATTTTGAATTGTGTCATTAGGTCATTGATTTGAGACCTTTCTGTCCTTTAAATATATGCATCATGGCTACAAACTTTCCTCTTAAGACTGCCTTTGCTGTGTGCCATAGGTTCTGGCAGGTCGTGTTTTCATTTTCATTAACTTCCAGGAAACTTTTAATTTCCTCTTTTATGCCATCAATGACCCATTAATCATTGAGCAATGTGTTTTTCAGATTCCAATTGTTTGCATGTTTTCTACTGTTGTTTTTTTTGTTGTTGTTGAGTTCTAGTTTTAATGCATTATAATCAGATACAATGCATGGAATTATTTCTATTTTCTCAAATTTGCTGAGTCTTCCTTTGTGCCCTAAGACATGATCAGTTTTGGAGAAAGTACCATGGGCTGCTGAGAAGAATGTATATTGTGCAAAAGTTGGATGAAATATTCTGTAGACATCAGCTAGGTCCATTTGGTCTATGGTGTGATTTAGTTCTAGAATTTCTTTATTGATTTTTTTTGTTTGGATGACCTATCTATTGATGATGTGGGGGTATAAAAGTCTCCTATTACCACTGTGTTGGAGTCTATATATAATTTTAGATCCTTCAGAGTATGTTTGATGAAAATGGGTGCATTGACATTGGGTGCATATAGGTTGAAAATTATTATTTCCTTTTGGTGTATTTCACCTTTCATTAGCATGGAGTGTCCTTCTTTACCTTGTTTGATCAATGTAAGTTTGAAGTCTACTTTGTCCAAGATAAGTATTGCTACTCCTGCCTGTTTTTAGCTGCCATTGTGTTGGTAAAATTTCTTCCAGCCTTTCACCCTAAGCCAGTGCTTGTTTCTGTCAATGAAATTGGTCTTCTGTAAGCAACAGATTGTTGGATGTTCCTTTTTAATCCAGTTTGCCAAATGGTGTCTTTGATGGGGAAATTATGTGCATTAACATACAGTGTTTGTATTGATAGGTATGTGGTGATTCCTGTCATTTAGTTGTTTTGTTGTTTAGGGTTGATTGTGTGCAGCTGAATCAATGTTATTCTTTATTCCTTATCTTTTCTTCTCCTGTGGTTTGATACTACCTGTCCTTTCATGGTTTTGTTTGCTTTCATTTTCTGTGTGCAGAATTCCTTTAAGAATCTTTTGTAGTGGTGGCTTGGTGGTCATATATTATTTTAGTTTCTGCTTCTCATTGAATACTTTGATTGCTCCATCTATTTTGAATGATAGTTTTGCTGGGTAGAGTATCCTAGGGTTGAAGTTATTTTCATTTAGTGCCTGGAATACTTCAACCCATGCCGTTCTTGCTTTTAAGGTTTGTGTTAAGAAGTCTGCTGGGATTTTGATGCATTTGCTTTGTATGTTATTTGTTTTTTCTCTCTTGCAGCCCTCAATATTCTTTCTCTATTCTCTGTACTAGTTGTTTCAATGATAATATGCCGTGAGGTGGTTGTATTTTGGACAAGTGTTTTTATTGTCTTGGAGGCTTCCTGTACCTGAATTGGCATAGTTTTCTCTTGATTTTGGAAGTTTTCTGTCATTATTTTGTTGAATATGTTATGAATTCCTTTTGCTTGAAACTCTTCTCCTTCTTTAATGCCCATGATTCTCAGGTTTGGCCTTTTGATGTAGTCAGTGAGTTCTTGCATGTTCTTTCACAGGTCTTGAATTGTTTGACCAATAGTTCTTCAGTTTTTCCTTTCCTTTAATTTCCATTTCAATTCAAGTTCTGAGATTCTCTTCTTCTTGTTCTAGTCTGCTGGAGTGGCCTTCCATTGTGTTTTGTATTTATGTTTCATTCTTTTTTCTGATGTTTTCCATCTCATGAGTCACTTCCTCTTTAATATTGTCAACTTTTTACTGTAATTCATCTATCTCTCTATTCATAGTGTTCTCTGTTTCACTTTGGTGTTTATGTAGGGCTCCTATGAGTTCATTTATTTGTTTTTGTGTCTTATATTCTTTATTTTTGTTGTCTTGGAATTTCTTGAGTGCTTCTTGTACATTTTGGTTGACCATTTCTAGTAATATCTCTATGAAATTATTAGTGATTCCTTGCAGGATTTCTTCTTTCAGTGCATTCTTGTGTGGGTCATTGTATTCCTTAGAATAGTTTATCTTTGTTTTGTTGGAGTCTGGTACTGGGTATGCATTTTCTTCATTTCCCTCTGAATCCTGTACTAATTTATTTTTGGCAGGAGAATGGGTTCCTTCCCTTTTTCTTCTTTGCATCACTCCACTTGGTACAGTGTAACTATGTTCTTGATAGGCTGTTGGTGGTTTCAGTCACCTGTTTTCTTTCCCCTGGTTTAATTTTATTCTGTGGGTGTGTTGGGCTTTAAGTTAGTGTATGTATGCAATTTCTGTCCCTGGTCTGTGTGTAATTTAGTATTAGCTAACTCAAAATAGAAGAAAACTAACAAAACAAAGAAAGAAAAGAACTAAAGAAATCAACAGGGCCGGTTGACAAACAAACAGGGAACAAAACAAACACATAAAAAAATTCCAGATTCAGGAGCAATAGAATTTCAGTATTAGTAGTTCTGGTGTTACTCCTTTATCATCCAGTCCTGGTGTTGGTATTTATGCAGATGCTCTGTCTTAGTCTCACCAGGTGGTTGGGGAGACTCCCTGGTTTATCTTTTTTTTTCCCTGTCTTTCAGCACCAGCTGCTTAATCAGCTCTTCCCTCAGTGAGATGTGCCTTGTCTTCAGGTTCTGGAGAATAGCTCTATAGCTCACCAGCCATCCTGCTTTGGACTTGGATTTTCTCTGTGTTCATTTACTGGGGGCTTATTTCTTTGCCTTGCCCTCTTTCTCTGGGGCAAGGTCAGAGATCCATCAGACAGCTCTCTGCTGTCAGTGTGTTATGCTGCTTTGTTAATTGGTTTTCAATTTCACAGCATCATTTGACTTTGGATGTTGTTCACTGACTCAGGAGATGAGCTTTGTTGACCACTATCTGCCTTATTTCAGGCAACAGCTTATCACCCAACTGCTGTCAGCCCTTCTGCCTTTCTAGTCTTTGTTTACTAAAAATTTCTGCAGAGATCAGCTCCTTGCTCCTCCCCCTTCTTTAAGCACTCACAACACTCCTCCACAGTGTGTTCCTTTTCAGTTCCTTGTATATTATTCTTTTTTTTTTTTTGCAGGGTGGGGGAATCAGTCTGTCCAGGGGGCTATGCTGGTTTATCCCAAGGGTACCTCAGGGGTACCTGTGGGAATACCATGTGATCCTTGGTGCTCACCTGTTGGGTCTGCTGGATGTCTCAGGCTGGCTTGGAGCTGGCATCTGGTGGCATGGAAACCCTCCTATTTTCTCAGTGTAATGTGGCTTGGAGAAGCTTTTTATGAGCTGGGGTTCAGGGTGCCAAAGTTTTGAAATTTTTGGGAGCTTTTTTTCTGCCTAGTGTGGCTCCAGCATCTCAGCAAAATTTTTGATTTATGGTGCTCATACTGCCTGCTTCTGCACTCTTGTCACTATCTTGGATCCCTCTGAATAATTTTCAATGAATTAAATTATATAGATTCAATTTACTTATATTACTACACAGTATATCATTGCAAGAATATTTCTGATATTTTAATTTTTCTTGATGAGCATTGAAATTTGATGAGCATTGATTTTCTGATAATGCAAATGCCAAAACGAAACTGTTCTTATTTTAATATATCTCTCTGATTCTTTAACGTAGTAATGTAATTTAGGTTTGTAAAGACCAAAATATAGTATGTAGTATTTTCCAAACTTGATCTAAATAAAGTCTATTTCTGTCAGGATAATCTTTGGGATTATTATTTAGAAAGAAGCACTGTGTGAAAACCTTTGCTAACAATCCCAAGAATACTATCATTTTACAAATAAGACAATATAGTATTGAAGAATTTGAGTAGTTGCTCAAGGCCACATATCTGGGATTAAAACCTATGTCAACTCTTTTTACTGTTTAATAGAACTCATGGAAGAGAAGAAAGTAGCAATTCAGGTGCTTGTATTTTCATTATCATGATTTAAAATAAGAAGAGAAAGCTAGGCAAAATTCCCCAGAACTTGGTACCAGCAACCTATAAGAAAGCAAAAAAATGTATAATGTTAATCAATGGAAAACAAAGTGTGTTACTCTATTCCTTTTATTTCAGTCTAGAAATATTTTAATGAACAATGTCTGTGTACCTCAGAGTAATGGAGAGATCTTGGAGAATACTTTTGAAGTAGCATGGAATATTTCTTTCTAGTATAGATTAAATGTTTGGGTTATTGGAAGATTTTCCTAGCTTGCATAACTGTATATATTTTTAGATATAGTATTTCTGAGATGTGAGTTTAAAAAGTTAATTTTATCCAGTTGGATGAACATTGAATAGTGCCAAAATGAGGAAGAATTTTTTTAAATATAAGGAATAAAAATCAACCAACTATTCATAAGCAAACTTTGAGGAAATTTCTGTTCATTTTAAAAGGTTTGAAATATGTTTAATCATTATTCTATCAAGCTTTGATCATCTAAACTATAACATCAAATATGACCTGTGATCCCATATATGTATGTACACGTGAATGATTATCAAAAGTGGCTTTTTCTGTTGCTAACAATGAACTCCTCAGATTTAGCACTGAATCCTGAACTTCAAACTGTTTGCTAGTAATTTTAAGGGTTTCTAAACTTTGTTATTCATAAACTAATGATTACCACATTACTAATATTTTCTGATGACTTACTTTAACTCCATGCTGTACAAATACATTTGGTCACCACACTACATTTGACAAGTTTGCAATCTCCATCTGCACACGTACTTAACCAATGGAAATCCAGAATTTTCAAGTGGCTGTGTTTGAAATATAGGAAATAATATCTTCAAATATCATATTGTACTATATATCTCAGCCTGTGCATTTTCTCCAGTGTATTAGACATTACATTCTCCACCCTATTCTCTAACTCTACAAATTTACTATTTACATTCTAAGCCTTTCCAATCTCTACTTCCTTCATTGCAGAAAGTCACTTATGAAGATTGTACCCTGAAATTGTAAATAGAAAATGTACTCATTCTCCATTTGGTATGATTAATATTGTTTCATGGAGATAAAGATTTGTATTTTTAAGCTAGCAATGGCATCAAGAGTATAAGTTTTGATGTTGAAATGCATGAGCTGAATCCTGGCTTTACCATTGTCCCCTAAGAATTGTAGGATCTGTGACTTATCTAAGCCAAGATTGTGATATGTAAACACAGATGAGAGGCACTGCTCATAATGCTTGAGAGTTAAGGAGAGAAACCACATAAAACCCTTTATCACATTATACAAGAAACACTGGATCATGTCAGCAAAAAAAGGGACCTTGTTTTACCATGGTAAAATTGCTTGAATTTTTTGTGCAGCTGTAATTGGTGTTTCTGCTTAAAAGAATTTTAAAGTACTTACATATATTAAATTATCTGAAAGATTTTGAATAAAATATTTGTGCCATGCTTTTTTAGTATCCCATTATTGTAGTGCTAGAGGTACATTGTGACATTTACAAAAGTTCTTATAATATATTTTACATATATAATACTTGAATTCACTCCCTCCATTGTTCTCCTTTATGCCCCCTCCTCCATTCCCAGAATAGTTTCAACAATGTCTTACTTCTCCATTTTCATGAGTACATAACATTTCTACTACATTTACCCTCCTACATCCTTTCCTTATATCCTCCTCTCTCCCACTGGTACCAACCCCCAGAAAGGACCTGTTTTACCCTACTGTTCTGTTTTTGAAAAAGGCATTTTGGTTTGTTTACAATAGCTATGCAAGGATTTTCATTGTGACATTTCCATGAATATATTTATTTTTCTCCTATCTACTTTTGTCTCCTTCTTATAGTGATTTCAACAGGTATAAAAATTCCATATTCATTCTTGTGCAGAAAGCATAACTTTTTTTTCTCTGCCTCATGATTCACATTCTTCAGTCATATATCACATGGCTCAGATGTTTATAAAGCAAAGCTGACTGAGAGTCACTTTTAGCTTTCAGCAAGATCAACAACCTACATTTCCATCAGTGGACTACACTGCCTAAAGGCAGAGACTATGCCTAATCCTATCTGTGCCCAAGAAAAAATCATAGACTGCTATGTCAAATTTCATGAGAACTGGTGTTTTCTTTCCTAAAAGTTATATAGCTAAGAACTATGCACAAGAAAGAAAGAACATTCTTTTTATATTGATGGAAAATTTAATGAAATAATTTTTTGGTACATGAAAGTATCAGAATCAAAACTTGAGTTTAATAATGATGAATCTGTTTTTCTTAGTGTGATATGAAATAATTATTATCATTTGACTTCTCAAATTTCAGGGTAGAGACTAGCCCAAGGTTTAGACTTAACAAAGAAGTAGGTAAGACATAGCATTTAGAGGAAATTACTGAGAAAGATAACCATTGCAATTTATTCATTCAACCACTCATTTAGGAATTAATTCAATTCTACCTTAAGAATAAAAACAGAATAGGACCAAAGCAATGTTCTAGCTGAATAAACAGGAGAGTAGTGAACCTGAATGCTTAGAAGAAGGCAGGAAATGCACACACCAAGGGTTAAGACAAATACCAGGCCAGAGTTAAGGAAAGTAAAACAGGATCAAGCAGGTTTGAGTAAAATGAGGGATTTAAGATCAAGCATGATCTGCATTATCATATTAAAGTTATGAATATCAAAAGGGGGAAAAGAATTTCTGGTAGTGGAGAAAATATATACATTGCTGCTGTAAATTTTATATGATTGCTGATAATTTCAGAACCAGTTATGGTTAAATAAAAGCTTTGCTTTTAGTGAAAAGCAGATATGGATATATGAGGTTAGCTGGATGGGACAGACTATGATGAACCTGGAAAAGAAGAGGCATGGTGTGAAAATATAACTGAGATTATCACATAATTAATTTAAAAAATTACTTAATTTTGTGAAATTATTCCAAAGCTGTCAGAAATAATAATTTAACTTTATATATTCAAGTAAAATGCAATACTGTACAACAATGTCTAAGTCCTCTTAGAATTAATTACTTATTTCTCAGTGTATTAAAACTACACTTTCTGTAGAAGAAAATGACATCTTATATTAAAAAGGTGAGAATTGGTATTATGACTTCTCTACAAATTTAACCAGGGAAAATGACTTATTTAATAAAAGTTTCCACCAAAGCCTCATTTGCATTCTTTTCTAGTGACCATACCAATGAAATGAAATATACACACAAGCATTTGATCAATGTAAACCAATGGAAAAACTGAGAGGAGGGAAAATCATTTCTAAAAACTAAAATACAATGTGGAATAAGACTGGTTTGCTATTGAAATTTGGCTGAATTCTATCTTTGGTTCACACCCACTTCCACTACAACCTCAATATTGATCTGATAATAAACATTTCAGTTTAAAATAAATCACAAATCTATTAAATCATCATGGGCAGAAATCTAGCAAGCTACATTATTGAATTATGTCAAGCATTAGACATCTGTTTATCAGGTTATTGTTGAATAAAGTAAATGGTGTGTATACCATTCATCAAGAGACAGCCAATGGCCTTCAAACAGGTGAGATATTAATCTTCCCTTTTATATTGAAGCAGTGAGACTCAGAAAGATAAATGGGTCAAACCTTCCCATCTATGAATCTACATATTGTTCTCAGCCACAGTAATCATGTTAATCAAACAGATTTCTTAAAGTATGGTAGCATTTGTTCAAAGGACTAAATAGGCAAATGTAAAGTAAAATACATTTTACTTTACTTTTCATTCTGAAGTGTAAACATTCCAAATAACCAAAGGGAAATTTTACTATACTAGTTTTCATGTATAATAGTCAGGGGTGACTGAAATTAGAAAAAATTTGATCTCTTAGGTTGTGTGTCCTTCCTTCATATTTATTGTCATGGTACGCCATAGAGTCAAAAGCTAATGCCATTTTTGGACAGTTCTGCCCATCATTTCAATTACCACTTGTTTGCTTGGAACAAATGTTTCCTAAAAAGCATATGATTGCACTTAATATTACTTATTCTGGAATTTGAAGAGATGCTCCTAGAAAGAGAGAAACACATCTTTCTATATGATTTCAGAAGCATAAATGAATCAGTAAATACTGATGGCTCAGTACGGAGGGGAAATAAAGGTAAGCAGAGACACAACATCTTAGGGAGAAAACAGTTTTTAGAGATATAGTAATAAGAAATCAGAGAAAGAAGAGGAAGAGAGGGAGAGGGAAAAGGAGAGGAGAAGAAAGAGGGAGAGAGAGGAGAGAAAAAGAGAAAGGGAGGATGAGAATGCAAAAGAAAGAGGAAAGTTTAAGAGAAATCAGAAAAGAAGGAAGAAAATTCAAGTTGTGAAACAAAGGCTGAAATAGAAGCTGAGTAGTAGTTTAAGAAATGATATGGGAGACTTAGTTTTGCTGTTGTTAGTTTGTTTTCTTTTTTTTTTTGGTGGGACTGGGATTATGAACTCAGGGCTTCACACTTGCAAAGCAGGTGCTCTACCGCTTCAGCCACACCTCCAGTCCCTGGGACACTTAGTTTTTAAAAACTTTGAAATAGTGTCTTCGAAGACTAAAGACCATGAAGGGGAATATAAAGAAGAACAAATTAGAGTTTTTAATTCATAGTCAATTAAAAATAATAAGCCATTGTAAATATTTCCCAACTACTCAACATATTCCTTGGTAAAATCTAATATTAAGTTTGAACAAAATAATCAAAGCAAATGTCTTGGAAGAGTGCCTGACATCTAGTAAGTGCTCAATAATTGTTGAGTATTATTATTCTTTATATTCTAGCTTAGGGGTTTGCCAGACTGAAGAACCAAGGCATGATTTATTTGAGCCCAAATATAATCTAGGTAATAATCTGCAATCTACACAGTACTTTAGATGCCCTTCTAATGTGTTATATTCATTTTAGCCCTCTACATATTCACAAGAGTATATAATTTTAAGAATGAAATTATATTCTTAATTTATATTTTTATATTAATAGAACATACATAAATTTATTTTAAATGATATTATATTAAGATATATATTCTATCACTAAGCACATATAAACATTTAGAGTAATTTTCAACATAATTTCAGGAAATAAATTACCAAGATCTCTTAACAGGCCTATGTGGGTCCATATATACCTAAAATAGAAATTCTTCTTTGGATTTGAAATATTTCTTCAAGGAAGTGGAGTATTTCCATACTAAAAAGTATTTCTTGATAGTAATTTTTGAGTTGTTTTTCCCATCCAGCTGAAGGAATGTCTTCAGAGTTAAGAATTATGCAGGTATTTTAATGACTGTTATTTTCAGCAACATCATTCACATTTTATATGTATCAATTCAAAGACACAGGTGCAAACATTTGCTTGCCAATTATTAACAATCAGTGAGAAGTTCTTCAAGAATTTGAAAAATGGAAAGGGAAAGGAGACATCTAAAGGGAATAATATTTGTCTTATACAAGTAATTCTAGGATAATGAAATACTTGATATAATCTAATTAAGAATTTGTCAGTTAGAAAAATTTAAGGCATTTTACAATGGAGAACCACACTGATTCCATATAGTTCAAAAACCTTATAGAGTTAAATGCATTATTCCTTCCATTAAAGTTCATTGAAACATACAGCTCTCTTGTCTAGTTTATTCTAATTCTATGATAATTCCAAATTGAATAGGTTATGGGTTTTGCTCAAATGAATAGAATGCCTAAATTGGTGTTCTCTTATGTTCCCCTATAAAGTTACTTGAAACCTCTTCTTATTCTCTTGGTACTATCCAACACATCTTATATCTTACATGTTCTGACTTGTCAGGTACTATTTCCATTTTGCATATTCAAAAGAAAGAAAAACACAATTATTGGATACTGTGGGCTAAGCATTGTGTTAAATTTTATCCTTTTGATATCTACTTTTCATAATAATCTTGCATGATGAAAATAATCAAGTAAGTAAATGGGGATTTTTGGTTTAGTGAATTTTCCAAGATTGTTTAGTGTTGGACTTGAAATCTCTCCTTAATCTGTTGATTTCTGCATTCTAATGATTTTAACAATAATGCCATGAAATTATGACAGCAGAGTTTTATAATTTGGAATTCAAACTACTTAGTGTTTTATATTTTGTAACTAACAAATAAGCCCTTTTTGTCTCTAAGTTTAAATTTAGGGATATTTTTATACTATCTATAATTTGTTTTTAAATATATGACTTAAAACTTCTTATTGTGCATACCATTTAGGTTATGGGATAATCCATAAATTATGGGATAAAATGCTTTAAAGCAATCACTATCCATAGGCAGTCTGTCATCCATTTATTAATCCAGTCAGTGTTTTGCCAGTTGGTATAATGAGTGCTCAAAAATAAGTTTTGTCTTGTTTTGTCTTTTGAGATGGACTGTAACTATGTAGCCCAGTATGACCTTTAATTCAAGATCCTCCTGCCTCAGCCTCCAAAGTGCTAGAATTGCAGGCTTGCCCTAGTATGCTCAGCTCAACAATGAATTTTCATGAACAAAATATCATTTTGTAATTTGGAGTGATGAGTGTTAGAACTGGAGTTTATCAGTGGTAAAATTAAAGACAGTCTTGATTATTTTAGGTTGAATGATGTTATCTTGGAAGTGTACAAAAGCTTTGTACAAAACTATTGTGCAATCCAACGAAGCTGCTGTATTTATTCTCATGGATGGATCACAAGGATGTTAACTAAAGATTCCTGATGTCCAACTGTGGAAGATTTTTAGGTATAGATGACAACTATAAGCACAAAATATTGTCTATGGAAGTATTTTCTGTCCTATGTGTGGAACTCCTGAATGGACAAAGTATGGGAAGTTTATCCAGCAGTTTTTCAGTGCATATTGCTTTTATAAATGCCTATTTGAGGCATAAGATTTGTTAATGCTTGTTTTATTCTTTTAACCTGAGAATATGAGGAGCATAGCTAAGCCTCAATCATCTCAAAGATTTTTCTTGGTTACTATTTATCTCAAAAAAAGTCAAAGAGGTACAGGTCAAGTTGCCTTAAGGCAGTTTACAAGTTAGTGTAGTGACTCATATGAAGCTTTGACTACATTCAGAAATAGGAACTAATACTTTCCAAGTCTTTTAGACTTGGAAAGAAATTCAGTTTTATTCATACAGTGTAAACCATCACAAAGTTTACTATTTTACTATCAACTTTGCGTTTCCTAATTTCTTCCTTTCTTTGAAACCCTTGATTTTTAATGGCACTCTCATTGGTATAATTCCCTATTATACAGACACACTTATACCTCATAAAGCAATTTACTGACTAAAGGATTCCTTATCATTCCTACTTTCTTATAGCAGAGCTCAAGTTTTCTAATTATGACAACATAGCAAGGGAAAACATCTGTGTACCAATGCCGAATGGCAGCAGCAATCAGGGAATGAAGAAAAGAGCTTTCAGATACTTTAAATATTTGAAGGAGTAAATGAATGTTTGCTACTGATGTCTCCTTGAGTAGTGCTTTGGGAGGCTTAGGAGAGAGTCTGGGTATGTGTAATTAAGTAAGTAGAAATATCAGAGAAAGAAAAACGCATGCCCTTATTGTGAAATAATTTTTAGTAGCAGTTTTTAGCACCCTAAATTGGGTTTAATAAATGGCATTAGAGATACCAGTATTCTTCTTTTTTTAATTGCTACAGGCTTGACATTCATGGCAAACTGAATTACACTTCAATCAGATTGGCAAACTAACTTTCCCAGTCTTAACTTGACAGCAGCTACATGAATCTTATACGACAGCATTGTCAAAGCATGAGTACTTCAACTGCTGCCTATATCACTTCAGAAAAAGCCTACATTCTTTAGTGTGATATGCATAACCCTGATAGTTAGACTGGTTCCATGCTTACTTTGTCCACCCCACAGGTTTTTGACTTTCCTCTCTTTCTAGTTGGAACTTTTGCTCCCTAGCAACATCTTGTACTAATTCCTTGTCATAGAAGAAGGTTGCATGTAACTTCATGCATCATGCCAAATGGCAAAGAGAGTCTGCCTCTGCACAACCAGCTAAACTGGATGACTACACTCTCAGCCACTATACTTCCTTATGTCACTCACAAGTGAGCTGTGATGAGTGAATGAGCACATAAATAATAATACCAACAAGTTCTCTTAAAAGTTGGTATTCACAGATGCAAAAATTATTCAGATTTCATAGTCTATTACTTCAGATAAATAATCTACACAAATTTATCTCTACTGCCTTTACCAGTTATTCCAATTTTGCTTAAAATGAATAGGACATTGGTCCTATTCATAGTGACTTCTAGTTTTTTGCCTTTACTTGTTAGAGATGAAAGCTTATCATTAGGCCAGAATTTGGATTACCTTTTACAAGTATTTTACCTTTTACTTTACTTGTACTCACTAAAACATACCCATTCCTACACACCAAATCTACACTGGCCCAAAATACAACTCTATATTTTATTTTTAGTTACTTGACATTTACTCACACCAACATACATTCTGTTGTAAGTCCGGAAATTTCTTAGTAAAATCAAAATCATTTACAAGAAATGTTTTTTTAAAAAGCTCATATTGTTTAATCTAAATGACAATTTTTACATTGGAGATTTTCTCTGAACATACAACAGAGGAATGCTACACACAAAATTGAGAAGAAAATTGAAATGGTCATGAAAAATGTATTGCTATTATAATATAAAATATGACCATTGAAATTATGATTATATTTAATCTCAGTATGTTATTTAATCCAGTCCTTTGGATAGCTAAAATTGCCTCAGTTCTTTAAAATACCATCTTTCCAAGACGTTTTATAGCAAATACATTATATCCATTGGAGTTAATGGATATACATTGTATTCATTCATGTTTGTCCTTGACAATTTATCAAGCACAAATTTTCTATTCATTTCCAAGACTATTCAATTCTCTCTCTCTCTTTGTTTGTATGCATATGATCTTATACAAACTTGTTTTTTTCTTTTATTATTCATATGTGCATACAAGGCTTGGGTCATTTTTCCCCCCTGCCCCCACCCCCTCCCTCTCCCCCCCACCCCCTCAATACCCAGCAGAAACTATTTTGCCCTTATTTCTAATTTTGTTGTAGAGAGAGTATAAGCAATAATAGGAAAGAACAAGGGTTTTTGCTGGTTGAGATAAGGATAGCTATACAGGGCATTGACTCACATGGATTTCCTTCTAGGTTAATTCTTTTTGATCTAATCTTTTCTCTAGCTCCTGTTCCCCTTTTCCTATTGGCCTCAGTTGCTCTTAAGGTACAAACTCATTTTGAGCTATTTCAGATACGAGTCATGATGAACAAGTCTCCTAGGGGGTCAGAAGGCATGGATCTTGGTTCTGTACCTTCCACTTCCTGAATTTGTGACCAATATAATCACTTTACTTTCTGGATATTCAATTTATTTATCTGTAAGAAGTAAAGAATGATGCTAAACTTATTTTTATGAAGAACATAAGAATATGCATGTCAAAAGTCCTTGATATTTATAACTTAAAAGTATTATGTATGATTCTGTTTATTTTATTCTCTTATCTCAGTATATCTTTCAAATATTTAGGATAAACCAGAAGTCATCTAATTCATATGTCATATCATTTTCATTTCAAGCAGAGGTATGCAATGAAGCCCATGCTAAAAACTTCACAAGTACTGTCCTGTTCAAAACTCTGTATAAACTTAAGGGAAGTATTATGATTCTATTTAAATCAAGAACCCTAAGTCACAGCAAGCTTAAATAATTTGTCTAAACATTAGACCTGGCATATTCAAATCAAAGAAACCATTTTTAAACATGGACAAAGATGTTGAATTCCTTTGACAGTCCACTGAAAGTGAAATTAATCTTTTAAGTGAAAAAAGCATTATATTATATTTCTAAAAAATAAAGAATAGCATTTTGGCACAGAAAGAAAGATAAAACAGGAGTGTAAGCAAATTATTTGATATAAAACCTGCAAATAACACAAGTAGAGAATTCCGATTTCTGGTATTTAATTTGAAAATACTGGTATCACAGAATCACAAATTGAAGGGGTTGCAAGGTCTTTATGAATTACTTTCAGTACCTTCTGTTATCAGCTCATAGACTCATTCCCTTGGAAAATTTTTTCAGAAATAAGATTCTAGAACAATTGCAGTTGCTATGCTTCTTTCACAATCTATGATGAATGATGTTCATAGGCAAATAAATGCACAGGGACTTGAGAACTGAGACAAAGAAAAAAATAATGAGATTTATGCAATCCTTCCATGACAATGATTAAAATATTCCCTTTACTGCTAGCTAAATGGTAATGATGTCATTATAAAAACAACTTTGTATTTTCATTTATTTTTAAAATAAATCCTTCTATATTTTAATAATACAGACTATAATCATAACAAATTGTCTCCCACACAACAGCCGGTCACGATGCTCATGCTCAGAATCTCTGTTCCACTCCATATTTCTGCAAGGCAAGTGACAGGTTATGTTAATCTGATTTTGGTTTCAAGTGAGATAAAACTTAACTTAAATTCACATAAATCCAAATTTGAACTTTACATGTTCATTGAGTCATTAATTACAGAAACATGACATTTCAAATACCATTTGATCAGAGATAGTGTGACATTATGGCTCCAATGTCTTTTCTATGCTCTTTTTTCCTGTATTGTCTCTTCCCTACTGTCTCTTCATCTTCATATGGTCTCATTTTACCACTATATACTTTCTAATATGTAACAACAATATCCACACTACTTTTAGACTCCCCAATAGGACAACACATTTGTCCCCAAATTCCCAAAATAAAGTTCCTAGGACTCATTCTTCTTGTTAAGTTTAGGAAATTTGCCTAACATTAGTCAACTCTTATGGTTTAGGATGAAATCAATTGATTGTCTCAATCTTGAACACATCTTTTATACACAGAGGAATAAGTAGGTTAGCACTCCAAAAACTGCATAGACCCTCTAAAAATTAGGTGTAGGAAAATAGTAAAGGGAGCTAGTGTGAGAAATATAACCTAAAAAGTCTTTTCTTAAAAACTTTCTTTTGGAAAACAAGCTCTAATTAAGCCTGATAGAATGGTCTTCCCTTTCTTATACCTAATTGTCAAATAATGAATTCTAATCATTCATCTGAGCCCTTATCTTATAGATGGACAAAGCAGGTTGTATCCTTGCTATGTGTATTCTATGGTTAATGTCTTTGTTCATTTGGGCTGCTTTTACAAAACATCCAAGTTTGTTTAGCTTGTAAATAGCAGAACTTTATTACTCATAGATTCTGGGATTGGAAGTTCAAGACAAAAAGATAGCAATAAATTAAATATTTGGAGAAGGCCTTTTCCTCAGAGATGGCATTTTGCATGGAAGAAGGCATGGCTAGTTTGCTGCCATCTTTTTGTAGGGCAATTATCTCAATCATGATGGATCCATTTTCTTAATTTAATCATATCCCAAGTGTTTGTATCTCCTAATACCAATGTGCTAGTGGTTGGAATTTTAACACGAAAATTTTGGGGGGATGCATTAAAAACATAGCAATTAATATTTATCAATAGAATATTTTATTCTAATAGTTTGCTTTAGGAGTAAAACTTTCTTGAACAGTGAAAGCTTAGCTTCTGTTACTTTTGATACATTCCCCGGGACATCTCTGGAAAAAAGTTGATGAATGAGTGTTTAATTAAAGTTATATAGAAGCAAGAAGTTCTAGTGTATCATTGTAAAGTATGGTGACTGTTGGTAATGATAATTTTCTCCGCAGTTCATTAAGCTAGCAGAAAGAATTGTAAAACTTTCATCATAAAGAAGTATAAAGATCAGTTAGAGATGAATCAACCTGGATTGTAACACATTTTTACATGAAAGCAATACTAGGAATCTCTCTGTATAGCTGTCCTTATCTCAACTAACAAAAATGCTATGTCTCTCTTATTATTGCTTATTTCTACTCCTCAATGGAACTGGAGAAAAGCACCAAGTAGGTTCTGCCTGGAAGAGAGGGGGGAAGGGGGAGAGAGGGTAGAGGCGGGTGGGGAGGGGGCCAGGGAGGAGAAATGACCCAAACAATGTATGCACATGTGAATAAATGAATAAAAAAGAAAAAATGTAAAGTATTTTTACAAATCAGTAATAACCAAAGAATACAAGCCACTCAATAAAAAATGGCTGAAGATTTGAAAAGACAGTTCAAAGTAAAATAGTATATGAAAAGATATACAACATCTATTGTCATTGAGAAAATGAAAACGAATCACACAAGTAGCTAGAACCACAAATATTAGGGAGCCTAAAAGTAAAGGAACTGACAATGCTAGTATTATGACAGATGTGCAGCAGGAAGAACTCTAATATGCAACCCATAGTTAGATAGTTTGTTTTTCTCTTTGGGGGATGGTACTGAGGTTTGAACTCAGGGAGTCACACTTGCTAGGCAGGTACTCTACCATTTGACCCACTCTGCCAAGCCTTTTTTATGATGAATACTTTGAGGTAGGGTCCCAGGAACTTTTGCCCTAGCTGGCTTCAAACTATAGTCCTCCTGATCTCTACCTCCTCAGTAGCTAGGACTACAGGTATGAGCCACTGGCACCCAGCTTGTCATTGTATTGTAAACATAGATATGTATTTATCATTTAACCCATGAATCTTCACTGGCATTTTCTCATGATAAATGAAAACATATATCTACACAAATGTTTGTTCATGAATTTTCATAGCAACTTTATTCTTAATACTTAGAAGGTGATCTCAACTAGCAAAAATGCTATGTCTTCCTTATTATTGCTTATTTCTATTCTTCAATGGAAGTGGAGAAAAGCGCAGAACAGGTTCTGCCTGGAAGCAAGGGGAGTAGGGGGAGAGGGTGGGGGTAGGGTGTAGACACAAACAATGTACGCATATGTGGATAAATGAATAATTAAAAAATGCACAGACAAAAAAATGTAAATGTTTCAGAAGATAGATAAAATCATCACCCAATGTATGCATGTATTGAAACATTATGTGGATTCATCCTCATGGTATGGATTAAAAGATGGATAAATAAATAAAAATAATTAAATTTATCCCAGGAAAGTAAATAAAGGTTATATAATATTCAGTTTATCTGCTGATAGCCAAAGCAAACTAGTGATTTATGAGGTCTTATCTTGACATTTCATGGAGAAAAGGTATTTCTTATATAAGAATTAATCAAAATACATTCAGTATGTGATCAGCCTTATTATTTGTAGATTGGAAAAAGCAGACTTAAATTTTTTTAAAACCAGGTTAACAGAGGCACATTGTAGTAGCTAAGACCTTGAACCTTGACTATAAACATTTTATTGCTTGAATTCTTCACAACAGGGAGATTATTGAAAGATCTGCCCAGTCTTCGGGAACATAGAGATCTAACTTGATCCTTGTCCTTTACAGAACCACAAAATGACTGTCTCTTTCCTATACCAGCAATTGTCTCATTTTACATGATAAAATTTATACTACCATGGTAGGAGGGAAATTTGACCTTAAAGGACAAGAAACAGGGTGAAAACCCAGGAGTTGTCTTAGACTGTTGCTGTGAATCACACTGATAATAACTGTAGAAAATTATTTAGAATTACAGGAGTGCGTTTTCTTTAAACCAAACCTGACAAATGAATTGGTAAATGTATATAGCATTTCCTTTCTAGTTAACAGATGGTGCATTCCAATTAGATGTTAGTACACTTTGAATTGTGGTAGTTCTACTGGAAAGAAATTTGTGATGCCTTAATCATGAAAATATAACTATTCTAAAATATTTTTTTACTCTTATGAAAAAGAAATGGCTGGAACCACTGATCAAAAATGGTCTTTCATATACATATATGTGCACACACCCAAGCACAACCCCCCCCCCCACACACACACTATGCCACTATGCATTTTTAATAAAATTGCCAATTCCTGGTAGAAAAAAATCATATCTCATTATGTTACCAGTCATGGCACTTGCTAAGAACAGCTTTGAAAAATTAAATCAATATCTCATTGTGGAAGAGGAAACACTTAAAAAAAGAGTTCTAGGTGTTCAAATTGTTATTGTTGGCAGTATAGATACCAACTATATGGTTTAACATTTTTGGTTCAACTCAGAATATATAAACTTCAAGAAATCAGTAGCTTTTTGTTATTAGATAAGATTATGATTATTTAAAAGAAAATTACATCATGTGCCCTTTGCCTTATTTATTTCAACATATTAGTTTTTAAAAGAATAGATGAGATATGCCCATCTTTTCCCATTACTGATTAATAGTTCAAATATTAAAATTACAATGTTCTAAAAATGCTCTCTATTCCTTCTTCTTAATGGGAACAACAAAATACACATCATGATGAAATAAATATATCAGATTCCTGAGTGAAACAGCATTCTTTATGCCTATGAGCATGAAGATCCAAAATATTGAAATGGGTATGTGGATATGTGACTCTGGGGACACAAGAGCTAAGATAAAGTCATGAATCACACTCTTCTGTGTGAGCCTTCAAGAGAGTAGTTCTCCCACCCCCTGCCTTGATTTGGGAATAGTAACTATGAGAGAACAGCTTTCTGTTGTTTGAAGCCATGCAGGTTATCATACTTTCTTATGGTGGCCTGGGAAACAGATGCACAGTTTAAAAGAACAGAAATCCACTTTTTCATAGTGCTTCAGGCTAGAAGTCCCAAATCAAAGTCTTGTTAGACTTACAATTATTCTGAAGACTCTAGAGAACAATCATTCCTGACTCCTCCAGTTTCTGGTAGTCCCAACGTCTTGACTTTGATATCATAACTGCAGCCTCTACCTATGTCTTCAAATGGTTGCAGTGTTTCTGTGTCGTCACGTGTTTCTATCCTTGTGTCTCTCTTTTCCTGTCTTATAAGGATACCAGTCATATTTGAATTAGGATGTGCCATAATTTAGCATAATCCCACCTTAATCTGAACACATCTGCAATGACTCTACTTCCCATACACGCCCACATGTTCAGATAGTACTGGTAGCACTTCTACACACTTTTTAGTGGACCAGAGTCAGCCCAGTACTAAGAAGTACTAAGTACTAAGAAGGATGAGCTAGGGTTAAAATGTAATTGAAGTCTATTAATTTCCAGTTATCCATCTAATTCCAGTGTACCCTTCCCAATTCTCCCTTTAAATAATAGTATTTTCTAGACTCTAAATCATACTTTGTAAAATATCAGATAAAATTGATTGTGGACATAAATTAGTTGAAAGGAAAAAGTTACTGCTAATTAAAATTTGACACAGTGTTTTTCCAGCATTTAATATATAAACATTTTAAAGCTTTATTTTTAGACTTCATACAATATAATTTATCATATATCACTTCAGGGCCAATATTGAAAGAAAATAAAGGAGACAATTTGGTAAAGTACTCTAAAATTTCTATACTCCCAGCAACTTTTCCTTTTGAGACAATTTAAGACTCAGTTGCTTCTTTTATCAACACAAGATTATCCTGTTAATCAATAGAATTGCAAATCTGTATTATTGGCAAGATAGTCTCACCAGCCTACTTCAGGGATGATACTAAATATCTGATCATCCTCTTAGCATAGCTATTTTCATTCTGGGGGTAACATCTGGGATCATCTTTTAATACAGTGACAACCTTTCCACTTTTTTAAGGCTGATATTGTATAGTGCTCAGGAATGCATGGAAAACAATAATTATAATAATAATTTAAAATAACATCACACAAAAGAGGGCTTCTAATTTCAGAGACATTATAATGTGAAAAGAAGATGTTCCTGAGAAATAAAATTTCTGAACATTTTAGTGACAGAAAATTCAGTATTTCAAAAAGTAATCTATTATTTAGGTAATTATTTCACTTAGAAAGCTTTCTCAGCTGTTGAGCTAAACTCTGACAGAGCAGCTTCAAACGTTTTTGAAAATTCTGCCACTTGCTTTCTCACCAAAACAACTTAATTGATAACCCAAGAGATAGGCCCCCAAAATTTTTAAATAAATACACAATTTCTACCCTCCAATAAAAATCTTTTCACGGAGATCCCAAGATGGTGGCTAGAGGTAGGAAGCAGAAAGTGACCCTCCTATAGTGAAATCTTGGAGAGACGCTGGAGACACACTTTGCAGGCATAATCACTGAGAAAAGACATAACTTTGACCCCTCCACATCTCCAGCTGGTGCAGAGAATCTCCACTTCACGTTAAACGGAGAAATGAGGAGGGCCTCCGGGGCCGCCAGTGGCCGGCGCCCATATGGCTTGGGAAGATGCAGACCAGGTGAGCTTTGTGGTACCACGGTACACCCACGGACAAGCCTGGGCCAGAGCAGCATAGCCCCCTGGAAAGACTGACCTCCACCTGGGAAAAAAAGAGAAACTGAGTAATAAGCAATAAGAACAGTTAAGACACACTGGAAAGAGGGTGGGGCGCCCTGAGCGCTGAAGATTGGGGGAAGGGAATCCTTCCCAGGACTGTAAATAAACAAGCCGTGCGGGGCGGAGAGCCTCTGGCGGGAGCGGGGCGTGCACCCAGCAACCAGGAGCGGGGAAGATTGTGAGAGTGGTGGAGGGAGAAAAACTCCACAGGAGAGGAGGGAAGACCCACTTCCCACGTGAACTGTAAATAAACATGGTGGCCGGCAGGAGCAGCAGCACCGCCCAGTAAGCAGGAGCAAGAAAGCTTCTGAAAGTGGCAGTAGGAGGAAAACTTCAGAGGAGAGGGGGGAAGACCCACCTCCCACATGAACTGTAAATAAACACACAGGCCTGACAATGCGGGGTTAGTGTCACCTTTCCCAGTGCTTGGAAAGGGGAAAGCCTGTAGCAGAGGCTCCCGCACAGGAGAACTCTGAACAAACAAAGCCTGTGGGACCAGGTGAGTGCTAGATCACCCCAGAGATCTGCATAAATAACGCCGCCAGCTACAGACTGAGAGCAGCAGGCAGGCAAGCCACAGTTGCAGATACCACTCTCAGAACTGTCTCCAGATGCTTTTTTTTCTTTTTCTCCCTACCTTTGATGAGAGAACATCCAAATTACACCTGCAAGCCAAAAAACTTACTGAAACTGTATCGCATTTGAACTTGGGACACTTGGTGGGGCTTTTGTGTGTGTGTGTGTGTGTGTGTGTGTGTGTGTGTGTGTGAGTGTGTAGTTTTGTTCTACTTTATGCATCCCCTTTGATTAGACAACTACAGAACAACATCTGAGGCACCAACTCCAGGACTGGAGATTGAGACGGACACCCAAATTATTAAGACTGAAACTGCATTGCATATAAACTTGGAAGTTTTTTGGTTTTTTTTTTTTAATTTTCTATTTTCCATTTTATTTTAATTCATTTTTATATATAGATATTTCTTTCATTTACTTATTTTTTATTTTTTTATCTTTGATTTTCAATCCTCTCTCTGTCTCTCTAATGTCTGTTCAGCTTACTGTCAATTAGTACACTAACACATCCTGTTTATACCTTTGAAACTCTCTTGTCTGATACCTTGTTCTGCTTTCTCCCTCTTGTCTGTATATTTGTTTTCCCCTTTTCTTTAACTTCTTGCTTTCCATCCCAGCTCACCCTTCCATTCTAAATATTACCATTGTTATTATTACAATCTAGAAAATACTTAATGGCACACAGTACAGGGACAGTAACAACACCAAGGACAATGACGGGAAGACAGAAAAAACAGGGAAACCAATTTCCCCACAGCAAAAAATTAGTATAGGAACCAGAGGGGAATGAAGAGAACAGAAACTCAGATAGAGACTCCAACAAAATGAGGATAAACTATGCCAAAGGACCCAATGAAGCCCACAAGAATAATTTAAAAGAAGACATACTACAAGTACTCAATGAGAATTTTATAGAGATGATACTGGATAGGGTCAACCAAAATGTACAGGAGACACTCAAGAAATTCCAAGACAATAAAAATAGAGAATTTGAAAAAGCAAAAGAAAAAATAAAGGAAACCATAGAAGCACTGCATAAACACCAAAGTGAAAGAGAGAACACAATGAATAAATGGATAAATGAACTCAGGACAAAAATAGACAACATTAAAGAGGAAAACTGCCAGGATATGGAAAACCTCAGAAAAAAGAACGAAACAGAACTGCAAAACAAAACTGAAGGCCAATGCAGCAGAATAGAACAACAGAAGACAGAATCTCAGAACTTGAAGATGAAATGGTAATTAAAGGAAAAACTGAAGAACTATTAATTAAACAACTCAAGACCAGTGAAAAGAAAATGCAAGAACTCACCAACTCCATCAAAAGACCAAACTTGAGAATCATGGGCATCGAAGAAGGAGAAGAGGTGCAAGCAAAGGGAATGCGTAATATATTCAACAAAATAATAACGGAAAATTTCCAAATCAAGAGAAAGATATTCCCATACAAATGCAAGAGGCCTCCAGGACACCAAACAGACCAGATCAAAATAGAACTACTCCATGATATATCATCATTAAAACAACAAGTTCAGAAACTAAGGAAAGAATATTGAAGGCTGTAAGAGAGAAAAAACAAGTTACATACAAAGGTAAACCCATCAAAATCACAGCAGACTTCTCAACAGAAACATTAAAAGCAAGAAGAGCTTGGGTGAGATCTTCCGGGCACTGAATGAAAATAACTTCAACCCCAGGATACTCTACCCAGCAAAGCTATCATTCAAAATAGATGGAGCAATAAAAGTCTTCCATGATAAGCAGAAACTAAAACAATATGTGACCACAAAGCCACCATTACAAAAGATTCTGCAAGGGATCCTGCACACAGAAAGTGACACCCAACTTAACCATGAAAAGGCAGGCAGCACCAAACCACAGGATAAGAAAAAGCAAGACAGTAGAGAGTAACATCAAGTTAGGTACACACAATCAAACCTTCAAACAACTAAGACAACTAATTGGCAGGAATCACCACATACCTATCAGTACTAACGCTTAATGTTAATGGACTTAATTCACCCATCAAAAGACACCGTTTGACAAAATGGATTAAAAAACAAGATCCAACAATTTGTTGTTTACAGGAGACTCATCTCACCGACAGAAATAAGCATATGCTTAGGATGAAAGGCTGGAAGAAGATTTACCAAGCCAATGGCCCCCGAAAACAGGCAGGAGTAGCAATACTTATCTCTGACAAAGTAGACTTCAAACCTACATTGATCAAACGAGATAAAGAAGGACATTCCATACTAATAAAAGGGGAAATAGACCAAAAGGAAATAATAATCATCAATCTGTATGCACCCAATGTCAACGCACCCAATTTCATCAAACATACCCTGAAAGTCCTAAAAGCATATATAAATGCCAACACAGTGGTTGTGGGAGACTTTAATACCCCATTATCATCAATAGATAGGTTATCCAAACAAAAACTCAATAAAGAAATCCAAGATCTAAAATATGCAATAGATCAAATGGACCTAGTAGATATCTACAGAACATTTCATCCAACCTCTACACAATATACATTCTTCTCAGCAGCCCATGGAACCTTCTCCAAAATAGATCATATCCTAGGGCACAAAGCAAGCCTCAGCAAATATAAGAAAATAGAAATAACACCATGCATACTATCTGACCACAATGTAGTAAAAGTAGAACTCAACAACAAAAGTAAAGGCAAAAAACATGCAAACAGCTGGAAACTAAATAACTCATTACTTAATGAAGAATGGATCATCGATGCAATAAAAGAGGAAATTAAAAAGTTCCTGGAAGTCAATGAAAATGAAAACACAACCTACAGGAACCTATGGGACACAGCTAAGGCAGTCCTGAGAGGAAAGTTTATAGCCATGAGTGCATATATTAAAAAGATTGAAAGATCCCAAATCAATGACCTAATGATACATCTCAAACTCCTAGAAAAACAAGAACAAGCAAATCCCAAAACAAATAGAAGGAGAGAAATAATAAAAATAAGAGCTGAAATCAATGAAATAGAAACCAAAAAAACCATACAAAGAATTAATGAAACAAAAAGTTGGTTCTTTGAAAAAATAAACAAGATCGATAGACCTCTGGCAAACCTGACTAAAATGAGGAGAGAAAAAACCCAAATTAGTAGAATTAGGAATGCAAAAGGGGAGATAACAAAAAACAGAACGGAAGTCCAAGAAATCATCAGAGACTACTTTGAGAACCTATATTCAAATAAATTTGAAAATCTAAAAGAAATGGACAGATTTCTAGATACATATGATCATCCAAAACTGAACTAAGAGGAAATTAATCACCTGAATAGACCTGTAACACAAAATGAAATTGAAGCAGCAATCAAGAGTCTCCCCAAAAAGAAAAGTCCAGAACCTGATGGATTCTCTGCTGAATTCTATCAGACCTTTAAAGAAGAACTGATACCAACCCTCCTTAAACTGTTCCACGAAATAGAAAGGGAAGGAAAACTGCCAAACACATTTTATGAAGCCAGTATTACACTTATCCCAAAACCAGGCAAAGACACCTCCAAAAAGGAGAACTATAGGCCAATCTCCTTAATGAACATTGATGCAAAAATCCTCAACAAAATAATGGCAAACCGAATTCAGCAACACATCAAAAAGATTACTCACCACGACCAAGTAGGCATCATCCCAAGGATGCAGGGGTGGTTCAACATATGAAAATCAATAAAAGTAATAAACCACATTAACAGAAGCAAAGACAAAAACCACTTGATCATCTCAATAGATGCAGAAAAAGCCTTTGATAAGATCCAACATCATTTCATGATAAAAGCTCTAAGAAAACTAGGAATAGAAGGAAAGTACCTCAACATTATAAAAGCTATATATGACAAACCTACAGCCAGCATTATACTTAATGGAGAATAACTAAAACCATTACCTCTAAAATCAGGAACCAGACAAGGATGCCCACTATCTCCACTCCTATTCAACATAGTACTGGAATTCCTAGCCAGAGCAATTAGGCAAGAAGAAGGAATAAAAGGAATACAAATAGGTAAAGAAACTGTCAAAATATCCCTATTTGCAGACGACATGATCCTATACCTTAAAGACCCAAAAAACTCTACTCAGAAGCTTCTAGACATCATCAATAGCTATAGCAAGGTAGCAGGATATAAAATCAACATAGAAAAATCATTAGCATTTCTATACACTAACAATGAGCAAATTGAAAAAGAATGAATGAAAACAATTCCATTTACAATAGCCTCAAAAAAAATCAAATACCTAGGTGTAAACCTAACAAAAGATGTGAAAGACCTCTACAAGGAAAACTATACACTTCTGAAAAAAAGAGATTGAGGAAGACTATAGAAAGTGGAGAGATCTCCCATGCTCATGGATTGGTAGAATCAACATAGTAAAAATGTCGATACTCCCAAAAGTAATCTACATGTTTAATGCAATTCCCATCAAAATTCCAATGACATTCATTAAAGAGATTGAAAAATCTACTGTTAAATTTATATGGAAACACAAGAGGCCATGAATAGCCAAGGCAATACTCAGTCAAAAGAACAATGCAGGAGGTATCACAATACCTGACTTCAAACTATATTACAAAGCAATAACAATAAAAACAGCATGGTACTGGCACAAAAACAGACATGAAGACCAGTGGAACAGAATAGAGGACCCAGATATGAAGCCACACAACTATAAGCAACTTATCTTTGACAAAGGAGCTAAAACTATATGATGGAGAAATAGCAGCCTCTTCAACAAAAACTGCTGGGAAAACTGGTTAGAAGTCTGCAAAAAACTGAAACTAGATCCATGTATATCACCCTATACCAAGATTAACTCAAAATGGATCAAGGATCTTAATATCAGACCCCAAACTCTTAAGTTGATACAAGAAAGAGTAGGAAATACTCTGGAATTAATAGGTATAGGTAAGAACTTTCTCAATGAAACCCCAGCAGCACAGCAACTAAGAGATAGCATAGATAAATGGGACCTCATAAAACTAAAAAGCTTCTGTTCATCAAAAGAAATGGTCTCTACACTGAAGAGAAACACCCACAGAGTGGGAGAAAATATTTGCCAACTATACATCAGACAAAGGACTGATAACCAGAATATGCAGGGAACTTAAAAAACTAAATTCTCCCAAAACTAATGAACCAATAAAGAAATGGGCACGTGAACTAAACAGAACTTTCTCAAAAGAAGAAATTCAAATAGCCAGAAAACACATGAAAAAATGCTCACCATCTCTAGCAATAAAGGAAATGCAAATTAAAAAAACCACGCTAAGATTCCACCTCACCCCTGTTAGAATAGCCATCATCAGCAACACCACCAACAACAGGTGTTGGCGAGGATGCGGGGAAAAAGGAACCCTCTTACAGTGTTGGTGGGAATGTAGACTAGTACAACTACTCTGGAAAAAAATTTGGAGGCTACTTAAAAAGCTGGACATCGATCTACCATTTGATCCAGCAATACCACTCTTGGGGATATACCCAAAAGACTGTTACTCCAGAGGCACCTGCACATCCATGTTTATTGCGGCACTATTCACAATAGCCAAGGTATGGAAACAGCCAAGATGCCCCACCACTGATGAATGGATTAAGAAAATGTGGTATCTATACACAGTGGAATTTTATGCAGCCGTGAAGAAGAACGAAATGTTATCATTCGCTGGTAAATGGATGGAATTGGAGAACATCATTCTGAGTGAGGTTAGCCTGACCCAAAAGACCAAAAATAGTATGTTCTCCCTCATATGTGGACATTAGATCAAGGGCAAACACAACAATGGGATTGGACTATGAGCACATGATAAAAGCGAGAGCACACAAGGAAGAGGTGAGGATACGTAAGACACCTAAAAAACTAGCTAGCATTTGTTGCCCTTAACGCAGAGAAACTAAAGCAGATACCTTAAAGCAACTGAGGCCAATAGGAAAAGGGGAACAGGTACTAGAGAAAAGGTGAGATCAAAAAGAATTAACCTAGAAGGTAACACCCACGCACAGGAAATCCATGTGAGTCAATGCCCTGTATAGCTATCCTTATCTCAACCAGCAAAAACCCTTGTTCCTTCCTATTATGGCTTATACTCTCTCTACAACAAAATTAGAAATAAGGGCAAAATAGTTTCTGCTGGGTATTGAGGGGGTGGGGGGAGAGGGAGGGGGTGGAGTGGGTGGTAAGGGAGGGGGTGGGGGCAGGGGGGAGAAATGAACCAAGCCTTGTATGCACATATGAATAATAAAAGAAAAATGAAAAAAAAATCTTTTTACATTTTCAGCACATTAGTTTATCAAACACGTTGCCTTCATCAGTTATTAAGCAAGTATTTACAGGGTGAGTCAGACTTTTAGATAATGAAAAGGCCAGTCTTGATACAAATGTGTACATGTGTGTTTGCCTGTGTGCACATGCAAGCATGTAAATATATATATGCACTTGAGCTTCTCTTTAGAGGAACTTAAGTACTGGTTGTATTAATGATAAAAGTAGAACAGATGGAATATCCAAGGAAAGACAAAAACAACTTTAAGTTCCTGATATAGGAAGGTGCTTAGAATGTTTAAAAGCCAGTAGAAAACCTTGTGGTGCAGGTTCATAGTTTGCATGTAATTTTAAGACCAATGGAATGTCTGTGTCTACTGACAAGCAATAAGGATTTGAGACAGCTTTAAATAATGGGCTTGTCCTGTTTTTGTGCTACAAAAGCTCTTCAGTTATCAATGGTCTTTTTGTAAATGTGGTCTCCACATCTGAATGCAGCATAGCCAGGCTGTTTCTGGACATAGCAGCAGAATAAGGTTATTATCCTCCTTCACTCACAGTGTTAGAACTGTGAGGTAAGTCTTTTTTTATTTAATTTCTTCTGGTTTGCTATACTAGACACTTGAGATAATTTTGGATACTGATTCTTTTATCTCTCTAAACTAAAATGTCTTTCATGCATCAGTTTCCCACCATCTGTTTGTGTTTTGTACTGGCATTTTAAGTCATTGTTTTAAAAAAAAAATGTTGAACGGGATATAGTTAACAACCAGTTTTAGCATTGTCACTTAAAAGTTTCCTGAATTTGGAGACAAGGTCATTCAAAATTTGTAAGTCAATAATTTACACTACATCAAAATCACTACATCACTACACTTCATTACCTTTTCAAAGACCTCACATAGAACTTACCATATTGCATATTATTTATTTTTTGAATACTTTTGTATTCTCCACTAAATATGAGTCTAATAAAAACTTTCTAATGTTTGTGATTCAAGCTAATAAAATATAGCTTTTTAAAATCCACTGATTCATTTTTTGTGTTTTGGGAATTGAACTTAGGCACTCAGAAGTGCTCTACCACTTGAACCATATCCTCATTCTCTTTGTATTTTTATTTTACAAAAAAATGGGATAGAATCTCATTGACTTTGCCTGGACAATCCCTAAATATCATTCTGCCTCCACCTGCCCAGTAGCTGTGATTACAAGTTTGCTGTACCACACCTACTTCCATGATTGGTGATTCATGCTACAGGCATAACGTGCTATCTCAGAAACACTTTCAATGGTAGCTACCTAATCATAAACTGTTCATTCTGATAGCGTTAGACATGAATGTTTACACTTGGCAGTCCTAGAGGCATGCTATTACAATCTCAAGAGATATTTCTGTATGGTTAACATGCAGGATGAAACTGTAGTACTGTACTTCCCATACACTAAGGCCATGCCTCTCAGCCATTGACTGATCATGGCAGAATTCCAGAATTGTACTATTTCTGCTCAACAAAGGACACCTATAATGGGACTCTTTGAGTGAACATTTCTTATCACTAGTTCCAAAATGTTCTCCAAGCTGTGCTACAGTGAGTTGCTCTCTATATATATACTTTTCTCTTCCATGATTTTCTTTATAAATATCAGACCTGCATTGAGGTTCTAAGGGTCTTCCTGCTTATTCACTGTTTTCTCTCTTTTTCATTTTTCACAAACACTCACGTCCTTGAAAAATGATCTTTTACATCTATTTCTGTCTTGGTACATGCTTCTCAGAGAACTCAGGCTGATGCAAATATCTTCTAAATGACTAATAGGAATCAGACCATTATATGCTTGTTTCAGTCATTGCTGGATGGTTTCACCTTTCTTCAATGGTCTTCCAGACATTCACTCACTTTCTTTCCTCTTAATGTGACCAAGTAATTCACCCACACATTCCAGTCCTTTCCAACCCATCCACTGTACTCTCCAGATCTCTTGATCAACTAATGTTACTATATCACAGTTACATTTTAAAACACTTCCATCAACTTTTTAATTGAAATGCAACTTATGCCAGAGAGCATAGCTTTCTCTACCAACAACTGAAGTGCTGGCTATTTTTTCTCACACATGTTGATAAGGAAATTATATTTTGTGTGTACCACGTCTGTTTCAGAATGACAACCTTCTACACTCCTGGAAAAAACCTGCTTACCTAATATTTGTAACAGTTGAAGATACTAGGCTCCTCCCCTCATTTACAGACTTCCAGGTCTCCTCTCTTGACCTTAATGAGTAACTGTCCTAATTCCATGAATATATTAGTCATCAAACTGGTTCACAGTTATTTTCCCTGGGAAAGCCAGTAATTCTTTCTAGATAAATAACCTTTATGAATGATCAACTTATACTCTGGTCTCAGTTTGTTCACTTTTTTATCATCAATTGTAAATGACCTTACCTCTCAATGTCCCTCTCTCTCTCCTCAACACAACAAATTTCACAAACTCTATTCCAAGGGAAATATACAGAATTTATTATCACTGAATTCTAACTAATGTCAAATTCATGAATGTGTGCATTCTATTGTGTCACCACAATTCACCTCCCTTCTTCTGTTTATTCAGGTATTCCTCAAAAATGTCCTCTAATTTACTCATATTATATATTTCTTTTTATTTAAAATCAAGTTCCTGCCTTCACTTTACGTTTTATTTGGGTTAGTCTATGATCCATCATGTTTACCAAATCCAAATCACGTAACGTAGTAGACTACATTCACTTTTGAATCAGAATTCCAACTTTCAGCACAGTTTTTTTATCTTAGTTCTGTGTTCAAGAAAGTTCACATTTGCATCCAACTTCTAAGATCATCCCACTTTCTACCCATCATCATTGTATCAGATGGTGATCTGAGTTCATATAAAATACAGACCATGTACATCTTTACCCTCCTATCCTACTCTGTAACTTTAGCTCTGCCCATCTTTACTTTCTTTCAGTTTTTCATATTCAAGGAAGTAGTTCTTTAGTTAGGATCCATTTTATCAATATGTTGTTTTTATCCTATTCCCTCTTACTTTTTAAAAGATTTTGAATGTTAAATTCATCTATATCCTTCAGTATCTCTCTTTTTAGATATTTTTATCAACATATAAATATATGCTGACATCTATCAACATAAAAGAAAAGAAATGAAAAAAATTATTATTTGGTAAATACCTACTTCAATTTACCATCTTTTTGTTCTACTCATCTTCAGTATCAGTTTATGTGGGTTTCATATTTCCCTGATTTGAACGGGTGCCCTAAAAGACATGTGTCGGAAACTTAATTCACACTACAGCATTACTAAAAGGTGGGACTTTTAAGAGATGATTTAGCTAAGATGACTCCACCCATGTGATATAGGGTAATTATAAAAGGGCTTGAGACCCCAAGTTTGATTCTTACTCTCTTTTACTCTCTCTTTGCCCTTATAAAAAGGATGAAGCAGCCAGAAGCCCCTTAGTACAGCTAGCTCCTTGGTTTTGAACTTTACAGCCTCCATAACGATGAGTCAAATATATTTCTATTGTTTATAAATTACCAAGACTGTCTTATTTTGAACAGCAACAAAAGTGGGCTACATACAAATTCTATCCACAGCTCCAGACCCTATTTACTTCATTATGAGGGTAGTTCATATTCAATACACTAGAATGAAATGATTCCTTATTTTACCACTATCTTTTAGGTTTTCAAGATCACTTAGTGAAGCAGTAAGTCTGGGTATGTGTTCATATAATATGCTATTAGTATAAAATAAGCAATATATAAGTGACTCCATAAAGTCACACTATTCTTTCAGCTAAGAAAGAATCTTGGGATTTCCCAAGATGTTTTATATCAAGAGACAGCATATGTTAACCTAAAAAAGCCTTATTGGTAGGTAGGCATTGGGAACCAATTTCCTTATTTAATGCCACATTTACTCTACTCTACAAACTATTATATTTATACATATAAATATTACCTGATATGGACACATTTATTTCTAGTACATACATGAATTTATACCCAAACTTGAACTCTGACTTTCCTGGCCATATTTTCTTCCTTAGTTTTTCCCAACTCAGTAAGTGAAAGCACTTACATACATGTATAAAAATACTGAAATGAAACCCATTATTTTATACAATTAATTTACACTAATAAAACAAATAACACAATTTTCTCCTCTACTTGACATAATATAAAAAATTAATCGTGGGGATGAAAGAGAATGATAGAGGAAGTGAATTCATGTATGACATATTTGATACATTGGAAGAACCTGTGTAAATGCCATGATGTATCCCCACCCAGCACAGCAATAAAGGAAAAAAAGAACAAAACAGTTGATAATATGCTTTTGAATTTATAAACATGTGTCTTGTCTGTCTGCCTTTTTCCATATCTGATAACTATATTCTAACAATGGTTCTCACTTGGGGTAATTTAATTTCCATGGGGCATTTTACATTGGACATTTGGGGTTGTCATGACTCTAGGGACTGCAGCTGGCATCTGGTGAGTGGATTATAGAGATGCCATTAATCATTCTACAATGTGCAAAGCAGCTCCTTTCCCAACCAAGAAATATCCTGTCATAGGGCTGAGTTTGAGAAACTTTGTCTACCATAATTTACTGTAATTCTAGATAGTCCCCTCACTTGCATTCCTTCCCTTTGAAAGTTTATCATTTACATGAAAGCCAATATTCTCTAATAAACATAAACCAGACCATATTGAATTATTATACTACAAATGGTTCTTAGCAAATTAAAAACAAATCTAAGCTTCCCACTATAACTTAAATTATTTTCTCAAAATTATTTCCCAGTGTCAATCAGAATTTTTCTCCACTTTTACACATGGCACTCTCATCTTATTGAGGTTTTGTGTCCCTAAACCATATGAAGTTTTGGCCCAGCTAAATGAATTTGCCCTCAATTTTCATTCCAATGTAATTATCATTCCAACTTTTGACTGGATGAATTTTGTTCAGCCCTAACATCTCGGTTTCAGTGTTCCTTCCTCAGATGAAGGCTGTCTCAGAGTTTTTTCTCCTCTATTTACTACCGTCATGCTATTTTTCCTCATAACACTTTGACATTATATGTTTATTCTCTCACCAATGATCTCATGTCTCACTTACTAGATTTGAACCTGTACAAAACAATTCAACAATACTCAATAATCCTGTGTTTTAAGTCATAGTTAATTGTAATTAATATTTTTAGAATGTATGTTTAAATGAGAAATAGTTATAGGTGTTCTTCTCTGCAATTGCTTCCTATGTATCCATTTAGCAATCTACTATCTTATTTATAAAGTATGTATTGATGTAGCATTATTTTTTTCAGTGAATTCCCAACTCTGACCTGGACTTATACAACCTAATTTCCAAATAACAATTTAGGGGATCTCTTGTAACGGTTATTGGTTAGGTAAAATTGTCATGTTCCAATGGTGACATTGTTGTAATAACTATATGACTTACAACTAAACAGTAACATTTCGATAAAAGTAAGGTCCAGACAGAGGATTCTGTTAAGGCTTGTCATGATGCATAAATCACCACAGATGTGTCTTTATCTTAAATTTGACATATTCTTTATCATTAGGAGCATTGGAAGTAGTTTGAGCAGTCTTCTGTTAAGGTTGGCAATTGGAAGAGAAAGCCTTCAGCATGCTCTAACTTCAGTTCATCATGTTTCATTTAGCACAATTGTACAGGCCCTGAAAGCTAGCATGAGAAATCTATTGCTGTTGAAGATTGATGATAGCCTTATATTTTTGACATTTGTGCCATTGAGACATGTGGTATAGTTCTCTATCATTTAATCTCTGTAAGGGCTTTCTGCTATTTTGACAAATACGATAAGCCAGAGTGATGCTGTGACAGTGTTTCGGTATGAGCCATAAACAATTCTCAGCTTTCACTTTCTACAATTTGGAGCTCTTGCTCTGGGAAGTCAGTCACCTGGTAAAAAGTTCAGCTGGTCTGAGACCTGCTTATTGTGAAAGGAGGTCTCTATCACACCTATGAGCTGCTCTGGAAGATGCAATGCCTCACGGAGAAAGTGAGGCCAAGGAGCTTAAATATTCAGACAATATGGGGGAAGCATTCACCTTTGATGTGAATCCTACATCTCTAACACTCCAAGTGATAGTAAATAAATCAGACAAAAACTACCTAGAAGAATTATTTTGAAATTTCTTATCCTCAAAGTTATGAAGAAAAATCAAGGTTGTTGTTTTAAGACACTAAGGATTGAAGTAGTTTCTTACAAAGTGATAGACAACAAAATAACTTAAAAAAAGAAATAGATATTAATTTCAGGGAAAGAAACTCTTCTCATTCTCAGATATTTCATTTTTGCTTTTATACCCTGTAGGTGTCCTCTTAAATATGACAGTTGTGAACAGGCAGCCTGGAGATATTTTCATTGTAAATGCTTCCAGTTCTATAAAATGGTGATTGTTTAGATTGCTAATGCAAATTAAGAACTAACTTGTAAAATGAAGATAAAGGGAATGACTGTTTTAGAGTGTTTTATGATTTTTAGATGTAAAAAAAAAGAAAATGTGATAAATAGGCCCACATTATATTTGGATGTGAATTTTAAACAAAACTAATTTTACCCATAGCAGTTGTTCCAGAAAGATTCTATTTACAGAGTTTCTATGGTTAGCAAGAAAGTCTCTCTTTATAAACACAGCCAATGAAAATATGCAGCTACCATCCTGCTTAGCTAACTAATATTATCAGTAATGTGTGCAGGGGTATATCTGTAAAATAAACAGAAACTCTTCCTTTGAATTTTAATTTTGAAATTGGCTAAGTGGGCAGCCACTTCTAAGTAAGGACTGCTGAAAATCAATGATTTGAATTTCTAAATGTGCATGTCAATTAAAACCTTAGGAAGAACAGAGAAAGACTGAATTGATGTAAGAGTTTTAGTAAAATTGCTTTGCACAGTGTTCTGCTGTGTCCTATTTACTTGAGATAAGCCTTCCATAATGCAAGTTAAGAATAGAGATAGGTTGCCTGGATGCAAAAATGAAAATGTAAAACAGCAATAGCATCTAAAATATAACCCTGGTGATATCATAGTAAGGTTGTGTAGCTTACAATCTTAAATTGAGAGTTCAGAATATCATCTTCCAGAAGGATATAAATAGCTCAGGTAGTACCCATAAGATCTAAATCCATTCCATAGGGTGAAAATGTTTTGCTATCATTGCAGAAGTACAATCAAGGGGAGAAATCTTTAATGTGAGAAAGCAGACTATTATTAGATTTGTCTACGAAACACTCTAATAAGGACACTGATTCTAAAAAAATTGATATGCTAACAAAAATCACATCACTACCAACCTCACTTAAGGTGGGGATTTCTGTAACATTTTTTGAATAAATCATACTCTGTTACAAAGCAAAACATTTAGAGTACTATTACTGTACATTCAGATATTCAATGGCAAAGAAGAGATCAGTAAGTCTACATCAACTGTATTTATAAAACATGATTTATATGCCAAGGCTAGAATCCTTTCTAAACTTCATACTTTGTGAAATACAGTTGGATTACTTTTCACTGCAAATAAGGGTATAGCAATTCTCCAGGAGGTGCCAGGTCTGCAGTTTCAAAAACTCACCAAAGGTAAGACACAGCATTTTTAATATCAGGGGGGGTTTAGTGGGAGATTTTTGATGAGAGAGAAGTCACCTTAGTCAAGGTCTCTTTGTGGGAGATAGCTTTGGTAAATAGCAATCAAAAGTACCACCTCTGAACAGATATTAGGTCACTGATCTGGCATGAATCATTCATCCCAGGTGTCTAAAGTCTCTGGTGTGTAGGGGTTGCAGGACTTCATGTTGAATAGGAAATGAAATAAAGTTCTTGTCTGATTCTTGTTTTAATATCTTATAGTGTTTTTCTTGGGCAGGTTTAAGCAATATTCACTAGGAGCTATAGAAGCAAAGCAGAAATTGCTGCTGTTTATACAATTGTTTTCTCTATGAGTAAAGAGAACATTTTCTTATCAAAAGTTGTCAATTTTATATCTTTCAAAATCACAGTAATAAGGTAGAAAAATAAACTTTTTTCCTGGTGCAGAAAGGGGAAAATAATGAATGCAACCATTAAAAAGGGGAAACAGCAGTGTTTGGGACCACTTCTTATTCCACTTTGTAATGAATTCTTAGTATTACAACATGCGGTATCATTTCATTCCATAAAATGACTTGGTCAGATTGAGATACAACCTCTGGCATCTTACCTTTTGCACACCAATCAGGTTTAGATTGTCAAATTAGATCAGAGAATTTATAACAGATTTTTTGATGATTTCAAATTCAGTCATTTCTATTTGAAGGGTGTTGCCTTGCAATAAACAAACTACTTCTTTACTTATGATTCACCAGCCTCCCCCTCCTCCAAGTTAAACTTTCATACGGAATACAATATCTTCATAAATTGACCAAGTTACTAATCTGTTAAAATAAGCTTAATCCAGAAAAAATGAAACAATGACACCTAATCTTAGTGAATCAATGAAGTATTATTTTAGTTCTAGTATTTAAAAACTAGACTAAGAATATAAGGTTTTAAGTTCAGCTAGAGTCTCTGAATCAACTAGAGTCTGAATTCAACTGTTACCTCAGATTAAGTACATAAATATATATATATATATTTGAAAAATGTTTTTGCATTGCTTAGAACAGACATGAGAATATTGTGGCAATAGTTCTTTTATAGAAGAGTGGAAGATGAGAAAATAAGAAAATTGGATACTTTTCCAAAGTAATATAAGACAGGACAAAAAAAAGCATAAGCATTTTCATTACTTTGAGAAATAAAATATTTCCCTTTAAAGGATTTTCACCTTCAAAATTAAAATTAAAGCCTATACTCTGTATATATGTGAGACTCAGCTTGGTATCAAAAATTAATTATGATGTCGTAGAAAGATGTAACATATGTAAGATATAACAGATAATGATGTAACCAAAGTTTTGATATCATTATGCTAATAACAAATATTAAGATTATAATATTTATGAGGTCCAATATGTGTTCTATCCTGGATAGATTCTCAGGATATTGATGATGACTGATGCAATGTCTCGCTTTTATAAAGACATGTTGCTTAGCTGGAAGTTATTAATCAGAGCATCTGTGGAACATTCTCCACAATATCATCCCTCAAGTTTTCCACTGGAAACTTGATGCCCTGGTCCACAACTGTATTTTCTGGAAAAAGGCAGATAATAACTTGCCTCAACAAGTCAAACAGGGCTAGTGGCCTATTTGTATTCTCTGCAAATAAATTATTGGGAATCCCATTACCCTAAAAAACTAAACATGTTAGGGCAAATCCTGTCACGTGTAAGTCTTACCATCGGATATTTGTTTTCTAGTTTGAGAATGTGGATTCAGTTTGCGTAATGTTTGTTGTAATTCCAAGTGGTGACATCCACTCATGAAAGGAAGAAGATTAACTCTTAGAAGAAACAACAAACTGAAGAAGCAATAGGCCCCAAACAACACAGAAATCAACAACATGGGACAAAGATTAAGAGAGAGTTATTTTCATGCAATGTTGTGCAGAGTGATTATCAGACCCTGGCATCTGGGAGCACACAATAATTGATAAATTTCTAGGTATTCAACACAGATGAACTGAAATAGGTAGCTTGGTGCTCGGAAATCCTTATTATCTTAATTTGTGGGCATTTAGGCTACAGCTCTTTTTCCTTTAAACTTCCTAACTATGAGTTTCCTTTTTATTACTTTCTTTTAATGTAATGTATAGATACCTCTGGGTCCCCAGGGTTGGGGGGGGAGAAGATTATTGAATATCTCAAGATCCCATTGTTTCTAGAGATAGTAAAAGAACTTTGAAGAAAAACATAATTTCAGATGCAGAGGCCTATTTGAAGATCACTGGTCAGAACTGACCTGATTGCTTGACAAGGAAGTAGCTCCCAAAGATGACTCCCTCTCCTCCAGCAAGAAAATATGAATCACCACATTCCCTAGAATAGATATCAAAGTCCCATTAGCTCAGGGGCTTTGAAGTTGCTGGATAATCAGCAGTCCTCTGAAATGAGAACTGAGGACTAAACTGCCTACTTATATCACTTATAGATACTTACATACTTATACTTATAAGTATACTTATATTTTTGTGTGTTTGTTTTTTTTTTTGCTTGTACATACTTTTATTTTTTTTTATAATTGATGTGATGGGTGGGAGTATATTCTGGCATTTACAAAATTTCTTACAATCCATCAAATATATCATATTTGAATTCACCTCTCCACTGTTCTTTATCCCCAGTTCCCTCATTTTTGGAATAGTTTCAACAGATATCATTTTTGCATTTATACACATGTGTGCACATTTTTTGTACACTATTCACCCTCCTACTCCCTTTCCAGTCACCTCCCCCTCCTACTGGTACCAACCCCCTCTGTCAGGACCTGTTCTGCCCTCCTGTTCTCTGACTGTGTACTAGAAAAAAGAAAGAAGAAAAGAAAAAAGAAAAAAAAATGACATTTTGCTTGTTTGAGATAAAGGTAGTTACACAGGGAGTTCCCTTGTGATATGTCCATGTATGTATGTATTATAACACTAATGGGTTCATCTCCTCTAATTTTCTTCATTCTACCTTTGTCTCTTTCTTATAGTGATTTAAGGTAATTTAAGAATTCTATATTCATTCTTCTATAGAGAGTATATCAGTCATATTCATCTTCTTAGTTTCCTTCTTTTACCCTACCCCTCTCTTATATGACCTCCCCTTAGTATGACCAGTTTTTCATAATATCAGTGTATTTGTATTAGGTCTATATTCCAAATATGAGAGAGAATATGCAGCTTTTGGCCTTCTGAGCCTGGCTAACTTCACTTAAGATGAGTGAAATTGTTTTCTATAAAACAATAACAGTTTTAGCCTATGAAAAGGGGAGAATAAAAAAAGTCAGAGCTGTATCTGCTCCTGAGGTCCATTTCTGTGGCAGATTCGGTCATGTGCAGGCCTAATCAGGAACTTTCATGAAATGCCAAGTGATGAGGAAACACTTGACCCTTGTCACTTCTGACTCTGAGCACAGAATGGCAAAATCTTCTTTTTTTCCTCCAATGCTAAGCTGCTATGCAGGAGTAGTCATTGTCATACCAAGTCCCCACACTGAATTTAAAGCTTGTGGGAAGTACAGGATTATGCCAGTCTGATGCCAAGGCTGCTTAACTTACCTTTGTGGTTGGGTCTTTTGGCCTTCTTTCATCTCCCCATATAGGAGTCAGGTTTAGAGCTGTGGATTGTTTCCTACTTTTCTGTCTTCCCTTTCTGTTTTTCTATACTTTTCACCTATCCTGCCTCTCTTTCATGATTTCAGAATTGTCTCTTCTTTGTTACCCTGATTCTTCTCATTCACAGTGTTAAATGGAGGAGACTTCTAATCTGTGATCCTTCCCCACCTCTTCTCTCAAATTAATTTTATAAGAAGGAAAATATGACACCAGAAATGAACATTTATTTGTCCAAAGTCATGTAGCAAACTATGTATCACAGACTGAATGTGAACCATGACTTTATCTAGCTATAAACCACAAACATTTGTATGGTTAAGGGCCATCTTTTCTCAATACTGAGGCACAATAACTTCTTACTATATTAATTTTTGGTGGCTTAGATTCTATTTCTTCATCTGCATGAAGGATATTATTACTTCCTCTTGGAAAATTTCATCTGCATATCTGTTGGAAACCTGAAGAAATACGATATTCAAGGTTCTTATTTGTCTTCATCTTACTTGCTCTAATTATGTTGTAGGCAATTTACTTATAAAAAACAAAATTCTACTACAAAAATGTTAACCTTCATCAAAGTTAACATATAAAAATTAGTATATGGAGACCAACAGCAGCAAGTGACCACATACCTGCTATCAGTGCAGGGTAGTTGTTTGCACCTGGAGACAAAAGGATATTCATTCTGTGCTTTATTCAAAGAATTTAGTGGAGTGTCTTAAGTGGTAGAGCACCTGCTTAGCAAGTGTGAGGCCCTGAGTTCAACCTCCAGTACTACAAAAAAAAAAAATTTGACCACATTATATAGCAGTCTTTTTCACTGTGGTTGATATTATCCTGTCTATACTTTATCTCTGTACAACAGGTAGAAGACTTCTGTAAAAGAATTTTAGTCCTAGAGCTGAAGGGAGAGTGTTTAAGGGTGTTGCTAGAGACTCAGAGATTGTCGGTCAATGTTGGAAGGACTTAACTTTAAAGTTTTCATAAGGTGCCTATAGCAGAATCCTTTTAAACTTTCAATGAACTCTGAGGAGAATTCATTTTATGAGAGCAACATCCTGGGTGCTTGATGAAATTTCAAATTAATACCAAGGTTCTTAATTCAGAATATAACATCAGTCTCTTATTCCTTGCATTAAAATAACTTTTATGAGACTATTTGTGTTGTCCTTGTGAAAGTCTAATATGATAAAGGACTTCTAAAAGTATTTCAAAACTATACTTTCATCACACTTAGGTAATGCCTTCCAGAATATTAATACCAAAATCCCCTCTTTCTCAAAAGAGATCAATCTTGAAGAAATGTTAAGGGAAATGATTTCATCATTCCTTTTCCTGTCTTCATTTAATGCTTCTATTTCTTCTTCTTTACATTTGCTCCCCTTTTTCCACTTTCCTGCTTTACTTCCTTATGTATCCTTCCTTATTATTATTTTTTTCACTTTTACTTATTCTTCTGTGTGTGATTATTAGTATCTTCAAACAGGACTAAAGTGTGAGTGAAAATGACTTAATAAGTTTCCTATTTAGGATAAAACTTGTCTTCAGTGGTGTTTGATTTCTCCTGAGAGAAAGCCAGTCAAAGTCTTATCCTAATCATCTCTGAGCAAAACATTTCAAATTGGCAAAGCAGCTGCACAAACGAGAACTAGAAACAGACAGGAACAAAAAGATTTCCAGCAGTGGTAAACACAATGACGCTTTTATATTGATAACACTCTGGGGACAATTTCTGCATTTCTAGCAAAGGCCATTAAAAGTGCAGGTTAACAATGAGAAATCTAACCCTTTTAAGACAGCATGCAAGTATAACACGTTAGATCGCATTCATCAATTTGCTTTTAAGACTTTTCTATTTTTACAAATAGCATGTGTTATTTGAAACATCTAGGCAATATAATAAATCATCTTAAAATAGATCATTGGATTTGCAAAGGAATCAAGTTTTAATTCTTATTAAAAGTTCTAATAGCTGGAGCAGGGAGGACAAAATGTTCTAGAATATTTCAAAAAATATTTGACCCAAGATTAGTCTGGTGAGAAGAAAGAGAATATATCACTCTGCTAGGATCTTGCCAGGTGTCCGTAAACAATTCACTACCCTGTGCAAGAAATTCCTCTAAATTTATTTTACAGTTTCTAGTATATTTGCATTCTATTCATAGCAATATGCACATCTAATAAAACTATATCTTAAATAACTAATTTTCTCCTCTTATATTTGAAAAAAGTTAACTGCTCAAAAGTGTATCATTAAATGTCATTTGGTTGTATGTGTCCTCTGGGATGCTAGCTCACATACCAGTTTAAGAAACATAGACAAAATTGGGCATGATGGTACATACCAGTAATCCCAGTATTTAGGAGACTGAGGTAGGAGGATTGCAAGTTTGAGGCCTAAGACCCTATCTCAGAGAGAGAAAAGGAGAGAGAGAGAGAGAGAGTACAACTACAGCAGAAAGATGCCTGTTCAAGAACAGAAAGCTAATTTGTTAGTTTGAATTGGCTACTATTGATCTTCTTTCACATATTAGATGCTGAATATATCTTAAAGATATGCATTCCTTTACTTCACACTTATGGAAGAGACAGGCTTTATGTCTTTCCCCCGTCAACTACAGGAAGTGGTGCAACAGAATTGTATCTTGTAGAAAATAACATGAAAATTAAATCATGTCATTAGACTATCTTTATATGAAGTGCTTCTATGATTAGAATTATATCATTTCTCAAATTTTATTCAGAGGAAACCAAAAAAGTTTGCATTCTTTTGAAAATATCACCCTAAAAGCCAAAGCTACTATTCCAAAAGCTAAAAAGTTTTGTTTGTATTAAGAAGTCACAGATTACATAAAAATACTCTCTGGTAACTGCTCGGAGTTGTGAACTTAAAAGTCTGCAGAGATCCTGATGGAGAATTAAACCATAGAATTAGATACTATTTTATAATATATTGGTTTTCTTTCATAATGCACATTAATATAATATCTAAATTTTCTTTAAATACCCCAGGTCAATATTTTATTAGAATGTAAATATGTTTCTGAAGATCAGTTCTTAGAGTGGTATATTTTCTCTAAAGTCATATTAAAATACATTATTAATTAATATATTTAACCCAAAATCTCTTAATATGTTCATATTAACAGATATGAAATGTAAAAAATGACTGAATGGATTAATTAAAGAGAAAATTTCTAAACTAGATCAAATGAAACTAAACAGGTATCATTGTTATCGAGGGATTTCTTTGACATTTAATATATCACAATGGACTCTATGCCACATGGAAAGGTAAATACACTATTCAGTTTTACCAAACTAATTTAATTGCTGCAAAGATATGTCACAATTACTATACTATTAAACAGAGTTTTACAAAGACATTCTAAATTCTTTTGTAATTCAGTTATATTTTCATGTATTTACATTGTTGGACTGTGTTTCTGAGTCAAGATGGATAGATTAAAATTTTTAAAGTTTAGATATCACAGATTAAGTCAAGTTCAGAAATTAAAACAGAAGCAGGAAGTAAAGCTAAAAATCACTGTGAGCAGAAAGGATTCCATCCATCATCCCTTCTTCTTTTTGATGGTGAGTTACAATCACCTTGAATGAGTGGGGAAACTCAGGCATGCCTGGTGAATGGATTCTTTGACCAAAGAGATGCCCAAAATACTGCACCTATTTTCATTTTCTCCATGTTTTAAATAATAACAAGCTCACCACAGGCCTCTTGTCTCCATGTTTTTAGTAATAAGACTCATCTTAGAACACTTATTTTCATGATTTGGGTAATAGACATACCCTAAACCCAAGGTTTCCGTGCTTGGGAACTTAGCAAAAGGATTGGAGGTTGCAAGGTTATGTGAACAGGTATCTAGATAGGATTCAACCTTGAATTCTCCCATTTCAGAAGTCAAAAATACACACAGAAAAAAGACTGTCATTTTGAACACACACTCCTGTGTGTCAGACAGAAACTGTTCCTCTTTCTCCTTTTAATTATTCCCCCTTTTGTTCTGCTTTGCTAAATAAATCCTTGCTAAAGTTCCACTTGTGAGCTTCATTTTTAATAAAGCCCCTCCAATTGCTTTGCATTGTGGAGTTCAAGTTCCTGTCATTTTATTGTAACTAGGAAGCTGAGTGGAAGATTTCCCCTTTCTTTGTTATCAGGTATCCTCTTCATCCCTTTCTTTACTCAGGTGATTATTCTCTGAAAATTATTTCATGTTGTGGAAAGTTGCACAATTATTTATCATAATAAATTAACTATAGGTTCAAGAAGAATTAATTTAGAATGTAACACATAGTACAGGAAAGCAATGTGAATCAACTCCCTGTATAGCTATTCTTATCTCAACTAGCAAAAACCCTTGGTCCTTCCTATTACTGCTTATACTCGCTCTTCAACAAAATTAGAGATAAGGGCAAAATAGTTTCTGCCTGGTATGAGGAAGTAGAAGGGGGAGATAGAGGGGGGAGATAAGGGGCGAAAAATGACCCAAACATTGTATGTACATATGAATAAAAGAAAAAAAATTAAATAAAATAAATTAACTATAGGATTCAAGCAGTGGGATCTACTTATTATCATTTAATTGTGCAATCTTCATTCTTCTTATCATATACATCATTTTTATCTTATTATATTGAGTACTTTTATAAATTTGCTTTTAGAATAGCAAATATGGATCTTTATTGAATTCTAAAAGCATTATTTTAAGACTTTCACAAGTTCTGGCAGCTTACTTACTAATAAAGAAATTATGTGGATTAACACTCTGATTGAAGCAGAGTGACCAATGATAAAAGAATTCCACACATGTAATGGGTACAGTAGGAATGGTCAGTACTTGAGAGAGCAATGCAGAAAGAAGGACATGGCACAGGTGGAGACAAGATAAAGAGGGTGGGAGAAATCAAATCAAGATGTTTACATTGGTGGTGTTCTTTCTGAAAATTGAAGATTTTATATTTTCTTTCTTTCTTTCCTTCCTTCTTTCTTTGTTTCTTTCTTTTTTTTTTTTTTTTTTGATGGGACTGGGGTTTGAATTCAGGGCTTCACATTGCAAAGCAGGTGCTCTACCACATAAACTACACTCCAGTCCATTTTGTTCTAGTTATTTTGAAATGGGATCGTGGGAACTATTTGCCAGTGCTGATCTTAAACTACAATCTCCCCAGTCTCAGCTTTCCAAGTAGCTAGGATTACAGATGTGAGCCACCAGTATCCAGAAATATTGTATTTCTTAAAGTAAGGAAAGACAAAAATTCAGCTGATAAGTAGCACAATTTACTATCATAATCAAGCCATGAAGTACTTTAGTACACATATAAAATTATTTAAATAAAATGAGTCTGATAGTAGATATGTCATGTATAATACAAGGTTGTTGGTTTATATTCTGAAGAGAATATTTTCAGTGATATATGATGGACTCTATCAAGTAGGAGGTATATTTTCTCTTAATTTTTCATTTATCTCATTTCTATATTCTTAATTCTTTTCCTAAGTTAAAATACCGTATTTGGAAAAATAATTCAAGATACAAATGCAGAATGTTTTATATAAAAATAAAAGAATATGATCTATTATTTCCAAGGCCTATCAAAATCTTCCTCTACGTTTTGTCAGTCTATTTGACTACAATGCAAAATTGGGCTCAAGTGTCCATAGAAATTCCTACAATGACTTTTGAGTACAATTCCTGACTTGTAAGTGACAGTTCTGAGCTTATTATTTCAAAGGAAAATGTGCAAATACAGACATCCTTGTGAGTGAAGCATCTGAGAAAGGCTCCCAAAGATTTCTTTATTCTTTAAAAATTCATCTGTGGCACATCCACCAGCTTATTAGATATTTCCCATCACTACTTTTAAGAGAAATTTTTCTTGTATATTTGTAATTGTTTAAATATAATGAACAGCAAAGAATTCTTGGAGATGGACCTGGTGGTCTATGCCTGCAATCCCAGCACTGAGAAAGCTAAGGCGGAGGAACATGAGTTCAAGGCCAGCTTAGGGTATACAGTGAGCTTGAGACCATTTCTCTAGGCTACATAGCAAGAGTGTTTACAAAAACAACAACCCAAGGTATCAAGTTTTCCCATAGAACTTCCACAACACAGCTCTGTTGACAACTGGGTTTTTGCCTAGAGAAATTTCTATCAGACTTCTGACTTGCAAAGTTGTAGCACACTAAATTTGCATTGTCTAATCTAGGGTATTTTTGGTTATTTATTATGACAGCAATAGAAAACAAATGTACTTACAAACTTCACAAATGCAACACACACATGCAAGCTTATTCATTCTCACTTACTGTAATCTAATAAGTCTAGAAATGGATGGAGCCCATTTGTCTAAGTTGGACAATGGAGTTGTTTAACTTTATATAAATAACTTGTTTTGTACATCGATGAGGAAATGCTTAAAGCAATAGAATTAAATCTGTTTTGTCTGCTTCTTCTCTAGAAAAAATGATTTCTAAGAAAAGAATAAATTAAAAACAGAAATCTCATCTGTAGTCTTAATCATTTCTCTTTTGCTTAAGTGTGTTTAGGTAGTAAAAGAACAACCATTTTGCTAATTGCCTTTATGGCACTTGTATCTGGAGTAAGCATAAAGTGCTTTAAATATTACTAGAATGACTGATCATTTTGTCAAAGGAATAATGGCCAAGCATTGGCAATTTCACTAATTTAGTTTTGAGTCAAGGATTACTTAGATAAAGATTCAAATTACAAACTGAGCTTTAAGGTGATCAGAAAGTTTTTGATCCTTTTAGGAAATAGAGGTGTCAAAAGAAATATAATAAATAGATGCAAAATTCTCAATAAAATATTTAAAACTGAATTTAGCAACACATCAAAAAGATCATACACCATGATCAAGTGTGTTTTATACCAGGCATGCAAGAATTGTTCAACATATGTAAACCACTAAATATAATACAGCATATGAACAGAATCAAAAAATTCCATGTTCATGTCAATGCATAGAAAGCCTTTGACAAACTTCAACATACTTTTATGATAAAAGCTCTGAAGAAGCTAGTAACAGAAGGAAAATACATCAAACCTACCACAACATCATTCTAAATGGGGAAAAAAACTGAAATCATTTCCTCTGAAGTCAGGAATCTGAAGGGATGTAAATCAGAGATTTACAAAAGAGATACCTACATACCCATGTTTATTGCAGCTCCTTTCACAATAGCCTAAATATGGAAAAAGCCCAGGTGCCCCAAAACCAATGCATGGAATGCATGGGTAAAGAAAATTAAATATATGGCTGGAATATTTCTCAGTCACAAAGAAAAATGAATTTATGTCATTTGGAGGAAATATATGGCTGGAATATTTCTCAGTCACAAAGAAAAATGAATTGATGTCATTTGGAGGAAAATTTGGAGGAATTTATGTCATTTGGAGGATCATCGTGCTGAGATAAGATAAGCTCAAAAGCCAAGTATCTCATATTCTAGCTCATTTGTAGAATCTAGACCTAAAATGATGATAATGATAATAGTAACAAAAATGGGACATGAATATAGGGCACTGTCTGAGGTGAGGTAAATGAAAAGGGAGAAGGAGGGAAGGAAAGGACACTGAGAGCGGAAAAGGACTGCAATATGCAACACGTGTATGTTTGAAGACAGTACAGTGAAACCCACCTGTTTCTCAAAAACTGTTTTAAAAAGTGTTGTGTTGGGGAATTTAATGGAGGAGGTGAACTTATTAAAAGTACACTCTACGTTTATATGGAATTACCACAATGAAACCCTCTCATATTATTACTTATAATATTTCAAAGATATAATGAAACTATTTTTTTAAAAAAAGAAAGTTTCTGGCCTTTCAAAAAGTAGACATCTCAAGAGAAATGTTATAAATAATTATAACTCTAAAGCATATTCAAATATTCATACATGAAATTGGTTTGCCTGCTTTTGTTAATACTCTTGCTTTATGTCATTTTATTTTTCCTTTTTTGAACCCTCCATCCGATAGTAAATTTATCCTTAATGCAAGGGACAATGTTATTTTGCTTTGTGAACCTATATGAAAAATATTTTATGTGTTGTTGAATAACTTCTAAAGCTAAAGGAAGAAACCAGCGGCTCATAGGAAAAAAATTCCCTTGAAACATCAATTGCAGCCCAACTTCCACTACATTGCATTCATAAAGGGGGCTTTATTCACAAAATGTAGGGCCCACCAACATTGACCAACAATTATCTTACAGTTCTCCAGTGTGCAAGCAGAACATGAAGAGAGCATAACCCTATTTTTTCACTCAATAACCAAATCAAAATGTGCATGTGCAAAATAAAAAAGTCTTTCAAATAGGGCGGTCCAGCTTCAATGTGCATTGTCATAATCGTGTAGAAAATGTGCAGTATGAAGATGCTGGGCTCTTCAGACTCAGAATATGGGGTTTCTACTACACATGGTCACAGGATCACACTTTTGTGGCAAGTGAAAATAAAATAAAACAAAAGCAAAGCCCAGAGAGTAAGCTCAATTTTGGAGTTGAGGTGAGTGAGATGTACAGTCTTTTTCCAGAATTGAAGAGCAAAATCAGGTAAATCTTATCAATAGTAAAGCTTACTCTCTAAGTGCTATTTTGTGTTAATCTCATTTGACCACCATAAAAAAGCTGCAATTATCTCCAAGGAAAATCATGCACCACATGATTCAGCAATTATGCTTCTCTGTTCAAATTATTGAACTCAGCCATGAAAAATTTTAAACCATGAGCCTGGCTGAAAGGGAAAAAAGACTTAAGCACATATTAGAGACACAGGGTTGGACTAGCACCAAGTTTCCAAAGCTGACCTGTAAAAGATAGACTGTACGCCAAAACAAAAAGACCATTATCCTAAGGAAGAAAAGGATCCAAAATCCGCAGTGTTCTTCTGAATGGACAAAAACATGCTTTAAAAATATTTCTGAAAATGGCATGTCACTTAAGAATATATGAGAGAAGAGGAACACATGTGCACTCAAAGTCACTACTGTTTTTTCTTAAAATATGTATATTTTCAAACTGAAGAGCAGTTTATGTATTCACATTCTGGTGAATTACCTTACTCGGTTCAACTGCTTTTAGATAATGAAATATGTAACCACTAGCAAATTGTCTTAAAGATAGCTTTACTTACTATAAAAACAAAGAGTAAAATAAATATGACCATTTATGTAAGTTTTCTAAACACTTGAGGAATAATCAAAACAGAATTATCCATAAAAATCTGCACAAAAAAATTCTTGAACAGAAACATGCTCAAGGTACCAAAGTAAAATTATTTTTCCCTTCAATGTGATACATGGTGTTTATTAATATAAGAATAATTTTAAGTACATGGGCATGTGTACAATGCATTAATTTAGAGAAAGGTTTCTCCTTTAGCTCTGTTGATTTCATTTGAGTTCATAGTTACTTTTCATTATATTCAGCATCTGCTTTATTGAATAAGTCGATAAATTGATTAGAATCATACAGCATTGTCTCACAGAGGAGAAAAGTCCAAGTTTGGGGACATGTATATGAATCCTACTAGATAATTCTAATGTAATCTAGTAGGAAGAATAATAAATTGAGAGTCAAAGGACTTGAGGTTTTAGCTTAACATTTGTCATTTATTGCTTTGACAAACCACTTTCGACTAAACTATGAAGAATTACTTATGTACAAAAGATATCCATCCATTTTTGTCCTGCAGTATCTCTTCTTTTTATTCTCTTCCTAAATAGACCAAATTCTTTTCTTTCTGAATCAGAATATGCAGGACCAGTTGCTCTTCTCTTTTGGTTAGGATCCAAGGGTATGCTACCTGCTTGTTCTTCATTTATTCCACTTGGTTCTCCTCCATACGCCCTCACCATCCATCCAATGTAGGGCCTAAGGCAAAACAGCAGGGTTTCTTGACATTACCACTCTCAGTGTCTAAACATTTTCCATGCCTGACTTTAATAATTATTTGATTACTAATCTACAGTTGTCTATCTGATTTACTATCTGGATAAGTTTATGTATGTATATACCATTTTTTGATAGATCTGTCATCTATAGAGAGTTATCCTTTACACCTTTTCAACAATGACCTCCTTTGAGAGAAGGGAGGCATACGTAGTCTACTTCAGTCAATTGTACATTTCTTTTGCACCCTTGTAGTTATGGCCACAAAAGAGGTGTAAACAGACATCATAGTTGACTCTGTGATCACTCTTTGAAATTTCAGTACTCAACCAGTCTTGCCCCTGCTGTTGTGATGCGGAAGCAATGGAGTCAGTCCATGTACGTCTTGAAGAAATGAAGTCACTTTCAAGATAGATACTGTGCACTCATGCAGTATGGTTACCTTATGAGGAAATGTTGTACAGAAAACCTCTAGAAATTATTGATCTAACCTAATGGAAATTTTATATCCGTTGTTTAGCACTTTCCATTTTACTCTTTCCCAGCCCCTAATAACCATCATTCTACTCTCTGTTTCTATGAGCATGAATATTTTAGAAAATCCAACTAGATGGAATTATTAGGTCTCTTCCTTCTGTGTCTGCTCTTTCTCAGTTAGCATAATGTCCTCTCAATTTATTCATGTCATCACACACATGGAAGAATTTCATTCTTTTTTTCCATGCAATTCATCATTGTGCTTTATTTTCTTTTTTGTTGTTTTTATGTTATTTTTTCTTTTGTTGCACATTTTTATTAGCATGTATTAGTTATGCAGCATGTTTCATTTTGACATTCCATATGTGCTTACAATGTACCCCAGTTAGGCTCTTTTTAAGACTGAATAATATCCCATTTTATTTATATACTACCTTTTTGTCATCCATTCAATTGTCAAAAAACATTTAGGTTATTTTACTGTCTTGACTGTTGTGAATAATGCCATGGTGAACATGATAGAGTAGACACCACTTCAAGGTCCTTAAGTCAATACTTTTAAATATGTACCCAGAAATGGGATTGGTAGACCTTTCACAGTTTTTAAATTTGTTTTTGAGAAACCTCTGTACACTTTCTATATTGGCAGCATTATTTGTACTCACACTAACATTTTGCAAGGTTTCCAGTTTCTCCACATACCCTGCTTTCCCATAGCAGTTTATTAAAGAAAACACTCTGTTATCTGATGAGAATTCTTGGCACTCTTGTGGAAGATTATTTAACCACATGCATGTGGACTTTTTCTAGATTATCTATTCTATTCCATTGGTCATTATGTCTGTTGTTAAGTCAGACTGTACTGTTTTAAACATTCTAGTCTTGTAATACATTTTGAAATTAGGAAATGTAACCCTGTCTACCTTCATAGGGTATTTTTTCAGTTTCATATGAATTTGAGCATTATTTTTGCTATTTGTCTAAAAAATGTATTTGTCATCTGGATCATTTTTGAGGGGGAAGCCAATAAAAGAGTTTGAACTCAGGATATTGTGCTTATTAGGCAGGAACTCTATCACTTGAGCCACTCCCTCAGACCTTTTTGCTTCAGTTTATTATTCAGATGGGGTTTCATGTTTTTCACCTGGTTCAGCCTCTGACTTCTATCTCTGTCTCCCTTGTAGCTAGGATTTTAGGCTTAAACTATCAATGCCCAACTTGTTTTGAGATCTGGACAAGCTAACATTTTGTCTATAATGACCTCGAACTGTGATCCTCCTGATCACCACTTCCAGCATAGGCAGGATTACAGACACAAGTCACTGTGCCCAGTCCAATCACCTGGAATTTGATAGTGATGGCACTGAATCTATAGATTGCTTTAGATAATATGAATATATTTTTTTTTGTCCCTAAAGCTATTGAGGACCTGTCATTGTCATTAGTGACATTCACAAATACTCAGTGCTTTCTCCTTCCAGGTATGTGGTAGGATGCATGTTCTTCTGCTTTAAAGTTAGGTACAGGTACATGGTTTGCTGGCAGCTTGCATGTGACTTTCTTTTTTTTTTTTTTGAGATTTTTCTTTTTTTTTTTTTTTCATTTTTCTTTTATTATTCATATGTGCATACAAGGCTTGATTCATTTCTCCCCCCTGCCCCCACCCCCTCCCTTACCACCCACTCCACCCCCTCAAGCACATTAAATATCCAAATCTGTAAGTATGGAAATTTTCTCAGTTTATTTCTGTCTTCTTTATTAATGTTCTGTAAGTTTTAGTATACAAACCTTTCATCTCCTTATATTTACACTAAATAATTTAATATTTTTGTTGCAATTGCAATTGGGATTTGTTTTGTTTTTGTGTTACTGGGTACTGAACCCAGAGCCTTGCTCATGCTAATTTAATAAGGGTCTAAAAAAGGATTTGTAACTTGATTTATTTCTCCAGCTGAGGATTGCTTCCTTAACTTTCTGTTCTGTTCAGTTCATCCCCAACAATTTTTTGTTGAATTTGTATGCTGCTACTTTAATGTATATATTAGTTCTAACTTTTTTGTAGAATATTTAGCTTTCTACCTATAAAATCATATCATTTGCAAAGAGAAATAATTTTATTTTTTCTTTTCCAATTTTAAAAAGAAACATGTATTTCTTTGCTTTCCTCATTGCTTTGCATAGTAATTCCAGTACAATGTTGAAAAGAAGTGACAAAAATGCGTGTGTTAACTACACAAATAACATGAGAGAAACAATTTACAAGGCAGAAGGATTTATTTTGGCTTACAATTGCAGAGGTTTCAACCAGCCGTATTCAAGGAGAGTCCTCCTCAGTTGTTTACGGAAATGCCCTCACAGACACACCCAGAAAAGTTCCTTACTATTTCCCAAAGAACCTCTTAGTTCAATCAAGTTTAACCATTATAGAACCATGGCCATTGATCAAGCCTGGAATCCCAGCTATTTGGGAAGCAAAATAGGAAAACCACAGTTTGAGGCCAGCCTGGGCAAAATAAAGTTAGCAAGCCCCTATCTCCAAGAACAAGCTAGGCATGGAGCACGTCTGTAATCCTAGCTACGAAGGAGAAATAGGTAGAAGGATCATGGTCCAAGGGCAGCCCAGGAAAAAACACAGGACTCTAACTGAAAAATAACTAGAAAATAAGAAGTCCTGGAGGTGTAGCTCAAGTGGTAGATAACTTGCCTACCTAGCTCAAGGTCCTAACTTCAACTCCCAGTACTACCACAATAAATAAATAACCATCACAATGGGTGTCCTTCACTGATCTTAAAGGAAATATTTTCAGCTCTTTGCGTTGAGGAGAACTATATTAGCTGTGGGTTTTTCATCTGTGGCCTTTATTAGGTTGAGGAGAATTCCTCTTATACCTAGTTTGTTCAGAGTTTAAAAAAAGAAAGAGTGCTGAATTTTGATAATTTTTTTCTGCATTATGGAGAAGATTGTGAAATTTTAATCCTTGATTCTATTAAGAGTGTGTATCACATTAACTAATTTGCATATGTTGTATCATCTTTCATCCCACTTGGTCATGATACAGTTCCTTTTATCTAATGATTAATCAGCTTGCTAACATTTTGTTCAGGATTTTTGCATCTACATTCACTGGGGAAATTGGCCTTTAGTTTCTGTTTCTTGTAGTATAAATATACCACAAGACTCTCATAGAACAGTGGTGCTGTCTTCATAAAATGAATTTACAGATGGTCCCTGTTCTTCATGTTTTGTTTTGTTTTTATTTTGAGATCAGGTTTCACTATGTTGCTCATGATAGCTTTAAATTTTCGAGCTCAAACCATCCTCCTTCTTTAACCTCCTAACTATCTATGGCTAAGGTTGTGTGGTACTCTGTGGAGCTTAATCCATTACATTGAAAATAATTATAGATAAGAAAGGATTTGCTATTGTCATTTGTTATTTGTTGACTGATAATTCTTTTTATGATCTTTTCCTCCTTTGTTTTATTTTGTGTCTTGTTGATTTTTATGTGGATATGCTTTGACTCTTTTCTCTTTCTCTTTTGTGTAATTTCTAGTGATTTTTTTGTGGATAATTTGGGGCTCTTATAAAATATCTTTAAATGGTCTATTTTAAGCTTTTGATAACTCAAAATTCACTTACATTCAATTATCTACACTTTAACTGCCCTGTAAATAAATACTTTATAGTGCCACTATCATATTTTTTCTATTGATCTATGTATTATTAGCCTTTGTTAGTTATAATCATTTTTAATAGTTTTGCCTTTTAACTTTTCTACCTGGATTAAGTGATTTAGTAACCACCATTGAAGCAATACAACATTGTTTTTCTTTGTCTACACTTGCAAACATGCTTCAGACTTTCCTATGATAGTACATTCAGTTTAGTATTACCATCCTTTTGTTTCAACTCAAAGCAGTGATTCAGCATTTATTGTGAGAATAGTCTGGTGGCGATGAACTCCCTCAACTTTTGTTGTCTAGGAAAGTTTACCCTTCCTTCACTTTTGAAAAGCAGTGTATCTGAGTGTCATCTTCGTGGTTGGCATTATTTCTTCATTCGGCACTTTCATAATATCATCCCACTCCCTTCTGGTTTGCAAGGTTTTTGCTTCGAACACACTGCTAGTCTTATGGTGATCTTTTGGTATGTGAGGGATCTCTTTTCTCTTATTTCATTGATCATTTTGTCTTTGTGTTTGACTTTTGGTAATTTCGTTTTAATAAGTTTTAGTGTAGCCTTTCTATTTGGCTTCATAAATTTGAATCTACATTTCTATTTCCATTCTCAAACTTAGGAACTTTTTTGTCTGTTTCTTAAAATACAAACACTTTTTCCACACTTTCCACACTTTTTCCACAACCTTTTTCCTTAAGGTATGCCATACGTGTACATTAGTTTACTTAAGTCATTAGTCAAGGATATTATTTTACTTGATATTATTTCACTGTCTTTTTAATTTTATTTCTTTTTGGTACTCCTAACTAGATTATTTCCAGTGGTCCATCTCTTCTGAATTGGCTGATCCTTACTATTTATTTATTTATTTTTGATTTAGTTAAGTCTTCTGTTGAAACTGTGTAATGAATTTTTCAATCATTTGTATACTTTATCTCTAGAGTTTCTGTTTAACTCTTTACTACAGTAATATCTCTGCTGTACTGTCATTTTGTCCCTGATTTTAGGTTATTAATCTTATAGATGTCTATCTATATTCTCTCATTACTCACTGACCTTCTTTGAGATAATTCTGTTGAATTATTTTCCAAGCAATAGATCTCCATTTCTTTATGATCAGTTTCTAGGGATTTATGTTTTCCTTGGATTGTCTCACTTTTCCTTGATTTTTTATGTTCCTTGTAAGTTTCCATGTTATCTGCACATTTGAAGAAAGAACAGCATCTTCCAGACACTATGAACCAGTCTTACAAAAAAAAAAAAAGATTTATGAATTGTTCTAGCTAAAGATTCTAAGAGGCTTGTCAAATATTTTCCATAAGTGTGTCTTCTCTGAACTTGCAAATATAGATTCCTAATTAAAGGGTATTACTTGTTCTTTTTTTTTTTTTCCATTCTTTTTTCAGAAGCCTATAAACTCTAACTTTCTAGCCCAAACTATGCTGGCTCCATCAATAACAAGACAAAACCAGGTCCTGGGGCAGGACACCAACCAGGTGGGGACATTGGATACAAGCACCACTCCCTTTCCTGTGACTTAAGGAGAAATGGTGGGCTCTCCAGGTGTTGAATGGTGGTTTTGGTAGACCAAAATTGCTTTTCTTACCCAATTCAAGGAGACTATTCCTGGTTTCATGTTCATCTAGGATACTAAACTTCTTAACTCTAATCTCATACAATTGTTTTTGCCCACCTGTCATTGCTAAACTTCTGTTTCTAAGAGAAAAAAAAGGCTAAGAATTCCTATTTTACTAGCAGTCAATTAATTATAAATGACTGCTAATGATTATTCACATTTCAAATATTCTTTGTTTGGGGATAGATGTGAACAGTTAATAGTGTACCCCAAATCATCTCCCATCTACCTGTCTAAGTATTTTCTACATAAAGTGTTAGAAGATCTTGATTCCATCAATTTGAAATTTGTCATGATTTTGATTAAAAGGTGATTGAGTATTAGTAAAAGAGCATATATGTTTCATACTAATGGGCATCAGATTGCTGTATTTTGAACTCACTCTCTGAGTTTTGGTGTTTTTAGATAAAAAGGAATAATTAGGAAGAGAAGTAGGGTTTTTCAGTGCGTACAACTGCTTTAAAGAAGATGCTGGTATGAGTAGGTCTGTGTGTGAGAACAGTTCTAAATAGACAGAACTATAATAAAAACCTTAGGAGAAGGATAAGACATAAACTCAAGGCAAACTTAATCTGAGTAAGGATCGGATTACGTCAAAAAGGGGAAGTAATTCCTTGAACCCAAATTTCCATGATGTTTGAGATTATTTTGGAATCGTTCCTTAATATATCCCCAGCAATTAGCATGATACCTAGCAGGTGGTAGATCATCAAAAGCTATTTGATGAATGTTCAACATATAAGCCAATTTTAACACTGTTTTAATGTCAGGGAGAAGCAATGTCTTCCAGTCATATACTAGTGCTTATTACTCTTTTTAATCATCTGCATATTGTTTTGGATCCACTATCTTGTGCACTAAATACCTGACAAATGAACAAATTAATAGACATTCCACTTTACCTTTCTGAAAATGCTATGATACAGAGAGAAGACAAAGTGATTAAACAGAACAAAGAAGACAGACATCCCTACTCTTTCCAGCCCCCTCATCTTCTCTTTCTCTGCCTCTATCCACCCCCACACCCACACACACAGTTCAAGCCCAGTCTGAAAAGAAATCAAAATCAGAGCATGCTGTGCAGGAATGAGAATGAGCCATTTGGCCTTGGTATTTTTATTTTAATATGTGTACTTGCAAAGGACAAAAGAAAGGTCAGAAAGCAAACAATGCAAGAAGCAGTTGAAAAAATTATAATTGTAGGGGAAAGAAGAGTTCTCTTTCACAGTAGTGACTAAGGATGAACAAATGTTGAGCAGCTGTTGTCAAGGGAATTCATTTGAACTACAATTCTGGGGAGAGAACCAAAGATGGCCTTTTGCTTAACAATTAAACATGCACAGAAAGGGATGAAAGTAAGTCATGGCTCATCACAGGAGGCCTACACTCTGCCATCCATTGCTGCCTGTGTCAAATGCTAAAAATCACCCAGAAAAGGCTGCAGGAAGTTAAAGAAGTTGAATGATTTCTGAGTCTGATTGGGTGGGAACCATTTGCTAAAGGAAACAAGATTTTTAGCCAAAACACATACATCTATGTGGGAGTTTTGTGCAAAATGATCTCGCAAGGGAGTAAAAAAATAGAAAAGAAAAGGACAGACCTTGGAAAGCAGCAAACCAATTCAGAACAAAGATAAGGCTGTTTCAACCTCAAGCATTGAGCTTACAGCAAAGTACAGGTTTTTCTCCCAGGAACAGCCTTCCTCTCCCTCCCCATCTGCACAATGTTCAGTACCCAGCAGGTTCTCGGTCCACTGTAGTGGTTCACGAACTGTTTGAAGCTTCACTATAAAAGACTATATTTTAAAAAAAAGAAAGAAAGGGGCGGAAGGAAATTCAAGGAACTCCAAACTCAGTTTCTCGGTCCAATTTTTAATAAACTATAGCTGGTCTTGTTTTCCACTGGCCTCACCTTTTATTTAAACAATAAAACTTTTTCTGTTTTTCTGATTGCTAAAACAATTCATATTCATAGAAAGGCACAATAGAGTACTGCCAAAAACCAGTCTGCCTAAATTGCTTCTTCCATTGTGATACTTAAAGCCTTGGTGGCCTTGAGTATGTAATTCAATCCCTCTATTTTTTTTCTTTTTTTTTTATTATTTTATTATTCATATGTGCATACAAGGCTTGGTTCATTTCTCCCTCCTGCCCCCACCCCCTCCCTTACCACCTACCCCACCCCTTCCCTCTCCACCCCAGCCCCTCAAAACCCAGCAGAAACTATTTTGCCCTGATTTCTAATTTTGTTGCAGAGAGAGTATAAGCAATAATAGGAAGGAACAAGGGTTTTGCTGGTTGAGATAAAGATAGCTATACAGGGAGTTGACTCACATTAATTTCCTGTGCGTGTGTGTTACCTTCTAGGTTAATTCTTTTTGATCTCACCTTTTCTCTAGTTCCTGGTCCCCTTTTCCTATTGGCCTCAGTTATTTTAAGGTATCTGCTTTAGTTTCTCTGCGTTAAGGGCAACAAATGCTAACTAATTTTTTAGGTGTCTTACCTATCCTCACCCCTCTTGATCTCAATTCTTCACTGTTAAATAAGAATATTAATTTTACCTAACTTACAGAATTGCATGAGGATTAAATAAATTAATTTATCAAAATCATTTGTAACAGTGATTTGGCACATGAGAAATTCTCAGTAAATGTCAGTGATTATTGAATAAAATGCGACAATATAATCATCTTAATACACAGTAGAAAAATAGAAAATAATTACACATGATCCTACTTCAACTATGATAGTTGAAGTATCAATACTATTAATTATAATAACCATAACATGAACATCGTAAGTTTAGGGCACTTTTATCTTATTTAAACATTTTAAAAAGCCTGGTAAGTTACAAATGTTATTAGCTTAGTTTTAGAAATAAACTCATGAGGCTTTGGAGTATTTGGTTGGTTTACTTCCAACAACTCACATCCTCTTCACAATCCCTGTAACTTAGGTGAGGGTGGGATAAGATGGGATTTTACTTGTATAATTACATTCTTTTATATAACAAGTATGAAAGAATTTTCCAGATAAAAAAGGACCTAAGTCAGTTATTGTTGAGTTAATCAAGCTAGAAATTATTCTCAGTGGGCATAACCTATGTAATAAATTCACTGTAGTTCTCTGATGTTGTGAGAAGGTCACATGGCAAGACATGATAGGCAGTGTTTAGGGGCTAAGGACCATACTCCTACAACTATAAGAAACTCAATTCTGCCAGCTCCAAAGAAGCTTGAAAGTGGACCTTAAGCCTCACATGAGATCACAGTTTTGTGAAAATCTTATAATAGAATCAACTGAGCTGGACATGGCATTCTGACTCATAGAAACTGTGAGGTAATAAATGTGTGGTGCTTTAAGTCACAAATTAAATGATAATTTGTAACATATCTTATTAAAAAATCTAGAGAAATAAGAGATTTAAGTAAAAATATCTCAATTTAAGTAAGACCGTAAACTAACTCTTAAACATAGGTCTTGCTGATATCAAAACAAGTATACTAAACAGGTTTGTTAAAGACTTTCACTAAGACTGCTATAATGTAAATTTCAAGTTTGTTAGCCCAGCTTTATTCCACTTTTTAAGTATTTGTTTGGATTTTGAACAAAAGTTGGATGTTTTGATTTTCTGCTATTTAGAAAAATAGCTACAGTAAATATACTTCAAAATAAATCATTTCTTTCGTTTCCTTAGAAAATTCCATAGAATTTGATTCATACAAGTGGAATGTGTGAATTTAAAAGCATATGAATTTTTAAAATTTTTTCCCTATCTCTAAAAACACTGAAAACCTATTTCTACTTTTCTAGACAACACCGCTATAGAGTTCATTTTTCCTCTAGAATCTATTTTGGTACTAAAATGCTTTTTATATAAAAAAGATATTTAAAACATGGAAGCAAAATAACTTTATGAGACTCAGGAAAATATAACTATGATGGGTTTTCCACATATACACAAAATGCCTTAAAAACTTTTTCTGGCAAATAATGGAAAATGAAAACCATATTATTTTGTCTTTTTAAAAATTTTGCATGTAAAAGTGCAAATTGTGAAAGTCAATTAATTACCTCACTGATTTTTTGGATACTGGCACAGGCAGAAAGAAAATCTGAAACTATTATAATTTGAACAAAAAGCCAAGGGGTCAGTGAAGCTAGATTGGATTAAAGAAAAAAAATGTAAAGAACTTTATAATTCAGACCAGATTAGCATACAATCAGCTCATGTTTTAAAGAGTAAAATTTAAAAAGAAGAATAGAAGCTGCCAAAGTTCACTAGGTTAATAAAGAGAGAAATAAAGAAAGAGGAAAAAAGGAAGGCAGGAAAGAAGAAAGGAAGGGTAAGAGTGAGGGAAAGAACAAACAAGAATCTGTCTGTTACATAGAATCCAATGTCAGGAAATACATAAAAAGTTTATGAAAAACTGAAATTGTCCCCCTAGTTTGATGCCAATTTTAAAAACAAGAGCAGGGTTTTGGATAAAAGAAAATGAAGGCTTATTGACTTTCCCACAAATGCATGTATGCAATAAAGTTAATGACCCAAGGAACCTGTCCCAAGGTGAGGGATGGAATTTTAAGGGAAAGCCTAAATCTCTAGGAACTTCTATATCTGCTTATCATCCATTATTACCAATGCATGAACATATTTCTTGGTACCAACTTCTGAAGTTGAACCTTGCTAAGGAAAAATTTCTTCTGTAAGTAAGGAGCATAATGGTCCTGCAAGTGGTGGCCCAGTAGGTGACTAAGAATACTATTCTTGAATTCCCCAACCTTAGAGTATGGGAGGGGAACGAGAATAACAAAAGTAAGGAAAGGAAAAAGATTAGATTTGAGCAATTGTGTAATGCAGGCTCACCAGTGAAGTAGTTTAATTATTAAGATTGTGACTGTTTTATACTTAGATGTCTGTTCCTATTATCAAAATATTAATAAAGTCAAAAGAGGTAAAAATTACCTTCTCTATCTCAGAGAACACCTTTTCCAAATATCTTTTCTCTCCTCCTCCACTCACTCTCTTTTTTGAAGCCATATTGTCCCTACTTTAATATGCTGTGTGCCATCATTACACATGGCCTAGAGTTTGATGATTGCAGATTTACCTGACATGTACGAACTAGAGTTTCTGTGACACAATTTTGAATTTCTAAGAATATTGAATTGATGAGAATTTCAACAAGAATATACCTACATTCTTACAGGTATGGTCAGAGAATTGAATGTCACTGTTCAGTTTCCATTGGACAGGACCCCAGATACTCACAGAGAGCAATGACAAGTTATCCAGAATTCATAATCACATGTAGAATTAATGCTACATTTAAATAACTTACAAATTCTTCATTTTAGAGTTTTTAAAAATTGTTTTTAAAGGATTTTAAATTGTTTTAAAGTGAAAGAAAATAATATTAACAGCTTTAAAAATAATTATATTCTGAGGAAGTTGCAAATTTACAAGGGAGACCTAATTAATTTTCTTCCAGCATCCCAAAATATTACCATCTTACAGAAATAGAGTATGAAATCAAACAAAAACACCTATGTTTATACACTGCACAGAGTTTATTCAGAGTATACCAATTATGCATGCACATAATGTGTTCATATAAGAATGTGTGTGACTGCTTGTAATTTTGTGACATGAGTAGCCTCTGTGTAACTACCACATCAGGCAAAGTAATTACAACACTTGGTGTTGCAAGCTCCAATTAGCCACAGAAATCCCCAAACCTAGCAACACTATTATCACCCCATTATCATAATATCATTTCATAGGCTTGATAAAAATAGTTACCTATTTTGAGATGGGATTTTTTTCATCCAACACAACTTTTTTGGATTAATCTATATTCTTGTGTGTAACAGTATTTTCGTCCTTCATAATCATAAGTAATATTCCACAGGATGGTTGCACAAAATTGTTTCTCACCATCTACTCATTGTAGTATATTTCAGTAATTTCTTTTCTGGGGCTCTTACATGTATTCATATAAAAGATCTTGCATGAAAACTAGTCTTCATTTATCTGAAACAAATGGTCTAAAATGTTTTACTGTGTTGTATTGTAAGGCTATACAATACAAAGTCTTTTTAGTTTCAAAAGAGACTTCCAACTATTTTCCATAATGTCTACAAAATTTATCTTTCTGGCAATAGATGAGTGTTCAAATACTTCTGCATCCTTGCCAGTATTTGGCATAATCAAAATTTTTAAATTTTATTTTATAGGCATATATTAACATCTAATTGTATTCTTACCTCATATTTATCTAATGAGGAATGATACTAAATATATTTTCTCATGTTTACTTAGCAACTGCATATTCTCTTTGGTGAAATGTATGTATCTTTTGCTCAAATGTTAATTGGTCTGTCATTTTTTGAAAACATTTTTTGCTGTTGAGTATTTAGATTTCTTTATATATATGCTAGTTTCAAAGCCTTTCCTGAACACATGCATCATGAATATTTTCTCCAAATATGTAGCTTATATTTTAATTCTTTTAACACTGTTTCATAATAAAAAAAGCCTACATATGATGAGATCAAATTTAGCATATTTTTACTTTAGTGGATACACTTTTAATATCAAGTTGAAGAACTCTTTCCCTTGTCCAAGTCCAGGAGATTTTCACATATGTTCCGCAATGTCAGAAAAACCATCTATAAAATAATTATTTCTAACTTCACATTTAATGTGAAAGAATGAATGCTTCCCTCTAAGATCTGGCACAAAGCAAAAATTGTGCTCTCACCACTCTTATTTAACATAGTACTGTACGTTCTTGTCACTTCAGTAAGTCAAAGAAAAGAAATAACATGAATACAAATGAAAGAAGAAGTGTCTATTTGTACATGACATAATTGTCTGTACAGAATATCTTGTGAACTTTAAATTCACAAACAAATAAATAGGCAAACCAATAATACATAAATAGCTTCATAAAGATCTCACAATACAGAATCAAAATGAAAAAAAATCAATTTTGTTTTTATATACTGACAACAAACCTGTAGAGTCAAAATTTAAAAACAAACAATACAGAATAATATTTACAGTTGCCCCCAGGAGAATTGTAATGTGTGTGTATATAAGTATACATTTGTGTGTATATATATATATATATATATTCATAAACCTGACCTAAACACTTGGAGATACAGACTATGCTTTTAGATTGGAAGACTCAACATAGTTAAGATGTCATCTATCCTTGCAATGACATATCAATGTAATGATCATTAGTCTCTGAAAATTTCTTTTGATGTATTAGATGACTTTACTTTAAAATTTATGTAAATAAAAATGTTACAATGGTAGTTAAAATAACTTTTAAGAAGAGCCAAATATCTGCAATCATTCTTCACAATGCTAAGATATACTACATAGCTACAATAATCATGACAGTGTGGTTCAGGGTAATGACAGGCACATGGAACAGAATACGAGACAGAACTCTGAAATAGATCCATGCAAATATGCCTGATTAATTTTTGAAAAAGAAACAAAAATATTTCATTAGAAAAAGAATATGCTTTTAATTAATGGTGCCAGAACTATTATACATCTTATAAGAGAAATATCCTTGACCTGATCTTCACTTTCTCATATAAAAATTAATTCAAAATGGATCATAGACTTAAATTCACAATTATAACTCTGGATGACTTGTTTTTGATCATCAAAATCTAAAAAATCATTTGCATGAAAATGAAGACAAAGTTATAAAATATGAACCGTTACTTTGAATAAATTCAGACTATTTAGACAATTTTGAGCAAGTGCATCATCATTTAGATATGGTTGAAAATGTAAGTCTCTCCATGAAAGCAAAAATAGAATAAGTCTATTCTTTGATACATGAATGCTACTGAAGTCAGAGAAACATATCTGATTATGACTAAGTGACAATTTCCCCCTTATTTTTTAATAAATTTTCTCAGAATTAGACAGTTTGTCAGAAACGAACCAGAACTGAAGCATGTAAATGGCTTGCTTTGCTACAACAAACCTACTAAGAAAGTTGTAAAATACCAGCTGTGCCATGGTAAAATATCACTAGTACACTCAACACTACTTTGCCAACATTGGAAACTCTATTAGTCAGTTTTCACTCTCTGTGACAAAATACCTGAGATAAACAACTTAAAAGAAGCTCCTAGTTTTAGAAGTTTTACTTCAGAGTTGGCTGGATCCATTTCTTTTAAGCCTGGGGTGAGGCAAAGCAGCAATGTAGGCAGCATGTAGAGAACAAAGCCACTCACCCCTTCATGGCCAGAAAACAAAGAGAGGAAGAGGTGGGAGGTATCTACCCTTCAAGAGCATGCCCCAGTGACCAACTTCCTCTAGCGAGGCCAGACTTCTGAAGCTTCTACCACCTACCCAAATCCCAATAAACTATGAATCCATCATTGGATTAAACCACTGAGAAGGTAAGAGCCTTCATGATTCAACCACCTCTGGAAGACTCCACCTATGTCTACTGCTACATTGGGACCCAGGACTTCAACACATGAGTTTTTGAGAAGACATTTCAGATTCAAATCATAATAGAAACAAGTGGCTTTGATATGTATTTCTAAAGAATAGATAGAGCCAAGGCATATGGGATGATATCCACTGGAGTTAGTTTAAAATGTGAAATTTAATTATCTTTTTAATTTCAGAGGGTTCAAAATAGGTGCAAATAAAGTAGGCTTAAACTGAGTGGTTCAGATTCCAAGAGTGGCACATGGGCACTCTATAACCTTTGGAAAATCATTAAATTTATGTGAACCTCAGTTTTCTTATTAAAAACTAAAAATAGAGCATGTTCTTCAAAAATTGTGCATATTAGTGAGATCTATGTGTAAAGGGCTGTCACAGGCTTGACAATTAATGATAGCTGTAAGTGGAGATAATGTTATTGTCACTAGAATCTAAAAATTTTCATATTTTAAATACTCTTTCTGTGAAGAGCCTATTAAGGAGCTACATAAGGCTGATTTTAGTTGTCACCTTTTCCTTTTTTTACTTACTCTCTACCTGAGTGCTAATTACCCACATGTGGAATATAGAGTGAATACAAATACAGCAACATTATGAAAAACAGGTCACACTAAGGGAAGGTCACATATAAGAAGGGGAGGGCAAAGGAAGGAATTTAAGAAGGTGAAAATGGTTGAAGTACTCTCAATACAAGAATGAATATAGAATTTCTAAACCTGTTGAAACTATGGTAGAAGATAATTAGAGAAGATGATCCAATTAGGGTTATAATACATATATACATGAAAATGTCACAAGGAATCTCTTTGTGTAGGTACCTTAAACAAACAAACAAAAATGCCATTTTTTTCTTTCATAAAATCAGAGAACAGGAGGGCAGAAAAGGGTCCTGTCTTGGGGGGGAGAATGGTACCAGTTTGGAGGGGATGTGGGGAAAGGGTGTGGGAGGGTGAATATGGTGCAAATACTGTGTACACATGTATGTAAATGTAAAAATGAGACCTGTTGAAACTGTTCTAGGAATGGTGGGAGTGGGTGATAAAGAAGAATGATAAAGGGGATGAACTTAAGTATGATATATTTGATGTGAGCTTATGTATAATGTATATGCCACAATGTACTCCCTGCAGCACAATAAAAAAAAAAATTTCCTACGTGTTTGTAACAAGTCTCACTCTGTCTTCAGCTTCTCTCTTTATTGCTCATAGTGTAAAAAATGAGAAATTTCTAACCTCCCCTAGCCATCTAATTCTATGATGCCATTTTCAACTTTTTCTGAAGTTAACATACATCGTCTTTGCAAATTATTACAGTGGAAGCTTCCAAAAGAATTTTCTGTGATTACTACAAAATACCAAACCACAAAAGGCACCATTGCCCTTGCCTTTCTTCTGCTATTCACTTACTAAAAATTGACTTTTAGAACAGATGAAAGAAATCATGACTCATCCTTTGACATATCAGTTGACCCCATATATTTTACATTTTACCATTATCAATTTGATGCCAGCCATGATGGTACATGACTGAAATTCTAGCACTCAGGAGGTTAAGGCAGGAGAATCATGAGTTTGAGTCTAGCCTGAGACACATAGAGATACACAGTCTCAAGAACAAAAAAGAAGGAAGGTGCAGTGGTTCATTCCTATAATACTATGTAAATGTGAGAAAAAGAAAAGAGGATCATGGATTGAGGCCTTCTCAGGCAAAATTTAGTTAGTACCTATCTCAAAAAGTTGGGCATGTGGTGTAATGTCAACTACTTTGGAGGTAGAGGCAGAGGGCTAGGTTCCCAGGCCAATCTTGGCAAAAGCACAAGACCCTACTGAAAAAAGAAACTAAAATAACTAAGGGCATGACTTAAGGGCCAGAACACTTTTCCTAGCACATGTGGAGTTCAATACCCTGTACTGCCAAACAAACAAACAAAAATACTAATTTGAAATTAATGAATCCATACTGTTATTCAGAAAGATGAAAAATAAACTTGTTCATTTTATAATGGTATTTTGCAAATGGTTTGTACATGATTTATACAGACAAGATGAGGTTGAGAGCAATTTGATATTTGTGTCATCCATTTATTGATAATCAACACATTCAATAATTAGACTGTATATAATAGATAAAACAACCAGCAATATTTCAAGCTCTCTAGTTTCTTAAAATATGTGTACCTATCTACCTACCTATCTATCCATTTACCTATCTATCAATCATCTATATTAATATCTTCACAGACTTACCACTTAAAATATTAAGTATTTATTGTCTCTGTTTTTGTTGAGTCTAGGTATGACTTTTCTTGATTTTCTGCTTTAGCCAATTTTGTACTTATGGTCTTCCCTCAAGATTTCCATGGTAAAACCAGACATGGTGTGGTACATGTGTATATTCCCAGTCCTCAGGAGGCTGAGGCAGGAGGATTATAAGTTTATGTTTAGTCTGAGATGCATAGCAAAAACCTGTCTCAAACATTCCCCACCCCATTTCCCTGTACAAGTGTCCACTTTTAATCTGCTATTACTATTGGCAGAATTCAGAACCTACCAAGCTATAACTCTGATGGCTTTAGCATCTTCTTGGCTCTTGTCAGAAGCTCCAAATAGTTCTTTGTCTCTATATAAGACTTTCACAAGGTAACAAATGACTCTACCAAATGCAACTAGGGCAGTGATCTTCCTGGCAAGAAAATCACAACAGCCTAATACTTCTGTTGTATTCTGGTGGTTTGAAACAAGTCACGAGATCTTCTCATACTCAATGAGAGAGATCAAAATGAATGACTGAAAGAATAAGTTTTAGTGATCTATTGCATTGCATGTTTGTCATAATTAATAACTGTATTTTGCATATTTTCAAATTACAAAAAGTGTATTTAATGTTTTTTCCACGTGAAATGATAAGTAGGTGAGGTGATATGTTAATTAATTACCATGACTGACTCTTTTTACTGTGTATACATGGATCAAAATATCACAGCCTACCCCATAAGTATACACTATTGTAATTTCTCAACTAAAAAACAATGAGGAAAGAAATAAAGAAAAGCAAAAAAATGGAAATACCAAGAGACAAAGCAAATTGAGAGCCATTTGAATATCAGTCCACCACAGAATATAAAATCTAATAGGAGTTTCACAAAGTAAATGGATAATTAAAAGGCAATTTTATGTAAAATAAAGACAATACATTTTTAGTGATAATAGGATTTGAGATCAGTCCTTCCCATTTGCTATAACAAACAATATCATTTGTTATGACATAAGCTAGAATTTAATATTCTTAATGGCTCTAGTGTGTAGGCAGTATCACCTCATTTAACAGATAAGCCTCAATGTCATAGCTATCTGTGGTTTTGTTTTCTATGGTTTCAGTTACCTGGGGCTAACCACAGCATGAAAATATTGAATATAAAAATTTCATAAATTTTAAATTATTAATCTTTATAGTGTGAAAAATTCACATGTTTAATTTAGCTCAAAGACTCTTTCAAAACTCATTTGATTAAGAGAGCATAACTCAGGTAATGAATCTTAATAGTTATTTTACAAGAAATTTTACAAGAAAATGATATTATGAATAAATATCATCTAGCCACAACAGCATTAAAATTAATAATAAGTTATTAGCAAGTTAAATCCAGTAGTATATAAAAATATAATATGTGATAAACAAGAAGGTTTATATGGAGAATGGAACATTTGCTTAGTATTAAAAACAAACCAATGAAACAATCCATGATCATTTCCATAGATTACATAAAAAGGATTGACCTAATTCAACATTAATAATAAAACATTTGACAAATTAAAAGTAAAGGGGAACTCTGCAATTTGATAAAAGGTACCTAAAAATATCTACAAGTTATATCATATTTAACAATGAAAAACTGCCGTTAAGATTTCCAGCAAAGCAAGAGTATCAGCTCTTACCACTTTTATTAAATATTATACAGTGTGTCCTAGCCATTTCAAAAAGGCATAAAATAGGTGTAAAATTTAGAGGAAAATAGAAAAATGCCCATTTTAAGTTATGTAGGTCAAAAAAATCTACCAATGAACTATTAGAATAAAGATACTCAGCAAGATATCAAAATATAGTCAATATACAAATATGATCTGAGTACTTATTAATAAATCATTATAAAATTAGATTTTTCAATTTTCTTGTAAAATAAAATGAAAATTCATAAAAGTCTAGGAATAATTTTAAATAAACATTATACAAGACCTGCACACAAAAAAACTATAAAACATTGTTGATAGAAATAGGCCTAAGTTAATAGAGACATGCACCATGTTTATAGCAGAGAATTAAGTATTTATGTAGACATTAATCAGTACTAAATTGACTTTCAATGTAATGCTTATAAATATCTCAAGGGTTTTTTGGGCAGAAATTTTCATGTTGATTCTAAACTTTGCATCCCGAAAAATCAAAGGGCCTAAGATAGTTAATAGTTATTTAAAGAGTAAAGCTGAAGACTTATGCTACCTGATTTCAAGCTATAGGAATGAAGGCAGAGTTGTATTTGTATCAGAATAGATATATGTATTAGTAGAACAAAATAAGACTTGAGAAATAAAACTATATATTTAAAGCCTATTGGTTTCTGACAAACATAACAAAGGAAAAGAAAAACTCGTTTTTAAGAAATGATGCAGTATCAATAAGGTGCTCTTATTTCTAAAATAAATTTTGATCCATTATTCATATCATCCGTAAATATTTATTTGAAGTAGATGAGGTGCAAGCATAAACGCTAATAGTAAATTTCTAGAAGAAAATAAAGAGACATTATGTTCGTAGAATAGGCAAAGAGTTTGTTAGATATAAAAATCACTAAATGAATGATGAAAAAAAAAATTATTTAAAATAAATTTTATAAATAAAAATTTTGTTCATCCAACAACTCATAAAGATTAGAAGAAGATAAGCTACAGGCTGGGTGAAATTAAAAATGGCATATATTTCTGACAAGAGACTTACTGTAGGGGGAGAATCCAAGATGGCGGCTAGAGAGAGGAAGCAGAAAGCAAGCATCCTATAGTGAAATCTTGGAGAGATGCTGGAGACATACTTTGCAGGCATAATCACTGAGAAGAGGCATAACTTTGACCCCTCCACACCTCCAGCCGGCACAGAGAATCTCCACTTCACGTTTTACAGAGAAACCAGGACGGCCCCCAGGCCGCCAGTCGCCGGCACCAGATGGCTTGGGAAGACACAGACCAGGTGAGCTTCGTGGTACTGTGGTACTCCCACAGACAAGCCTGGGCCAGAGCAGCATAGCCCCCTGGACAGACCAACCTCCACCCGGTGAAAAAAGAAACTGAGTAATAAGCAATAAGAGCAATAAAGACACGTGGGAAAGAGGGTGGGGCACACTGAGCACAGAAGATTGGGGAAAGGGAATCCTTCCCGGGACTGTAAATAAACAAGCCGGGCAGGCCGGAGAGCCTCTGGTGGGAGTGGGGGCACGCATCCAGCAACCAGGAGTGGGAAAGCTTGTGAGAGTGGCAGAGGGAGGAAAACTCCACAGGAAAGGAGGGAAGACCCACTTCCCATGTGAACTGTAAACAAACATGGTGGCTGGCAGGAGCAGCAGCACCGCCCAGTAATCAGGAGCCAGAAAGTTTGTGAAAGTGGTGGTGGAAGGAAAACTCCACAGGAGAGGGGGTAAGACCCACCTCCCACATGAACTGTAATATACACACAGGCCTGAGAATGCAGGTGCAGTGTCACTTTTCCTAGTGCTTGGAAATGGGAAAGCTTGAAGCAGAGGCTCACGCACAGGAGAAATCTGAGCAAACAAAGCCTGCGGGGCCAGGTGAGTGCTAAGCTCACCCCTGAGATCTGCATAAATAATGCCACCAGCAATAGCAGGCTGACAGCAGCAGGCAGGCAAGCCACAGCTGCAAATACCATTCTCAGAACCGTCTCCAGACTCTTTTTTTTTTTCCTTGTCTCCCTACCTTTGATGAGAGAACAACAGAATTACACCTGCAAGCTGAAAAACTTATGGAAACTGTATTGCATTTGAACTTGGGACACTTGGTGGGGGTTTTTTTGCGTGTGTGTGTGTAGTTTTGTACTACTTTACACATCCCCTTTGATGAGAAAACTACAGAACAACATCTGAGGCACCATCTCCAGGTTTGGAGACTGAGATGGACACCCAAATTATTAAGACTGAAACTTCATTGCATTTGAACTTGGAGGTTTTTTGGTTTTTTGGTTTCTTGGTTTTTTGGCTTTTTGGGTTTTTTTAAATATTCTATTTTTTCATTTTATTTTAATACATTTTTATATATAGATTTTTCTTTCATTTACTTATTTTTATTTTTATTCTTATCTTTATTTTGTTTATTTTGGATTTTCAATCCTCTCTCTGTCTCTCTAATGTCTGTTCAGCTTACTGTAGATTAGTACACTAACACTCCCTGTTTATACCTTTGAAACCGTCTTGTCTGATACCTTGTTCTGTTTTCTCCTTCCAGTCTGTGCATTTGTTTTTCCCATATCTTTAACTTCTTGCTTTCCATCTCAGCTCACCCTTCCATTCTAAATAAACCATTGTTATTATTATAAGCTAGAAAATACTTAATTGAACACAGTACAGGGACAATAACAACAACAAAGACAATGACAGGAAGACAGAAAAAACAGGGAAACCAGTTTCCCCACAGCAAAAAATTAATACAGGGACCAGAGGGGAATGAAGAAAACAGGTACTCAGATCCAGACTCCAACAAAATGAAGATAAACTATGCCAAAGGACCCAATGAAGCCCACAAGAATAATTTAAAAGAAGACATACTACAGGTACTCAATGAGAATTTTATAGAGATGATACTGGATAGGGTCAACCAAAATGTACATGAGACACTCAAGAAATTAAAAGACAACAAAAATAGAGAATTTGAAAAAGGAAAAGAAGAAATAAAGGAAACCATAGAAGAACTGTATAAACACCAAAGTGAAACAGAGAACACGATGAATGAACAGATAAATGAACTCAGGACAAAAATAGAATACATTAAAGAGGAAAACAGCCAGGATATGGAAAACCTCAGAAAAAAGAACAAAAAAGAACTGCAAAACAAAATGGAAGGCCAATCAAGTAGAATAGAACAAACAGAAGACAGAATCTCAGAACTTGAAGATGAAATGGTAAATAAAGGAAAAACTGAAGAACTATTAATTAAACAACTCAAGACCAGTGAAAAGAAAATGCAAGAACTCACCGACTCCATCAAATGACCAAACTTGAGAATCATGGGCATCGAAGAAGGAGAAGAGGTGCAACAAAGGGTATGCATACAATATTTAACAAAATAATAACAGAAAATTTCCCAAATCTAGAGAAAGATATTCCCATACAGATGCAAGAGGCCTCCAGGACACCAAACAGACCAGATCAAAATAGAACGACCCCACAACATATCATCATTAAAACAAGTTCAAAAACTCAGGAAAGAATATTGAAGGCTGTAAGAGTGAAAAAAGAAGTAACATACAAAGGTCAACCCATCAAAATCACAGCAGACTTCTCAAGAGAAACATTAAAAGCAAGAAGAGCTTGGGGTGAGATCTTCTGGGAACTGAATGAAAATAGCTTCAACCCCAGGATACTCTACCCAGCAAAGCTATCATTCAAAATAGATGGAGCAATAAAAGTCTTCCATGATAAGCAGAAACTAAAACAATATGTGAACACAAAGCCACCACTACAAAGGATTCTTCAAGGGATTCTGCACACAGAAAGTGAAACCCAACTTAACCATGAAAAGACAGGCAGCACCAAACCACAGGAAAAGAAAAAGCAAGACAGTAGAGAGTAACCTCAACTTAGGTACACACAATCAAACCTTCAAACAACTAAGACAACTAAATGACAGGAATCACCACATACCTATCAGTACTAACGCTTAATGTTAATGGACTTAATTCACCCATCAAAACGCACCGCTTGACGAAATGGATTAAAAAGGAAGATACAAGAATTTGTTGCTTACAGGAGACCCTTCTAACCGACAGAAATAAGCATAGGCTTAGGATCAAAGGCTGGAAGATTTACCAAGCCAATGGCCCCCGAAAACAGGCAGCATAAGTAGCAATACTTATCTCTGACACGGTAGACTTCAAACCGACATTGATCAAATGAGATAAAGGAGGACATTTCATACTAATAAAAGGGGAAATAGACCAAAAGGAAATAATAATCATCAATGTGTATGCACCCAATGTCAACGCACCCAATTTCATCAAACATACCCTGAGAGACCTAAAAGCATATGTAAATGCCAACACAGTGGTTGTGGAAGACTTTAACACCCCATTATCATCAATAGATAGGTCATCCAAACAAAAACTCAATAACGAAATCCAAGATCTAAAATATGCAATGGATCAAATGGACCTAGTTGATGTCTACAGAACATTTCATCCAACTTCTACAAAATATACATTCTTCTCAGCAGCCCATGGAACCTTCTCCAAAATAGATCATATCCTAGGACAAAAAGCAAGTCTCAGCAAATATAAGAAAACAGAAATTATACTGTGCATACTATCTGATCACAATGCAGTAAAACTAGAACTCAACAACAAAAGTAAAGACAAAAAGCATGCAAACAGCTGGAAACTAAATAACTCATTACTTAATGAAGACTGGATCATCGATGAAATAAAAGAGGAAATTAAAAAGTTCCTGGAAGTCAATAAAAATGAAAACACCACCTACCGGAACCTATGGGACACAGCTAAGGCAGTCCTGAGAGGAAAGTTTATAGCCATGAGTGCATATATTAAAAAGATTGAAAGATCCCAAATCAATGACTTAATGATACATCTCAAACTCCTAGAAAAACAAGAACAAGCAAATCCCAAAACAAATAGAAGGAGAGAAATAATAAAAATAAGAGCTGAAATCAATGAAATAGAAACCAAAAAACCATACAAAGAATTAATGAAACAAAAAGTTGGTTCTTTGAAAAAATAAACAAGATTGATAGACCCCTGGCAAACCTGACTAAAATGAGGAGAGAAAAAACCCAAATTAGTAGAATCAGGAATGCAAAAGGGGAGATAACAAAAAACACCATAGAAGTCCAGGAAATCATCAGAGATTACTTTGAGAACCTATATTCTAATAAATTTGAAAATCTAAAAGAAATGGACAGATTTCTAGATACATATGACCATCCAAAACTGAACCAAGAGGAAATTAATCACTTGAATAGATCTATAACACAAAATGAAATTGAAGCAGAAATCAAGAGTCTCCCCAAAAACAAAAGTCCAGGAAATGATGGATTCTCTGCTGAATTCTATCAGACCTTTAAAGAAGAACTGATACCAACCCTCCATGAAATAGAAAGGGAAGGAAAACTGCCAAACACATTTTATGAAGCCAGGATTACACTTATCCCAAAACCAGGAAAAGACACCTCCAAAAAGGAGAACTGTAGGCCAATCTCCTTAATGAACATTGATGCAAAAATCCTCAATAAAATAATGGCAAACCGAATTCAACAACATATCAAAATGATTATTCACCACGACCAAGTAGGCTTCATCCCAAGGATGCAGGGGTGGTTCAACCTATGAAAATCAATAAACATAATAAACCACATTAACAGAAGCAAAGACAAAAACCACTTGATCATCTCAATAGATACAAAAAAAGCCTTTGATAAGATCCAACATCATTTCATGATAAAAGCTCTAAGAAAACTAGGAATAGAAGGAAAGTACCTCAACATTATAAAAGCTATATATGACAAACCTACAGCCAGCATTATACTTAATGGAGAAAAACTGAAACCATTCCCTCTAAAATCAGGAACCAGACAAGGATGCCCACTATCTCCACTCCAATTCAACATAGTACTGGAATTCCTAGCCAGAGCAATTAGGCAAGAAGAAGGAATAAAAGGAATACAAATAAGTAAAGAAACTGTCAAAATACCCCTATTTGCAGGTGATATGATCCTATACCTTAAAGATCCAGAAAACTCTACTCAGAAGCTTCTAGACATCATCAATAGCTATAGCAAGGTAGCAGGATATAAAATCAACATAGAAAAATCATTAGCATTTCTATACACTAACAATGACCAAACTGAAAAAGAATATATGAAAACAATTCCATTTACAATAGCCTCAAAAAAAATCAAATACCTAGGTGTAAACCTAACAAAAGATGTGAAAGACCTCTACAAGGAAAACTATACACTTCTGAAAAAAGAGATTGAGGAAGACTATAGAAAGTGGAGAGATCTCCCATGCTTATGGATTGGTAGAATCAACATAGTAAAAATGTCGATACTCCCAAAAGTAATCTACATGTTTAATGCAATTCCCATCAAAATTCCAATGACATTCATTAAAGAGATCAAAAAATCTACCGTGAAATTTGTATGGAAACACAGGAAGCCACAAATAGCTAAGGCAATACTCAGTCAAAAGAACAATGCTGGAGGTATCACAATACCTGACTTCAAACTATATTACAAAGCAATAACAATAAAAACAGCATGGTACTGGCACAAAACAGACATGAAGACCAGTGGAACAGAATAGAGGACCCAGATATGAAGCCACACAACTATAACCAATTTGTCTTTGACAAAGGTGCTAAAAATATACGATGGAGAAAAGACAGCCTCTTCAACAAAAACTGCTGGGAAAACTGGTTAGCAGTCTGCAAAAAACTGAAAGTAGATCCATGTATATCACCGTATACCAAGATTAACTCAAAATGGATCAAAGATCTTAATATCAGACCACAAACTCCAAAGTTGATACAGGAAAGAGTAGTAAATACTCTGTAGTTCGTAGGTATAGGTAAGAACTTTCTCAACGAAACCCCAGCAGCACATCAACTAAGAGGTAGCATAGATAAATGGGACCTCATAAAACTAAAAAGCTTCTGTTCATCAAAAGAAATGGTCTCTAAACAGAAGAGAACACCCACACAGTGGGAGAAAATATTTTCCAGCTATACATCAGACAAAGGACTGATAACCAGAATATATAGGGAATTTAAAAAACTAAATTCTCCCAAAACTAATGAGCCAATAAGGAAATGGGCAAGTGAAGTAAAGAGAACTTTCTCACCATCTCTAGCAATAAAGGAAATGCAAATTAAAACCACACTAAGATTCCACCTCACCCCTGTTTGAATAGACATCATTAGCAGCACCATGAACAACAGGTGTTGGTGAGGATGTGGGGAAAAAGGAACCCTCTTACACTGTTGGTGGGAATGTAAACTAGTACAACCTCTCTGGAAAAAAAATTTGGAGGCTACTTAAAAAGGTAGACATTGATCTACCATTTGATCCAACAATACCACTCTTGGGGATATACCCAAAAGACTTTGACACAGGTTACTCCAGAGGCACCTGCACACCCATGTTTATTATGGCACTATTCACAACAGCCAAGTTATGGAAACAGCCAAGATGCCCCACCACTGATGAATGGATCAAGAATATGTGCTATTTATACACAATGGAATTTTATGCAGCCATGAAGAAGAACGAAATGTTATCATTTGCTGGTAAATGGATGGAATTGGAGAACATCATTCTGAGTGAGGTTAGCCTGGCCCAAAAGACCAAAAATCGTATGTTCTCCCTCATATGTGGACATTAGATCAAGGGCAAACACAGCAAGGGGATTGGACTTTGACCACATGATAAAAGCTTTAGCACACAAGGGAGAGGGTGAGGATAGGTAAGACACCTAAAAAATTAGTTAACATTTGTTGCCCTTAATGCAGAGAAACTAAAGCAGATACCTTAAAAGCAACTGAGGCCAATTGGAAAAGGGGACCAGGAACTAGAGAAAAGGTGAGATCAAAAAGAATTAACCTAGAAGATAACACACATGCACAGGAAATTAATGTGAGTCAACTCCCTGTATAGCTATCCTTATCTCAACCGGCAAAAACCCTTGTTCCTTACTGTTATGGCTTATACTCTCTCTACAACAAAGTTAGAAATAAGGGCAAAATAGTTTCTGCTGGGTATTGAGGGGGTAGGGGGGAGAGGGAGTGTGCGGAGTAGGTGGTAAGGGAGGGGGTGGGGGCAGGGGGGAGAAATGACCCAAACCTTGTATGCACATATGAATAATAAAAAAAAAATACAAAGAACAAAAAAATTAAAGACAAATTGAAATAAAAACAGGCTGAAACCTAAAAAAAAAAAAGAGACTTACTGTATTTATAATACTTAAATACTCTTAGAAATTAATTTTAAAATTAATAACAATATTATAATGTGCAAACTTAAATGTATACTTCCAAGAATAAGAGATACTCAAATAATTATCTAAGAAATTAAGGTTACATTTTACAACTACTAGAATGGCCAAATATTTTTTTAAATGGCTATAGAAGCAAGGATATGCATCAAGAAATTCATAGAGAAATTAGAATCCCCGAAAAAAGCATTGGTTAGAATGAAAAATAATTTGAACATTTTGGAAAGTTATAGTAAAGTAATTATACTTACTTTACATTACTTATAGTAACGTAATTATACTTATCGTAAAGTAATTATACTTATCTGAAATCTGAATTGAGAAATATAAAGGTGGTTGAATAGTGAGCAGTACAAGAAAAAGTGAGAATCACTCAATATTTACAATTTTAGTGGGACCAAGGTGGGGGCCTGAAACTGCATTTCTAACAATATTCCAAGTAAACTCAGCTTTTCTTTTGCAAGGAACAAATTTGTGTATGCAAAAACATAGCCCACAAGAACTATTTGCCTTATGATCTCTAGGGCATTCAAATTCTAGTATTAATATATTTATATATCACCCCTATTTTTATGAAGATTTTCTGAGTCTTTTCCTTGAAAGTTAAGTAGATTGCTTAACACAAAAAATAAACATACAGTAAGGCTTGTAAAGAATTTATTCAGTTTATTTAATAACATCACTGAGTGCCCAAGGAAATTCCTATATCTCTTCATCACTTCCTTTATTCCAACAATTTGCCTTGATACCACCCCTTGCTATATACTTCTAAGTGGATTGTCATGTATTTTAATTTTGGAAACTATACAGTATGTGAATAAAGTTCAGAATCCTATGTCCTTCAAGTTTAGACTCACAATCCACCTCTGCTTTCTGTCTCATCAAGTTTTTTTTTAACTAAAGATTCATTCTCTGTGGCATTTTTCATAGCAGTCATTGACATACAGAAGTATTAAGATTTCTTCATCTTTATCCAAGCTCCAGTAATAGTAATGTGTTCCAGGGTGCCCTTCTGCAAAACACTTGCATTATCTTTTATAGTTATAGATCTCCAAGCTTCAACCTGAACACTATGAGTATAGAGTAGTAGATTAATCAAATGAGCAGGGGCCTACGAACATATTAAAAATTGTATGGCCAAGAATTTTCAGCCTCATTCCAATTTCACCTGGTTCATAAGAGCCAGAAAAATGGGAACTATTTTAATTTCTGGTTTTGTACTAAAGGCATTAAAATACTAAACATCACCTCAGTACAGTTTAAAGCACCTTAATTCATTAAGGAACCAAGCATACACCACATCATGAAATAAAAACAAAAAAAAAGAAATCCAGGAATTCTATATATTTATTCTCTTCTCATCCTTATCTACATCTGTAACCAGTTCTAAATTAATTGCCTTCAAACCTCATTTTGATTCTCTTCCTTGCCTTTGAACATAATATATTTGCAACTAAGCTACTTGGCATTTGAACTTCACCTTTATTATTGGACTCTTGACTTAAAGCCCTAACTCCTCACTAACCCCATTATCAATGCTAGGAATTGACCTAAAGCCATTTATAAGTGAATTACAAGTATTAGATTTGAAATACATACACTAAAATGATTTATTTGTTGTATAACATAAAATTCAAATTTAACCTAGTGTCCTTTTTATATTAGCCAAATCTGGCACCTTTACTCTATGGGACAAGGTGTCATTGGGAATTAATACAAACAAACATGAGCCTCAATCTAGTTTTGATTACAAGAAACAGCTCTTCTGTGGACTAACACACAATACCTCACAGGTTAACAGAATGACTCCAGATTCTACAGGTTTCTTGTACCCCAAACAAATACAAGAATTCAGAAACTTTTCTAACAATATAGACACAAAAATTTGAAAATGTAAAACAATATATATTTTATGTAGCCCTGAATTCATATTACTTATGTCTTCATTTTCAAATAACCCAGAGCAGTAGTTATGAAGGACTGGAGATAAACATGATAGAATTATTTTGAGAAGACTGTGATTTCATGCATGCAGTAAACAAGTCTATAAATAAACTAAAGGTAATGTGTCATATACACATTTTATAATATATAATGTAACTAATGCAATAAAAAAATCATTAAAATGTACTAGTAAATTCATACTGCACTTCGCTTTGTTTTATGAGGTAAGATGAGAAATTAGAATATCATGCATCAACTCAACGTGCAGGTATTCTCACGATTTCTGATATACCTATGGATTATGACATATTTACATGAAGCTAATCAGAGAGGTAGATGTATGTCTTGAATTGTGTAAATATTACCGTGAGTATGTTAGATCTAACCAAGACATTAACTATCAAGGAAAATGAGAAAAGTAAGGATTCATCTGTACTACTCAGAAACAATGCATAAAATAATATTCATTTACAAAGGAGGATAAAACAGCCATTTAAGCATAGGAGGCACAGGATGGCACTGCATCTGTTTCCCATTGCTCTTTCCTTTTATAAGAAATTCCAGTGCAGCAAACACAGAATGGGGAAGAGACAAAAGTCTGTTTACTTGAAAGATTTGGGTAGCCATATTCTTACTCTAAGAAAGAAAAAGGGCAGGCAGCAACCAAAACAAAGAAGAAAAAAAATAAAAGGCAACCCTCTTCTTAAAAAGGACTGTGTTCCACTAGACTGATAAAAATGAAATCAATTCTGAGTAGCAGTGGAATTCAATTCATAGAAAACGGTATTCAAAACTAGACATGATTATTATACAAAAAAACTTGCCTTGCTTCTCCCCATTCCAATTTCAAGCCTATATAAATTTGTAAGTGGCAGGAACAGAGGCAAAATGAATTTCTGACTGCTTAAGGTGCAGTGATATTTCCAGGTTGTCTAATGAACCTCACTTAGCACCAGACTCTCCGGTACAGGGGCTAGGAGATAGCATCAGGGTATTTGTGCTGGGTTCATATGTACTCTTTTTTTAATTATTTTTTTCTCTTGTTAATTTTTGTTTCTGTTTTATTTTATTTTTTCTTTCTTTCTTTTATTTTATCATTTTTACATTTACTTACATATATATCCAATGTTTGGTCCACCTCCTCCTTTTCCCCTACTGCCCCCACCACCACCCCAGTGCAAGACAGAGCCTGTTCTGCTCCCTTGTTCTCCAATTTTGTTGAAAAAAGAACACAAGAGATAATAAGAAAGACATAGCTTTTTTGCTAGTTTGAGATAAAGATAGCTATACAGAGAGATTCCTAGCATTGCTTCCATGCAGGCATGTATTGAAACCCAAATTGGTTCATCTCTGCCAGACGACTTCTCTACGTCCTAGACCCCTTCTTATAGTGGCCTCTGCCAGTTTAAGATTATTCACTCCTCTACAGAGAGCACAACAACAACATTTTTAGGTTTCCTTCCCTTTTCTGATTCCTTCCGTGTGTATCTCTCCTTGGTGTGTGACCCATGCCCAATAATATCACAACATTTATTTTAGGTCTATAATCAGCATATGAGGGAACACATTTGATTTTTGGACTTCTGAGCTTGGCTAACTTTGCTTAAAATGATGTTTTCCAGTTCAATCCATTTACTTGGGAATAATAAAATTTCATTCTTCTTTGTGGCTGAGTAAAATTCCATTGTGTATAAATATCACATTTTCTTAGTTAATTAATCATTAGTGAAAAGCTATGGCTGTTTCCATAGCTTGGCTTTTGTGAATAGTACTGCAATAAACATGGATGTGCAGGTGCCTTGTAATAACCTGAGTCTCTTTCCTTCAGGTATATCCCTAGGAGTGATATTGTTGGATCATATGGCAGATCTATGTTTAGTTTATTAAGAAACCTCCATATTGTTTTCCAAAGTGGTTGTAATAGCTTACATTCCAACCAGCAGCGTATAAGGGTTTCTTTTTCCCCGCATCCTCACCAACATTTGTTGTTGGTGGTGTTCTTGACAATAACTATTCTTAGAGGAGTGAGACGGAATCTTATTGTGGTTTTGACTTGCATTTCCTTTATGGCCAGGGTTGGTGAGCATTTTTTCATTTCTTTTGGCCATTCGGATTTCTTACTTTAAAAAAGTCTGTTTAGTACAGTTGCCCACTTCTTTATTGATTTATTGATTTGGGTGGATTTTAATTTTTTGAGCTCTCTGTATTTTCTGGTTATCAGTCCTTGTCTGATATACAGCTAGTAAATATTTTCTTCCTCTCTGTTGGTGGTCTCTTCAATTTAGACACCATTTCTTTTGTTGTGCAGAAGCTTTTTAATTTCATGTAGTCCCCTTTGTCCATCTTTTCTCTTAGTTGCTGGGCTGTTAGAGTTCTACTGAGGAAGTCCTTTTCTAGACCTATTGCTTCCAGAGTATTCACTGCTCTTTCCCGTACTAGCTTCAAGGTTTGGGGTCTGAAATTAAGGTCCTTAATTTATATTGAGTACATACTAGTACAAGGTGGCAGATATGGATCTAGTTTCAGTTTTCTGCAGGCAGATAATCACTTTTCCCAGCAACATTTGTTGAAGAGGCAGTCTTTTCTCCATCGTATGTTTCTGGTGACTTTGGCAAAAATAAGGTAGACGTAGTTATGTGGATTCATATCTGGGTCCTCTATTCTGTCCCACTGGTCTTCGTGTCTGTCTTTTGCCAGTACCATGCTGTTTTTATTGCTATGGCTCTGTAATTCATTTTGAAGTCAGGTATTGTGATACCTCCAGCATTGATCTTTTTGCCTTAGCTATTTTCAGTCTTTTGTGTTTCCAAATGAACTTTAGGGTAGATTTTTCAATGTCTGAGGTAAATGTCATTGGGATTTTGGTAAGAATAATTTTGAACATGTAGATTGCTTTTGGTATTATAGACATCTTTACTATGTTGATTTTGCCAATCCATGAGCATGGGAGACCTTTCCATCTTCTGTAGTCTTCCTCAATCTCTTTCTTCATTGGTTTATAATTCTTCTTGTAGGGAGTCATTTACATCCTTTGTTAAATTTATTCCTAGGTATTTGATTGGGGAGTATCAATTATAAATGGAATTTTTTCCCTGTACTCTTTCTAAATTTGTTCATTGTATAGAAAGGCTACTGATTTTTGCTTTTGTTCCCTGCTACATTTCTGAAGCTGTTTGTGGTGACAAGGAGTTCTTGGGTGGAGTTTTTTGGATCTTTGAGGTATAGGATCATGTCACATGCAACTAGAGATACTTTGATTATTTCTTTACCTGTTTGTATTCCTTTTATTTCTTCTTCTTGCCTTATTGCTCTGATAAGAATTCCAGGACTATGGTGAATAGGAGTGGGGAGAGTGGGCATCCTTATATTGTTCCTGACTTTAGGGGGAATGATTTCAGTTTTTCCCCATTGAGTATGATGTTAGCTATAGGTTTGTCATATGTAGCCTTTATAATGTTGAGGTGCATTCCTTCTACTCCTAGCTTTCTTAGAGATTTTTCATGAAATGGTATTGAATCTTATCAAAGGCTTTTTCTGCATCTATTGAGATGATCAAGTGGTTTTTGTCTTTACTTCTATTAAAGTGCTGTATTACATTTTTTTTATTATTCATATATGCATACAATGTTTGGGTCATTTCTCTCCCCTCCTCCCACCCCATCCCTTACCACCCACCCTGCCCCTTCCTTCTCCTCCCCACTCCCTTGATACCTGGCAGAAACTGTTTTGTCCTTATCTCTAATTTTGTTGAAGAGAGAGTATAAGCAATAATAGGAAGTATCAAGGGTTTTTGCTAGTTGAGATAAGGATAACTATACAGGGAGTTGACTCACATTGATTTCCTGTGCATGTGTGTTACCTTCTAGGTTAATTCTTCTGGATCTAACCTTTTCTCTAGTTCCTGGTCTCCTTCTCCTATTGGCCTCAGTTGCTTTTAAGGTATCTGCTTTCGTTTCTCCTACGCTGAGGGCAAAAAATGATATCTAGTTTTTTAGGTGTTTTATCTATCCTCATATCTCGCTTGTGTGCTCTCGCTTTTATCTTGTGATCAAAGTCCAATCACCTTGTGGTGTTTGCCCTCGTATGAGGGAGAACATACAATTTTTGGTCTTTTGTTCCAGGCTAACCTCACTCAGAATGATGTTATCCAATTCCATCCATTTACCAGTGAATGATAACATTTCATTCTTCTTCATGGCTGCATAAAATTCCATTGTGTATAGACACCACATTTTCTTGATCCATTCATCAGTAGTGTTGCATCTTGGCTGTTTCCATAACTTGGCTATTGTGAATAGTGCTGCATTAAACATGGGTGTGCAGGTGCCTCTGGAATAACCAGTATCACAGTTTTTTGGGTATATACCCAAGAATAGGATTGTTGGATCATATGGTAGATCAATGTTTAGCTTTTTAAGTATTTTCCAATTTTTTTTCCAGATGGTTGTACTAATTTACATTCCCACCTACAGTGTAAGTGTGTTCCTTTTTCCCCGCATCCTCGCGAACACCTGTTGGTGGTGGTGTTGCTAATGATGGTTATTCTAACAGGGGTGAGGTGGAATCTTAGTGTGGTTTTAATTTACATTTCCTTTATTGCTAGAGATCAGATACCTAAGTGTAAACCTAACAAAGGATGTGAATGACCTCTACCAGGAAAACTATAAACTTCTGAAGAAAGAGATTGAGGAAGACTATAGAAAGTGGAGAGATTTCCCATGCTCATGGATTGGTAGAATCAACATAGTAAAAATGTCGATATTCCCAAAAGTAATCTACATGTTTAATGCAATTCCCATCAAAATTCCAATGACATTCATTAAAGAGATTGAAAAATCTACCGTAAAATTTATATGGAAACACAAGAGGCCACAAATAGCCAAGGCAATACTCAGTCAAAAGAACAATGCTGGAGGTATCACGATACCTGACTTCAAACTATATTACAAAACAATAACAATAAAAACAGCATGATACTGGCACAAAAACAGAAATGAAGACCAGTGGAACAGAATAGAGGACCCAGATATGAAGCCACACAACTATAACCAACTTGTCTTTGACAAAAGCGCTAAAAATATGCCATGGAGAAAAGACAGCCTATTCAACAAAAACTGCTGGGAAAACTGGTTAGCAGTCTGCAAAAAACTGAAACTAGATCCACGTATATCACCCTATACTAATATTAACTGTATTACATTTATTGATTTGTGTATGTTGAACTATCCCTGCATCACTGGGATGAAGCTAACTTGAATGATGTTTCTGATATGTTGTTGGATTTGGTTTGCCTTTATTTTATTGAGGACTTCTGCATCAATGTTCACTAAGGAGATTGGCCTGTTCTTTTTGGAGGTGTCCTTGTCTGGTTTTGGTATGAGTGTAATGCTGGCTTCACAGAATGAGTTAAATATATAATCTCAATCGGATACTTCTCTTTACAAAAGCAAGAAAAAGAGGTTATTGACAATGTGTTATTGCAATGGTCACCCAGATCTATGTATAACAGTCATTGTAAACCATCCTGATAAAACTGTAAACATCATAAAGGGAGAAAAGTCAAGAAAAAAATGATATTCAACCTTAACTTCTGCTTTAAATAATTGTCCCAGATTAAATTTATCAAGGTAGGCTGCCTAGGCGCTTGTGAAAGCTCTGCCTAACCAGATAGCAGAAGGTATAACGCAAGTGAAATCTTGTGAAGTTCTCTTTTGAATATTTTTCACTATTTTTGTTTCCTTTAATTTTTTACAATTATTTTCTTATTGTATATTAGTTATGCAAAACAAAGAGTTTCTTGGAGACATTTACATAAATCCATAAAATGTTCCCTGATCATATTCACCCCATCTATTATTCTTTCATATCCTGACTTCCACTAAGCCTTTCTTTCTTTAGCTTTCTCTCAAACCTTTTAAAATGGGTTTCACTATCATATTTCAATACATGCACATAACATACTTCAATCATATTCAGCCCCCTCACCCTCTCGTTTTGTCTTCTCAACTCCTAATGGTCCTCTCCCCCCAAAAAAGAAAGAGTGTCCCTTTTGTGTTGTTTGTTGGTTAGTTTGTATTTTGTGAAGATGTAGATTCTGCATATGATAGAAAATGATATTTTCCTCCCTAGTTGGCTGATTTTACTTGACATGACAATCTCCAGTTCTATCCATTTTTCCTGAAAATGACATAATTTCATTCTTTTTATGACTGAGTAATACTCCATACATTATACACACCATATTTTCTTTATCAGTTTATCTGCTGATGTACATCTGGGCTGATCTCATAAATTAACTATTGTGAATAGTGATGAATATTTTAATTTGCAAACCGCTTTTTCAACCTGGAGTGTCTATCAGTGTGTTGGGGTAGCAAAAGCAAAATACCAGAGACTGGGTGACTTAACAACAGAAATTTATTTTCTCAAAAATCTGGAGATTAGAATTCTAAGATCAAGATGTCAACAGGGTTGATTTCTCCTAAGCCTCTGTCTGTGGCTCACAGATGTTTGTCTTCTTGTGTCCTCATACAGTCCTTTTTGTGTGTGTATGTATCTCCAGTGTCCCTCTGTGTGCCCATATTTTCTCTTATAAGGACACTTGTCACACTGGATTAGGACCTCATTTTAAATTAATTTCTTTTCTTGTGAGGTGATGGTGGCTCACTCCCATAATTCTACCTACTTGGGAAACTGAGATCAGGAGGATCAAGGTTCAAGGTCAGCCCAGGCAGTTAGTTTGTGGGACACGATCTCCACCCAAAACAGCAACAGTAAAATGGACTGGAGTTGGGACTCAAGCAGTAAAGTACTTGTTTTGGAAGCTCCAAGCCCTGAGATCAAACCCCAAACCCACCAAGAAAAAATTAGTTGCTGTTTTTAATGGCGCTATCTCCAAATGCAATTATATTCAGAATTACATGGGTTAGGGCTTCAATACATGAATTTAAAGGAGACTCTGAAAGATAAAAATTTTTAAAGAGCACACCTCTTTAAACTTTAAAAAAAAATTTAAAAAGAGTTTAGAGAAATTTAAATGATGCTATTTTCAATACCACTCTTTATGATTAAAATTATAATTCTGCTTTCAGATGACACTAATTATTGGAAGAAAAAATCTAATTGTGTGTCAAATAACCAAACTGTGCTCAAGTGCTTATTTCACCTAAAAATGAGGGTTGGGGTTCAGAAGTGATTAATTTTTATAAGTCCAATTTCCTTTTTTTCTATTGCTGTTCACACTTTTGGTGTCATATCTAAGAATGTATTGCCGAATCTGAAGTCATAAAATCTTCTCCCTTTTTCTTATAGTTTTTACTTTTATATTAATAATCCATATTAATATTCAGAAAGAGGGTGAAAAAAAGGTCCAACTTAATTCTAGTCTGTGTGGTTGTCCAGTTGTCCCAGTGCCACCATTTGTGCATCATGAAAGTGTCACCATTGTTGAAAAATTAGTTGATCAGAGACCCATGAATGTATTTGTGCACTCTGCATTTTGTTTCATGAACTTACATGTGTATCCTAAACCAAAAACATATTGTCTCGATTATTGTAGTTTTGTAGTAAGTTTTGAAATCAGGAAGTGTGAGTGTTCCAAATGTGTTCTTGATTTTCAAGATGGTTTTGGCTATTCTGGATCTCTTACCCAACTGCTTATGAATTTAGCAACAGCTTACCAATTCCTACCCAGAAAGCAGGGGGATACTGCCAAGGAATTTATCCACTTCTTATAAATTTTGCAATAAACTGGAAATGAGATTTCCATAATATTTCATAATGATCTTCTCAGTTTCTTTAGTACCTGTTGTTGTATCCCTTTTTTCAATCTCTAATTTTATCAATTTAGGTCTTCTCTCTTTAAAAAAAATAAGCACTAATAAATAAGCATTTTATCTGTATTTTTTTTTATAAGGAAATCAAAGGAAATAAACTACTTGACCGATTTCATTCAAGAAACAATGTTAGAATCTTCTAATTTGCTTTAATTCCAAATTCAAAAGCCATTATTTATAATACATTCTCTGATTTATAGATAAATATTAATATGAAAACTTTGAATAATGAAGATACCAAGTGTAGTATGTAAGTCACCAGCCATTAAGTAATAAAACTAGATTTTGAATCATGAACTTATTCTTTGGATTTCATGATTTGGAACATTTATCCCAAATATGTTCATCTAGATTGTAGTTGATTGATACAATATATATCCACTTTATCTACATATATAAATATAACAAAGTGTTTGCTTTTTGGGTTCCTTTAAAAATATTTTGTTGAAAGTATCACCAAACAACCAAGAATATTTTAGCACAATTCAGCAAGATAAGATAATCCACTACTTTTTATTATGTTTAGTTGAAATTGGAGAAAAAGTTTGACATTAAACACTTCAAATTTACCATATACAATACTTACCAACTTCATGAACAAGCTCCCATTTATTTTTCCTCACAAGTTTTGCCATTCCCCTTTTTTAATAGGTGGTAACAGACTTTCTGAAGTATGCTAAAGATGTTTCTTTCAAGATTGACATCATTATAAAGGAAGGCACTGAGTCTCTTGTTCAGAGTTTCATTTCACTTTCTTAGTAAGAAATGTTTTACTCATAATACTGGTGCGGTAATTACTTACTGAAATACACTGACTTGAATAGAGTATGCTCAAATCACATAATGTAGGATTAGATTGAGTCAGATTCAAACTTAGATATCTAAAATTTAGAATCAGTTACCTATAAAACTTGATATATCTCTCTATATATTGCAGTCTATAAAACTGAATAAATCTAAATATTCACTAGATTTTTCCATCTTATGCTTTAAAAAAAAGACTATTTTAAAAGAATAACCAAATTCTTATAAAATTTCAAATCTAAAATAGCAGTAAAAGAATAACCAAAATAGTCCAAAAAAAAAAAAAAAGGAACAAGTTCTGGTATTGCACAAGGGGCAAAATAGATGACATTACTACACTATACATTTCGAAAAACTAGAAGACTATATTTTGAAAGCTTTCACCATATAGAAATAATAACTTCTTGAGGAGATAAATATGCATAATCTGATTTAACATTTCACAATATACACTTGTATTGAAGCATAATATAACACTCCAAAAATATGAATATTTTTAAGTATTTTATGTGTCAGTTAAAAAGTAAACCTAAAAACACAAAATAAAGCTGGGGAATAGGCATGAGAGTTGAGGCAAGATTTAAACACAACATGAAAATCATTATTATCTGTGGCATGACTAGTATATTGAACATGGTTTAGAAAGCACTGATGTTTAACTTTATTCATTTAATTTTTTTCATTCAGCAAATATTTATTAAGTATTTTTACCATGTGACAGGTATTAGGAATGCACTTCCCTTTTCGATGGGAGAGCACTACATGATATTTTATTTCTCTCACCTCATTTTCAAGTGTTTAGTTTAAAAAGTGAGAAAGAAAACAAATTAACAAATATAGGAGGACATTGCCAGAGCAGCCCTCCCCATAGGCTGTTGAAATAATAGCTTTTAAAGGAGAAATCCTTCTCCCTTCTAGTTCTCTGTTTCTAGTTCCTCCCAAAATGTTGTTTTATTTATTTTTTCACTGTGCTAGGTGGTGGTACATTGTGGCATTTACAATAGTTCTTACAACATATCAAATATATCATACTTGAATTCACCCCTTTCACCATTCACCTTTATTCCCCCCTCTCCCTCATTCCTGGAACAGTTTCAACAAGTATCATTTTTCCATGTACATACATGTATAACTGTATTTGCATCATATTCATCCTCCCACATCCTTTTCCCACATCCTTCTCCCTCTCACTAGTACCAATTTCCCCAGACAGTACTGTTCTGATTTTGTAAAAGAATAAAAAAATGACATTTTGTTCATTTAAGAAAGCTACACAGGGAGATTCCTGTGACATTTCCATGTATATATGTATTATAACACAAATTCATTCATCTCTATATCCTTCTTTCTACCTTAGTCCCCTTCTTATGGTGGTTTCAATGGGTTTAAAAATTCTATATTCATAGGCCCCCTATAGCCCAATCATACAATTAGTGGATTATTTAACACTCACAGTTGAGAACTTTGATTTATTTATAATATCCTGAGAGCAGCAAAAAAAAAAAAAAGGACATGGAAATCATGCAATCATGACAAAGGGAAAAGAAGAAAGGAAAGGTCAACAGTAGAACTGTTCAAATTGATGGGTGGAGGAGGCATTTCTCAGACTGGGAGGTCACATTTTCTGAAGGAGTAAGAACCTAAGAGAGAAAGGCATCCTAAGGCATCCATAAGTTCTTTACTGTAGCTGAAGCAGTAAGTTAAATGCAAGTGCTTGACTGAAGATACATAGAGAAGGTTAAGGTGGAGGCCCCACATAATTGTCTGGAGTCTTGGAAATCTAAGCCATCTTGAGGAATGAGCTCAAAGCAGAGGGAATAGTGCCATCTATTGAATCTTTGCCACTGTATTGCAGAACCTGTCTGAATCTTTCACTTTACAAATCATCTGACCTTCCTAATTGTCTAGAGGCTTACTAAAGGTAAATAATTTATGTATGCCATTCTTATGCCTTACTTCACAATCTTATGTGACTGCTTTGTGAGCTGTCAGTTATGATTGAAAGTATACCAGAATTGAAAAAACCCTAGGAAGTTTCATATTAATAGATAGTTACATATCTTTTAAGGTGCTGAGATTGCTTGCACTGTTTTATTTATGTTTTTCTACATGACACAAAAATTCCTGCCTTCAGAATAATTGTTAGTATGTTTTACTGTGCCTGCTCATTTTGTAAGCAAGCTCAGGTTTGAGATTTTAGACTTGCCAGACTAAAGACAAAAGACATTTCTTAAAGAGTTCATGTATGTTTGGTGTCATTCCAAGCTCATCTTCAGTTTGTTCCCATAACTCAGTTTGAAAGTGAAAATATTGTTGTACTACCTTAAATTATTTTTTATGAAAGAGTGGGAGGGAAAGATGAAGGGAGAGAGAGAATGAATTCTGTCACCTTAGCCAGAAATCACAATATTTTCTCCTCTTACAACAATGACATCCATTGTGCATGAATTAAAAAAAAAAAACTAAGATGCTGTCATCATCATATTTATTATTAATGATACAATGTTATTAAATGGATAGTGGTACTCATTTTGGTTAGTGAAGCTGGTAGTTGTTGAAAGAGCTTATAGACATTATGATATATAAATCCATACAGGACAACTGTAATGAAGTAGAAAAAGCTTACCTATTTTTTCACTAATGTGAGCAGATGTCTGCTGTAGAGTTTGAAGCAGTCACCTAAACAAAAGGATATATCACAACTAGTAAAAGAGACAGAGTGTTCTTCTCAAAGCCTCTTTTAAAGGAAAGTTAACTTGTTACACACTGTTCTGAAAGCATAAAAAGTTAGTAGAATGTGCTTTTAGTTTACAAATAATTAGAGTTTTGCAGTATTTCTTTATAAAAGTACTTAACCATGTGATTGTAAAGTCTTTATTCTACTGACTCTGAATTTGTCTGTGTAATACATTCTAATGGTAGAGTTCAAAAATGAAATGGTCATGAATAAAGAATATTTTTCATGGAAGGTCATCTCATTTTTTTCTACATTTTTCATTCAAAATAAGCACTTTGGAAAAATAGCCATGAAATATTTGATATATTGTAAGAACTGTTATAAATGCCACAATGTACTCCCAGCACAACAACAATAAAGAAAAAAGCATCAATATTTTGATATATTTAGATTTTCTTAATTACCTCTTTATTGCTGCAAAATAAATTCTAAAATTCTTTAGCAAACTACAGAAGTAACTCCATAATCTGATTAGTAGTATCCATCAGCTATTAAGTCATCTGTGACTCATTCATGTGAACACTGCTGTTTCTCTCCTACTGCACAAAATTATGTCTTTCCTTTTTGCTCCCACTGTGTGGCTCTTTGCTATATTTACCTACCTATCATTTGTCAATCATGTATATACCTATTAAGTGCTGATCCAAGTCTTATTTCTATTTAATCTCTTTTTTATCCCTACACCCAAGATACTTTCTTCTTTTGAAAAACCACAGCAATTATTGTTAGGGTCTGCATCACCCCCTTTACACATGCTTTCATCAACTGATTTAAAAATAATAGTAATGTATCTCCCTTAAGTAATATGTTCTGAACTATGTGGATAAAATGGATATGAACTCTGATTGGCTGACAGCATCAAGAGAACAGTACCTGAATTTTATAGTAGTTATTCAACATAGTATTTAGCAGAAAACCTTGTACATAATAAAGAAAAAAATGATTATTATATTAAAATTTTAAAATTCTCTATAAAAATCTGAATGGATTTAACCATTGAAAGTAATATTACATGCCAGTAATAACAGTCTTCATGTTATAAAGACCAATGTTAATCTACTCACAACCAAGACATTAGGTATGGTGTGGCAATCAAAACAAATAAATATAAAATAATTAAAAATAAAATCAATTTTATACCTAACTCCTATAACATTAAGGTCAGTACAAATAGAGGGTATGAGGTGTAGTAGACACATATGCTCCATGTGTACATAGAAGGAATTAGTCTGATTGAGATGCTGACATTTTTATTATATGCCTACCTTCATGTTAGGTTCTATCTTAGGTAAAAGAAAATGAGGAGCTCAAGGTGAAGGTTTAGATGACCAAGGCCTGAAAGTGACATACATTGTTTATATCCACAAGTACTTGATCAAAATTAAATAATGGCCATTTGAATTTCTTCTTTTGAGAAAGTTCTGCTTAGTTCACTTGCCCATTTCTTTATTGGCTCATTAGTTTTGGGAGAATTTAGTTTTTTAAGTTCCCTATATATTCTGGTTATCAGTCCTTTGTCTGATGTGTAGCTGGCAAATATTTTCTCCCACTCTGTGGGTGTTCTCTTCAATTTAAGGACCATTTCTTTTGATGAACAGAAGCTTTTTAGTTTTATGAGGTCCCATTTATCTATGCTATCTCTTAGTTGCTGTGCTTCTGGGGTTTCTTTGAGAAAGTTCTTACCTATACCTACTAAGTACAGAGTATTTCCTACTCTTTCCTGTATCAACTTTAGAGTTTGTGGTCTGATATTAAGATCCTTGATCCATTTTGATTTTATCTTGGTATACGGTGATATATATGGATCTAGTTTCAGTTGTTTGCAGACTGCTAACCAGTTTTCCCAGCAATTTTTGTTAAAGAGGCTGCTATTTCTCCATCGTATATTTTTAGCTCCTTTGTCAAAGACAAATTGGTTATAGTTGTGTGGCTTCATATCTGGGTCCTCTATTCTGTTACACTGGTCTTCATGTCTGTTTTTGTGCCAGTACCATGCTGTTTTTATTGTTACTGCTTTGTAATATAGTTTGAAGTCAGGTATCATGACACCTCCAGCATTGTTCTTTTGACTGAGTATTGCCTTATATTCGTGGCCTCTTGTGTTTCCATATAAATTTACTTGTAGATTTTTCAATGTCTTCAATGAATGTCATTGGAATTTTGATGGGAATTGCATTAAACATGGAGATTACTTTTGGGAGTATAGACATTTTTACTATGTTGATTCTACCAATCCATGAGTATGGAGATCTCTCCACTTTCTATAGTCTTCCTCAATCTTTTCTTCAGAAGTTTATAGTTTTCCTTGTAGAGGTCATTCACATCTTTTGTTAGGTTTAAAAAAATGCTCACCATCTCTAGCAATAAAGGAAATGCAAATGAAAACCACACTAAGATTCCACCTCACCCCTTTTAGAATAGCCATCATTAGCAACACCAACAACAACAGGTGTTGGTGAGGATGCAGGGAAAAAGGAACCCTCTTACACTGTTGGTGGGAATGTAAACTAGTACAACCACTCTGGAAAAAAATTTGGAGGCTACTTAAAAAGCTAAACATTGATCTACCATTTGATCCAGCAATACCACTCTTGGGGATATACCCAAAAGACTGTGACACAGGTTACTCCAGAGGCACCTGCACACCCATGTTTATTGTGGCTCTGTTCACAATAGCCAAATTATGGAAACAGCCAAGATGCCCCACCACTGACAAATGGATTAAGAAAATGTGGTATCTATACACAATGGAATTTTATGCAACCATGAAGAAGAACGAAATGTTATCATTCGCTGGTAAATGGATGGAATTGGAGAACATCATTCTAAGTGAGGTTAGCCTGCCCCAAAAGACCAAAAATAGTATGTTCTCCCTTATATGTGGACATTAGATAAGGGCAAACACGACAAGGGGATTGGACTTTGAGCACATGTTAAAAGCGAGTGCACACAAGGGAGGGGTGAGGATAGGTAAGACACCTAAAAAATTAGCTAGCATTTGTTGCCCTTAACGCAGAGAAACTAAAGCAGATACCTTAAAGCAACTGAGGCCAATAGGAAAAGGGGACCAGGAACTAGAGAAAAGGTTAGATCAAAAAGAATTAACCTAGAAGGTAACACCCACACACAGGAAATCAATGTGAGTCAATGCCCTGTATAGCTATCCTTATCTCAACCAGCAAAACCCCTTGTTCCTTCCTATTATTGCTTATACTCTCTCTACAACAAAATTAGAGATAAGGGCAAAATAGTTTCTGCTGGGTATTGAGGGGGGGAGCGGGAGGGGGTGGAGTGGGTGGTAAGGGAGGGGGTGGGGACAGGGGGGAGAAATGAACCAAGCCTTGTATGCACATATGAATAATAAAAGAAAAACGAAAAAAAAAAAAAAAAAAAAGGGCAAAATAGTTTCTGCTGAGTATTGAGGGGGTGGGGGGAGAGAGAGGGGACAGTGTGGGTGGTAAGGGAGGGGGTGGAGGCAGGGGGGAGAAATGACGCAAGCCTTGTATTCACATATGAATAATAAAATAATAAAAAATAAATAAATTACTTAATTAAAAAAAAACAAAATTACCAAAGCAAAAAAAAAAAATTAAATAGTGTGGGTTCCAATAATGCCAAAGTAGGATACAAAATGCTGTCTGTATAACAGGAAGAAAAGAAACACAATTTGGAAGGAACAGTTAAATGTTTTAGAGATTTATAGAAAATATCTATTGCAGCCTATTAATACTATAGTGATTTATATTATATCCTATATTATGTATTCTCTGTTAGTATTATACTATATTTGCAATGTTTTAGGATATATAATAAAACAGCCAGGTGCCAGTGGTTCACACCTATAATTCTAGCTATTCAGGAGGCAGAGATCAGGAGGATCACAGTTGAAGCCACTTGGGCAAAGAGTTCGAGAGACCCTATCTCAAAAATACCCAACTCAAAACAGGACTGGTGGAGTGGCTCAAGTGGCAGCAAGTGTGAAGCTCCAGTTCAAACCTCAATAACTCCAAAATAAATAATTAAATAAACAAAAAGAAAACAAATAAGATCAGATAGATTACTAAATAAAATTCCAGAATTTATTTGTGTATAATGAAAACATTTTATCTGGGAATCCATAAAAGAAATTATAATAATCAATGTTCTTCAGAGAAATTGAACCAATAGCATATACAGATATTATTCATTCATTGAAAGAACCAATATCCTGTGATTTTGGAGACTGCTAAGTCCCAAAATGAATGAGTCAGCAAGCTGCAGATGCAGGAAAGTAGAAAGAGTATTTGCAATCCAAGGAACAGTAGACTCAAGATCTAAGACAAGCTTCTGTTTCAATTTGAGTTTGAAGATAGGAAAATACTAATGCCCAGTCTGACAGTCAGGAATGAGGATTTCTTGATTACTTGGAGAAGGGTCACCATTTTTATTCTACTAAGAGCTTACATTGATTGGATGAGATCCACTCAAATCAGGAAGTGCAATCTGGTTTACTCAGGCAACAAATTAAAATGTTAATATTGTCCAGAGATACCCTCACAGATACACCAGAATAGAATCTGACCAAGTGTCTGAGTAACTCATGACCTAGTAAGATGATACCTAAAATTATCATAGACAATAAAGGATTGCATTACTTCACACAAATGTATGCTAGTATCATTGGCTTTCTGAAAGCTGTGTGGATTTAATCCCATTCATTACCATCTGCATCATTGTCTTCATCACAATCATTATCAAGCTAAGGAAATATCAAAATAAAAATATCAGAATACTAAAATATTCCAAAGAGAGTAGTTATCCTTCTACTTACTGTTCTCTCAAATTATTAACCAATCGATGTAGGAAGAAAGAAAGAAAAACAGCTCCAATTAATAAGGACTTAGATATCATCATTTAAGCTAAGAATAATGTAATGATTTGTTTATGTGAAATATTTTGAAAATAGTTTGAACAATGTTTGGGAACTGAAATAGGTTATGAACCTAGTAAGAAAGTAAAAAACATTGGATTCATTTTTTTTTAATAGAAGCAAGATTTGCCTTACTCAAGCTGCACTTTATTCAAGGGCATAAAGTTTTTGGTTAAAAAAAAAAATGCTTGTGAGTCTAAATGCAACATGGGTTAGTATTCAAAAAGACATTCTAGATGTAGTTAGTTTCTGACAGAGTTTGGAAGAAAGCTGCTATTTTCCAAGCCAAATGCTCAATTTTATCAAGTAGATTAATTGATATATACAAATTTTAAAAAGTCATATGTTCTTCTGTTTTATTTTTCATAGCTCTAATTCCTCTTTAGCAATAAAATTAACTGGAGAGTTCTAATTGTGATTCCCATTAATATGGGATAAAGTGCCCATTTTTTAATAATTAGCATTATTTCTTCATGAATCCATGAGGAAAAATATTTTTTACTTAATAAGATGAAGTCTAGTGAACAGCAAATTGGCCTTCTGAGATGAAAATTGCAGGGTTAATATCAAACCCTATGCCTTTCTTTAAACCCTATGACATTTCTTCAAACAAGAAATGTCATATTAAAACATAAAGTAGATTTTGTTTAATTGTAGTTTATATTAAGAAAAAGTATCATTTAAGAGTATATCTAGCCACAACTTATACACAATAGAATAGTATGGTATAGTTGTATTTGAAAATGTAAGTATGTAGACCTAATATAAATACAGTAATATTATAAAAAACAGGTTTCGCTACATGGAGGTCAAATACGAAAAGGGGAGGGTAAAAGAAGGAAGTTAAGAAGGTGAATATGGTTCACATACTTTCTATACAAGAATGAATATAGAATTTTTAAACCTGTTGAAACCACCATATGAAGGGACTAAGATAGAAAGAAAAAAATGGAGGAGATGAACCAATTTGTGTTATAATCCATATATTCATGAAAAGAGCACAAGGAAATTCCCTGCGTAGCTATTTTATTTTTTTATTCACTTATTCAAATGTGTATATATTTTTGGGCCATATTTGCCCCCTCCCTCATCCCCCACCCCTCACTTCCAGGTAGAACCTGTTCTACCCTCTTCTCCAATTTTGTTGAAGAGAAGACATATGCAATAATAAGAAAGACTAGCAGTGTTTGCTAGTTTGAGATAAGGATAGCTATACAGAGAGATTCCTAGCATTGCTTCAATGCACAACCCGAATTAATTCATCTCTACCTGACCTCTTCCTACTTCCCAGTTACTTTTCCATAGTGACCTCTGTCGTTTTAAGGTTACTATATTTGCTCCTCTACAGTGGGCACATCAAACACTTTCTAGTTTTGGGTTTCCTACCTTTCTCTATTTCTCCCGTATGTGTTCTCCCCTTAGCATGTGACCCATGTCCTATAATATTACTGCATTTGTATTAGGTCTAAAATCTGCATATAAGGGAGAGCATATGATTTTTGGCCTTCTGAGCTTAGCTAACTTCGCTTAAGATGATGTTCTCCAGTTCCATCCATTTACTTGAGAATGACAAGATTTCATTCTTCTTTGTGGTTGAGTAAAATTCCATTGTGCATGAATACCACATTTTCTTAATCCATTTGTCAGTAGTGGGGCATCTTGGTTGTTTCCATAACTTGGCTATTGTGAAGAGTGCTGCAATAAACATAGATGTGTGGGTACCTCTGGAGTAACCTGAGTTTCATTCCTTTGGGTGTATCCCTAGGAGTGGGATTCCTGGATCCTATGGCAGATCTTTGTTTAGTTTTTTAAGAAGCCTCCATATTGTTTTCCAGAGTGATTGTACTAGCATGCATTCTCACCAGCAGTGTACAAGGGTTACTTGCCAACAATCTTGCCAATATTTGTTGGTGGTGGTGTTTTTGATGATAGCTATTCTAACATGGGTGAGGTGGAATCTTAGGTGTAGTTTTGATTTGCATTTTCTTTATTGGTCATTTGGATTTCTTCCTTGGAAAAATTTTTGTTTAGTTCAGTAGTTATGTTAAACAAACAAAAATGTCATTTGTTTTCTTTTACAAAGTTGGAGAACAGGAGGGCAGAACAGGTCCTTTCTGGGGATTTGGTACTAGTAGGAGGGGGAGGATGTGGGAAAAGAGTGTGAGAGGTGAACATGGTGCAAATACTGTGTACACATGCATGTAAATGGAAAAGTGATATCTGTTGAAACTATTCCAGGAATGGGAGGGGAGATAAAGGGGAATGGTAGAGGGGTGAATACAAGTGTGATATATTTAATATATTGTAAGAAGTTTTGTAAATGACACAATGTGCCTCCACCACAACAATTAAAAAAAACAAAAGATAATGTAAGTGTTGTTCTGGAAGTAAGGTTGAATTTTTGCAAAGTGAATTTTTTTAATTAAACTTTTTCAACATCCAAATTTTAATTCTGAAACTTGGCAATATCATTTTTTACAAAAGATTTTTACAAATTTGATGATGCTTGAACAGACATGATTATCACAAAATACTCAGAGTATGTATTATTTTGCCTTTTGATCACTTAAAAATAAATTCCAGTATATCATTTGTATCTTGGACAAGTATCCCTTTCAGGTATGTATGTGATGAAAGTAACAAGTATCAATTATCTCAATCTCAATTTTTAACATTTTATTCCAAATAAAACAGCCTTTTATCTCATTTGTTTTAAATCTTTAATAGAAATAATAGTCATACAACTGATGATTTTAGTGTTAGCATACTGTACACAAGTGGAGTTTCATTGTCATCTCTGAGAGGTCAGCAGAACCCTTTCAATAAAGGCACCTGAGTACAGGTACACAAGACTGTTGCATGCTGTGCAGGCTTGACATCAAGCAGAGTTCAGCTTTGACAACACATCAGAACTACTTCAGGTGTTCTGGTGAATTCAAATATGTAGCTGGTATTCTTCAATCCTGTCTATAAGTAAATAATCTCCATCTCCTAAAAGATTGCTGTTTGGTTCTTTGTGAAATTTGGATTTTTGTAGCTTGTCTTTTTATTTATATCTAAAAGATGAGGTTGAAGTTACTATATTTGAATGCAGAGAAATTCATGATCAAGATTTCTTTTCCCTCTTTAGCCATTCCTTTCACTCCCGTACAACACACTATCTTATCTGATCACTCTGAACATAAATGAGAGGTGTCATTTCTGAGTTAATTTGACATTATACTCTTGATAGTTACGTTCTAGAGTTAGGAGGAAGGGTTTAAATAAAAATTCAGTATGCCCGAGACCTACCATCAGTCTCTGTATTTTGAAAGACAGCTACAGATTACAAAATAATTAGATTGAAAATGAGCACCATTTATCTCCTTAAATACTCTGTACCCTATAAGATGATGCTGATACAATTTTTCTTTAGCATTAATATTCCCATCATTCTTATCAACAGCTTCTATTACTTTGTGGATTGCCAGATTTCAGTCTACTGAAAAGGTAATATACTGCTAAAATATACGTCTGGTCAATGAACTGAATTAAAATTTTCCTGCACACTACCAAATATAAATAAGCAATTATTTGTCTATTTTGTCTTATTTAAATATTCTTAAATAAAATTTTCTGAAAGAAGCATTCCATTTATTTTTAAATTACTTTATGAAAAATATTTTATTACCTTGTAATATTATCTTCGTACTGTCACTGAAGAATGTTTACTTTGAAAACAATAAATTTAATGAGTTTTTTTAAACAACAAGCAGCAGATGGAAAATGATAAAATAAAACACAAGCACAAATGAAGACATATAATGATGTAGAGAGATCATAATTTTTAAAAGATGAGGGTGTATCTCAATAGTAGAGTGCTTGCTTAGCATGTACATTGTACTGTATTCAGTCCCCAGCATTGCATAAAACAAAAGCAAAACAGCAATAACAATAACAACAAAAAAAGATGGGACACCAACAGAAAAAAATAAAGATATTAAAGCTTCATATTAAAGCTAAAATCCTAGCACCAGTAAAACGCTCTTCAATATCTTCCAGGATAACATGCAGAATGGTAAATTTTTCTCATGCCGTGGTCTTTATAAGGGTATTTCCGAATCCTTAAATATTTTGCAAGAGTGAATCCAGGTGTCTCTTGCAAAGTGAATTTTATATTTTCTGTGAGAAAAAAATGAAATAATGTATTTCATGAAATAATGAATTACCTTCTCCTAAAGAACTCAAGAAAAGACTTTATGATAACCAAATAAGCATAATGCATGTAGAAATCTTATTTTATATATAGCTAAAACAGTTTTAAATAGGTTAATATAATATTCTAAAATTTGATGCTACTGTTTGGCCTCTCATATTTCTGCATGTCTTACTGGTAGGATAAGGTATTTATTCCCCTTTTTTCAGATTATAATTTCGAGAATTTTTGCATATGGAACAAAATTGGAAAATAGGGTTATTATTTTTCTCCAGTGCAAAGGGCAAGTATGCTTACCATCCAGTACAATGAAGATTATATTTTCCTCAGAATGAAGAACAGACATGATCTATTTAAAAAATTCAGGTCCTCTAGAAAAGAACCTTGTTCTGTTATTCAACCCTTTTGGAAAATAATGATTCTCTTGCATATGTACTACTGTAAATAATAGTTTCTACCAATCTCTAGCTCAGGCATGGAGTGTCTCCTACCTGTTTCCATGAAATTAATTAAAACAAGTTAACTTAGTGGTTTGCAGAGCTAGCTTCAGAATTCTTTATGCCTACCTTTGTGAAAATTACATAACAGTGTCAAAGCTCATTGTCTTTCTATCCATTCTTATTACACGTACAACTTAATTTTTGAGACACACATACTGACTGAAAGAACTTTTTGGTGAAATTGTCCGTGACTCATGGAATTAGTTGTTAATAAATAATTCTTCATAACAGTTTGTACTTGTCAAAGATAAAATATCTGTTGTGTATGCCACTCAGTCTTAAAGTGACCTAAAAAGTTTGTGGAGATAAATGCACATAAATGTAATAGCATTAAGGTAGACTAGAAGCAGGAAAGGATGAAGATGCAGGAAGGGGGAACCAATGGTACCCATTACAATAGAGGGCAACTGGAGCAATGCCCTCAATGGATAATAGACCAAATTTATATCTACCCAGAGCAAATTAAACCCAATTCTTAAGCAGTTCTCTAGCTTGTGGGTTCTGAAGTCAAAAGAGAAATAGATTAATGAGCTACAGATTAGTGTCTTCTCCAGGAAAATAAAAATAAGCAAGAATTCCAGAACCTTTATTAATATTCCAATAGGAACAATGGAAAGAAATAAGTTGCGGTTCTAAAACTAGGGTCTGCGAGATCTTAGCATATATGAAGTTTAAGAATTACAAGAAGAAAGAGGACTGAGTAAGTAGAATATTGACCTCTATCAACCCTGCTCTCTACATTGTGTCAATATATTTCTGAAGTAAGAATCCCCACACATAATATCTTGAGGGCTGCATTCCCAAGTTTTTTCCTTGAAATTGGCAGAGCATGCAACATGTGTTTGGACTGATTGTTCAAGGACATTATTTCAATATCTATGCAAAAGTAGAATCGAATGAATGACTAATATTAAATTTCATTAAATTTGTCATGCCAGTTTCTATGCTAGTACTTGGCAGAGAACAAGCACCAAACATCTTCCTACGGAGTGATTGAGTTAATTTACATTTGCTTTAAATAAGATTAATTTATATAGCAATAAATGGAAAATGCTGCAATTATATTAACCCAACCTGAAGCTAGATGTATCTTATTTATAATAGAGATGCACATTTTACTAATAGAAGCAAATAGTAAGCATTAACTTCTATGCATAGCAACACAATATGGCTAGGTAAAATTGTCAGTTGAATGCACATGTACCCAGATTTCCTAAAAGAAATAGCATTCCATACCCAGAGTGAGATAATAGCAGATGTGTATCAGACATGTGGTGAGACAGTTTCTTTGAATATTTACAATGTTTATCTATCATTGATATTTTATTCTGACTTTTTCATACAAAGTCCATTAGCATACCATGTTGTCAGGCAAAGTGTAGTCTTTAACATTAAATAAAATTAATAATATTAAGATAGATATTACCACAAGGAATAAAAATGAAGTGACAGTAGAGAAGATTGCCTACAGAAAGTTAGCTATATTGAAAATTGGGTACTCTGAGTGCATAAATATTTGAATAGTTCCTAGTGATATATATGTAGATAGATCAGTATATCACACACAAACACACACATATATATTTTCCCCATCTTAAGTAATATTCTCCAAGATGAAAATATCCATCACCATTTACTTTTACAAGTAAAATCTTGTAAAAGATGATCTGCCTGGGTCTCTCATTTCTTAGCAGAAAATTAGTTTTCCTCCAATTCTGACTTTTCTTGTATTGACAGATTATGCTTTGTTTACTTTAAATATCAGTGGTTTTTCATTTTGCATTTCATAATAAAGGTTAAAGAAATCATCAGTGCCACCTATTGGTGGAAATCCATGATGTGGATTCTGTTGATCCTACACAACACTAAGTGAAGACATAGCACGGAGAAACAAGCCACAGGTAAGCAAGGTATGTATCTGTGGAGTGTGAATCAAAAACACTAAGGGAGAGCCATGATAAATAACGTGTCATTTTATCGTCAGCTCTGATATTGCAATGTAGATAGTTGAATTCTCATTTTGAAAAAGAAGCAGCTGAGGTTTAAAGAAGTTAAATATGTATTAAAGATTCTATGTGATAATTAGAAAAGCTATGATGGAAAATACATGTTCACTTCCTTGCATTGAATATTTCCATAAAGCTGTCAAAGAAGTATTCACTAGATACCTAACAAGTGGTGTGAATTCATGGTCTTTAATCAAATTGCATCTTTATTTTACTATACTGAAGTTACTGGTTTACATTTGTTTTAATCATATTTTTTAAGAATGCTATAGAGTAAACTTTAAGCGCTGCTGACCAACTTACTAAATTTTTATAATTACTAACTTACATAATTTTAGACTTTCTCTCAGTGACTCGATTGTCTACTCTCTTACTCCTGCAGGATAAAGTATTCTGGTTCGAAATAGCCTCAATAATTTTGATTTTTTAACCTTTTTGCATGTTATGCAAATTTGTTATGTCCATTTAATATATGAATGACTTAGGAAAGTAAATGTGTCAAATATCCTTAAAGAAAAGAAAATGGCCACAGCAAAAGCCTAACATACAAACACTTGCATTCACACAAGCATTGTACCAATAGGCAGAAGGTCTTACTATTTTAATTCAAGTGTCCATGATTGTAAATAGGAAGCTAGCATACAATTGAATATCAGTTCTACAGAACTAAGGACTAGCCTGGAAGTTTTAGAGTTGCGGCACCAAATCTCTCAGCTAGTTCCAATACTTTTTATCCATCGCTTCAACTCTCTGTATCCAAGTGATTCCTTTGTAACACAATACTTGATCATTTCTTTTCTTTATTAATCTTCATATTGACAATGATGTTTCATTAATCAATATTATAATGACTATAAGATACGTAAAATAAAATGTGTTGATATATTATCCTTCTTGAAACTCCATTAAATGTATTTACCATAAAGAAATAATTGATGTTGAAGGAGATAGATATATTTGATTTGATTTATCCCAGATAATCTATCTCTCTCATTTTTGGCTGCACTGGGATTGAACTCAGGGCCTCACTCTTACTAGGCAGGCACTCTATCACTTGAGCCACTCCACAAGCCCTAGTTAGCAATTTTTTTTTTGGCCACAATATATGTAAACATCAGATGGACCCTATTAATATGTATTGTTTAAAATATCAATTAAAATATATTTAATTTAAATTTAAATAATATAAAAGGAAAGTGGTAAATTTCATAAAGGCAGGGTAATAAACACCTATGGCAAGTTCTGAAGTTAGTTAAAGAAACTTTTATTCTAGAAACCAAGATCAGTACCAATATCTAACTGTGTTGTGGAACAGTATATCTATTGTCCACTACTTAGACAACCAATGATTTATGATTCTTTTAAAATTGCATTAATTTTTTTATATAGATGATAATTTACCCTTGATAAGTCTAACTCCTCCTCACAAAAACTTTCTGTGCCCTGTAAGAAAGTATAATAGAAGGAAAAACACTAAAACAGACATTCTAAAATATGCAGAATAAATTTGTATAAAATATTCAATAAGCAGATGTAAAGAGTCCCCAACTTTTGAGAGTGCTTACTATATTTTTACTTTGAATTTTATTTATTGAACTTGAAAACAATAAGAAATCTGATGACAAGTATAAATGGTGGTAATTGAAGTATTACTTGAAATTCTGGTTAAAGTTCTAAGTTGTGTGATGTTTTAAAGCATCTTTGTACTTTAATTTCTTTGTGTGTAAAAAAGAACTCGTCCGATGAGAACTATCTTATAAGTTATGGTTAGTAAATAACGAAAATTATATAAGATGATTGTGAAAGTTGTTATCATTAGAATATCTAAGCTGTCAGTTAACAAAAGAATGAGTTAATTGACTAGCCAAAGGTCACACTCTTAATTAGAAGTAAAATATCAAACCAGTTTATCTTCCTGATTCTGTCATTTCTGCTAACAGCTTTATAGATCTTATAAAATTGACATGGTCTCATTTTCTCTTTCTACTCTTTATCCAATCAAGTGAAATGTCATATAAGATATGCTACTGTGAAATATATATTATTTTTTCTTTTGTTTGAAATCTCTTTGCTATCATCAATTTTGATTCCTGGCTTGGGTGGTTTGAAATTGATCTCCGAAACTACATTATCTGTCTTCTGATAAATTTTGTATTTTGCTGCTAAGTTACTTTGCTAAAATATAGGTTTATCTGAAATTTCCTTTTTAAAACATGATCAATGACAGCACTGTCAACACTGAAATGTTGTCACTTACATCATTTCCTATTTTGACACTGAAGGTTTTTTACAGTTTTTGGTAGCCTTTTGCACACAAGTCTAGATGTCACCTTTATATACAAATAGACTTGTCCTTGAGTATGAAAAGTGCTTTTTTTTTTTTTTGGCAGTTACCATAGTTTGAACTCAAAACCTTGTGCTTGCTAGGCGAGTGCTTTACCACTTCAACCATATCCCAGCCTGTTTTTGCTTTAGTTATTTTAGATACAGTCTTGATTTTTGCCCAGGTTGGCTTGGGACCATAATTCCCCTACCTACACCTACTACATATGTGAAATTACAGGCATGAATCACCACACCTATTTTACTTGTTGAGTTGGGTGTCTATAACTTTTTCCAGATGGGACTCGAGCTATTGTTCTTTGATCTCCACCTCCTAAGCAGCTGGAATTTTAGGACCACTGTACCTGGGCTCAAATGTACTCTTTACTTTGTCCTTGAGGTGGCTTTGCTTACACTAGTTTCTCAATTTTTGATGCATGTCTCAAATATTTCATTAATAGAAACAATATCTGCCTTTTGGGATTAGAAATAAATACTAAATGTATTCATCATTTCCTACTCTTTCTAGCTGATTTTATTTGTCGAATTTGACTTTACTTATAAAGCATGAATACTACATCTTATAGTAAATGTATTTGCTGTTCTTCAAGTATAATTATATTTGGTTTTTATTTCTCCTTTACCACTTGCTAGCCAGGTTACTCTGGGCAAATCATTTAATTTTCTGAACCTCTTTCCACTTCTGTTCAAGATAAATATTAATTTGTACTTTAGAGGACTTCCATAATTATCGTAAAGCACCAACTGGGATAAAATTATATGATATTAAGTTGAAGCTACATTCATGTTATAATCCTACAATGCATTAAAGAGCTTGGCTTTGAAAATGATATAGAGCTTTAATCTGTCTGGAAAGTTACAACCAAGGAAGTACGGGGCTACAAATGACTCTGGATGCAGCCCTAGCATCAATCTAGATTGTCACTATGTACAGTAGTCAGTAATTGTACACAGAAACCACATTAGTTATTGTTCTGTCCTTTCCAAGCTCCTGATCATGTTAGATATTGAAAAAATATTGCCCAATCAAAGCTCTGTACTTTAAGGGTCCTACAAATCATAAACTGTTGCTTTCAGTACAAGTACAGAAATATTGTAAGATATTGTAGTGAAAATTCCCAGCATGGCTGAACACCTGCTTTGTTCCTTCCATTTGGATTCAAATTTATAGCTGCAAAGTTACACAAGAATTAGCAACATGTTCGCACATGGAGTCTGAAGAATGCATCACAATATCAAAAGCGTATATTATTCTTACAACGTGTGTGCAGGTGTGTCTAGAGCTAATGTGTTTGAAACATGATGACGGTTTTTACAATGACATTCAGATGTCCACTGGACTAGAGAATTTGAATTATTTTGTGTAAAAATATTTGATACTATGAATTACATATTAAAATAATAATCTTTAATCTTTTAAAATATTTTTAAAGATAATTGAGGATAGCATATGGTAATGGCAATAACATGGTTGATTAGAATAAAAGTATACAGGACAGAATTTTGGTCCAAATCCAGAAGCACTCTGGCTATCAGTGCCCACAGTTTGTGTTTTTTACTGGGAGACAGAAACTCAATCGTGCCAAAGAATGACAACATCTTTTGGAAGAAAGATTATGTATGAGATCTTCTGAATCTCTCCAAATATGAAACATATTGATGAGAAACATTTCAAATTTGACATGACAATGCTGACTAAATTTTTAAAGCAATTCAATTAAATTTAGAGTTAATAAAAGTACACTAGAAGCGTGCAGCAAAATGAAGATTCAAAAAAATAAGCCATGTTTAATCAAAAAATAAAATTCAAATTTTCCTTCTCTATAGAGTTTTTTTTTTTGCTGTCAGAAACATTGGCAAGTATTTCTGACAGCAAAAAAAAGTTCAACTAGGTTTAAATTTCACTATATCATTTTAAATGAATGTGCAATCAGCTGAATATATCAAGTAACTTCCTTTTTATATTTCACTATAACCTATCAGCATTAAAATCTTGGGACAAATAAAATACTTGTAAAATGTTAATTTTCAATGTATGAGTGTTAGCGATTTATATGCCAAATATAAATAATTTGTAATATTTTCTATAATAATTAAAGTTTATGTAATCCATTACAACATTGAAACATGATAATAAAATCAATTATTCATTTACAAATATAACCATTGCTTTAAGACATATCCAGTTGAGAAGTTTTTCTCCTTTGAGATTCATTTCAATAATAACAAAATGTTTTTAAAACTCAAGAAATGTTTTCTAGATTGGCATTATTATTTCATCAGCACATGCTGTGTGCATAGATAGAAATATCACAATGAAACACATTAACATGTATAATTAATATTTCTGAATTTAAAAAGAAGAAATCATTGATTGACTATAGCTACAGTGTTAAGGATTTTGTTGAAAAAAGTCAAGAAATATAAATGCTTTTTAATAAATATATAATAATTTATTACTTATGTGTGATTGTTAAATTTTACTCAAAGACACTGCAAGTTCAACAGCAGACACTCACATATGCGCAATTGCAATATAACCCAGATGTCTGTTTCCTACACACAAGTAAAATCATTTATACTACTTTTTTTTAGATTTTTTCAATTATATTTAATGTAGACTTACTAGATCTAACATTTTTTAAAAATTATAATAAATGTAGGTAATTCTGGTTCAGATACTTTTTTCAATTACATTTGTAAACTTCTTTCTTCTTTTTTTATCATTTTGACATTTACTCACATGTATACATTGTTTGTGCCTCCGCACCACCCCCCCGATTTTGTTGTTCTTTGATTTTGTTGAAGAGAAAACACTAATCTCCTTATTTATTTTTAAAATAATTTTCATTATGAAGGAACATTGCCAAGGCAGGAAAATAAAACCTTATTTTTTTCCAAAATTTTTTAGAGTTGTACATAATTTCAAATATGTAAACCACAGCTTGATATTTCCTATTTGGAATTTTGCTACTGGCAAAGCTAATAAAGAATTATCCCATTTTTGTACGCTCTTCAACATAATAAGCTACCTGACTAAATACATTTATATTACAAGATATATGTTGTTTCAAAAGCTTAAATTTTGCACAGTGAATATTGACAAAAATTTAGAAATTTGTAAGATTTTGCATCTTGTCAAACCTCTATCAAATCAGAGTGTGGTCTCATATCTTATCTTCTTTTTGATCATTTTCAGTTCTTATTTTCTGTGTTTTGTTAATTTGGACTTAAGTTACAGTGATCCTGGATATTGAAGAAACTTTGTAAGTTAATCAATGTATGAAGTCAAACAACACATTCAGGAAAACAGACATCTTTTGGTTTTTCTAACACATTTCTTCCATCTCATCCTGGAGCAGTTACATTTGATTATCAGAAATCACAATTTAATCTTGCCCAGATATACTACAGTCCTGAAAGTATAACTTTTTATAACTTTTGGTCAAAGAGAAAAAAAATTCAGTTAGATAAAAATAATAGATTTTTTTGAAATCTATTGTATAACATGATGACTATAACTTTAAAATATCATTTTATACCACACAAAATTATAAAATTGTAATTTTTTAAATTAACAACAAAAATATTGTAAAATAAAAAGAATAAATAAAAATATGCATTCCTTCTTTTTATGTAATGCTTTATGGTTTCTAAAATATATTCACTCATTCTCCAAAAAAATCCATATAATTATCAAATAAGGTAGGCAGCATAGGGCATTCTAGGCTCTTTTCTTTCCATTTTATTATAACAAAATATATATAACATAAAATTAATAATCTTAACCATGTTCAGGTATACAGTGGTATTAGTTACATTGATATTGTTGTGTAACCATCTGTACCATCCATAGACTTGGAACACTTTACATCTTGCACAACTGAAACACTCTGCCCATTAAGCAATAATATTATCCTTTCTTCCCATTCCCTAGAAATCACCATTGTACTTAATGTCTCTATGATTTGGACTATTTTTAAGTATCTCATTTAGATTCACACCTAAAATCCTATAAGCGGTTTTTATCTTTTAGTAAATGGATTTTTTTCACTTAGCACTATGCTATCATGGTTCATCCATGTTGTAACATATGACAGGATTATCCTTCCATTTTAAGGCTGAATAAAATGCCATAGTAAGTGTAAAATACATTTTGATGATATGTTCATCCACTGATGGACTCATGAGTTGCTTTCATCTATTAGCTAATTTAAATATTTTTGAGACCCTATTTTCAATTGTTTTGAGTAGATACCAGGAAGTAGAACTACATATGCTAGTAAACCTATCTTTAATTATTTGAAGAAGTGTCATTATTTTCCATAGTTCCTATATTATTTTCATTTCCACCAACTATGCATGAGGGTTCCAATTTTCTCTGCATAATTAGCTATTTGATAGTAGGTAACCTAATGAGTGTGAGATGATATATCCTCATAGTTTTGTTTTGTATTTCCCTAGTTAATAGTGATTTTAAACTTCCTTCTGTGTGCTTATTTGTTATGTCTTCTGCCTATTTCGTAGATAAGCCTCATCAGGACTATAAATATTAAATGGCTTATTCAGCATCATTTACAGCAAGAAATAAAAGAAGTGAACATAATGTCCCTTTTGCCTTTAATAATAATTGCCATAAATTTACTAACAGAAGGAAAGCATAATTCTTTTAGCAAAATGAAACTTGCTAAATAAATAAGCAAACCACTCTAAGCATAGTCATTTGCTTATTTATTTTGTTATAAAAGTAAATAAATTCTAATTATTGGCCTTAATAATATATATTTTAGTCAGTATCTTACTATTAAAAATAATCACTGAAATTCAGGAATGTATAAAATCAGTGAATAAAAAGAAAGGTACATGGAGGAACAAAATACATAAATAAACATTGACAACATCAAGTAACAACAAAATGTTTCTGGTAAGTCTGACATTACCTGATTTGTCCTTTTTAAATGAATTGCTTATAGATAAATGATTGATAGATTAGATAGATTTGTTCTTAAGATTTTTTAAGATAATATCACTCTTGCATTCCTTACTTGTATCTACCTAAAATATCATTATATACTCAGTTATCTTAGAATTTCTTTTCACTGACTTGCTGAAACTCCACAATTCACTCAAGTAAAACCAACTATTCTCATAAACTTTATTGATAATTCTAAATAGATACATAACGGGGGGAAATAGTGTGGATTTGAGTTAGTTGAATATGAACTGAAAATGTAGACTCTTGGTTTCTGCCTGCCTAAATCATAATTTTTTCATTTATAAAACATAGCTTTAAGGTTAATCATGACAGCCAACTTGATTGGAGTGAGAGAAGTCTAGGAGACCTTGAAGCACACATCTGGGTGTGTCTGTGAGGGCATTTGCAGAGATGATTAAATCTCAAAAGCTCTGCCTAATCAATGTTTTAATTCACTGATGAACTAAAAATTTGAACAGACTACTAGAGGTGATATCACTGTGGACAGTGGGACCTCTTTGGAGGAAGGAGGTCACCAGAGGCATGCTTCTGAATGGTATGTCTTGGCACTGGACCCTTTCTGTTACTCATCTTTACTCCCTGGCTGCCCTGAGATAGACAGCTTTCCTCCACCAAGGGTAATTAGCCAGATGCAGAAATGGACAGGAAAATAAAAATCTATCAAAAGTTTTTAGTACCGATTTCCCTCATGTCAACTCCCTCACATCAACTCCCCGCTTCCTTTTATAAGAAAGATACTCTTGTTTGAGTATGAGGAGGATATATTTCACAGAAGAATTTTTATCTCTTACTTTAAAAAAAAAACAAAAATAGGTCAAGTAATCTTCTTGCACTTGGTGTTTTTTCAAGTGCTGTTAACTCCAAAAGGTCAATATGCCCTAGTAACATAGTTTGTAGTGGCATGATCTTAACACTTTCAAGATGCTGTGATTTCATTCCCACATTCTTCTTTTCATAGTCATGGACAGAAGTCAAATTCTCCTTATTATGAATTAACAGTTGACCATCTCTACATCTTTTTGCACATCTTCCACTTAGATACAATTCCCTACCCTTCTATTGTAACTCTGTGAGCATCTAATCATCAGAGACGTAACTTTTTCCCCCTTTTAACTAAAATATTACTGGGCCCTTGAGACACAGCTTTTCCTATTGTCCTTCCAAGATCAGGTTCATGTATTTCTTCAAACTCTGTGTAATTTGAAGATAGAAGACTGGGTTTGTATAATTTCAAACATGCTTTATTCCTCCATGCTATGAAGAACTGTGCTAAAAGATAAAAAGAAAACAGATTATATTAATTTAATGATTATATTTTAACCTAGGCCACATGGAATTTCAACATGAAACAACATAAAAGTTACTGAGATATTTCTCTTTCTATTTTTGTGCTAAATCTTTGAGAAACCTGGGATAAAAGCATATAAATATCCATATCAATCACAATCAAGTTCTTGGGTATGGTTATCTGATAAAGATCATCTATGCAAAACAGAGCTGTTACTGATCTCCATGTTGAGACGGGGCATATTTTTTCATACTGGGTTAATGGGGAGACACTTAAAGAAGGAATAATCACAAGTCATTGAACCTAAGGACACTGTAATACACTGTGTGGGTATGGGAAACTGCCATGAGTAACAGTTATGGAGATAAGGAGGGTTGAACATAGACCCACTGAGAAGTTTAGGCAGCAGGGAGTTCAGGTTATACAGGGCCTAGTGGTCACCGGCCCATCATATGTATAAAGAAGCAAGCCCCATCACCCATATATTACTAAAAGACTAAGAAGTCCCAGAACTGTGTCCATGTTCTATGTAGCTTGCAGCTGCTTGGACCAGCTCTGAGCCCAGATCTAGAGGATTACTCTATTTCTGCAACCTCTTACCTCTCACACTATGGTTACTGTTGGTTGAGATATGAAGGCACTGAGGCCTGCAGTTAGAATGCTTTGTTACCTCAGTGTCCCTTTCTAGTACATAATTCAGCACTCTGTTTATATCCCTTACTGTGATGCACTAGGGGGTACCCTTTGACATGGGTATTTACTGACACTGAATGCACAATCCAGTCCACTTTATTCTTTTAATCATAATTTTAGTATTTCTTTTACTTTAATTATATTTTTTAAATTTTTATTCTTCTTAATACTCTAATTGTATTTACATATTTTAAATTTTGAATTTTTTTATTTCTTGCTATTTTCCTCTTCCTTATATTTTTTGTTTTTTTTCTATTCTTTTATTTAACCTAACTTACTTTTCTTTTTACCTTTCTCTGCCTCTCTTTTATGTCATTCTTTTATTATTGTTTTTAAAGTTATTAATTTTTCACCTCATATTTTATGCTATAGTATTTTTTATCAACTTCTTTTCTATAATTATTGGTGGTGTAGAAGTAGGATTTGTATTTTTATTTATTTCTTTATTAATTTCTGTCTCTGGATGTTTTTGGTATTGTTACTGTGAGAGTAGTTTACTTTTGCCTTTCTGAGTGATAGTGTTGATTGAGCCCTAAAAACAAGGCTGCTCATTTAGAAGAGCTTCATATAAAACTGGCAGAGATAGCCATTCAAAACAATGCAAAATTTTGCAACATTTAAACACAAGATATATGAACAAACAAAAGGCAACATGAGTCCTTACCAATGTTCAAAACTGCAATAGTAGAACCTAAAAATATTGAAATGAATGAAATGACAAAGAACTTAAAAGCTAGTTTTAAAAATTGTCAATTATCTCAAAGAGAATTCAAATAAGCAGATTAATGAAGTAAAGAAGTCAATTCAAATTTTGTATGTTAAATTCAGTGCAGAGATAGAGATTCTCACTCCCTCAAAAAGACCTACAACATTAGAAAATTTGGGAATTAAAAAGTTCTATAAATAATTTACAAATGAATAGAAAGTATCACCAACAGACTACAGCAGGTGAAAGAAAAAAAATAGAATTGAAGATATCTTTGAGGAATTATTAATTCAGACATAAATAATAAAAAAAAAATCATGACCATAATACCCAAGAACTCTGGGAAACAATTAAGAGACACAATCCACACCAAATCTCTGTTATAGAAGAAAGAACTGAGAAAAAAGACTAAAGGCACAGAGTACCCATTTAACAAAACAAAACAGAAATTTCCCCAAATCTATGGGAAAAAAAGAAAATAAAATAGGTTCTTTATAACTTATCCGAACGTAATGGAGTCAAATTAGAGGTCAAGAGCAAAACAAACTGCAGAAACTAACAAACATATTCACAGTGAATAATAAAATGTGTGTATTATCACTGGGTTCAACCCTGCACCTGTTTTCAGTGGTAGATTTCAATTCATTATTCATGATTTTCAGTTTTGTTGGGGGGTGTGCAGTCTGCTCATAAACTGTGGGGGGAGGGCATATGGTATGTAGCACTCACCTGTTTGGTAGTGAGCTATCTCAGACCCCAATTGCAGGTTACCCTTTGGGCAGAAGGAACCAACTACTGCTCACAATCCAGCCATCTGGTGAGACTGCATCAGATCTTCCACTTATAACAGAGGGCACATCAGACCAAGGAAAACAGGACTAAAAAATTCCCCAAGATTTCAAACAAAAGGAGCAGCACCCTTTCCCACATAGCCCAGAACAACAACCTTGAGAAGAGACAGGGAAACCGAGAAACCCCCAGTCACAATCACCAACACCTGGATTGGATGGCAAAGGAATAAGTCCAGAACTTTCACTGAACAGACTGTACTTTTAATTTTTGTTGTTGTTTTTCCCCTTTTTAATTTAGTATTGTTAATTTTCTAATTTTCTTATCTCTATTTTACTCCCTTCACTTTTTCTCCTTTTATTGTGGGACAATCCTTAGTCAAATTATTTCTATTTGCAGAGGATGTGATTTTATACATAAAAGACCACAAAAACTCCACCCAAAATATCCTAAATATCAAAAACAGCTTTAGCAAAGTAACAGGATATAAAATCAATTGACAAAAAATCAGTAGCTATCTATAAATCAACAATGAACAAAACTGAGAAAGAATATAATAAAACAATTCCATTAGCAATATCCTCAAAAAAAAGCCAAATATCTAGTAATAAATTTTAAAAGGATGCAAATAATCTCTACAAGGAAAATTACAAACCATTGAAGAAAGAAATAGAAGAAGACTATAGAAAGTGGAAAGATCTATCATGCTCATGGGAGTGGCAGAATCAACATAATAAAAATGCCTATACTACCAAAAGGAATTTACATATTCAATAGAATTCCCATTATAGAATTACCATTAAAATCCTAATGCATATAAAAATAAATAAATAAATCACTGAGATTGAAAAATCAACCCTAAAGTTCATTTGGAAATACAAAAGACAGAGACTAGTCAAGGCAATACTGAGCAAAACAGCAACACTGGAGGTATCACAATACCTGGCTTTAAATTATACTACAGAGCCATAGTAATAAAAATAGCATGGCACTGGCACAAAAACAGACATGAAGACCAGTGGAAAAGAATAAAGGGCCCAGATATGAATCCACACAACTATACCCACATTATTTTTGGCAAAAGGGCCAAAAATACATGATGGAGAAAAGACAGTCTCTTCAACAAACGTTGCTGGGAAAAGTGGTTATCTGCCTTCAGAAAACTGAAAGTAGATCCATGTTTGTCACCCTGTACTAGTATCAACTCAAAGTGTATTAAGGACCTTAATATCATCCTGAAAACATGAACATAGTATAGTAAAGAGCAGGGAATACAGTGGAATCAGTAGGCAAGGACTTCCTCAGTAGAACTCATTTGGATCAATAACTAAGAGAAAGGATTGAAAAATAGTACTACATGAAATTAAAATCTTCTGCACAACAAAAGAAATGGCCTCTAAAATGAAGGGGCCACCCACAGAATGAGAGAAAGTCTTTGCTACCTATACATCAGACAAGGGACTAATAACCACAATATACAAGGAGCGCAAAAAACTAACCTCCCAAAAAATCCATGACCCAATAAAGAAATGGGCAAATGAACTAAATAGGACTTTTTCAAAGGAAGAATTCCAAATGGCTAAAAGAAAAAACACACATTAAAAAGCGCTCACCATCCCTGGTCATGAAGGAAATGTGAAACAAAACCACACGAAGATTCCATCTCTCTCCTGTTAGAATAGCTACCATGAAGACCACCACCACCAACAATTGTTAGTGAGGATGCAGGAAAAAAGGAACCCTCAGACACTGTTGGCGGGAATGTAAACTAGTACAACCACTATGGAAAGCAATATGGAGGCTACTTAAAAAACTAAAAGTAGATCTGCCATATAATCTAGCAATACCACTCTTAGGGATGTTATGGAACGAAGGAGAGTCAGGTCACTACAGAGGCACCTGCACACCCATGTTTATTGAAGCACTATGCACACCGCTAAGCTATGGAAACAGTCAAGATGCCCCACTATTGAGGAATGGATTAAGAAATTGTCACACTTATTTACAATGAATTTTTACTCAGCCACAAAGAAGAATGAAGTGTTGTCATTTGCAGGTAAAAGGATAGAACTGGAGAACATCCTCTTAGGTGAAGTTTGTCAGGCTCAGAAAGACAAAAGCCACATGTTCTACATCATATGTGGATTGTAGACCTAAAACAAAAGTAGCAATATTATGCAACATGGGTCACACTAAGGGGAGGCCACACATGGAAAGGATAGACTAAGGGAAGAAAGCCAAAAACTTGAATGTGGCTGATATGCTCATGATACAGGAATGAATATAGAAATTTTAATCTGGTTGGGCCACCATGGGAAGGTGTCTAAAGAGGAGTGAAGGGGTAGTAGAGTGGAAGAAATTGAAGTTGTGATACAAATATGGATTGAAACTACACAAGGAAAATCCCTGTGTTGCTATCTTCATCTCAAACAAGCAATAATGCTGTGTTTCTCTTTTTATATTTTATGTTTTTTCTTCTATAAAAATCTGAAAAAGGGTTCTGCCCGGGGGGTGGGGTTTGGCACCAGTGGGAGCAGGGCAGTGGCAGGGAAAGGGATAGGAGGATGAATACAGAGCAAATAATGTGTACATATGTATGTAAATATAAAAATGATAGCTTTTGAAACTGTTCCAGGAATCAGGGGAAGGAAGATGAAAGAGAACAGTGAATGGGGTGAATTCAAGAATGACATATTTGATACATTGTGAGAGCCTTTGTAAATGCAACAATGTACCCTCATCTAGCCCAACAATAAATAAAAATAAAGAATGAATGAAAAATAAATAAATTATATAGATACTAAATAAACTACCTCAAGGTTTTAGTAAACAAGAACAACTAAATGCAAAATTAGTAGTTAGTAAAAAAAAAATAAAAATTAGGTGTAGATTAATGAAATGGAGACTAATGAATCATACAAAGAATTATTAAAGCAAAGTTGGTTCTTTAAAGAGATACTAAGTTTACCAAGCCCTTATTCAAATTAACCAAAAGCAAGAGAGAAAAGACAGTAATAAAATTAGAGAGGAAAAGGAGGAATTACAATAGATATCACTGAAACACCAAAGATTATTAGAGAATATTTTGAAAACTTGTAGTTCAATAAATTAGAAAATATAGAGAAAATGGAGAGATTTTTAGATGCATATGACTACCAACTTGAACCAACAGGACACAAACAGATAACAGTTAGATTATAAACTCTTATCAGCAATGAGATGAAAATACTAATATACAATCTTCTGAATTCTACCAGATGCTTAAAGAAGAACTAACACTATATCTCTTCAAATTACTCCATTAGCTAAAAAGAGAAGACACATTACCAAACTCATTCTATGAGGTCAGTATTATCCCAATAGAAAAACTGGATAAGGATAAAGTAATAAATAAACCAATCAAGTTGCAGACTACTTTCTTTGATGAACATAGCTTCACAGATTCTAAATAAAATACTTGCAAATTGAATTCAACAACCTATTAAAACATTATGATCTTCATGTCTGTTTTTAAGCCAATTGTACTTCTTCCCTTGAAAAAGCTCTTTTCAGTTCATTTGCCCATTTCTTCATTGGGTCATTGATTTTTTGGGAGTTTAATCTTTTGAGCTCTCTGTATATTCTGGTTATCAATCCCTTGTCAGATGCATAGCTGGCAAATATTTTTCTCCCACTCTATGGACAGCTTCTTCAACTTAGTGACCAATTTTTTTTTAATTTTATTATTCATATGTGCATACAAGGTTTGGGTCATTTCTCCCCCCTGCCCCCAACCCCTCCCTTAACACCCACTCTGCACCCTCCTCTCCCCCCTACCCCCTCAATACCCAGCAGAAACTATTTTGCCCTTATTTCTAATTTTGTTGTAGAGAGAGTATAAGCAATAATAGGAAGGAACAAGGGTTTTTGCTGGTTGAGATAAGGATAGCTATACAGGGCATTGACTCACATTATTTCCTGTGCATGTGTGTTACCTTCTAGGTTAATTCTTTTTGATCTCACCTTTTCTCTAGTTACTGGTCCCCTTTTCCTATTGGCCTCAGTTGCTTTTAAGGTATCTGCTTTAGTTTCTCTGTGTTAAGGGCAACAAATGTTAGCTAGTTTTTTTAGGTGTCTTGCCTATCCTCACCCCTCCCTTGTGTGCTCTTGCTTTTATCATGTGTTCAAAGTCCAATCCCATTGTTGTGTTTGCCCTTGATCTAATGTCCACATATGAGAGAGAACATATGATTTTTGGTCTTTTGGGCCAGGCTAACCTCACTCAGAATGATGTTCTCCAATTCCATCCATTTACCAGCAAATGATAACATTTCGTTCTTCTTCATGGCTGCATAAAATTCCATTGTGTATAGATACCACATTTTCTTAATCCATTCCAGTGACCAATTTTTTTGTTGTGCAGACGTTTTTAAATTTCTTATAGTCCTATTTGTCAATCTTTTCTCTTAGTAGCTGAGTTATTTAAGTTCTATTTAGGAAGTCATTGCCTATGTCTATTAATTCCAGTGTATTCCCTGTTCTTTCCTACACTTGCTTCAAAGTTCAGGTCTTATATATATTAAGGTCTTATTTCACTTTGACTTGATACTTGTACAGGGTAAAAGACATGGATCTATTTTTAGTTTTCTGTATGCAAATATCCAGTTTTCCCATCAACACTTTTTGAAGAAGCTGTCTTTTCTCTATCGTATGTTTTTGGTCCCTTGTCAATAATCAGATGGGAGTAGCTGAAAAATCTGATAGATTCATATCACGGTCTTTTATTCTCTTCAACTGATTTTCTGACTGATTTTCATATGTGTTTTTGTGTCAATACCATGCTTTTTTTTTTTTTAATTGTTGTGTTGGGTGAGGGTACTTTGTAGCATTTACAAAAGTTCTTACAATATATCAAATATATCACACTTGAATCACCCCCTCCAATATTCACCTTCATCCCTCTTTCCTCCATTCCTGGAATAGTTTCAAAAGATACATGCTGTTTTTGTTGTTGTAGCTTTCAGGAACAGTTCGAAGTTGGGTATTGCAATACTTCTAGCATTGCTTTTTTTGCTCAGTATTGCATTGGGTATTTGTGGGCTTTTGTGCTTCCAAATGAAATTTAGGGTTGATTTTTCAACCTCTGTGGTATGTTATTGGAATTTTGATCTAAATTGCATTGCATATGTAGATTGCTTTTGGTAATATTGCCATTTTGTTCTATTTTGGTTCTACCAATACAAGAACAAGGGAGATCTTTCCATCTTCTGTAGTCTTCTTTCATTTCTTTCTTCAGTGTTTATAGTTTTCCTTTCCTTTTATAGTTTTCCTTGTAAAGGTCTTTCATATCCTTTGTTAAGTTTATTCCTAGGTATTTGATTTTTTTTGAGGCAATTGTATGTAGAATTATTTTTCTATTTTCTTTCTCAATCCGTTCATTGTTGGTGTATAGAAAGGCTACCAATTTTTGTAGATTGATTTTAAATCCTGATACTTTGTTGAAGCTATTTTTAGTGTCTAAGAGTTTTTTGGTTGAGTTTTTTGAGTCTTTAAGGTATAAGATCATGTCCTCTGCAAATAGGGACAGTTTGACTACTTCCTTTCCAATTTTTATCCCACTTATTTCTTCTTCCTATTTTATTGCTCCAGCTAGTAATTCCAAGACTCTGTTAAATAAGAGCAGAGAGAGTTGATATACTTGTCTCATTTGTGACTTTAAAGGAAATGTTTTCAGTTTTTCCCCATTTAGGATGATGTTGGCTATAGGCTTGTCATATGTAGCCTATATTATGTTGAAGTACATTCCTTCTATTCCTCGTTTCATCAGAGCTTTTATCATGAAAGGATGTTGAAATTTATCCAAGTCTTTTTCTGCATCTGCTGAGATGATCATGTGGTTTTTGTCTTTGGTTCTGTTAATATGCTCTATTACATTTAATGATTTGTGTATGTTGAACCATCCCTGTATGCCTGGGATGAAGCTGACTTGGTTATGGTGCATGGTCTTTTTTGATAAGTTGTTAAATTCAGTTTGCCAATATTTTATTTATCTATTTATTTATTTATTATTTCCTTTGTTTTTGTACTGGGTGGGGGTACATTTTGGCATTTGCAAAGGTTCTTACAATATATCAAGTATATCATACTTGAAATCAACCCTCCTCTTCTCTCCTACATCCACCCTTCCCTGATTCCTGGAACAATTTCATAAGGTATCATTTTTGCATTTACATACACGTGTAGACATCATTTGCAAAATATTCATTGCACTACCTTTTTCCCAACCACTTTCTTCTCCCACTGGTACCAACCCTCCACCCCATTCTGCTCTCCTGTTATATGATTTTGTAGAAGATAAAAGATAAGAAGAACAGCATGACTTTTTTTGCTAGTTTGAGATAAAGATATTTATACAGGGAGTTTACTTGTGATGTTCCATGTATGTATATACTATTACCCCAATTGGTTCATCTCCTCTAGTCTTCTACACTCGTCCTTAGTGCACTTCTCATGGTGGCCCAAGTCAATTTAAGATTTCTACATTCATTCCTGTACAGAGAGTACATCAACCACATTTAAGTTTTTCATTTCTTCCCTTGCTCTATCCCTCCCATACACGACCTCCCCCTGTTTTGATCTGTATCCCGTAATATTGCTGTGTTTGTTGTGGGTCAATAATATGTATATAAGAGAGAACATGTGACTTTTGGCCTTCTAAAATTGACTTACTTCAGTTACAATGATGTTCTCCAGTTCCGTTTACCCGCAAATGACAAAATTTCATTCTTCCTTGTGGCTGAGTAAAATTTCAAGGTTCATAAATACTACTTTTTCTTAATCAATTCATCAGTAGTGGGACCTCTTGGCTGTTTCTGTAGCTTAGCTTTTGTGAATAGTGCTACAATATACATGGGTGTGCTGATGTTTCTCTAATAAACTGACTAACATTTCTTTGTGTATATCCCTAGGAGCAGTATTGGTGGATCCTATGACAAATCTATTTTTAATTTTTTCATGGGTCTCCATACTGTTTTCCATAGTGGTATACTAGCTTACATTCCAACCAGCAGTGTATGAAAGTTCCTTTTTTCCCACATCCTTGCTGACATTTCTTACTGTTGATGTTCTTAATGCTAGTTATTTTAACAGGAATGGGGTGGAATCTCAGTGTGGCTTTAATTTCTATTTAATTTATTTGTCTATATTTTATTGAGGATATTTGCATCTATGTTCATTAAAGACATTGGCCTCTAATTCTAAGAAATGCTCAACATCCCTGGCCATGAAAGAAAAGCAAATCAAAACCACATTAAGATTTCACATAACTCCTGGTAGAATGGCTGCCATCAAGAAAAGAAATAATGGGGTGCCAGAGGTTCACACCTGTAATCCTAGCTACTCAGGAGGCAAAGATCAGGAGGATCACAGTTCAAAATCATCCCCAGAAAACAGTTTGTGGGACCCTATCTCAAAAATACCCAACTTAAAACAAGGGCTGTTGGAGTGGATGAAGGTGTAGGCCCTGAATTCAAACCCCAATACTACCAAAAATAAAAAGAACACAAACAATAACAAATGTTGGTGAGGATGTCTACATACTGCTGGTTGGAATATAAATTTGTACAACCACTGTGGAAAACAGTATGGAGACTCCTCAAAAAACTAAAAATAGAGCTGCCATATGATCCAGCAATACTACTTCTAGGGATATAACCCAAGGAATGTAAGTCAGGTTATAATAAGGGCACCTTCACACCCATGTTTATTGCAGCACTATTCACAATAGCTAAGCCTTGGAAACAACCAAGATATCCCACTAATGAAGGGATTAAAAAAATCTGTTGTTTATATACAATGGAATTTAATTCAGCCACAAACAAGAATGAACTTTTGTCATCAGCAGATAAATGGATAGAACTGGAGAACATCATCTTAAGTGAAGTTAGCCAAGTTCAGAAAGCCAAAAGCTGCATGTTTTCTCTCACATTTGGAATATAGACCTAATACAAATGCAGCAATATTATGAAAACCAGGTCACACTAAGGGAAGGTCACATACTAGAGAGGAGGGTAAAAAAAGGGAGTTTAGAAGGTGAATATGGTTGATGTGCTCTCTAAACAAGAATGAATATAGAATTTTTTAATTTGTTGAAATCATCATAAGAAAGGAACTAAGGTAGAAAGAAGGAAAAAAGAGGAGATGAACCAATTTGGAATGTGATACATATATACATGGAAGTGACACAAGGAAAGTCTTTGTTTAGCTACCTCAAACAAGCAAAAATGTCTTTTTTTTCCTTTTTTTTACAAAAGACTAGGAAGGTGGAACAGGTTCTGCCCCAGGGTGGGTTGGTACCAGTGGTATGTGGGAGGAGATAGGGAAAGGGTGAAGGTGGGTGAGTATAGTGTAAATACTTTGTACACATGTATGTAAATGGAAAAATGATACCTGCTGAAACTACCCCAAGAATGGGGAGAGGTGCAGATAAAGGAGAATGGTGGAGCAGATTAATTCAAGTATAATATCTTTCAAAGAAAAAACAGTAATATCTCAATCAAGCTGGTTACACTCCAGAAATATAAGGTTATTTCAATGTATTTAGTCAATACATAGAATAAAGCACATGAACAGAATAAAGGACAAAAATCACATGGTGATCTCAAGAGATGCAGAAAAAGCCTCTGACAAAACTCAATAGAACCTCATGATAAAAACACTGAAGGACCTAAGAACAGAAAGTTCATACCTCAAAATAATAAAGGCCATATACAACAAACCTATAGCCAACATTAAACTGAATGGGGGAAAACTGAAAGCATTTTGTCTAAAATTAGTAGTGAAACTAGGGTGTCTACTATCTCCTCTCCCACCCTACCCCCTCCCTCTCCCCCACACCCTCTCGATACCCAGCAGAAACTATTTTACCTTTATCTCTAATTTTGTTGAAGAGAGAGTATAAGCAATAATAGGAAGGAACAAGGGTTTTTGCTGGTTGAGATAAGGATAGCTATACAGGGAGTTGACTTGCATTGATTACCTGTGCATGTGTGCTACTTTCTAGGTTAATTCTTCTTGATCTAACCTTTTCTCTAGTTCCTGGTCCCCTTCTCCTGTTGGCCTTAGTTGCTTTTAAGGTATCTGCTTTAGTTTCTCTGCATTGAGGGCAACAAATGCTATCTAGTTTTTTGGTGTCTTACCTATCCTCATATCTGCCTTGTGTGCTCTCTCTTTTATCTTGTGATCAAAGTCCAATCACCTTCTTGTGTTTGCCCTTGATCTAATGTCCGCATATGAGGGAGAACATATGATTTTTGGTCTTTTGGGCCAGGCTAACCTCACTCAGAATGATGTTCTCCAATTCCATCCATTTACCAGCAAATGACAACATTTCATTCTTTTTCGTGGCTGCATAAAATTCCATTGTGTATAGATAACACATTTTCTTGATCCATTCATCAGTAGTGGGGCATCTTGGCTGTTTCCATAACTTGGTTATTGTGAATAGTGCTGCAATAAACAACACATGAGTATCCTTAATCAGCTATCAGTGACCAACTAAACCAATGAACTCCCATTTTCTCAGGAAAGAAGATCCCATTTTCTGAAGATCTCAGGCAGGGTAACACTGAATTTATGGGACTTCTACACCAGCGTATTCTCTGTTTTCATAATTACTCTCTTTGATCTTTATTGGGGAAATCTGTTTAAGCAGATTTCCTACTTTCATATTTTGAGTTTTATTCAGATTTTTCTTTTATCATTTTTATATTTTTCTGAAACTACAGAAAATAAAAATTATCACTAAAAGTTATCATTATTGAAGATACATAGCACACAATGTAAAGAACTTATTTTACTGTAGGGGAAAATATTTCTAACTGATTAAGTCATACATAATCTTATTGTGTTTGCATCCCACTTTAGACACAGAAGCATTTGGACAACTCAGGAAAATTTAATATCCTTTCTAGATAAAGAGATGGCCAGATCCTTACTGCATGAACCAGTGGCTCTAAAAGCAGCATGAAGTGAAAGGGAACATCCTTTGTAAGCTCTATCCCCTCTTTCTCAGGACATTGCAGGGCAGGGACAGTTGATTAAAGTGTTTTGAATGTCAAATTTTTTACTATATGTCCTATGAGATACTGCATAGAAATATGTATATCATGTATATGTACATGTGTGTAATTCATCAAAAAGCTTAGAAGAGTGCTGTAATTTTATTATCTTTACTTCAGTAATATAAAAACTGAGACCTAGAGAGTTATGTAAACTGACAAAATTCATCCACTTAATATGATTTCTTCCCAGTGTTATTTGGATACCAGCTGAATCCAAGAAGTGGCCTTTGTTTCACAATTAAATGATACAATTTTCTGTGAATATGGGAATTTTTTTCCACTTCCTAGATTATTATTTGCCTTTTGTATACTAATGAAACCTTTCTGACTGTGGCTTATACCTTGTCTCTTCAAGTGATTTGTGGTGTAAGGTCTGTACTTTGAGAATCTTGTGTATTGCTAGTTACTAAAACACTGGAAATTTGGTGATATTTAATTTCATTACTTCTTCAAGTTCATGTAATCAGTGAATATGTGTCAATTATTATTATTGCTGTTACTTCTACTTTGTTGTTATTGTTTATCCCTACAAACACTTTTGGATAAACTTTTAACATTGAGGGCAAGTAGGCCAGAGTACATTGAACTAACCTAATTTTTGCTTACATTGATCTAACACCATCTTTGTTGCAGGTTGTACTCTCAGTGCTTTCAATGAAATTTAATTTAGTATCACTATAAACATGAAATATAGATTATTATTCCTATTTACAGAGTAGACCAAGAATTAGTGAGGATAAGTTACTATTTCAAAGTTAGTGCCAATAAACAGTAGAACCTAGATTCTAACCCACAGAAATATATGCACAGCCCACATACTTGTGTGATTATAAACTCTGAACCCCTTTGACAACATAGGTTATATTTTATTTATAACTTCTTGTATGCAGGAAGTTCTAAAGACAGTCTTCTTTCAAATGAATGAATAAATCACACCTGGATTTACCATGAGTTCTTGTTTGCTGTGAGACATTTGTATCAAACTTTCTATACCTTAATTTTTCATTCAAAAGGTAATAGATTATTTTTGATAACATCAAAATTTGCTTTCACCTACAAAATGCTGTTTTTTACATCCTATTAAAAATGCACCTCTTTATAACATGGAGTAAGTGCATGCCATTGTTGGAAAGATAACTTTTAAGGGGATCCTTTTAACACCTTCACTTTTATAAAAAGGATCATCTAGGAGGAGGATCCAAAATGGCACCTGGGACACAGATGCAGACTGCGTGAGCTCCGGGAATCAGGGACCTTGCTGAGACACTGGAGGCACACCTGGCTGAGGTAAAGCAGGAGGAAGAGCTGAAACTTTGGCACCCTGAACCCCTAGCCTGTGGAAGGCTATGATACACTGAAAGAACAGGAAGACCACCACCCCCACTTGGCCACCGCCTGCACACAAGCCCACTGGGCCACTGAACCACAGGCCTGCTAGGCTCCTGCTCTGCAGGGGTACCTGGCCACCACTCTGCTGGCCACCAATCACCAGCCCACTGGGTCACTGCCCCACTGGCCCACCAGAACACTGGCCACTGCCCACAACAGGAGGGCTCCAGCACCACAAGATGCCAGCTCAAAAACCTGCTTAGGAGATGCAGACAAATAGGACTGAATGCTAAAAAAGTAACACATGAACTACTAAGACTGAAATTCTACTGTTGCTGAACTGGGAATTTTTTTCTTTTTTCTTTTCTTTATGTGTTTGTTTGGCTTCTTCACTATTTGATTGTCCATCATCTCTCCCTGTTGGTTTCTTAGGTTCTTCATTTTTTTTCTCTTTCTTTTTTCTTTTTCTTTTTTCTCCTTTCTTGGTTTTGTTAGTTTTACTATTATAAGTTAGAAAATACTAAATTACACACAGACCAGGGACAGAAACAGTACCAAGTGGAATGATGGGAAGACAAAAAAGGAATGGAAAAGATTCTTGCCCCAAAAATGAATTAGTACAGGATTCAGAGGGAAATGAAGAAAACGGATATCCTGATCCAGACTAACAAAACAAAGATAAACTATACCAAAGAACTCAATGAAGCCCACAAGAACACCCTGGAAGAAGCATTCTGCAAGTTATCAATAAGAATTTCATAGAGACGTTACTAGACATGGTCAAACAAAATGTACACAAGGCACTCAAGAAATTCCAAGACAACAAAAATAAATATGAGAAAACACAAAAACAAATAATTGAAAGCATAGGAGCCCTCAATAAACACCAAAATGAAACAGAAAATACCATAAATAGAGATATAAATGGATTAAGGACAAAAACTGACAATATTAAAGAGAAAGTGACCCATGATATGGAAAACCTCAGAAAAAGGAATGAAACAGAATACAAACCAAAATGGAAGGCCATTCCAGCAGACAAGAATAAGCAGAAGAGAGAATCTCTTCACAATAGCCAAGTTATGGAAACAACCAAGATGCCCCACTACTGATGAATGATCAAGAAAATGTGGTATTTATACACAATGGAATTTTATTCATCTGTGAGGAAGAATGAAATCTTATCATTTGCAAGTTAATGGATGGAACTGGAGAACATCGTTCTGAGCAAGGTTAGCCAGGCTCAGAAGGCCAAAAATCTAAGTTCTCCCTCATATGTGGACTTTAGATCTAGGATTTGTCCTAGATGTTCTTGGACTTGGGTCACATGACAAGGGGAGAGCAAGCATTTGATGTCCCCACTCCAGAGGAACTGATACATAAACCTTAAAGCTACAGAGCTCAACATGAGAAGGGGATCAAGAATCAGTGTAAAGATCAGCTGGAAATGAATCAACTTGGGTTGGAACATATTTGTACCTGGAAGCAATGCTAGGAATCTCTTTATATAGCAATCCTTAACTCAACTAGCAAAAAGGTTTTGTCTTTCTTATTGTGCTTATTTCTTTTCTTCAACAAAATTAAAGATAAGGGCAGAACAGCTTCTGCCTGGAAGTGAGGGGTGGGAGGGTGGAGGAGGGTGGGCAGAGGGGAGAAATCACCCAAACAATGTATGCACATGTGAGTAAATGAATTTTAAAAAATGACCTAGCAAAAGAAAAAGGATAGTCTATCAGCCTCACAGTTATTTTAGATGGAGTTGAGAGAGATTGAATTAGTGACATCCTCTTTCTTATCTTTTGAGTCATTCAGTTTACTCCAGGAAATTCATTGGAAGCCTGACTTTTTAAACATGTCGAAGCACAATCTTCTAAAACTGAACAGCTTCTTTTATTTTGACCATCCACCCCCATTCTCTTCTTTAAAAATTTACCATGTGTGTTCCTCAGTGTGGCTTGCTTTATTACTACTAGACCAATTGTATCTCCTTCAAGAGCTTCTGATTCTTAGGCTGTCTAATTCATGATCAAAACTATTATTTTCTTCTTTTTCATACTAGAGATTGAATTCACAGCCTCCCATTTGCTAGGCAAGTGTTCTACCACTTGAGCCATGGTCCCAGTTATTTTTGATATTTATTTTTGTTTTGCAAATAGGATCTCATGCTTTGCCCCAGGCCAACTTTAAACCATGATTCTCCTACCTCTACCTCCTGAATAGCTGGTATTACAGGCAACACATCACATGAGTATTCCTAATCAGCTATCAGTGAATAACTAAAGCAATGAGATCACCTTTTCTCAAAGTGAACTTTTCAAAGTGTTCATAAGAAAGATTAAGATTGTCAAGATCTTCAAAAATAACAAAAACATATGTAGAATTTAAATGACTATAAGTCAAAGAAAATAGAGCACTATGTAGGAGCAGCTACTCCTCCATGATAGCAGCTGCTAACACTTTTGCTTATTAGAACTAATTTCTAATTATAAGTCAAACCTGAATTTTGTGTAAACTTTTTGTGGGAATGCTAGCTCATTTTAAAAATTCCTGTTTTCCTCTGCCTTTATGAATCTTTTTTTTTTAATTCTTTTATGCACATGTGCATATGGGCCATTTCTCCCCCATGTCCAACACCTCCTTCTTCTTCCCCCCAACCTCCTCACTTCCAGGAAGAACTTGTTCTGCCCTCTTCTCCAATTTTATTGAAGAGAAGACATACGCAAAAATAAGAATGACTAGTGTTTTTGCTAGTTTGAAAGAAGGATAGCTATACAGAGAGATTCCTAGCATTGTTTCCATGCACACGTGTATTACAACTCAAATTGATTCATCTCTCCCAGAGCACTTCACTACTTCCCGGTCACCTTCTTATAATGACCTTTGTCTTTTTAAGGTTACATAGAATACTTTCAAACTTTGGGGTCCTACCTTTCCGTATTCCTCATGTATGTGTCCTCCCCTTAGCATGTGACCCATGTCTAATAATATTATTGAATTTGTTACAGATCTAAAGTTCTCATATGAGAGAGAACATAAGATTTTTGGCTTTCTGAGCCTGGCTAACTTCACTTAACATTATGATTTTCAGTTTCATCTATTTACTTGCAAATAATAAAATTTCATTCTTCTTCATGGCAGAGTAAAATTATAATGTGTATAAATACCACATTTTCTTAATCCATTTGTCAGTGGAGGGGCATCTTGGCTGTTTCCATAACTTGGCTATTGTGAATAGTGCTGCAATAAACATAGGTGTGCAGGTGCGTCTGGAGTAACATGAGCCTCATTCCTTTGGGTATATCCAGAGGAATGGGATTGCTGGATCATATGGCAGATCTATGTTTAGATTTTTAAGAAGTTTCCATATTGTTTTCCAGAATGGTTTTAGTAGCTTGCATTCCCAAATGCAGTGTATGAGGGTTACTTTTTCCCAACATCCTGGCCAACATTTCTTTTTGGTGGTGTTTTTGATGATAGCTATTCTAACAGGGGTGAGGTGGAATCTTAGTGTGATTTTGATTTGCATTTCCTTTACAGCCAGAGATGATGAGCATTTTTAAATATTTTCTAGTCATTTGAAGTTCTTCTTTTGAGAAAGTTCTGTTTGGTGCAGTTGCCCATTTTTTATTGGTTCATTGATTTTGATGAAGTTTAGTTTTTTTGAGCTCCCTCTATATTCTGGTTATCAGTCCTCTGCTGGATGTATAGCTGGCAAAAATTTTCTCCCACTCTGTGGGTGGTCTCTTCAGTTTAGAGACCATTTCTTTTGTTGTGCAGAAGCTTTTTAATTTTAGGAAGTCCCATTTGTCCATTCTTTCTCTTAGTTGCTAGGCTGCTGGTGTTCTATTCAGGAAGTCCTTGCTATACCTATTATTTCCAGAGTGTTTCCTGCTCCTTCCTGTACTAACTTCAGAGTTTCAGGTCTGATATTAAGGTCCCTGATCCATTTTGAATTGATACTAATACAGGGTGATAAACATGAATCTAGTTGCAGTTTCTTGCAGACAGATAACCACTTTTCCCAGCAACATTTGTTGGAGAGGCTGTCTTTTTTCCATCAAATATTTTTGGTTCCATTGTCAAAAATAAGGTGGGCATAGCTGTGTGGATTCATATTTAGTCCTCTGTTCTATTCCACTGGTCTTCATATCTGTTTTTGTGCCAGTACCATGTTGTTTTTATTGCTATTCCTTCATAATATAATTTGAAGTCAGATATTTTGATACCTAGAGCATTGATTCTTTTTGCTTAGTATTACCTTGGCTATTAGCAGTCTCTTGTGTTTCCCACTGACCTTTAAGGTAAATTTTTCAATCCCTGTGTGAATGTCATTGGGATTTTGATGGGAATTGCATTGAACATGTAGATTTCTTTTGGTAGTATAGCCATTTTTACCATTTTTATTCCACCAATCCATGAGCATGGGAGATGTTTCCACCTTCCGTAGTCTTCCTCAATTACTTTCTTCAGGAGTTTGTAGTTCTCCTTATAGAGGTCATTCACATCCTTTGTTAAGTGTACTTCTAGGTATTTGGTTTTTTGCAGGCTATTGTAAATGGAATTTTTTCCATATATTCTTTCTCAATTTGTTCATTATTTGTGTATAGAAAAGCTAATGATTTTTGTAGGTTGATTTTGTATCCTGCCACTTTGCTGAAGGTGTTTATGGTGTCCAGGAGTTATTGAGTAGTTTTTTGGGTCTTTGAGATATGGGATCATGTCACCTGCAAATAAGTATATTTTGACTGTCTCTTTACCTATGTGTATTCATTTTATTTCTTCTTCTTGCTTAATTGCTCTGGCTAGGAATTCCAGGAACATGTTGAGTAGGAATGGGGATAGTGGGCACCCTTGTCTCATTCCTGATTTAAGGTTTCAGCTTTTCTCCATTATACATAATGTTGGCTATAGGTTTGCCATACATAGCCTTTATAATTTTGAGGTACATTCCTTCTATTCCTAGTTTTCTTAGAGCTTTTATCATGATGTGATTTTGGATCATTGAAAGGCTTTTTCTGTATCTATTGAGATGATCAAGTTATTTTTGTCTTTGTTTCTGTTAATGTGCTTTATTACATTTGTAGATTTGTGTATGTTGAACCACCTCTGCAACCCTGGGATGAAGCCAACATCCCAGGGATGCAGGGATGTCGCATCCCTGCATCAATTTAGGTGGTTAATATCCTCTTGGTTCATTTTTGGATGGTCATAAGTATCTATAAATTTGTCCATTTCTTCATGATTTTCAAATTTATTGGAATATAGTTTCTCAAAGTTGTCTCTGATGATTCCATGGATTTGTGTGATGTTTGCTGTTATCTCCCATTTTGCATTTCTAATTTTACAGATTTAGGTTTTTTCTCTCCTCATTTTAGTCAGATTTTCCAAGAGTCTGTCAATCTTATTTTTTTCAAAGAACAAGATTTTTGTTTCATTGATTCTTTGTATGGTTTTTGTTTGTTTGTTTCTATTTCATTAATTTCAGCCCTTATTTTTATTATTTCTTTCTTCCTGTTTGTTTTAGGTTTTGCTTGTTCTTGTTTTTCTAGAAGTTTGAGATGTAGCATCAGATCATTGATTAGAGATCTTCATGTACTTTTCATATATGCACTCATGGCTACAAACTTTCCTCGTAGAAGTGACTTTGCTGTATCCCATAGTTTCCTTTTGATTTCTTCTTTTATTTCATCAATGACCCACTGATCATTGAGCAATATGTTGTTCAGCTTCTAATAGTTTGCATATTTCTGCTGTTGTTTTTGGTTTTGATTTCTAGTTTTAATGCATTTTGAATATATTGTTTTAGTTTCTGCTTATCATGGAAGACTTTTATTTCCCCATCTATTTTGAATGATAGTTTTGCTGGGTAGAGAATCCTAGGGTTGAAGTTATTTTCATTCCATACCCAGAATACCTCACTCCATGCTCTTCTTGCTTTGAAGGTTTCATTTGAGAAATCTGCTGTGAATCTGATGGATTTGCCTTTGTATGTTATTTGTTTTTTCTTTTAGAGCCTTCAGTATTCTTTCTCTATTCTCTGTGCTAGTTGTCTTAGTAATAATGTATCATGGGGAAGTTCTATTTTTGTGAAGTCTGAATGCTTCCTGTACCTGAATGGGCATAACTTTCTCTAGATTTGAAAAATTTACTGTTATTATTTTATTGAATATATTATGAATATCTTTTGCTTGGATCTCTTATCCTTCTTCAATGCCCATGATTCTCAGATTAAGTATTTTCATGGAATTGGTGAGTTCTTGAATACTCCTTTGGAAGGTCTTCAGTTGTTTGAGTAACATCTCTTCAGTTTTCCCTTTAATTTCTATTTCATTTTCAAGTTCTGAGATTGTGTTTTCCACTTGTTCTATTCTGCTGGAGTGGCCTTCCACTGTGTTTTGTGTTTCTCTTTCATTCTTTTTTCTGAGGTTTTCCATACCATGGGTCACTTTTTCTTTAATATTGTCTGTTTTCTTCTTTAATTAATTTATCCCTCTATTTACAGTGTTCTGTATTTCAATTTGGTGTTTATTTAGAGCTCCTATGAGATCATTGATTGGTTTCTGTGTCTTCTCATATTCTTTATTTTTGTGTTGTGAAATTTCTTGAGTGACTCTTGTATGTTTTGGTAAATCTTATTTATTATCATCTCCATGAAATTCTCAGTGATTACTTGCATGATTTCTTCATTGAGGATGTTGTGGGCATCACTGGGTTCCTTGGTGTCATTTATCTGTTTTGTTTAATCCGAAATTGAGTATCCTTTTTGTTCATTTCTCTCTGAATACTGTATTAAATTATTTTGGTGTTGAGAATGGTTTCCACCTTTTTTTCAGTGCAACTATGTTCTTGATAGTCTTGTTGGTGGTTTCAGTCACTTGTTTTCTTTCCCTTGATTTAATTTTTGTTTTGTGGTTGTCTTGGGTTTTTAACTAAGGTGGTGTGCTATTTCTGTCCATGGTCTGGATGTAATTTAGTTTTATCTAATTCATATATTTAACACTTTATGTGTTATATAAAAGATCCCTTTGTGGTAATATCTATAAGCAGTGGGAGTTGGGGGATTAATGTTTGTAGTGCTAGCTATAGAAATTTGGGGAGTTGGATAGGTTGGCACTAAAGGTAGAGATGGGAAGTGGTGTGGGTAAGTGGGGAAAGCAAAGCAGTGTGGGGGCTGCTGTTTTTGTGGTACTTGTGGTTGTTTGGGTATATTTCTGTTGTTGAAGAGGGTGTTCATGTTAGGGATTGCAGGGGCTTGGGGTTGTGTAAAGTTGGTATAGTAAGATGTTCAGTGGGTGAAGAGTGTGAAGGAGGGAGGAGTAGTATACAGATTAGGGGAGAATGGTACGGCAAGGTGAGGTCTGGGGAAAGACAGGAGGTGAGAGGGGGGAAAATGAGTTGTTGGAGAGGGGAGCAATGGGTTTTAGCAAAGAAGAAGGATGGAGAGTGAAGAAGGTGAGTTCAGGGGTAGAGCATGTTGGTGGTAAATTGGATAGTGTAGAAAGAGAAAAAAGATAACAGGAATAAAAGTAATAATAGAAAACCCACAATAACAAAACTAACAACAACAACAACAACAACAAAAAGAAACCAAAGAAATCAATGGTGAGAGTTGAACAAACAAACAAATAAAAAACTCTCAGTTCAGGAACAATAGAATTTCAATCTCAGTTTAAGTTCTGGAGTTCCTCCTCCAGCTTCCAATTCCTGGTGTTAGCATTTAAGCTGAATCTCTGTCATAGTCTCCCCAAGTGATTGGCTTGTGAGTGGTGTTTTTTTCTCCTGTCTTTCAGCTGTGGCTGCTTGGTCAGCTCCTCCCCCCAGTGAGGTATGGTTATTTAAGTTTGCATGCTGTACTCAGGTTCAGGAGATCAGCTCTGTAGTCTACTTGTTGTCCTGCTTTGCAGGTGGATTTTCACTATGATTGCTTAACAGGGGCTTATTTCTTTGCCTTGCTCCCTTTCTCTGGAGCAGGGTCAGTGTGTTATGATGGTTCACTGTTTGTTTTTCAGTTTTGTGGAGTTGTTTGACTTTGGGTGCTGCTCTCTGTCTCAGGAAATGAGCTTTGTGATCCACTACCTGTCCTACTTATGGGAGTCACTTATCACCTGCCCACTGTTGGCCTTCCTGCCTTTCCAACATTTGTTTACTGATAGTTCATGCCCTTCCCTCTGTTCTGGTGCACTTCCAGAAATCCCACCCCTTCCCTTGGTGCTATATTACAGTTCACTGTTTATTCAATTTTTTTTAGGGTGTGGTCTGTCTGCCCAGGACACTGTACTGGTTTATCTCAGAGATGGCTGAGAGATTTCCTCATGATGCTTGGCACTCAACTGTTTGGTGTGCTAAAGTCTCACAGGCAGTTTTGGAGCTGGTGGTGGAGGTGGTGGAGGCAGAGGCAGCAGAGGCAGCCCACCTGTTTTCTCTGTGTAATGTGGCATGGAGAAGCTTTTCACAGACAAGGGGTTAGGGTGTCAAGGTTTTGATTCTTGTTGGTGCTTTATTTCTGCCAAGTGTGTCTCCAGCATCTCAGAAAGATTTGGGAATCATGGAGCTCATGCTGTCTGGTTCTGTACCCTAATTACCATCTTGGATCCTGTCTTCATGAATCTTGAAAATAAAATCTTTCTGATGTGACCTTAATGTGGTTAACTCTTTATAACTAAAAAAATGATGACCATGCATACCCTCTATGGAATAGCTTCCTGATCCTATGAAGGACTCTCAAGCTTAAATGTTCTATTAAATATTTCCATCATCACACTTACCTCATTTACTTTTATTCTTTTTTTGGATGTAGAAAATATCCCTAGATGCTTATGAAAATAATTACTCATGTACTTTAGTAGGGTTAGTAATATTTTTGACTCTAAAAGTAATAGAAGATGTTCTTTGACTTTAGTGTAACTCATTTATCAACTTTTCTGGAGGTCATCTTAGTTTCCAAACAATCTTTAATTTCTCCCTATTATCTTTATTATGATGCCTTTCCTTTCAGATCCTAACACACAGGAGGAAAATTAAGTTTCAAATATGTATTTCTAACTAGTAATGTCTACTAGTATTCTGTAGACATTATCCTTATAATCTATGACCAGTCTGGAATGATTGATATGAAAGTCTTCAGTGAAGAGGACACTTATATCACTGGTTGAAATGTGGTTTTTTTTGCTGAGTAAAATGCATAATTGTTAGTCTACCATGCCAATGGAAATAATCCAGTATCAAAGTCATTTTTGTGAGTACAATAAAAATAAGTATACACTATTGCTACTATTTTACTTTAATAGTTTTTTCCAAGCAATTATTTTCTTATTCTGGTTAAATAATCAATTTCAGTTTCCTTGGTGATTCATAAAAGTATTCAATTATCTTCCTGATCCAACTGCATGACTTTTCTACATATTTCAATGGAATACATGTATGTAGTGATATGTATATGAGAGAGTATGGCAGGAAGGCAGGGAGGGGGAAGGGAGACAATGAGAGACAATGAGGGATAATGAGAGTTAATAAGTGCCACAGTGAAACAAAACAAAACGTATTTGAAGAATGTCATGTAGCACCTGGGGTGAGACCAGAGAAGGGTCATCTCACCCTAAACATTAAAATGGCCAATGAAATAGCATGCAACCATGTATGGGCCATGTTGTACCCCTCATTTCTTAAACCTGCTCTTAGTGTTATATAAGGAAGGCTCCCTTTGTCCTTGGGCTCAGCCTTTGGATATGAATCTGCTGAGTAGCTGCAGGCCTGCATAATAAACTTGCTCCCTGAAAGCTATGGTGCCCTGACTCTCTGTCTGAGCCATCCTACAACATTTTTGGATGCTTGTCCAGGATTCTGAGTCAGTGTCTTCACCTCCTTGTCACTGAGTCAGTGTCCCCAGCCCACTGGGATGGCTGCCCCTTCTCTGAGAGAACCTAAGAGACAAGTTTTGGTCACACCAAGGAACCTGGAAAAGCTCAGGAACCAACTTGGAAGCCCTACTCATCAGACTAGTAAGAACCCAGGTTGAAATTCAGGCCTGCCTGAGGAGGCAGAGAGGGATTCTGATCCATTCCCAGTGACACCCAAGTAACTGCTATTTGTGGTGAAACTGTGTCTGTCAGGTTCAAGAAGCATGGTGGAAGTACAGTGCTGTGTGAGAGTGTGAAAGTGCAAGCCTGAGACATGGCCCAGCTACAAAGTGAGTGAGAAGTTCCAATCCATGAGTCTGTGGCAAACTCATATGGTCTACACTGAGCCCTAGCATGTCTAGGGTTTATACGGACTCACTATGGGTAAGAGATGCCTAAATTTCTGTGAAGGGAGTGGCCAGACATGGACAAAAAGAGTGGTGTCATTTGTTTTCTCCTGTGGCCAGAAAGGAGGACCCCTTACCTCCTCTCCACAACCCTCATCCCTTCTATTTCTGTCTTTTTCTTGACATCTGGCAATGGGAAGAATGGGAGGAGATCAGAGTAAGAACACTTCCCTATGGTGTGGGTTTAAGAACTTTGAAAAGGGATTTAATGGACATTAGGGAGCCAAGCTGACTCTTGGCAAGCTCAAGACCTTCTGTGAAATAGGCTGGCCTGCTTTTGGTGTAGGATGGCCCTCAAAGGGGTCATTAGATAAGGCCATATAGTCAATAGAGTATTTGAAGTGATTGTAGAGGAACCTGGACACCCAGGTCAGTTTCCATATACTGATTGTTGGCAGGATGCAGTCTTCAGTTGGCCTATGTAGCTAAAGCTCCACATAGAGGAGGCATGTAGAGTCATAGTAGTCAGGGTGGCAGCATCTTCCAAGTGCAGGGAAAAATCTAAAAAGCTAGAGAAACCCATATTCGTGGGGGACCATAAGGAGACTCCACTCCCTTATGTGCCACTGTACCCATCTTTGCCACCACCTTCTGTTATTTTGCCTCTACCCTCAAAAGGGAAAGCATGAAATAAGGCATGAGTTCCTTTACCTTCCTCATTGCTCTTTGGCCTTGATGGGCAGAGACTTGTGCAAACTAAGAGTACATATAACTTTTGACTCTGACAGCATGGCAGCCTTAAAGCTGAATGGCCTGAAGCTAAGATTCTGACTCTTACAGTTGTGCAGTTTGAGGAATGGTGATTCTATGCCTCTAAGAAAGAGACTCCTGAGATGTCTGAGCTTCTCTTTAAGATTCCAGGAGTATGAGCTGAGGATAACCCCCACAGACTTGCACAGAACATAACTCTGTTGGTGATAAATTTAAAGCTAGGAGCCATTCCTGTTAGCCAGAGGCAATAGTACATTTCTCACAGGGCCCAAATTTGGATCAAAAAGCGTCTTGATAGATTCCTAAAGTATGTGATCCTTCAGCCTCATCAGTCTCCCTGGAACACTCCCTTACTGCTTGTCTAAACACGAGGGACTGTTCAGGACCTCCATGCAGTCAACTCAGCAACTGATACTCTACACCCTGTGATTCCAAAACTGTACAAGCTTTTGGGCCTTATCCCAGCTGAAGCAAAGTTCTTTACCTGCCTAGACCTTAAAGATGCATTTTTCTGCATCTTCTTGGCCCCACATAGCCAACCCATCTTTGCCTTCCAATGGGAGAATTCTTGTACTGGAGAAAAGGAACAATTGACTTGCACTCAACTTCTATAAGCCTTCTAAAATGTTCCCACTACCTTTTGGACTGCCTTGGCATCTGACCTGAAGGCTTTCTCAGCTTTTGTTGGCTGGGCCATCTCAGGAGGATTGTATGGAAGGAACTCACTTCCTTCTCTCCTTTTTGTGGAAGGCTGGATATAAGGTTTCCCAAAAGAAAGCTCAAATTTGCCAGAATACTGTCACATACCTCAGGTTTCACCCATAACAAGGATAATGTAGACTTGGCCCTAAGAGGATACAGGCCATCTGTTCTACTCCAGCCCCCAAGACCCATGAACAGATTAGAGAATTTCTAAGGGCTGCAGGTTTCTGCCAAATCTGGATCCCCAATTACTCTCTCTTGGCAAAATCCCTTTATGAAACTACAAATGAGGGAGAATGGCAACCCAAGGTGTGGGACAAGAGCAAGGCCTTTAAAGAAAATTAGAGGGCACTTACAAGAGCCCCTGTCTTGCCAGATGTGATGAAGCCATTCTTCTGATATGTACATGAGATACTAGGGACAGTTATAGGATTCTTGACCCAAATGTTAGGTTCCTGGCACTTCCCAGTGGCCTATTTGTCAAAGCAACTTGATGTAGCTTCCCAAGGCTGGTCACCCTGCCTGCATACTCTGGCAACCACTGCCATCTTGGTGACCAAGTGGATAAATTTACTTTGGGACAAGAACTCACAGTCTGAGTTCCCCACTCTGTTTAGACTTTTATGAAATATAAAAGAAATTATTGGTGGACAAACTCCCAAATGGTGAGATATCAAAGCATGTTATGTGAAAACCTGCATATCTGATTAGAGGTTGTTTAAACTATTAACCCATCCACCCTATTGCTGGTTGATCCAGGACCCTTGCAGCATGATTATTTAGATGTTATGGATGAGTGTTCTCTGGCTGGCTGGACTTGGCTGATAAGCCTATCAATCATCCAGATGTTGAGTATTTCACAGATGGCAGCACCTTCGTCTGGGACAGAACACATTTTGCCACATATGCAGTAGTGACTCTGGACACTGTCATTGAACCACATCCACTGCAAGTCAGGACATCTGCACAAGAAGCTGAATTCATTGCTCTCACACAGTGACTCCAGATTGCTGCAGCAGTACAAGTAAACATCTATACAGACTCTAAATATGCCTTCAATACCATTCATGCCCATGGAGGTCTATATAAAGAAAGGAGTCTCATTAATTCTTGAGGAAAAAGTGTTAAGTATAGACAAGAAATTCTGCAATTGCTAGAAGCTGTATGGGCCCCTAAGTGGTAGTGGTCATGCACTGCTGAGGCACCAGCAGGGGGAAACCACAACTGTTTGGAGAAACCAAAAATCTGATAGGGAAACTAAGTGAGCAGCCCTCACATGAGGACAAACCTCAGCTTCACTGACAGCTTCCTTGTTCCCATGCCCTTTACCTGAATGGGACCCATAGTATACTTCACAAGAAAAAGCTTGGTTTGACACTAAAGGAGGAAGTTTCCTGTGAGGCAGGTGGTAGAAATTTGCTGACAGCCATTTTGCAATTGGAGAATTGTTGGATCTCATATTTGTCAAGCAGTTCCATGAAGGAACTTGCTCAGGCCAGAGAGCCCTCAAGACCACTTTGTCCTGGCATTTTTATGTCCCCAAGCTCTCTAGCATAAGTAAGACAGTATGCAAGAGGTGCAGTTTGTGTGCCAAAAACAATCCCCAACAAGGGAAAAATCTTGGAGGAACCCCTTTTGAAAACCTGATTGTGGACTTTACTGAGTTCCCATGAGCCAAAGGGTGTAAATATTTGCTGGTGTTTGTCTGCACCTTCTTAGGATGTGTGGAAACCTTCTCTACTCAACTGATAAAGTCTGGGAAATGTCCCGGTGTCTGTTAAAGAAAATCATCCCTTGGTCCAGAATAACTGTGTCTATTGGATTGGAAAATGGGCTGGCCTTTGTGACTGAGGTGATGCAGTTGGTGGCTAAGGGTTTAGGAAAAACTTGCAAGCTGCATACAGCCTACTTCCCCCAGCATTCAGGGAAAATAGAAAGTATGAACAAGACTCTAAAATTGCAATTTGGAAAACTATGCCAGGCGACCCACCTACAATGGAATCAGTCACGGCCCATATCCTTGCTCAGGATTAGATCTAGCTCCACCAAGTGGACAGGTCTCTCTGCTTTTGAAATTCTTTTTAGGCACTCACTCCCTTTAGTCAAGGGACTGCAAGGGGACCTTAAAGAAATAGGTGACCTCACTCTGAGACAGCAGATGTAGGCCCTTGGATTGACTCTCTCAAAAATCAATGACTGGGTAAGAGAGAGACTCCCCATTAGTCTGATTACTCCCATACATGCTAGTAAACCTGAGGATGCTGTTTGGGTAAAGGAATGGAATGTTTGACTGCTAAAGCCCCACTGGAGTGGCCCTTCTTTGTTGTTTGTCCACCTCCACCACAGTTAAGGTAGCAGAGATGTTCCCTGGATCCACCACAGCCAAGTGAAGTCAGCTTTCTTTGAGTGGAAATGCATCCCTGACCCAGCCTCACTGTGCAAGATCACCTTCTGGAATGCCCTCACCCTTCCCTTGCAAGATCCTACTTCCCAGGAGACAACACGAGACCATGAACAACAATACATCAGCACTGCTCTAGTCAGTCCAGAAGCTGACTACTCTATGTAAGGAGGAACCTTGAGGAGTCATCCATCTCACTTTTGAGTATTAGTCACTTCTGTGTTTTCTTCTTGCTAATCTTGGTCTGCTCTCTACCTGGGGATTCATGTATGTTCACTACTCAAGCAGGAAGTATTACCAAAACTCTGGTTTTCCATACTTACTATTTTTGTGCAGGCACAATTGTTGGGTCAATTATGGCACCCACAGCCATAACATCTACTCAGTGTGCTCTCATTATGGTCAGTATATCTGTTTTAACCCCCTCTATTGCCCTTGGGAGCAATGGCTACAGGTCCAAAGCTCCACCAGCACTGGGGATCTTGTTAGCCAGACACAGGTTTACAACCCCAAAAGGCCAGTATGTGTATACTTGGAAGTGTGCACCGTAATAGCTAAAAAATTCTGTCTATCGACTTCAGGGTGTGGGAAACACTTGTGGAGTTCTGGCCTGGGAGGAAACTTATATGTCAAATGATAAGTATATGTGACAGGGAGACAACTCTTGGCCATGTAATAATGCTATCTAAAAGTACTGCCCTTTGTGGAGTAGTGTTTCGTGGGCTACTTGTCAAAAGGCAGAACCCTCAGCCCTCCTTCAAAAAGGAGTAGCAATCTCTAAGTGCTTCCTTGGCACCTGTAATCCCACAAATTTTACAATACATAAATCCTCAGATTGGGAGCAGGGACATAAAATAAGGTTGGTATAATGATAAATGGAAAGGACCTTGATTCTGGAACTCTACTGTACCTCAAATTAGTAACTATTACCCATGAGAGCTCCTCATACCAGGTCTTTCACTCCTTCTAAGAGGAGATATAAAGTCACTTCCCCATCTTAGTTAAAACCAAAAACCTATTCCTCTCACTAGCTGAGTCCATAACCCAAGCTCTAAATGTAACTTCATGTTATTTGTAGAGCAATGAATACTGGAGACCATTGGCCATGAGAGGCAAGAGAACAAAACCCAAAGGAGCCCTTTAATGAAACCACTTTCCTTAGCCACGGGGAGAGCATTTGGGTCCTAAAAACATCTATTATTGGGAAATACTGTATATCCTATCAAAAAGGCCTATTCTCCACCCCAGTAGGGGATGTGATCTGCTTGGGACAAAAGTTTTATGATGATACTGCTCAGGGCACTCAGTGGTGGGGGGCTTCCAATCACATGGAGGCTCAACCTCACCCACTGGCTGACTTCCCTAGGCTTACAATAGCCTGGAATAATCTGACCACAGGCAAAGTGTGGCAGGAGCCTAAGGGGCCATATTGGATTTTGGGAAATGAGTTTACCCAATCCTTCCCTATGACTGGTTTAGATCCTGTGTGCTGGGCACCATTAGCTTTCTTTCCTCCTGCTCTCCCTCAGACAAGGTGAAAATTTAGGAGTCTCCATATATGAGGAAAGGATAAACAGAAAAAAAACAAGATGCCCTACACATAGAGGATTGGAAGGAAAATGAACAGCCTCCAGAGCAGATCATTCAATATATGGTCCCGCTACATGGGGGGAGGATTTCTCCTGGGGCTATCTCACCACAGTCAATACGCTCAACTGTATCATTTGGCTTCAGGCAGTGGTTGAGATTACAACTAATGGAACAGCTAAAGCTCTTAACATATTAGCCAAAAAATAAACTAAAATACACAACACCATCTGCCCAAACTGTTTGTCTTTGGATTATATGCTAGCCTCAGGGGGCAGGTTTATGTGGAAAGTTCAATGTGAGTAACTGCTGTTTACAGATTGATGATGAGGGAAAGGTAATTAAAGAAATTGCTGACAACATGAAATGGCTTGCCCATGTCCCTGTACAAACCTGAAAGGGATGGAGTCCCAATGACCTGTTTGGGGACTGGTTTTCAAATCTAAGTGGGTTCAAGACCTTAATAGAAGCAATGTGCCTTGTCTTAGGAGCATGCTTGCTATTACCCTGCTTAGTCCCCCTGGTACTGTGGTCCTTCAGGACTGTTATGGAAGCCACTATAGAAAGAAAGACAGCTGCTCATGTAATTATGCTATGGAAATACAAAAACAATGATCAAGACAATGCTCTTTGAGTGAGAAGTGGGTCTGAGCATCAAAGGGGGAAATGTGGCAGGAAGGCAGTGAGGGGGAGGGGAAATAATGAGAGATAATGAGGGATAATGAGAGATAGAGTGCAACAGTGAAACAAAAAAAAAAAGATTTGAGGAATGTCAAGTAGCACCTGGGGCAAGACCAGAGAAGGATCACCTTTTACCAGAGGTTTAAATGGCCAGTGAAATAGAATGTGACCATGTGTGGGACACACTGTACCCCCATTTCTGTAACCTGATCTAAATGGTATATAAGGAAGGCCTCCTTTGTCCTCGGGACTCAGCCTTTGGATGTGAAACCACTGAGTCACTGCTGGCTTGCTAAATAAACTTGCTTCCCAAAAGCTTTGATGTCCCCTCTCTCTTACTGAGACATCTCAGTAAGGGAATTTGCATGAATGAGACATAAGTGTCTATTTGTATGAGTTTGATTAGTGTCAGAAGTAGAGCTTTTTCAGACATGATTTTTTTTTTCATTTATTAGGATTCCTTCAATTATGTGCAAATGCTTTTGTTAACAAGTAAATCATTGATATTGAAATTATGGTTCTTGAAGCAGCAACACTGACTTCATAACCCAGAAATGTAGTATTTGGTGGTCTAAATCAAATGTACTGAATGAGAATTACTAACGGGATCTGCGGGTGATTTGTGTATGTTTAAAACCTCGGGAAGTACTGCTCTGGAGTTTCTGCCACTACTCTACTCTGGGTTATTTGTCTTTTAATCACTGTCTTTCTCTTTCATTACCTCAGTTTTTGAACAACATTGTAATATATAATCTTATCTGGGTTTTCTTTAGGCTGTGATACTGAGGTTCTCAGTGATTCCCTGCATTCCTTATTTAACACACTTTGATTATCACAGTGGCCTAGAGTATATTTTTTGGCACCTTATTTTATAAAGTAAAGTTTCAAGTTTCTAAGACCCTCTAATAAGCATACTAGGCACTCGAGTCAATTCTATTACTAATCCTATGTGCCATCCTGATCCTATTGATCTTGATAGCTACAATTATCCAACTTATTTGATTCTGCATAACTTAGAGAAGGTTATTTTTCAGTCTAGCTATTTTTAGTTATTTCCATTAAAATATTACCCTATTATATAAAACAAACTTGTATTATATCGCATTCACTATTCTTATTTTTAATATTCTAATCCCTAAAACATAATGGAAAAAGAGGTCTTGGGATTCAATCCCTTTTTTGCTTTCAAGTTAAATAGTCTTTGGCAAAATACCTAGCATCTTATTTCCAGTCTTCAAAACTGGCATAATAGTATATTTGTTGTGAGGAGAAAATGAAATTTGTAAATGACCCAGAAAAACACTTTGCATACAACTGTCTCTGACATACAGCAGTATGTGTTTTTCACATTAATATAGAACAAGAAATAAAATACCTAAGTATTGTTGACTTACTTTGAACTGTTGCCTTCTTGGCAGAAAAAAATTTTGAAACTTTTTCTCTTCTTGCTGTCTTGTCTGGGTATTGCATAGCTCTTCTTGGTTTAAAGAATTCTTTATTCACTGAGGGTTTTCTCCTTAGACTTCCAGAGTTTTGTAAAATGGCAGTTTTATGAGATGTGAAAAAGAAATTTTACTCAGTAACTTCATGAGAAATCAGGGAATATGACCAAAGACAGTCTGTTTCAGAAAGTAATGGAAAATTTGGGCATATTTCCATTTTCTTTCACAGTATGTTTCTTCAGTTCCTCTAAGGCTATAGTATCCTTATTGATCAAAGTTTAACAAGCATTGATAAGGAATTGGGAATATATGGTGTCATATGTATTAAATCATTACAAATTTGAATAAGTATCTGATAAACAATGTTTTAAAGCCTCTAGATTTAGGGATTACAAAAATTTAGATAGGATATGTTTCTTCAAGAAATTTAATTCAAGTGAGAAAAAAATTGACAAATTAAAGGATAAAAGCTATACTCCGAAGAATGAGATTATAACGGAAATAAAATCAAGTCATATGGTGGATTTTATGCAGATATTTTCCCAATATTTCAATTGTCTCTGTATCAACACACTATGCCTTTGAAGTTACTTCTATTTATAGATTTTTTAAAACTAGGATAGGGTAGAAATGAGAGTGTGCCAGTTCTACAACTATGGGTTGAAAGCTTTCAGGGACTTCCAGTAGTTCTTTTGGAAGTAGCTTCAGCTAACTTCTTGGAAGCATACGGGCTAGACACCAACTTCAACCCATGCAAAAGCTATCTGGTTAACCACTATCATTGTACACTATCCAGGCAATTCCCTAACCAATTCATCAACTGATTCAGGAAAGGACCTTGCCAAGATCAGCTGAGCCTGCCTCATCTAGATGAGTAGAATAACTCATGGGACCTGTGGACTTGTGGGAAATAGTAAATAATTGTTTTTTTCATCATCTAAATTTTAACTTGATCTGTTATACAGAAGGAACTAAATTACATGGGTGATATATTAGAAATGAATGGGACACAGAGTGAAGTTAGGTGCATTAAATGAGAGAAAGGATAACTTTTTGTCTTTGTTTTTGTTATGCTTTATGATACACAGTCTCCTCCCAAATCCTGGGATTACAGAAGTATACACCACACTTGGCCAAAAGGATGACTTTTGAACTGGAGCTTGAATGTTAAGGCTGTGTCAGTCATGCAGGGATTTATCAGTTGTCCAGGAAAAAAGTATAATAAGTACCAGTACAATAAGGAGCAGGTACAGGTAGTGTGTGACTTCACAAGCACGGTTACAGGGGAGATTAATAAGATATGTGACTAGAGAGGTAAGAGGATCTGTAATTATGTTATTTTGACCTTCTATGAGGAATTTGATTAGTTAAGGTTTAAGGCATATGACTTTAAGAGCACACACATGTATTTTAGGTCAAACTTCTTTCTGGGAATAATGACACCTACTTGTGAACCTGAATTAGCTTTGGCCAATTTGTCACTAAGATGGAAAGAATATTTTTTTACAATATCACACAGACATAAAATTGTATCAGCATGTTTAATTCCAGAAATAAAAGTCTCCATGGAGTTATAATTTCTTGTGTTTAAAGTCACAACAATTTCCAGATAAGTGCTGTTTTCTACTCCTTTTCTCCAGCTTAAAGTTTGGCATCATTAAAAATGATCTGGGTGATGTGATTATGGCTGATGATACAGTTGTTGTGAAATATGTCACAACTGAGAGTGGTCCCCACTGAGAGCAGCACAGCCTTATTTCTGGAGATTGCCTTTTGAAAGCACACTGTGTCTAAGCTCTGCTACCTAGGTATTAGTCCTTAACAATTAGAAAAGAGTAATGAATGCTCTCTATATCCATCGTGTGACCTGAAGTCATATAGCTTGCATGGCTGAAATGCTGTTATTTAACCAATGTATTTCCATAGGAAAGCTATATGAAAACTCACAGCTGGGAATTCTGATGGAGAAATCAATGGAGCCAGACTACAAAATAATGTGACTGTTATATAGTAGTGGATCATTTTGTTTTATGGTTTAGAACACACACAGAGATAGAATCAACTGATAAATATGATAATTAAAATCCCATCTTCTAAGGTTCATTTGTATAACTTGAGTAAAGTTTTCTGGTCAGCAATTCCACAAATACCTATTTGAATCTCTACTATAAGCAAGGCAGCAGAGAAAGGAATATGAAAAACAGAAATTTGATCACTTCAGAATCTACTTGATAAAAAGCATGTAAAAAGGTCATTTTTAAGAGGGTGCTAAGTAGAGGGTATAGATGCAATTTGCTACCAGTCTAGGGAAAATTATTTTTATCCATTTTTTCCATCTTTGAAGTACCACAGAATACAGATAAATTCAAAATTCATATTATTACATAATATTTTTGAATCCTGTTAGTAGTAGATATATTTCTTAAATTTTGAAAGAGAATACCAATCTCAATCATATTTTTTTAAAAAATAGAATATTTTACCTTTAACAATATAGAAAATCAGTTTTCAAATCCTTGACAAACTTAATGCACTACTCAGTTCTTACCAAAATGCCCAGCTGAAAAACATGATAGTTAACTAGGATTGTTTAATGCACATAAAATCTATGCTGTAACATAAATGCCCAACATTTTTGGACATATTATAAAATTGAGGTTTAGAAATATTATTCACTACAATGAGACCTCGGAATAATAATCTTCATTTCTCTTTGGAAAAGGATGCATCTCATGAATATTTCAGATTAAACATTGACAAATAAGCTGCCAACAGATCAGCCATGAAATACTTGGAAAATAGTTTTCATTTTTGGAACTCAATCTTTTGTCATATGTCTGTAAGTGAATAACTTTAGTGACCAATAAGACAACCTTTTTAGTCAAATTGGTTTCAGCAAAAATACAGAAATGTCCAACTTACCTTGCATGGTACAGTATTCAAAGTTACATTATGAATATGAACTCCACTGGTTTTACACTGAAGTACTTTCCTTGTAAATTCAACAGACTTGATGCTAGAGTCTTAGAGAAATGATTCTCAAAGTGTAGTGTCTAATCAATAGCATCACAGTTACTTAAGAATTTAGAAGTGCACATTTTTATTTATTTATTTTTTTTTAAATTAATTTATTTATTTCTTATTCATATGTGCATACAATGTTTGGGTCATTTCTCCTCCTCCCTTACCCCCCCCCTTTACCCCCTCCCACTCCCTTGATACCTCACAGAAACTATTTTGCCCTTATCTCTAATTTTGTTGTAGAAAGAGTACAAGCAATAATAGGAAGGACCAAGGGTTTTTGCTAGTTGAGATAAGGATAGCTATACAAGGAGTTGACTCACATTGATTGCCTGTGCATGTGTGTTACCGTCTAGGTTAATTTTTCTTGATCTAACCTTTTCACTAGTTCCTGGTCCCCTTCTCCTATTGGTCTCAGTTGCTTTAAAGTATCTGCTTTAGTTTCTCTGCCTTGAGGGTAACAAATGCTATCTAGTTTTTTAGGTGTCTTACTTATTCTCATACCTCCCTTGTGTGCTCTCACTTTTACCTTGTGATTAAAGTCCAATCCCCTTGTTATGTTTGCCCTTGATCTAATGTCCACATATGAGGGAGAACATATGATTTTTGGTCTTTTGGGCCAGGCCAACCTCACTCAGAATGATGTTCTCCAATTCCATCCATTTACCAGCGAATGATAATATTTCATTCTTCTTCATGGATGCATAAAATTCCATTGGGTATAAATACCACATTTTCTTAATCCATTTGTCAGTAGTGGGGCATCTTGGCTGTCTCCATAACTTGGCTATTGTGAATAGTGGTGCAATAAACATGAGTGTGCAGGTGCCTCTGGAGTAACCTGTGTGACATTCTTTTGGGTATATCCCCAAGAGTGGGATTGCTGGATCATATGGTAGATCAATGCTTAGCTTTTTAAGTAGCCTCCAAATTTTTTTCCAGAGTGGTTGTACTAGTTTACACTCCCTTCAGAAGTGTAAGAGGGTTCCTTTTTCCCCACATCCTCACCAACACCTTTTGTTAGTGGTGTGGCTAAAGATGGCTATTCTAACAAGGGTGAGGTGGAATCTTAGTGTGGTTTTAATTTGCATTTCCTTTATTGCTAGAGATGGTGAGCATTTTTTCATGTGCTTTTTGGCCATTTGAATTTCTTCTTTTGAGAAATTTCTGTTTAGTTCACTTGCCCATTTCTTTATTGGTTCATTTTGGGAGAATTTATTTTTTTAAGTTCCCTATATATTCTGGTTATCAGTCCTTTGTCTGATGTGTAGCTGGCAAATATTTTCTCCCATTCTGTGGGTGTTCTCTCCAGTTTAGAGACCATTTCTTTTGTTGAGCAGAAGCTTTTTAGTTTTATGAAGTCCCATTTATCTATGCTATCTCTTATTTGCAGATGGCATGATCCTATACCTTAAAGACCCAAAAAACTCTACTTAAAATCTCCTAGACACCATCAATAGCTTTAGCAAGGTAGCAGGATATAAAATCAACCTTACAAAAATCATTAGCATTTCTATACACTAATAATGAACAAACTGAGAAAGCATATATGAAAACAATTCCATTAACAATAGCCTCAAAAAAAATCAAATACTTAGGTGTCAACCTAACAAAAGATGTGAATGACCTCTACAAGGAAAACTATAAACTTCTGAAGAAAGGGATTGAGGAAGACTACAGAAAGTGGAGAGATCTCCTATGTTCATGGATTGGTAGAATAAACATAGTAAAAATGTCTATTCTCCCAAAAGTAATCTACATGTTTAATGCAATTCTCATCAAAATTCCAATGACATTCATTAAAGAGATTGAAAAATCTACTGTTAAGTATATATGGAAACACAAGAGACCACAAATAGCCAAGGCAATACTCAGTCAAAAGAACAATGCTGAAGGTATCACAATACCCGACTTCAAAGTATATTACAAAGCAATAACAATAAAAACAGCATGGTACTGGCACAAAAACAGACATGAAGACCAGTGGAACAGAAGAGAGGACTCAGATATGAAACCACACAACTATAACCAACTTGTCTTTGACAAAGGCTCTAAAAATATACGATGGAGAAAAGACAGCTTCTTCAACAAAAACTGCTGCGAAAACTGGTTATCAGTCTGCAAAAAACTGAAACTAGATCCATGCATATCACCCTATACCAAGATTAACTCAAAATGGTTCAAAGGTCTTAATATCAGACCCCAAACTCTAAAGATGGTACACAAAAGAGTAGGAAATATTCTGGAATTAGTAGGTATAGGTAAGAACTCTCTCAATGGAAGTGCACATTTTTAATCTCTACCTGAAAAGTTATAAATGTGAAGTGAAGTTTAGCCATATTTGTCTTTGAAACACTAAAAGTGCTGGGCTCCAGCTATGCTGGAGGTGTAGGTAGGAGAATCACAGTCTGAGACCAGCCTGGGTTAACAATTACAAGACTGTACCTGAAAATAAATAAATCAAAAAGGCTGGAGGCAAAGTGTGATGGTAGACTGCTTGCTTAGCAAACATATGGCCCTGAGTTCAAGCCATAATAGTTTCAAACAAATGATAAATAGAATCCACTCATTGGCTTCAATGTGTATTAAAGTTTGAGAAACTTTTATTGAGTCAGTGGGAAAAGGAATGTATATTGGCATCTTATTTGATAAAGAAAAGAACAAGAGATGTGATCCATATAAATTTCTGGAAGGCCTTTGATACATTTGCAATGTACACTCCTAGCATCAACATACAAAAATAAGCTCATAACTTTGCTGAAGTTAGACAAAGATGTGCCTGCCAAGACATATTTAAGATCAATTCCAATTTCTTACCAATAGCTTCCATTATACTTATAAAACTGGATTATTTAATTAAATGCTTAAAATAAACTTACATCACTATCTCTATGTCATAAGCCTATGTCTTGGCTAAATTTTGGACTTGACCTCTGCCCTAGATATATCAATCTATCAAATAATTTTTCTAGAAGTTCCAAAATGTTTTCCTACCTCATTCTCTCTTTTTCCTAATGATTCAAATCTTACTTATTCTTACGAGATTATCATTCCTCGTGCTTGATTATGTGCCCTGGAAGAGAATGGCTTTTCCATGTTCCTACAGGTGTAATTGCTTTTTAGCATTCTTCCTTGCTCTGAGTTCCTAACTTACCTAGCACTCATTTCTTAAACTGTCATTTTATTATCCTCTGAGCTATGTTTTCCTGATGTGCAGGAAAATAATTGTGGCATGCTTTCCCTTCATCAACTTTAGTTGACAAAATTTAACTAGTGATATTAGATAAATGATCATGTCCTTTAAAATATTAAGCATAAGAGTCACAACAATAACAATGACATGAATAAGAACAGTGGCTTTCGTCATGCTAAATCTCTCTCCATAGATGATAGTATATATTGGAGTTTTCCCAACTGGTGTAAATATCCATCTTCTTAGTTACTGTGTTCCTAATGTTTACTTCTTGATTCATTATGACACATAACTAAGGATTAGGCTTAAGATTTTGAGAAAAAAATAAGATTTAAATCGTTAAATTGACTGTAGTGTCCTTCTGAATACAAAAAAGCTTTAACAAGAGATAGAATGAACTTGTCAGAAACTATGACAAATTATGTGAGTAAGAAATGTCAGATTGTCTTCAAAATAAAAGACTCATTGATATAATGCCACTATTAAGTCATATAAGCAAAATCTAGGAGAATGTTTTTACTACTTCATAGCTCCTTTTTATATTTTTCATTAAACATTATTCATGAAAATATCAAATGCAAACACTTCCATAAATTAATCTTGAGAGTCTTAAAAGACCATCTTCTCTTTGAAGAATCAGCTTTTTCCTCTTCACAGCTTCTAGGAAAACACAAATTCAACAGAAACAGAGGAAGAACAAAGTCTTCCCTAAGATGACCTACTAAATAAACTGTAGGTATTAACAGAAAAATCTGTCTCTCTCTCTCTCTCTCTCTCTCTCTCTCTCCCTTTCTCTCTCTCTTTCACTTTTTAAATGAGCAAAGCTAACACAGAATGAGATGACTCTATCCAACTCCATCTCCATTACATGAACTAGTTTTTCTTCTTAATTAATGTATTGCTTCTGCTATTTTATTCTTCACTGTCCTTTCTTAGCTAAGAAATCAAATCAAATCAACTTGAAATAAAAATATCTGTGAGTGAATCAGTGAGAAAGACCTATGTGAACTCATTTGAATAGAAGTCACTTTTTAGAGTTTAAGATACTATAGAAATTATGTATATGTATATAATAATGAGATATCTTATAAACAGAAACTCAATTCTTTGCTAAATGTGCTTTCTTCTAGCACTTCTTTGTTAAACTTTTATAAAAAAATAGTATTAAAAGTCCATAAGCTCTTTCTGATGTGTTGTTGGATTCGGTTTGCCATTATTTTATCGAGGATTTTTACACTGATGTTCACTAAGGAAATTGGCCTATAGTTCTCCTTTTTAGAGATATCTTTCTCTGGTTTTGGGATGAGTGTAATATTGGCTTCATAAAACGAGTTAGGCAGTTTTCCTTCCCTTTCTATTTCATAGAACAGTTTAAGGAGGGTTAGTATTAGTTCTTTTTTAAATGTCTGATATAATTCAGCAGTGAATCTATCAGGTCCTGGACTTTTCTTTTTTGGGAGACTCTTAATTGCTGCTTTAATTTTGTTTTGTGTTAGAGATCTATTCAAGTGATTAATATCCTCTTGGTTCAGGTTTGGATGGTCATAAGTATGGAGAAATCTCTCCATTTCTTCAAATTTTTCAAATTTATTAGAGTATAGCCTCTCAAAGAAGTCTCTGATGATTTCCTGTATTTCTTTGGTGTTTGTTGATACCTCCCCTTTTGCATTTCTGATTTTACTGATTTGAGTTTTTTCTTTCCTCATTTTAGTCAGGTTTGCCAGGGGTCTGTCAATCTTATTTAGTTTTTCAAAGAAGCTTTTTGTTTCACTAATTCTTTGTATTTTTTGTTTGTTTGTTTCTATTTCATTGATTTCATACCTTATTTTAATTATTTCTCTCCTTCTGCTTGTTTTGGGGTTTGCTTGTTCTTGTTTTTCTGGGAATTTAAGTTATAATATTAGCCCATTGATTTGAGATCTTTGTCACCTTTTAATATATGCAATCATGGCTATAAACTTTCCTCTTAGGACAGCCTTTGCTGTGTCCCATAGGTTCTGGTAGGTCATGTTTTCATTTTCACTAACTCCAGGAAACTTTTAATTCCCTCTTTTATTTCATCAATGACCCATTGATCATCAATGAATGTGTTGTTCAGCTTCCAATTATTTGCATGTTTTTTAGTGCTGTTTTTGTTGTTGGTTTCTAGTTTTAATGCATTGTGGTCAGAAAGAATGCATGGGATTATTTTTATATTTTTGTATTTGTTGAGGCTTGCTTTGAACCATAACATATGATAATTTTGGAGAAGATTCCATGAACTGCTGAGAAGAATATATATTGTGCAGAAGTTGGATGAAATATTCTGTAGACAGAAGCTAGGTCCATTTGGTCTATGGTGTGATTTAGTTCTAGGATTTTGATTTTTTGTTTGGATGACCTATCTATTGGTGATAGTGGAGTATTAAGGTCTCCCACTACCACTGTGTTGGAGTTTATATATAATTTTAGGTCCTTCACAGTATGTTTAATGAAATTGGTTGCATTGAAGTTGGGTGCAAATAGGTTAATAATTGTTATTTCCTTTTGGTGTGTTTCCCCTTTTATTAGTATAAAGTGTCCTTCTTCATCTCATTTGATCAATGTAAGTTTGAAGTCTACTTTATCCAAAATAAGTATTGCTACCCCTGCCTGTTTACAGGGGACATTGGCTTGATGGATCTTCTTCCTGCCTTTCACTCTCAGCAAGTGCTTGTTTCTGTTGATGAGATGGGTCTCTTGTAGGCAGCAGATTGTTGGATCTTACTTTTTAATCCATTTTGCCAGTTGGTGTCTTTTGATGGGGGAATTAAGTTCATTAATATTTAGTGTTACTATTGATAGGTATGTGGTGATCCCTGTCATTTAGTTGTCTTTGTTGTTTAAGGGTTTTATTGTTGTAGCTGAATCAATATTGCTCTCTACTTTCTTGCCTTTTCTTCTGCTGTTGTTTGGTATTGCCTGTCCTTTCATGGTTTTGTTCGCTTTCACTTTCTGTGTACAGATTCCTTGGAGAATCTTTTGTATTCGTGGCTTGGTGGTCATATAGTGTTTTAGTTTCTGCTTATCATGGAAGACTTTCATTGCTCCATGTATTGTGAATGATAGTTTTCTTGGGTACAGTATCCTAGGGTTGAAGTTATTTTCATTTAGTGCCTGGAAGACCTCACTCCATGCTCTTCTTGATTTGAAGGCTTCCATGGAGAAATCTGCTGTGATTTTGATAGGCTTACTTTGCAGGTTATTTTTGTTTTCTCTCCTACACCCTTCAATGTTTTTTCTATAGTCTCTGTGTTTGTTGTTTTAATAATAATATGATGTGGGGTAGTTCTACTTTGGTCAAGTCTCTTTGGTGTTCTGGAAGATTCCTGTAACTGCATGGGCATAGTTATCTCTAGATTTGATAAATTTTCTGTTATTATTTTGTTGAATATATTACTCATTCATTTTGCTTGCACCTATTCTCTTTCTTCAATGCCCATGATTCTCAGGTTTGGTCTTTTAATGGAGTCAGTGAGTTCTTGCATATTCCTTTCAAAGGTCTTGAGTTGTTTAACTAGTAGCTCTTCAGTTTTTCCTTTAGTTACCATTTCATCTTCAAGTTCTGAGACTCTGTCTTCTGTTTCAGAAAGATCATACACCACGATCAAGTCAGCTTCATCCCAGGGATAAAGGGGTGGTTCAGCATATGCAAATCTATAAATGCAATACAGCACATTAATAGAAGCAAAGACAAAAATAACTTGATCATCTCAATAGATGCAGATAAAGCCTTTGACAAGATCCACCACTTCATGATAAAAGCTCTAAGAAAACTAGGAATAGACAGAATGTACCTCAACATTGTAAAGGCTATATATGACAAACCTACAGCTAACATAACATTTAATGGTGAAAAACTGAAACCATTTCCCCTAAAATCAGGAATGAGACAAGGGAGCCCACGATTCCCACTCCTATTCAACATAGTACTGGAATTTCTAGCCAGAGCAATTAGGCAAGAAGAAGCAATAAAAGGAAGGAATGCAAATAGGCAAAGAAACTGTCAAAATATCCCTATTTGCAGATGATATAATCCTAAACCTTAAAGACCCAAAAAATTCTACCCAAAAACTCTTAGACACCATAAACAAGTATAGCAAGCTGGTAGGATACAAAATCAACTTACAAAAGTCATTAGCTTTTCTATACACCAACAATGAACAAATTGAGAAAGAATATATGGAAAAAATTCCATTCACAATAGCCTCAAAAAAAATTAAATACCTAGGAGTAAACTTAACAAAGGATATGAATGATGTCTTCAAGGAGAATTACAAACTCCTGAAGAAAGAGACTGAAGAAGACTACAGAAGATTCAAAGATCTCCCATGCTCATGGATTGTTAGAATCAACATTGTAAAAATGGCTATACTACCAAAAGCAATCTACATGTTCAATGCAATTCCCATCAAAATCCCAAAGACACTCATTACAGAGATTGAAAAATCTACCCTAAAGTTCATTTGGAAACACAAGGGACTGTGAATAGTCAAGGAAATATACAGCAAAAAGAGCAATGCTGGTGGTATCACAATACCCAACTTCAAACTATATTACAAAGCAGTAGCAATAAAAACAGCATGGTGCTGGCACAAAAACAGACATGAAGATCAGTGGAACAGAATAGTGGACCCAGATATGAATCCACACATCTATACCCACCTTATTTTTGACAAAAGGGCCAAAAACATATGATGAAGAAAAGAAAGCCTCTTCCACAAATGTTGCTGGGAAAAGTGGTTATCCATCTGCAACAAACTGAAACTAGATCCATGTCTATCACCCTGTACTAGTATCAATTCAAAATGGATCATGGACCTTAATATCAGATGTGAAACTCTAAAGTTAGTACAGGAAGGAGCAGGAAACACTCTGGAAATAATAGGTATAGGTAAGGACTTCCTCAGTAGAACCACAGCAGCTCATCAACTATGAGAAAGAATGGATAAATGGGACTTCATAAAATTAAAAAGCTTCTGCACAACAAAAGAAGTGGTCTCTAAACTAAGGAGATCATCCACAGAGTGGGAGAAAATATTTGCTAGCTATACATCAGACAAAGGACTGATAACCAGAATATTCAGGGAACTTAAGAAACTAAACTCTCTTAAAATCAATGAACCAATTAAGAAATGGGCAACTGAACTAAAGCAGAACTTCAAATGGCCAAAAAGCACGTGAAAAAATGCTCACCATCTCTACCAATAAAAAAAATGCAAATCAAAACCACACTAAGATTCCACCTCACCCCTGTTAGAATAGCCATCATCAAAAACATTACCAACAACATGTGTTGGCGAGGATGAGGGGAAAAAGGAACCCTAATCTACTGCTGGTGGGAATGCAAGCTGGTGCAAACACTCTGGAAAAAAATTTGGAGAATTCTTGAAAATCTAAACATAGATCTGCCATATGATCCCACAATCCCACTCCTGGGGATATACCCAAAGGAATGCAACACAGGTTACTCCAGAGGCACCTGTACCCCCATGTTTATTGCAGCACTATTCACAATAGCCAAGTTATGGAAGCAACCAAGATGCCCCACTACTGATGAATGGATCAAGAAAATGTGGTACTTGTATACAATGGAGTTCTACTCAGCCATGAAGAAGAATGAAATCTTATCATTTGCAAGTAAATGGATGGAAATGGAGAACATCATTCTGAGCAAGGTCAGCCAGGCTCAGAAGACCAAAAATCATATGTTCTCCCTCATATGCAGACTTTAGATGTAGGACAAATGTAGCAATGTGGTTGGACTTGGATCACATGACAACAGGAGAGCACATTTGGGAGATATAGGAATAGGTAGAAAGCCCAAAGCATGAAAGCATTTGTTGTCCCCACTCAATCAATCAGAATCCTTACAGAAACCTTAAAACAACAGAGGTCAACATGAGAAAGGGATCAGGAACCAGTGTAAAGAGCAGTTAGAGATGAATCAACCTGGGTTGTAACACATTTGTACATGAAAGCAATGCTAGGAATCTCTCTGTATAGCTGTCCTTATCTCAACTAGGAAAAACACTATGTCTTTCTTATTATTGCTTATTTCTACTCTTCAACAGAACTGGAGAAAAGTGCAGAACAGGTTCTGCCTGGAAGTGATGGTGGTGTGAGGGAGAGGTTGGGGGTGGTTGGCAGGGGGGAGAAATGACACAAACAATGTATGCATATGTGAATAAATGAATAAAAAAGTTCATAAGTGTTATAAATATTTATTTTACTTCTGGAAAAATTTTAAAAAGAAATGAGATTTCACCTAAAATATGAGGTTCTAAATGGTGATTTGAAAATGAATGGTTGCAAAATTAGAGATAAGGACAAAATAGTTTCTGCCCAGTAGCAAGGGGGTGGGGGGGAGAGGAAGGGGGCAGGGAGGTAAAGAAGGGGGTGGGGGAAGTGGGGAGAAATGACCCAAACATTGTATGCACATATGAATAAAATAAAAATTAAAAAAAAAGGAAAATGAATGGTTGCTTTGGCTTTCTGAAAATATTCAAGAATATCAGGAAAATAAAAAGTTATGGAAGAGATTTGGGTTAGATATAGGAAATAGCTTCTCAATTACCACTAGTCATGGATACTTAATAATATACAGTTCAATGTTGTAAGATTCATGTCTTCAAAATACTCCAAATTAGAATAGAGTCTCTTCTGTATTGCTCAGAATTTTACCTAACAACAAGGCAAATTAGCTTGCCTAATATCACTCCGCTCTACAATTCAAAGATGTCAAATGACATGGTCAATGTAATCAGCAGTATAACTGCCTCACATGATAGAACTGAGTCATATACATAAACCCATGGTTTAACGAATTCCAATTAGTTACAGATCTCAATCTGTGACAACCATTGGATTGGTCATAAGCTCTGAAGTTTTAAACAAAGAATCATTTGCCAGACTGGTAGAATTCAGGAGAGAAAAGAAACTATGTCCAGAAGAAAATCATACTTGCACACAATAGCATTTTCCCACATCTGTAAAATGCTAATCAGTACTGGAAAAGTAATTTGACTTTTTCTTACTGTTTAAAACTTTAGATTCAGAGAAGGAGCAAGATGGTGACTGAGTATAGTCCTCCAATGTTCATCTCCCACTGACACACCAATTTGAGCAGTTATTAACTCACAAAACTATTTTTATAAGAGCTGAGAAAACTAAATGAGAGAACTAGTCTCTCCTCTTAGATAACATAAAGAAGATAAGCATTGAAGAAGTCAGGAAGGAAAGAGTTGCAAACAAGAGCTCTCTTCCAACTCCAAATAGTACAGTATGGAGAGTGATACTGCTTACTTGGGGATGAGGGAGGTTAAATACAACCCATAAAATGAAAACCAGTCCTACCATGGTGGAACCAAGTGCCAGGCAATGCCCAAGACCCTTATTACCAGTTCAATACCATGATCTGTACTGCTGGAACTGTTGGCCAGGTATCATAGAGATTGCTTCCAACTTCTAGCAGCAGATAAAAGAGCAAGATGTTATCCACTAGAGAGCAGGGCACAAAGCTAGTACAGAACTTTGTCCTAGGTCTACCACCATAGAAACATAGCACAGGGCAGAACCCAGGAGCCCCATTCATAGACTAGAGATCACAGGTTGTTATTATTCAAATACCAGCTGTCCCCCCAAGAGGCTAATGTTTTGAATGTTTGGTCCTCAGCTGCTAGCACCATTTTGGTAGTTCTGGAAAATTATGGAGGTGAGACTTAGCTGTAGGAAGTAAGTCACTGACAGACATGTATCTTGCTTGCCTTGGTCCCTTCTAGTATTCCTTTTTCTCTGCTTCTTGGTTGCCATTGCTCTGCTCCACCATGCTGAACTGACACCTCTAAAACTGTGAGATAAAAGAAATATTTCCTCCTGTAAGTTGTTTTTCTTGGGTATTTGTCAGAGGCAATAAATCTGATTAATACACAGATGCTGGTTGGACAGACTCTTGTATTGGCCTTTCTATCTCATTGGCATCCTTGAACTGGACTTGGGGCACACTGCCCTCTGACACTGTGTAGGTTCCTGTGGATGTGACAAAGATGTCATCCAGCTTAGTATCAGCCTTAGTGATCAAAGTTCTGTCTCCACTATCTGTTCTCCAACTTTCAGATAATATAGTAATAGCCAGGATGGTACTCTGATATAAATGTCTAGATCTGTCTTGGGAACAAAAAGACACCTGTACCACAGTTTTTATCAAACTTGTGTTTCAGTTGGAATCATTGCCAGGTGTGGCGTGGGCTTTGGTACACCACTGAGACTGTACAGATTCGGGTGTGACAAAGCTTAGCTAGGGTAAGTAGCCGGGGGACTACTTTCACCAACACTATTCTGATGTTGAGCAGCATAGCCTGAAGAAAGGCCCTGTTCACTATGCATAGTAAAGAATAGCAAATATAGGACTTTATTCTGGCAAAAAGCACTGAGCTTATATCAACAACACTCATCTATAGGTCTGCCTATGGATGGAGCCAAAGGGATAGACCCAGTAGCAGGGGGAGAAATGAATTCCTGGTCTTTTGGACTTTTGTTCCAGCCTACATAACCTAAGGGCAGGATCCACATTAGCCATAAGGAGGCCATAGCAGTGTGACTGATCTTGGTGGGCCAGGGACTCCCCAGTGTTGTGCTGGTCTTGGTGGACTAGGGACTCAGAGTGTGACATAGCTTGGTGGAGTTCATAGCCATAGGAATAGTATTAGAAACTAACATCTGGTCCATTCATGGGGATTCTGCCCAGAACAAGGAAGAAACTTCAGTGCCTACCCATAAGCTGGTGATTGGGAAGAAGGCAACTGGGACTACCTTATTCCAGAAAGAGACTTCTGGGTATGGGTTTCTCTTTCTACATCATTCTAAAGAACCCATCAATTACACATTTGGGACAAACCTGTAGTTAGATCACCTTCTACAGTTAAAACAGTGACATCCCACAAATAGCAGACACCTGGCATACCTGGACTTGAGCACCATCTAGTGCTGAAAGAAAAAAATTACTACAGGCTCAGAGGAAGCAACAACCTACTGAGAATTTCTGGAAAGACAGGTACAAAAAAAAAAAAATCTGGAATAAATTGCCTGATCCTTCAATGCCCAGATGGTATTGCACACCAAGCATCAAAAATTTTCAGGAAACCATGATTCAACTTAACAATAAAAGTAACCATGCCAGAAACTGACCAAATAGCAAACCATGTGGGATAAATATCAGATGGAGAATTTAAAATAGCTATTTTAAGGGAACTCAACAAGCTTGAAGACAACAGAACAATGATTCAACATTTTTTATTAGAATATGTTCATTGTTCAAGGATTTCCTTTGTAATACTTCCATACATCCACACAATATACCTTCATCAAATTCATTACCTCTATCCCTCCTACTCAGACCCCTCACACTTTTTTAAAGCAATTTCAACATTCTAACACAAAAACTAAACAAACAAGTAGAAACTATTTGAAAACCTCAAAATAGTTGAGCTGCTGGAGTGGCTCAAGAGGTAGTGTTTCTGCCTAGCAAGCATGAGGTCCTGAGTTAAATCCTCAGTATTGAAGGGAAAAAAAACTCAAACAGAATTTTTATTGTTATTATTATTGTTGTACTGGGTGGCATGCATAGGAATATTTACATAAGTCTTATAATGTATCAAATATATCATGCTTGAATTCACCCTTTCTGCTGATCTCTTTCATGCCCCTTGCCTGATTTCTGGAACAGTTTTAACAAGTATCATTTTTGCATTACTTTCATGTGTATACATTATTAGTGTCACATCACTCCTCACATGATCACCCCCTCTGTCCCATGCCTCAGGGCAGAACTTCTTCTGCCCTCCTGTTCTCTGATTTTCTAGATGAAAAAAAGATAACAAGAAAAAAGGTGTGTTTTTGCTAGTCTGAGATCAAGATAGTTATACAGGGCTGTGTTTTTACCATGCATATATGTATTACAACCCAAATTGATTTATCTCTACCAGACTTATTGATTACTCCCTAGTCCCCTTCCACTAGTACCCTTGGCCAGTTTAAGATTACTATATTATTCCTATACAGGAAGCACATCAACCACATTCAAGTTTTTGGTTTCCTTCCCTTTCTCTATCCCTCCCATGCATGGCCTCCCCTCAGTGTCACCTGTGTCCAATAATATTGCTGCATTTGTTTTAGGTCTATAATCTGCATGAGGGAGAACATGTGATTTTTGACCTTTTGAACCTGACTAACTTCACTTAAGATGATGTTCTCCAGTTCCATCCATTTACCTGCAAATGAGAAAATTTCATTCTTCTTTGTGGCTGAATAAAATTCCACTATGTATAAGTATCACATTTTCTTAATCCATTTGTTGGTAGTGGGGCATCTTTGCTATTTCCATAGCTTGCCTATTGTGAATAATGATGCAATTAACATGGGTGTACAGGTGTCTTTGTAGTAACCTGACACACAGTCCTTCCAGAATATTCATAGGAGTAGTATTGCTGGATTGTAAGGCAGATCTAGTTTTAGTTTTTTTAAAGAGCTATTATTTTCCACAGTGGTTGTACTAGCTTACATTCCCACCAGCAGTTTATGAGGGTACATTTTTCCCCTGGCATTCTCTCCTATATTTGTTGTTTTTGGTGTTGTTGATGTAGCTATCCTAATAGGGGTGCTGTAGAATCTTAGTGTGGTTTTAATATGTATTTCCTTTATAGCCAGGGTTGATGAGCATTTTTTCATGTTTTTTAGCCATTTGGACTTCTTCCTTTGAAAAAGTTCTATTTACTTCAGTTGCCCATTTCTTTATTGGGTCATGGATTTGGGGGAAATTTACTTCTTTGAGCTCTTGCATATTCTGGTTATCAGTTCCTTGTCTGATGCATAGCTAGCAAAGCTTTTCTCCCATTCTGTGAGTGGCCTCTTTAGTTTAGGGGCCATTTCTTTTGTTGTGCAGAAGCTTTTTAATTTCATGTAGTCCTATTTGTCAATCCTTTCTCTTAGTTGCTGAGCTGCTTGAGTGCTACAGAGGAAGTCCTTGCCTATACCTATGGCTTCCAGTGTGTTCCCTGCTCTTTGCTGTACTAGCTTCAAGGTTTCAGGTCCTTAAAATTAAGGACCTGAATATTAAGGTCATTATAGTACAGGGTGGCAAACTTGGATCTAGTTTCAGTTTTCTGCAGGCAGATAGCCAGTTTTCCCAGCAACATTTGTTGAAGAAGCTGTCTTTTCTCCATCATATATTTTTGGCACCTTTGTCAAAAATTAGTGAGTATAGCTGCATGGATTCATATCCAGATCCTCTATTCTTCTCCTTTGGTCTTCATGTCTGTTTTTGTGCCAGTACCATGATGTTTTTATTGCTATGGTTCTGCAGTATAGTTTGTAATCAGGTATTGTGATACCTCCAGAATCAAATACAAATGCTTAAACTGAAAATATATTAAGCAAAAATTTTAAATGTGATAGAAGGCATAAATTGCAGAATGCGTCAAACGGAAGAGAGTTAGTTCAAAGACAGGCTATTCAAATAAACACCTTCAGTTGAGAAAAAGAAAAAAAATGAAGAGGTATGAAGAAGGCTTATAAGAATTTGGGGATAATATTAAAAGAGTAAATATTTAGGTTATTGGGACTCACATGAAACTTCAAAGCCAATGGGTTATAAATGTTTTTTCAAGAAACAATAATGGGAAATACCAAACCAAGAGAAGCATACAAATATTGGGTAGAGAAACTCAAGCAGAATTAACTCAACTATGTCTTCCCCAGGTTATAATATATTCAAGCTGTGAAAGGTACAGCATAAGGAGAAGACTCTCAAGGAAGTAAGAGAAAAGACACAACACAACAATTCCGCTGACAACAGTCTTCTCAGCAGAAACTTATGAACATGAGAGAGGGACATGAGACTTTTTACAGCACTAAAGAAATAAAACTGCCAACTGAGACACTGTATCTAGCAAAGTTATGTTTTAGAAATAAAGGAGAGATAAATATATTCTCAGAAAAACAAAAACAGAGAGAATACATCATAACCAGATCTGTCCAAAAGCAAATTCTAAGAAGAGTTCTTCAATCTGAAAGACACACAATTAATGAGTGAAAAAAACTCATGTCTTTAAGTAGGAAGATTTAAAAAAACCCAAACTAATAATAACTCTATTAGTATGTTAATAGACAATAAAGAAAGATAAAACAGAACATCAAAACTTTAAAACAAGGGGAGGAACAGAGTAAACATACCATTTTTTCATTAATATATTTCCCTCTTTTTGTTTATATTCTTATACGAATGTTCATGTTAAATTAACATTTCAAAATTGCTTATAATAATCAAAATATGTTTTTATATGTTTCTAGCTAATCACAAGGTAAAAATCATTAGTAGAAAAATGAAAAATCATAAGCAAGGATTTGAAACACACTGTTAGGGTAAATCACTAAACTACTAACCACAAGGGAAGACTGAAAGATTGCAAGGGGGAAAAAGAAATATAATAAAACTGGTGTGGGGGAAGTTAGTAAATGACTGTGGTAAATTTTTTTAATAAAAATTATCTTCAATATAAATTGGTTAAATTCTCAAATAATATATAGAAAGAGAATGTATAGGTATTTAAAAAAAAAAAAACAAGAATCAATTCTATGTTTATTACAAGAAACTCAGTTCAACACTAAGGAAAAACATTGATCAGAAGTGAGAGGATGGAATAAGATGTCCCATGCAAATGGAATCCTCCCTTCCTCCCCAAAAAAGATGGGAGAAGCCATGATTATTAGGCATAATTATTTTAGATAAGATAGGCATTAAACAAAAAGCAGTAAGAAGAATAAAATAAGGAAGATCATTATAAAGCTGAAGAGATCAGTTTAGCAAGAAGAAAAGTTCTAAGTGTATATGCATCCAGGATTAGAACATCTCAATATGTAAAGGAAATATTAGTAGACTAAACAGGGGAGATAGTCTAATAGTAAGAGACTTTAGCACCCCACCTTCAGCAGTAGATAAACTTTCTAGACAGAAATTATAGGAAAGACAGAGGTGAATTGAACTATACCATAGGAACACAATGGTTATCTAGAGAACATTCCATACAATGAACGCAGCATATACTTGGAATATTCTCCAGGACAGATCACAGGATAAGATGCAAAATAAGTCTCCATAAATTTTAAAGTTTTGAAATCATATTGAGTAAAATTTCTGAACACATGATAAAATTAGAAAATAACAAAAAAGAAAAACAATGTTAAATTACAAGTATATAGATATTAATGAACTCACTATTAAAATATAAAACCCAATGGATAAAGGAAGAAATCAAAAAGGAAATTTTATGGAAAAATGAGACCTGTTGAAATTATTCCAGGCATAGGGGGAGAGGGGATAAAGGAGAATGATGTAGTGGTGAATTAAACTATGATATATTGTAAGAACTTTTGTAAATGTCACAATGTACCCCCAGCAAAATAATATGATAATTAAAAATTAATAAAAAAAGAAAAGAAAAAATAAATAAACTGCTACATTAATATCAATATGATAAATACAAAGAGAGAAAAGGAATAATTTTGAGTGTGTGAATGGGACTGAAGGAGAAGAATGAATTTATTTTGAATGTAATGATGAGACAGGATTCAGCGATATTGTATAACCTCCTAAAGAATTCATGTGAGTCATGATTACACCAAGCTTTTATGGCGCTTCTCTATGTACATGTTTTGTTTTTGTCTTAAATTTTGTAGTTTCAAAAATCATTCTTTGAGTGCCACTGAATTCAAGTACACTCCACTGAGGAGGTTGTTCATGCTCATCATAGCATCTGTGTTGCACTTTGGGCAGTCCCTGGAACTTAATTTGGAAGAAAATTGGCTCTAGTATCATCTTTTTTGCTATCTCCCGTAACATGAAAAGATAAAGCCTGGCTTTTTGAAGACTCTTTTTAAAAAAAACAAATGTTCGCTTATCTAATAAATACAATAAAAAACTAAAAAAAGAAGGAAAAAATGTAAAACTATTGAAACAAATGAAACGGAGGCAAAACCTATCCAAGCCTATTGGCTACTACAAAAGCATTATGAACATGGACATTCATGGCAATGATTGCCTACACCTAAAAGGAAGACATACTTTAATTAAGCAAAATATATCCTGCATCTCATATGTAAACCAAAACCAAAATTAGTAGAAGGAAATGAAACAAATAAAGATCAGAGCACAAATAGATGAAAAAGAAACAAACTAACAAAAGGATTAGTGAAATAAAGAACAGTTTCTTTGACAATATAAGCAAAATAGACAAACTCTTAGCTAGACTACCAAAAAATTCAAATAAACAAAAAAAGAGATAAAAATGTAAATATTTTATACCACAGAAATATGAAAGATCATTTGACATAACTATGAACAAGTTTACCAACAAGTTTGATAATTTAGAAGAAATGAAAAAAATTCTAGACACATACATCTTATCAAAACTGAATTATGAAAAATAGAAAACAAACAGATCTTCAAGAAGTGACACATTTTAATCAATAGTAAGAAGTCTCCCATCAAAGAAAAGCCCAGAAAAGCTGCACTTATGAATTCTACCAAGCATTTAATAAAGCTATAAATATTTTCATTAAGTTATTATAAAAATGGGAAAAGAAGAAATTATTACAAACATATTCTATGAGGCCTGATACCAAACCCAGATACAGACATAACAAATAAAGAAAACTACAAGATAGTTTCCTCAATGAGCATAGTTGCAGAAATCATCAGGTAACTAGTAGAAAAGTGAATTCAATTAACACATTATGATATTCTCCACAATCAAGTATGATTCATCAGCATATGTAAATCAATAAATGTGATATACCACATTAAAAGTATGAAGGATAAAATCCAGGTAACCATTTCACTTGATTCAGAAAAGGCATTTGATGAAATTCAACATCCCTTCATGATAAATACACTGAAAAATTTACCTTAGAAAGAACATGTATCAAATTCATAAGAACCATTTATAATTAGCCAAGACCTAACATTATACTGAATAAGAAAAAGCTGAAAGCTTTCTTTCCATAATCTGCAACAAGGCAAAGATGTACACTTTCATCGTTCTTTTGCATCAAGGTAGTCAAACTCTTAGGCAGAGCAGTGAGTAATAAGAAAAAAATATAGGGCATCCAAGTTGGAAAAGAATTCAGCAAATTATTCCTGGTTGAAGATGACATTATCTTACATTTATAAATCCTTAAAGAAATGACCATATTTTTTAGAACTAATGAACAAATTCAACAAATATACTGGATACAAATGAAGATACAAACAACCAGTAGTATTTGTACATTCCAATATCAAATTAACTAAAATAGAGCTCGAGGAAAAAAGTCCTGTTTATAATGGCTACAAAAAGTATTAAACAACAAATTTAACAATGTATTGGAAGATATCAAAAATGAAAATTGGAAAACATTGATGAAAGAAGTTAAAAAAAACAATAAAGTGACAAGATATCCCATAGAATGGACTGAAAAATGTAATTTCTGATATAATGTCCATACTACCCAGAGCAATCTACAGACGAAATGAAATCTTTATCATGACAGCCTTCAAAGAACTAGAAAACCAATGCTAAATTTATATGGACCCTCCACAAAAGTCCAAATAAACAAAGCCATCTTGAACAAAAGCAACAAGGATGAAGCATTTTACCACTTGATTTTAAAATATACCATAAAGCTGTGCTGGAACAGTAAGGTACTGGAACAAATACAAACACAAGGCCAATGGAACAGAATAGAGAAGTTATATGTACTTCCATGCATCTGCAGAAGGTTTTCAACAAAGTTTCTAATAACATGCATTGGAAAACATTCTTTTGATATAAGGAGCTGAGAAAATTGAATGTTCACATTTAGAGTGAAATGAAGCACCTATCTCTTACCAGTGAAGATAAAGCACCTATAGGTGAAATGAAGCACCTATCTCTTATCTTTTCATCTCAAAATGGATTAAAAACTTTAATAGAAGTGCCAAAACTATGAAACTACAGAAGAAAATATAGACCTTCAGATGGGTGGGGATTTCTTAAATTTGTCTTTTCCAAAAACACAGGAAACAAAAGCAAAAATAAACAAATGGGATTACAGTAAACTAAATTGCTCTTACACAGCAAATGAAACAATTTACAGAGAGAAAAGATAACCTGTAAAGTGAGAGGAAGTATTTTAAAACTATATATCTGACAAGTAGTTGATATGCATAATCTATAAAGACCTCATGAAACTCAGCAGTAATCAACTAAAAATGGGAAATAGATCTTTATAGACACCTATCAAAAGAAGACATGCAAATAGCCAACAAGTACAAGAAAATGTACTCAAATGCACCACGCACCAAGGAAATGAATCTCAAAACTACAATTGGGTACCACTTCATCATGACTATTTTCAAAAGAACAAAAGGTAACAAGTGTGACAAGCATGTGAAGAAAGGAAAATTATGCATACTCTTACACATAAGTAATAAATCATTACATAAAACAGTAGAGTTTAAAAAAGTTCTAGCCTATTATCCATCAGTCCAATACTGGATGCATATCCAAATAAAATGAAAACAGTATCCTGAAAAAATATTTGCACCTACAAATTCATTGCAGAACTAGTCACAATAGCCAAGAAATGGAAAGAACCTGAGTGTTTAGCAACTGATGAGTGGGTATAGACAATGTAGTACATGTACAGAATGAATAATGTTCAGCTACACATAAAAATGAAATCATGTCATTTGTAAGAACATGGATAGATTTGAAATCATTATGTCAAGTGAAATTAGACCACACAGAAAGACAAATAGTGTACAAACTCACTCATATATGGAATCTAAAATATTGATGCCATAGTTGAAAGAAGATAGTTATCAGATGCTGAGGATAAGGACTTATATGTTTTGATTAGAAAATTGAAGATAATCTCAGATTTTAATGTCTATCACCTTAACCATATCAGCAATGTCTCTTTTCATATAATAAAAAAGTGTTCATAGATCTAACACAGACAGATAAGATCCTCATAGATAAAATCTTACCTATTGCACATTCATTAAGTGCTAAATACTATGTAAATTAAAGATTTGGATGTGGTGCTATGGCAAGAGAGTAACAAGAGAGAGAGACAGAGAGAAACAGAGAGAATGAGAGAGGGAGAGAGGCAGAGACAGAGACTCTGTTACGTGGATGATAGTAATTGGGAATACTGCAGCTGATACAATATGAAGACAATTCTAGCTTCTGGTAGAAAGGTAACAAGTAGCCATCTTCTGTTAAATATCTTGGGCAAAGTACTAGAAATTGCTCTAAACTTTAAAATTTAAATTAAATTATTAACTTTTTTAGTATCTCTTACAATAAAATGTTTGTCCTTATCTGTGCTTTGGTCATTTGTTGGTACAATTTAATTATTCATTTGCTTCTTGGATTGAGGTTTAATTAATACCACAGAAGCCAAATGAAGTTTAGAATAACTAGAGATGTCAAAAATCTAAAGGTAGACTGCACTAAAGGCAAGAGATTCTAAGTTTTGATGAATATTAAAATCATATATGGTGATTCTAATGCATTCTTTCGTCTCTTTTTTTTTTCCAGTTGCTCTGGAGTTTGAACTCAGGGCCTCACATGCTTGAGCCATTCCATCACCCCTTTTCTGTGATGGCTTTTAATGCATGTTCTTTTATATTCATGTTCTTTTGTATTTTGACACATAACCATTACTATTGATTAAGAAATATTACAATGGAGGAATAGCCTTAGTTTACACACATATTAAGCAAGTGTGATGTGTAGATATTAATGGAGAGTATTTGTGCACATAACTGTTGAGCCTCAGTTCCTTTGTAATATTTAACTTTTTGGTGCTATTAAATTGATCTTTCAGGAAAAAAAAAACTTCAATTTGACTAAAAACAAGGGGACAAAAAAGAGCTTGCAGAAATTTAACACAGTAAAATAAAAATGCTCCTCATTTAACTTTTAACAATGGAGCTGTGTGAATTAAAAAGCCAAAAAATCAAATGGTAATTATGATTCAGATGCTAGATGTCAGCTAGAGGGTCATTGCTAGACTGAGATTCAGAATGAAAAATGTTCACACAAACAAAAGGATATGGCAGTAAGAACTAGTTCTTTAGCAGAAAAATGTGTCTCCTTCAACTTCTTTGATGTTCCTAATTGTGCCATTTGTATCAAGTTGTGATGACTAAGAGATATGGCCCACCTTCCTACATGGGTAAGAATACAGCATGCATTGGTAGATGAAGAAGTCAGTTATTAAATACAGAACAGAACAATTTTGATGTAGATAACCTGCTTCAATTGCTATGTATTACAATCTAAATACACAATGGGAGTCAAGTTAGGTAGCAAGGTCTTAATAACATATAGGCTAATTTTTCTAAGAGTTAAATTTACACATGCATATGTACACACCTGCCACTCTTTGAAAAGAGATATTTCCCTTGGCTGATGATCTGGAGATACAGGTGGGGTTTAGAGACCCAGACTGAGTTAAAGCTAGTGGATTCCAAGTTTTTCTGCACATTAGAGTCACAGGAGGTGCTTTGAAGACTCTCCAGGCTCAGAATGATCTCCATGAATTTATATCAGAATATGTCTTTTTTTCAATTTCTAGCCTATTCCAGTGTATTGCAATGCTTGGGACTCACTGTGTTAAAGGTGAAAATCTGAGTACCCATGGTAATTTCCCTGGGCATATTCTTCTCAGGCTCTGAAGAACTACAAATAAAAAATGATAGCAGATCTGAAATGTGAATATAATCAGGGGACAGTTAATGCCCATGCATAAAGACTTTGGAAGATATGAATGTGGTTTAGCAGGTGACAGCATAGGTAAACTGCCTTGACTGAGAAGTCTATGATGGAGAAAGTAAAAGTGGCTTTTTCCAACTTCTTACTTCATGAGAAGGTGAGGCTAATTATTGTGAATGTTCTTACATAAGATCATGCCTATAGTACTCAGAATATATGCACAAGATGGACTATAAAGGAAAGACTATTCTAAGAGTTAGGTTTCAGGACTAAGACCAGTCTATGATACAACTGTCCATTAGTTTGGTAGATATTCAATTACTATTTACTGAACAGAAAAAACTCAATAATTGAGTGGCTTAAAACAACAACCTATCTGTGGGTTAGCTATAATTTGAGGGGTTTGTGTTTTCAATTCCGGAATGACTGATCTAACCTCTACTGTCTTATTCATACATTTTTAGGCATCTGGTAAACTTACTGGTGGTTGGATTTTCAGAAGACCCCACTCATTTATCTGGTATTTGAACCACTATTGGCCAGGCTGAAATGGTTACCTGTCCCATTTGTTTCTCTTCTTATAGCAGGCTAACGCAGACTTGTTCACAAGGATGCAACAGATTCTAAGAGAACATATCAGATGCTCTTGAAGTCTAGGCCAATAGTGGCATAGTCCAACTTCCTCCAATTCTATTGGCTGAAACTAAGCCAGTTCAAATTATTTAGAAATAGATTCTACCATTTTATTTGAAGAGGTACAAAATCACATTGTATATTGACATGCACAAAAGAATGGAAAACTGGTGGTACCATCCATATACCACCAGAAGAATATTTCTGCTCATTGTCATGCATTTTCTTAACATTCCCTCATTTATCTATTTATTTTATTTTATTTTTTTCAGAGTCTCCTTATATAGTCCAAGCTAGCCTTCAATTTGTGATCCTCCTGCTTCAGCTGCAGAGAACTGGGATCATGGATATTTGGTGTTAAACCCAGCTTAATATTCCTTTTTTTTTTTTTTTTTTTGCATCTACTCACAGAATAATGATTCCTACCTTCATACCTTCTGTAACTCTTTAAGTCTTTCATTTCTCTTTCAAAAACCCTGCTTTTATCTTACTTTCCAGTTGAAAGTCATGAGACACTTGTTTCTACTAGTGTGGTAGTCTTGCTTTGAAACTCAAGATAAATATGATAATACTTTACCCATAAAGGGTAAGAGAGGTATACATATTCAGCTTGTTTGAGCCTAGAGAGTATGACATTATTAAGTGAGAAGTATCAAAATTTGTGATTTTTTTAATTAACACAACACTTCATTCATTCTCCCCATTCATCCTTGTCCACTTACTTTAGTGTGGTGATTCATATATTCTCTTCTTGGAAATGTTAATGTGTAGAAGAGGGATAACTCATAATGTAGTGCTCCTCTGTCACAATGGCTCTTTTGGCTTTCTCTCCACTAAGGAAGGAGTTGAGTAATTGGATCCAACTAATCCAGTAAAATGGAGTGCATCCACAGTAATCCAGTAAAATGGAGTACTGTGTTGAGACTTACATGTATTCCATTCCTTAAAAAGATGAGTTTATTCCTCTATTGAGCTGTCTCAATTTGAGCTACCATTACTACTTTGTTTTCTTATAACAGATAGACAACTAAAATATCTACACCCAATATGGAGTTTCAGATTTAGTAAGAATAAGAGTCATGGTTAGGTTTAAGAGCAAACTTTCTGTTATAAAACTAGTTATTGTAGGAAGCCTATGAGTGCAGTCAATAATCCCTTACTGCTGGCATTGATGTTTATCTGTAATCTTGCCTTGAGCATGAATTGGAACTATTTTATAATAGACAGACTTGTAACAAATATAATATTGCAAAAGTAATGGGATGTCACTTCTGAAAATAGCTTAGAAAAAGACTGTGACTTCCACCTTGGATGACTTCTCTCATTCCTTTACTTGTTCTGAGGATCTAAGCTTATATTTTGTGAATTCTTTATGGAAGTGACTATGTGGTAAGGAAAGAAGGGATGACTTCTGCCAACAGACAAAGAGGTGCTGAGTGTTTTAGTGAAATAATCAGGAAAAAGTCAAATCTTGACAAAAAGTGTATAAGTCATCTTAAAGCAGATCCTCACTAGACAAGTCTTCAGATAAAAGTACAACCTCAGCTGACAGCTTAACTGTAACTTCATAAGAGACCTCAGGCAATAGCACCCAGTTAAGCCATATCATGCTTCCTATTTTAAGCCCCTAACATTTGTTATTTTTCTCTGTATCAGTAGATTATACTAAGATATGTCTATCATGACTGCTTCTAGGGTCACCAAACAAGTAAAAAACAGTAAATAGTTAGTTATTATTTTATTATTCTTTCTATTTAGCTCCAATTGGAAATATCACTGACAGAGGGTCAGAATAAGATTTAGTTACTTCTGAATTTTACACATATTTTCATATCTTATATTTTATTTGCATATATGAATATCTATAAAACAAAATACGAATTGTATATCTATGTTGAATATGCATTTTATGAATATATATAGGCTTAAATGTTTATGAATACATATGTGTGCATATATTTATTTTCTATATGTTGAATTCCCTGAACACAATGTGTTCCTATGGAAAAGAAACTCAGCTGTAACAAACATTATTTCTGACCACTACTGTCTAGGGATGTAGCTTGATCTGTGTCAGGATATACAATGAATCTCATTAATCATGTAAAACTAATCATATAAAAGACACTATTGTTTCTTTCAAACACATTGCTAGTTTAGGTTTTGAAAGTGATGGCAGACAAATACTCATGCTTTAATTCTATAGATGTAAAACTGGAAAGAAGGAATCATAACTTAACTCTCAAGGTTAAGGCTATCCCTTAACCTTGTTGAACCTCAGCTACTTCTACTGTAAGGTAGATTTAATCTCAGAATGCATATTCCATATTTACTGATGAGAGCAGTAAATAATTATTAAAAGGCAGTAAGTATATCGTACACTATACAGTGGTAATGTTTGATTATTTGAGGGGTAGAAGAAGCTGTCTAGTGGATGAATTACAAAGTCTTTACAACAGACAAGCACAAGAAGGATGGGAGGAAGAGTCACTTAAAGCTGAGGTATTAACCTGGTGAAGAATGTCTCTTCATTCAATGCCTGAACCTCAGGTTGTCTACAAATTTCCTGAAATAATATGCAGAGTTACTTTCTTAGGTATCAGTGGGAGGCCAATTAAGGATGAATGAATGAATATGTATTTTTCAAGGGAAAACTTACATTTTTATTAGGTATTCAAAGTGTTCATGGCCAAAAATATGTTAAGCTATTTATTTATGAAAGATTTCTTGGAAAACTTCTATTTTTAGGAGTATCATAAGCCAAATGTCTGACTGATTCTCCTTATTTAAATAATCTTGATAAATAATATTGTACTTTAATAAAGTAGTAAAAGCATACTTTAGATGGAGCTATGAGCAAATGGACAAAAACTGCTAGAAACTGAAAGCTGAATCTATAAATTTATTCTCCAAAATCATGCTCCAAAAAGATTTCAAATAGTGTTATCTTAAGTAACTAACAGTATCCCAAATGACTATCAATAATAGAAAGGAAATATATAGTTTTTTAATATGTTCATAAAAAGATACACAATTTTAAACAGAAGACATGATGTAATTTATATAAAAAGTTCAAAAACCCACAAATCAAACCTATAATCTTAAGCAATTCTCAGAAAAATGAAGAGAATTTTTACTTTCGGAGAGGAAAACTGGGCAAAGGGTTCTATGGTGATGATAATAGTGTCTCGGGCTTTTTCTTTTTTGAATCTGAGTGGTATTTGCCCCATGATATTGAACATATATGCTTTATTCATTGTTCTGTACATGTGTTACACACAATAATTTGATTTTTAAAAAAACATTGGATAAGGTTAATAATAAGCAATAAGACAAACTGAAAAGAAAACAATGAAATGAAAGTGTCCCAATGGAACTGTCTGTGATAAAGAGGTAAGAGAAAATGTATTGAAAAAAATAAAATAAATTCTAATTAAGGCTAATAAAATTTGAAATGAAGAGAGAGAAACAAAGCAAGTTATTATTTGAGGAAATTAATGGTTGGGAACTTTCCATTAGATGTTAAAGACAGTAATACTCGGAGGAAACAGTAAATCATAAGCAGAATAAATTAGAATTCTACATCTAGACATAGCATGGAGATGATATATCTACTATGGTAATTGTAAAAAGTGTTTAATTGTGCTTTACAGTAATGTTAGAAAAGAAAGAAGAGAAAAAGTTATGGAATGTGCCAGGGAAAATTAGGGAAATAACAACTGACAGGTCTGAAAAGCAGAAATTGCAATCTCAGCCTCAATCACCAAAGTCTGTAGTTTGCAAAAGCACATCTACAAGTACCTTCAACTCCCAGAAATCTCTGAGAAAGTTTTCAAGAATTATCAAATCAACAAGTACTCAACTACTTTCTTAGTGGTCTTTCAAAACTTCACACCCTTACTTAGAATCTATATAGGAAAAGGAATTCGCATAAACACAACTTCACTGTAGACATTACAAAGAAAAGACGTTAATAGGAAGTTAACAACAAGTAATCTACCATACCATGTAAAATGCTAACATTTTTAGATAATAAAAGATTATCTTTATGGTTATTTGTGTTAAAATATAAAAAACATGAGTCATAAAATTTGACATTTTCTACAACTTAAAATGATCAAACTTTTAAGCAGTCATAGATACTGAAAATTGTGAAAAACCACTCCAAGATTTGCAATTAGGTATTCAAAATACTACAGTTGAAAAAGAAATAATAATCAAAATATAAAAAGAACCTCTTCAAACCTTTAAGATAAATCCAACTAATATTTTAAAGGAGAAAATCTAATTCACCATTCCACACATGAAATATTGCCAACTTCATGTAGCAAACAATTACATATTAAAACCACAATCAGATAATATTTTACCCTTAAAAGTTTATCAAAAAGTTGAATGACACAAGCATCGATTAGAGCCACTAGAGTATCTGTTCAGTTTTGTGAAATGTAAATTGGCAAAACTGAAATAAATTGAAAACATATACTACACTAGTGAAAGACCAATATTTAATGACTCAAGAACAGTATTTTTAAAATATGTAACCTCAGAAAAACCATGCATATGTTTTGATGTAGAGAGGCTTAAGAACCTTTACAGTGGTGTTGTTAATGATAACAAAATAGATATAACAAATAAATAATTAGACAAATGAAAAACATCCAACAATTTACCTATGGAATGAATGCTGAATAGGGAACTGGAATGAATAAATATGATTCTATTTCTGTATTAGGAAGTACTAATCTGCAATAGCAATTCATTTTAAAGACATTGCCAACAGTACATTTTAGCAAAGTTACAGTTTATATGCTGTGATTTTTCATTCTTCACAATCTTCTTTAAGGTTGTTCTATCACTTTATCAATGCAAAACAATCTCTGAAAACCATTTAACAGTATGCTGTGGATAAACAGTCCTTTCATGGTGTGAATTACCTGTTCAGAATTCAATATGTACTTGGAAAGGAGAGACAATAGCCAGACTCAGGTTAAAGACATAACCTCCAGTCGTTTTAGCTAACTAAGACCACTATAATAAACACCAGAGACTGAGCAGTTTAAGCAACAGACTATTTTTCATAGTTCTGAAGAATGAGAAATCTAAGGTCAGGCTGCCAGCAGGGTAGAACACTCATGATGGTCTCTCATTTTCAGAAAGCTTTCTTGTTGCTAGAGCTTCACATGTTAAAGAGAACTAGAAAGAGAACAAATACTTTGATATTTTCATATAGGGCTCCGAACTTATCATGAGGACCCCACCCTTATGACTTCACTCAAAGTTAATTACCTCTCAAAAGCTCTTTCTCATACTAATATATTGTGAATTAGGGCTTCAACATAAAAATTGGGGGAAAACACAATTTTAGTCCATAGTACCATCTTAAATTCGAACAGCATTGTGAAACACAAAACAAACCGAATTGAAGTACACTGGAAACTGTATAGTAGAGGCAGTGGGTGCAGAAATATATGGAAATATATTTAACTTATTTCATTATAAATACTTATCCTTAAATTCCTAAATGTGATTACGTGCCAAGCATGGTAATAATGATAGGTGTAAATATGAAAGTAGTGTGATTTGAGAGACTATTATGTATAGGTTGAGCAGAATGAATAAAGAAGGTGAATTAACACTTAGAAGCAAACAGCTAGAAGTTTCCTTGTACAGAGAGCTACAAGGATCAACTGCTGATCCTTTTTCTTCTACTCTACATCCTTGCTGATGCTTCAGGTGTATTTTCAGTTTGGTAGCTCTGTAAATAGTCTTTCCTATAACTAACATTATTGCCTTCAAGCACAACCATTGAATGTCTGTTGTCTAAAAGGTTTCAAGCACTAAGTATAATTGCTTTTTGGCACTTGACCTATCAAAATTAAGGCTCCTCTCCTGCCCTCTCCTCCTTCTCATATCTACTTGTCTAATTCTAATTCTGAACCTTCCATCTTTCTTAGAATTGGGGTTTTATTTTTTATTTGCCAAGAATGATCTCTTTCCCCCATGTACGTGCCTTTTTTACCACAGTCTTTCTTAAAACCTTAAATTAAATACCACCTATTCTAAGATAGCTTCTCAAATTGTGTGAGACAGAAATTAAACCCCTTCTCCTCATGAGAGCCAAGAGACATTCTGTTCCTTTACACCTCCATAGAAGTATTTCTTGAATAATTAAAGTTGGATAGAATCAAATCGAACTGAACTGAATTAAAACAAATGGTTCTTTTAATACTTGAGTACTAGCCAGTGCAGATACATGACAATTTATTTCTTTGTGGTGTTTTTTTTTTCAGATACTCTCAATATATGTAACCCTCACAGAAGGGCTTTACCGAATATTTTGCATATAATCCAGTAGAAAAGTTTGAGATGATTCAGTCTTAACAGCCACATTCATGCATAGATAATAACACTGTCAAGTGAGTGTCATCTTTGATGAAGAAAAAGCAGAATTCTTTAATTCTAGAATAAAAAAAGGGAAATATTTAAAGTTACATTAATAGGCTCTGTTTTTAATGGGCCAACTTGTATTCAAAGTTAATTGGATATTGAAAATCCCAGCTTATGTTTAATGTGTATCATTTTTCAGAAATCCCAAGTTAAAGCTGCTAACTATTTAAAAAATGACAAAACTATACATTTCCAGAACCATGGATTTTAGCAATACCCATTCCTACACTAAAGTTTTCTTTTGTAAAGTTTCATCCCCTATTTAGCTTCTAGACAAAGCTGTTCTTTCTTAGGTAATCTTCTTAACCATATCACTATAACTACATTCATCACTTCTTAATACCTAGCCATTGTAGAGTAAGGGGTATTTGCAAAGACACATTAAATAGAAAATTATAGGATAGACATTTGGATTAAAGAAATTAGTCAGTTCCTTTCAATTCAAATTGCATGATATATAATGTTGACTTACTTGTAAGCACAAAAAATACAGCAAAATCTTTATGCCTAAAACATCACTCACACAATTCTGTATGTTGCGGTCCAACTTTCATTTATTAATTTTAACTTACAAACAGTAGAGCAAAAATAATTCCTACCACAATTACAAACAGTAATATGTGTGAATCAATAGAACAAGCACTATTTCCTCAGCTTTTTCTCACAGATTTTATTTCTAAAATCTATGCTTCCTTTCTTATCCTTCTTGCTTATTTGAAATACACAAACAGGAATACATTCCTATTACTTAATAGCTTTTCAACAAAAACATTAAAAATAAATGAAATAGTATTTTCCTAGTTAGAAGAAACTTCAATTAGTATTCTAAGAACCTTGGTTGATCTTTTAATTTTATAAAATGATCATTACATAGAGAAAGGATAAAAGGCCATCTGTCATAGTTGATTTTTGTTTCATTGCTATGCTTTATGAAGTGTTTATTCCATGTCTTTGTCTAGGGTTTTTCTTACATTATCTAAATAAATTGTTATAAATATCCTGAGGTTGTCATGCCTGCTGATCAGATTAGGAAACTTAGGTTTGAGATGCAGTTCATTTGCCAAAGATCTTACAGTCAGTGATAGTACACGCAATGTGACACCAAAGCCAATAGCCTTTCTTCTCCATAATTACCAGACTAAGGATAATGTGCTAAATCTCGTGATTATACATTTGGGGGTTTTGCAAAACAGTCAGAAATTTATTTTCTAGCCTTTTCTCTGTACTTTGCATTTAGTAAGATTCATACATTTCCTACATTGTTGTCATTTTCAGTATTTCAGGTTCTCATGTTGTATTTAAAGCAATGCCAACCAAATGCTATATGACTTTATTGTCCTCTCTCTCCCTCCTTCTCTCCTTTCTTCATTTTCCTTTCTTTCACCCTTCCTTTCTTTTCTCCCTCCTTCCCCCCTTCCTTCCTTCCTCTCTCACTTGAAATTTTTATCTCTCTCTCATCCTCTTTGTTCAGGATTGCAATTCTTACAATAATCTAATTCATTCTTAGACCTTATCCAATTACTGAATCAGATAATTTTAGAAGTTCAGCTCCCTCATGCTATCCAAATGAGGCACGGAGAAAATTTTTTAGTCTTTAAAATTCAGAGAGAAAAACCTAAACTTGTCTTTTTTTATTTATGTCCCTTCTCTACAACTGAGGTTATATAATAATGCCTAAATAAAACCTGTATTCATTACATTCAAACTTCCTTAATTTTTTCCTTACTATGAATATTAACTTCTAAATATTATGATTACAGGGCTTTTAATTGGACTTCTGAATACTTTGTACTATCACTTCTCATCAATTCTAAACACTAAAAATAATTCAAAATTCTATCCTATATGCATGTGTGAGTATGCATGTACTCACACACATGCATACAATACTTGGTCCATATTTCTTTGATTTATTTATTTTTATTCCTGGAAGTTGAGCCCAAAACCTCATGCATGCTAATCATGAACTCTACCCATTGAGTTACTCATCTCCTAGTCTATTTTGTTGTTGTTGTTATTATTGTTGTTGCTGCTATTTGAACTCAGGACTTCATGCTCACAAGCAGACACTCCTCCACTCGAACCACAACCTCCCAAGTAATTAGGATTACAAGTGTGAGCCACCAGCTCATCAAAATCACAGCAGACTTCTCAACAGAAACATTAAAAGCAAGAAAAGCATGGAGTGAGGTCTTCCAGGCACTGAATGAAAGTAACTTCAACCCTAGGATACTCTACCCACCAAAACTATCATTCAAAATAGATGGAGCAATAAAAGCCTTCCATGATAAACAGAAACTAAAATGATATATGACCACCAAGCCACCACTACAAAAGATCCTCCAAGGAATTCTGCACATAGAAAATGAAAGCAAACAAAACGATGAGAGGACAGACAGTACCAAAACACAGGAGAAGAAAAGACAAGGAGTCAAAAAGTAACATTGATTCAGCTGCACACAATCAAATGCTTAAACAAACAAACAAACAAACAAAGACAGGAATCATCACATACCTATCAATTTTAACACTGAATGTTAATGGACTTAACTCCCCTGTCAAAAGGCACTGCTTGGCATACTGAATTAAAAAGGAAGACCCAAAAATCTGTTGTTTACAGGAGACCCATATCATTGACAGAAACAAGCACTGGCATAGGGTGAAAGGCTATAAGAAGATTTACCAAGTCACTGCCCCCCCAAAAAAACAGGCAGGAGTAGCAATACTTATCTCAGACAAAGTTGACTTTAAACTTACATTGATCAAACAAGATAAAGTAGGACACTCCATATTAATAAAAGGAGAAATACACCAAAAGGAAATAACAATAATCAACCTATTTGAACCCAACTTCAGTGCACCCAATTTCATCAAAAATACCCTGAAGGACATAAAAGCACATATAGAATCCAACACAGTGATAGTGGGAGAATTTAATATCCCCCTATAACCAATAGATAGGTCATAAAACAAAAAATCAAAAAAGAAATTCTAGAACAAAATCATACCATAGATCAATGGACCTAGTGGATTTCTACAAAATATTTTATCTAACATCTGCACAATATACATTCTTTTCAACAGCCCATGGAACTTTCTCCAAAATTGATCTACCTTAGGACACAAAGCAAGCTTCAGCAAATTTAAGAAAATAGAAATAATCCCATGCATCCTATCTATTCACAATGCATTAAAACTAGAACTGAGCAACAAAAACAACAGCAGAAATATACAAACTATTGGTAGCTGAACAACACATTGCTCAATGATCAGGGGATCATTGGTGAAATAAAATAAGAAATTAAGAGGTTCATGGAAGTTAATGAAAATAAAAACATGACCTACCAGAACCTATGGGACACAGCACAGGCTGTCCTAAGAGGATTATATAGCCATGAGTGCATATATTAAAAGGACAGAAAGATCTCAAATCAATGACCTGATGTTACATCTCAAACTCCTACAAAAACAAGAACAAGCAAAACCCAAAACAAGCAGAAGGAAAGAAATAATAAAAATAAGGGCTGAAATTAATTAAATAGAAAGAAACAAAAAAAACCATTCAAAGAATCACTGAATCAAAAAGCTGGTTCTTTAAAAAAAATAAGCAAGATTGACAGTCCCCTGGCAAATCTGACTAAAATGAGGAGAGAAAAAACCCAAATCAGTAAAATTAGAAATGTAAAAGGGTAGATAAGAAAAAACACCACAGAAACCCAAGGAATCATCAGTGACTTCTTTGAGAACCTATATTCCAATAAATTTGAAAATCCTGAAGAAATGGACAAATTTATAGATACTTATGACCATCCAAAATTGAATCAAGAGGATATTAACCACCTGAATAGATCTATAACACAAAATTAACTAGAACCAGCAATAAAGAGTCTCTCAAAAAAACGAAAGTCCAGGACTTGATGGTCTCTCTGCTGGACTCTATCAGACTTTTAAAGAAGAATTAATACCAATGCTCCTTAAATTTTTCCATGAAATAGAAAGGGAAGAAACACTGGCTAACTCATTCTATGAAGCCAATATTACACTCATCCCAAAACCAGACAAAGACACCTCCAAAAAGTGAATTATATGCCAATTTCCTTAATGAACATCAATGCAAAAATCCTTAATAAAATAATGGCAAACTGAATCCAACAACATATCAGAAAGATCACTCACCATGACCAAGTCAGCTTCATCCCAGGGATGCAGGGGTGGTTCAACATATGCAAATATTTAAATGTAATACAGCACATTAATAGAAGCAAAGACAAAAACCACTTGATCATCTCAATAGATGCAGAAAAAGCCTTCAACAAGATCCTGCACCACTTTATGATAAAAGCTCCTAGAAAATTAAGAGTAGAAGGAATGTACCTCAACATTGTAAAGGCTATATATGACAAACCTACAGTCAACATCATACTTAATGGAGAAAAACTGAAACCACTTCCCCTAAAATCAGGAATGAGAGAAGGGTGAGCACTATCCCTGCTCCTACTCAACACAGTACTGGAATTTCTAGCCAGAGCAATAAGGCAAGAAGAAGAAATACAAATAGGTAAAGAAACTGTCAAAATATCCCTATTCACAGATGACATGATTCTATATCATAAAGACCCAAAAAAAACTCTACCCAAAATCTCCTAGACACCATAAACAGCTAGAGTAAGGTGGCAGGATACAAAATCAACTTACAAAAATCATTAGCTTTTCTATACACTAACAACCAACAAATTGAGAGAGAATATATGGAGACAATTCTATTTACAACAGCCTCAAAAAAAAATCAAATACCTAGGAGTATACCTAACAAAGATGTGAATGACCTCTACAAGGAGAACTACATATCCCTGAAGAAAGAGATCAAGGAAGACTACAGAATGTGGAATAATCTCCCATGCTCATGGATTGGTAGAATCTACATAGTAAAAATGGCTATACTACTAAAAGCAATCTACAGGTTTAACGTAATTCCCATCAAAATCCCAATGGCATTCCTCACAAAGATTGAAAAATCTATTTTAAAGTTCATTTGGAAACACAAGAGACCATGAATAGTCAAGGCAATACTCAACAAAAATAGCAATGCTGGAGGTATCACAATACCCAACTTCAAACTATATTACAAAGCAATAGCAATAAGAACAGCATGGCACTGGCACAAAAACAGATATGAAGATCAGTGGAAAAGAATAGAGGACCCAGATATGAATCCACACAGCTGTACCCACCTTATTTTTGACAAAGGTACAAAAAATATATGATGCAAAATAACCTTTTCAACAAATGTTGCTAGGAAAAGTGGTTATCTGCCCACAGAAAACTGAACCTAGATCCATGTTTCCCACCCTGTACTAGTATCAACTCAAAATGAATCAAGGACCTTAATATCAGACCTGAAACTCTGAAGTTAGTACAGAAAGGAGCAGGAAACACTCTGGAAGTAACAGGTATAGGCAAAGTCTTCCTCAATAGAACCCAAGCAGCTCAGCAACTAAGAAAAAGGATGAACAATTGGGACTACATAAAATTAAAAAGCTTCCACCCAATAAAATAAATGGTCTCTAAACTGAAGAGACCATCCACAGAGTGGGAGAAAATTTTTGCCAGCTATACTTCAGACAAAGGACTGATAACTAGAATATACAGGGAGCACAAAAAACTAAACTCCCCTAAAATCAATGAACCAATAAAGAAATGGGCAACTGAACTAGACAGAACTATTTCAAAAGAAGAAATTCAGATGGCCAAAAAACATATGAAAAAATGTTCACCATCTCTGTCCATAAAGGAAATGCAAATCAAAACCACACTAACATTATACCTCACCCCTGTTAGAATAGCTATCATCAAAAACACTAACATCAACAAATGCTGGTGGAATGCAAGCTAGTACAACTCCTCTGGAAAACAATATGGAGGCTTTTTTAAAAATTAAACATAGATCTTCCACATGATCCAGCAATCCCCCTCCTAGGGATATCCCTAAAGGAATGTGACTCAGTTTACTCGAGGCACTTGCATAGCTATATTTATTGCAGCACTATTCACAATAGCCAAGTTATTGAAATAGCCAAAATGACCCACTATTGATGAATGGATTAAGAAAATGTGGTATTTATGCACAATGGTATTTTATGGATACCATAAAATGGAATGAAATCTTATCATTTGCAGGTAAGTTGATGGAACTGGAGAACATCATCTTGAAAAGGGTTAGCCAGGCTCATGAGACCAAAAATCATATGTTCTCCCTCATATGTGCACTTTAGATCTAGGTCAAATGCAGTTATATTGTTGGGACTTGGGTCACACACTAAGGGCAGACCACACACAAGAGGAATGGGGATAGGTTGGAAACCCAAAACTTGCAAGTGATTGATGTCCCCACTGCAGAGAAGTTAATACAGTAACCTTAAAATGACAGAGATCAATATGGGAAGGTAACAAGGAAGTAGTGAAAAGGTGTGATAGAGATGAATCAATTTGGATTTTAATAGACTTGTGCATGGATGCAATGTTAGGAATGTTTCTGTATAGCTATCCTTATCTCAACTAGCAAAAATGCTATGTCTTTCTTATTTTTGTTTATGCTACTCTTCAACAAAATTGGAGAAAAGGGCAGAAGAGATTCTGCCTGGAAGTGAGGGGGTTAGTGGTGGGGGGTATGGGCGAGAAATGGCCCAAACAATGTATGCACATATGAATAAAAGAATAAAGAAAAAAAGTTATCTGATTAGGGTTGGTGTGTAAGAACAAACTATAGGCAGATAGTTCTCTTGAGTCTATTATCTGTTGGCTCTGTGTTCTGAGAAAATAGAGTTAAGCTTAAATTTTCTTAGAAAATGTTCTCCAAAGGTCCTCTAATCTGCATGTTAACACCTCCTAGGAATGTTTGCCATATTGGATTCTCATTCATGACATGCTCATTCACTTAAATATAATTTAAGTCAGATCTAAAAATCAAAAATAAAAGCAACAGGAAGAAAGGACAGAATAGTATGGCTATGGTCAACATGTAAAAGCTATTTTTAAGGTCAATATATAATAAACTTTTTCTAGGTTTTGAATTACCTTTGAGGACAAAACTCAATGTCTGTCTTCATATTCAGTGTGGAAATGATTCTAATCCTAAATAGAATAAAGACGTGAATAGCCAGATGTTAAAATAGAACACAATTAACATTGTTCCAGAAATGCCTGGTATTTTTAATATCAATGAATTAGAGTTTAATCTAATATCTAGCTCATGTGGAACACTCAAACAATTTCAACTCTTTTATGTTATCATTTCTGAATATACTATATTATATAAATAAACCAAAGGAGTGTATTCAAGGGATTATTTCAGTTAGTACTAAGAAAAATCTTCAAAATTTGAACATTCTTTTTTTCCACAACATTCTTTTATGAAATCATTTAAGTAATTCTTTAACACTGAAATATATCTATTTTAAATTGATGTTAAACATGATAATTAGCAAGAGACATTCATTTTAAAACCAGGATAAGACAAGGATTATAACAGCACTACCATTCCTTTTTTTTTTATTGTTTTATTATTCATATGTGCATACAACGCTTGGGTCATTTCTCCTGTGCCCACACCCCGTCTCTTACCACCCACTCCACCCCCTCTCTTACCACCCGCTCCACCCCCTCCCTCTCACCCTAATCCCCTCCATACCTGTCAGAAACTATTTTGCCCTTATCTCTAATTTTGTTGAAGAGAGAGAATAAGCAATAATAAGAAGGAGAAAGGGTTTTTGCTAGTTGAGATAAGGACAGCTATACAGGGAGTTGACTCATATTACTTTCCTGTGCATACCTTCTAACTTAATTCTTTTTGATCTAACCTTTTCTCTAGTTCCTGGTCCCCTTTTTCTATTGGCTTCAGTTGTTTTTAAGGTATCTGATTTAGTTTCTCTGCATTGAGGGCAACAAATGCTAGCTAATTTTTTAGGTGTCTTTATCTATCCTCACACCTCCCTTGTGTACTCATGCTTTTATCATGTGTTCAAAGTCCAATCTCCCTGTTGTGTTTGCCCTTGATCTAATGTCTGCATATGAGGGAGAACATATGATTTTTGGTCTTTTGGGCCAGGCTAACCTCACTCAGAATGATGTTCTCCAATTCCATCCATTTATCAGCAAATGATAACATTTCGTTCTTCTTCATGGCTGAATAAAATTCCATTGTGTATAGATAACATATTTTCTTGATCCATTCATCAGTAGTGGGGCATCTAGGCTGTTTCCATAACTTGGCTATTGTGAATAGTGCTGCAATAAACATGGGTGAGCAGGTGCCTCTGGAGTAACTTGTGTCACATTCTTTTGGGTATATCCCCAAGAGTGGGATTGCCAGATTAAACAGTAGATCAATGTCTAGCTTATTAAGTAGCCTTCAAATTTTTTTCCAGAGTGGTTGTACTAGTTTACATTCCCCCCAGCAGTGTGAGAGGGTTCCTTTTTCCACACATCCTCCCCAACACCTGTTGGTGGTGGTGTTACTAATGATGGCTATTCTAACAGGGGTGAGGTGGAATCTTAGTGTGGCTTTAATTTGCATTTCCTTTATTACTAGAGATGGTGAGCATTTTTTCATGTGTTTTTTGGTCCTTTGAATTTTTTTTTTTTTTTGAGAGGGTTCTGTTTAGTTCACTAGCCCATTTCTTTATTGGTTCATTAGTTTTGGGAGAATTTAGTTTTTTAAGTTCCCTATATATTCTGGTTATCAGTATTTTGTCTGATGTGTAGCTGGAAAATCTTTTCTCCCAATCTGTAGGTGTTCTCTTCAGTTTAGAGACCATTTCTTTTGATGAACAGAACCTTCTTAGTTTTATGAAGTCCCTTTTATCTATGCTATCTCTTACTTGCTGTGCTGCTGTGGTTCCATTAAGAAAGTTCTTACCTATACCTACTAACTCCAGAGTATTTTCTACTCTTTCCTGTATCAACTTTAGAGTTTGTGGTCTGATATTAGATCCTTAATACATTTTGAGTTAATATTGGTATAGGGTGATATACATAGATCTAGTTTCAGTTTTTTGCAGACTGCTAACCTGTTTTCCCAGCAGTTTTTGTTGAAGAGGCTGTCTTTTCTCCATCATATATTTTTAGCTCCTTTGTCAAAGACAAGTTGGTTATAGTTGTGTGGTTTCATATCTGGGTCCTCTATTCTGTTCCACTGGTCTTCATGTCTGTTTTTGTGCCAGTACCATGCTGTTTTTATTGATATTGCTTTGTAATATAGTTTGAGTCAGGTATTGTGATACCTCCTGCATTGTTCTTTTGACTGAGTATTGCCTTGGCAAATCGTGGCTTCTTGTGTTTCCATATAAATTTAACAGTAGATTTTTCAATCTCTTTAATGAATGTCATTGGAATTTTGATGGGAATTGCATTGAATATGTAGATTACTTTTGGGAGTATCGACATTTTTACTATGTTGATTCTACCAATCCATGAGCATGGGAGATCTCTCCACTTTCTATAGTCTTCCTCAATCTCTTTTTTCAGAAGTGTATATTTTTCCTTGTAGAGGTCTTTCACATCTTTTGTTAGGTTTACACCTAGGTATTTGATTTTTCTTGAGGCTATTGTAAATGGAATTGTTTTCATACTTTCTTTTTCAGTTTGCTCATTGTTAGTGTATAGAAATGCTAATGATTTTTCTATGTTGATTTTATATCCCGCTACCTTGCTATAGCTATTGATGATGTCTAGAAGCTTCTGAGTAGAGTTTTTTGGGTCTTTAAGGTATAGGATCATGTTGTCTGCAAATAGGGATAGTTTGACAGTTTCTTTACCTATTTGTATTCCTTTTATTCCTTCTTCTTGCCTAATTGCTCTGGCTAGGAATTCGAGTACTATGTGCAATAGGAGTGGAGATAGTGGGCATCCTTGTCTTGATCCTGATTTTAGAGGGAATGGTTTCAGTTTTTCTCCATTACGTATAATGTTGTCTGTAGGTTTGTCATATATAGCTTCTATAATGTTGAGGTACTTTCCTTCTATTCCTAGTTTTCTTAGAGCGTTTATCATGAAATCATGTTGGATCTTATCAAAGGCTTTTTCTGCATCTATTGAGATGATCTAGTGGTTTTTGTCTTTGCTTCTGTTAATGTGGTTTATTACTTTAATTGATTTTCATATGTTGAACCACCCCTGCTTTCCTGGGATGAAGACTACTTGGTCATGGTGAATGATCTTTTTGATGTGTTGTTGAATTCAGTTTGCCATTAATTTGTTGAGGATTTTTGCATCAATGTTCATTAAGGAGATTGGCCTATAGTTATTTTTGGAGGTGTCTTTTCTTGGTTTGGGGATAAGTGTAATACTGGTTCATAAAATTTGTTAAGCAGTTTTCCTTTCCTTTCTATTTCATGGAGCAGTTTAAGGAGGGTTGGTATCAGTTCTTCTTTAATGGTCTGATAGAATTCAGCAGAGAATCCAACAGGCCCTGGACTTTTCTATTTGGGGAGACTCTTGATTGCTGCTTCAATTTCATTTTGTGTTATAGATCTATTCAGGTGATTAATTTCCTCTTGGTTCAGTTTTGGGTGATCATATGTATCTAGAAATCTGTCCATTTCATTAAGATTTTCAAATTTATTTGAATATAGGATCTCAAAGTAGTCTCTGATGATTTCCTGAACTTCCATGGTGTTTGTTGTTATCTCCACTTTACATTCTCTCCTTATTTTAGTCAGGTTTGCCAGGGGTCTATTGATCTTGTTTATTTTTTCAAAGAACCAACTTTTTGTTTCATTAATTTTATTTAATTGATTTCAGCTCTTATTTTTATTATTTCTCTCCTATTTGTTTTGGAATTTGCTTGTTCTTGTTTTTCTAGGAGTTTGAGATGTATCAAGATCATTGATTTGGGATCTTTCAGTCTTTTTAATATATGCACTCATGGCTATAAACTTTCCTCTCAGGAATGCCTTTTCTGTTTCCCATAGGTTCAGGTAGGTTGTGTCTTCATTTTCATTGACTTCCAGGAACTTTTTAATGTCCTCTTTCCTTTCATCAATGACCCATTGTTCATTAAATAACGAGTTATTTAGTTTCCAGCTGTTTGCATGTTTTTTGTCTTTACTTTTGTTGTTGAGTTCTAGTTTTTGCATTGTGATCAGATAGTATGCACGATATAATTTCTATTTTCTTATATTTGCTGAGGCTTGCTTTGTGCCCTAAGATATGATTTATTTTGGAGAAGGTTCCATGGGTTGCTGAGAAGTATGTATATTGTTTAGAAGTTGGATGAAATGTTCTGTAGACATCAAGTAGGCCCATTTGATCTATTGTATGTTTTAGATCTTGGATTTCTTTATTGATTTTTTGTTTGGATGACCTATGTACTGATGATAATGGGGTGTTAAAGTCTCCCACAACCACTATGTTGGACTTAATATATGCTTTTATGTCTTTCAGGGTATGTTTGATGAAATTGGGTGCATTGACATTGGGTGCATATAGGTTGATAAGTATTATTTCCTTTTGGCCTATTTCCCCTTTTATTAGTATGGAATGTCCTTCTTTATCTCCTTTGATCAATGTAGGTTTGAAATCTACTTTGTCAGAAATAAGTATTGCTACTCCTGCATGTTTTGGGAGGCCATTGGCTTGGTTAATCTTCTTCCAGCCTTTCATCCTAATCTTATGCTTATTTCTGTCAGTGAGATGGGTCTCCTGTTAGCAACAAATTGTTGGTTCTTCCTTTTTAATCCACTTCATCAAGCGATGCCTTTTGATGTGTGAATTGAGTCCGTTAACATTAAGTGTTAGTACTGATAGGTATGTGGTGATTCCTGTCATTTAGTTGTCTTAGTTGTTTGAAGGTATGATTGTGTGTACAAAAGTTGAGGTTACTCTCCACTTTGTTGCTTTTTCTTTTCCTGTGGTTTGGTGTTGCCTGTCCTTTCATGGTTATGTTGGGTTTCACTTTCTGTGTGCAGAATCCTTTGAAGAATCTTTTGTAGTGGTGGCTTTGTGGTCACATATTCTTTTAGTTTTTGCTTATCATGGAAGACTTTTATTGCTCCATCTATTTTGAATGATACTTTTCCTGAGTAGAGTATCCTGGGGTTGAAGTTATTTTCATTCTGTGCCCAGAAGATCTCACCCCACACTCTTCTTGCCTTTAATGTTTCTGTTGAGAAGTCTGCTGTGATTTTGATGGGTTTACCTTTGTCTGTTATTTGGTTTTTCTCTCTTACAGCCTTCAATTCTTTCCCTAGTTTCTGTACTTGTTGTTTTAATGATGATATGACATGGGGTAGTTCTATTTTGATGTAGTCTGTTTGGTGTCCTGGAGGTCTCTTGCATCTGTATGGGAATAGATTTCTCTAGATTTTGGAAGTTTACTGTTATTATTTTTTTGAATATTTTGCGCATTCGCTTTGCTTGCACCTCTTCTCCCTCTTTGATGCCCATGATTCTCAAGTTTGTTCTTTTGATGGAGTTGGTGAGTTCTTGCATTTTCTTTTCACAGGTCTTGTGTTGTTTAATTAATTGTTCTTCAGTTTTTCCTTTAATTACCATTTCATCTTCGAGTTTGAGATTCTGTCTTCTTTTTGTTCTATTGTGCTGGATGGGAATTCCATTTGGTTTTGCAATTCTGTTTCATTCTTTTTTCTGAGGTTTTCCATATCCTGGGTCATTTCCTCTTTAATGTTGTCTTTTTTTGTGCTGAGTTCATTTATCTGTTTATTCATCATGTTCTCTGTTTCACTTTGTTATTTATTCAGTGCTTCTATGGTTTCCTTTATTTCTTCTTTTGCTTTTTCAAATTCTCAACTTTTGTTGTCCTGGAATTTCTTGAGTGTCTCTTGTACATGTTTTTTGACCATATCCAGTATCATCTCTATAAAATTCTCATTGAGTACCTATAGTATGTCTTCTTTTAAATTATTCTTGTGGGCTTCATTGGGTTCTTTGGCATAGTTTATCTTCATTTTGTTGGAGTCTGGATCTAAGTATCTGTTTTCTTCATTTCACTCTGGTTCCTGTACTAATTTTTTGCTGTAGGGAAACTGGTTTCCCTGTTTTTTCTGTCTTCCCATCATTGCCCTTGATATTGTTATTTTCCCTGTACTGTGTGCAATTAAGTATTTTCTGGCTTGTAATAAAAGCAGTAGTGCTAGTTAGAATGGAAGGGTGAGAGAGGTTGGAAAGCAAAGAAGTTAAAGGAAAAGGGAAAAACAAATAATCACATAGAAAAAAATGAAACAAAGAAACAAACAAAAAAGTTTCAAAGATATAAACAGGGAGAGATGGTGTACTAAACAACAATAAGCTGAAAAGGCATTAGAGAGACAGAGAGAGGATTGAAAATAAAAAATAAAAAGAATAAAGATAGAAATAAAAATTAAAAAATAAGTAAATGAAAGACATATATATATATATATATATATATATATATATATATATATAACAAAATAAAATAAAACAAAATAAAAAATAAAAACCTTCAAGTTCAAATGCAATGAAATTTCAGCCTTAGTAATTTTGGTGTTTGTCACTCAGCCTGCAATCCTGAAGACGGTGCCTCAGATGTTTTCTGTAGTTGTCTCATCAAAGGGGAGACATAAAGTAGAACAAAACTGCATTAAAAAAAAAAACAGCCCACCAAGTGTCCCAAGTTCAAATGCAATACAGTTTCAGTAAGTTTTTTAGCGTGCAGGTGTAGTTTGGTTGTTTTGTCATCAAAGGTAGGGAGAGAGAAAAAAAAAAGAGTCTGGAGACAGGTCTGTGAATGGCTATCTGTGGCTGTGCCTGCCTGCCCACTGCTGTTAGCCTGTTGTTGCTGGAGCCATTATTTATGAAGATCTCAGGAGTGAGATTAACATCTCCTGGCCCTGCAGGCTTTGTTTACTCAGAGTCCTGTGCACAAACCACTGCTACAAGCTTTCCCCTTTTCAAGCACACTTGGGGGAGGTGACACTGCACCTGCTTTCTCAGGCCGGCATGTTTTTTTATAGCTCACATGGGAGGTGGGTCTTCCCCCCTCTCCTGTGGAGTTTTTCTCCCTCCACCACTCTCACAAGCTTTCCCACTCCTTGTTGTTGGGTGCATGCCCCTGCTCCCACCAGAGCCTCTCCAGCCAGGCCCAGCTTGTTTATTTACAGTTCTGGGAAGGATTCCCCTTCCCTCCTTTGGAGCTTAGGGCACCCCACCCTTTTTTGCCATGTGTCTTTATTGTTCTTATTGCTTATTACTCAGTTTCTCTTTTTTCCCTGGATGGGGTCTGTCTGTCCAGGAGGCTATGCTGATCTGGCCTAGGGTTGTCTGTGGGAGTACTGCATACTGCTTAGCTCACCTTGTATGCATCTTCCCAAGCCATCTGGGCATGGGCAACTGGCCCAGGATCCCTTCTGGTTTCTCCATTTTATGTGAAGTGGAGATTCTCTGTGCAGGCTGGAGGTGTGGAGGGGTCAAAGTTTTGCCTCTTCTCAGTGATTTTGCCTGCAAGGTGTGTCTCCAGCATCTCTCCAAGATTTCACTATAGGAAGCATGCTTTCTGCTTCCTCCCTCTAGCTGCCATCTTGGAATCCCCCCAACCGTTTCTTAACAATTGATTTAGAGTTATATTAGTAAAATTTAAATAGAGAAATGACTTGTTTAAAAGGAAAGGAAACATTTTTCTTGAATAGTAACAACAACATAATTATTCAATAAGACATTTGGCCAAAATATGCAAAAACAAATGTTTTCTACTTCCCAGATATTCTGAATAAATATGCATAAATTAATAACAAATATTGAAATTGTCTATGAAGAAGTATGATAAATATCCTTGAGAGCCTGGATAAATTTTATGTTGGTGGGACATTTAAATAAAATAAACTTTCATTTCTGTAAAAACTGTTAATTTTAAAAAAGTACATTTAAGAGTTATAAATATAAAATTATGTACATTAATTATACAAATCTTAAGCCATCAAACTAAATGCTGAAGAATTTACAAGATATTTTCAAATTAATATCAGTGAGGAAATTTTGTAAACATTTGAAAATTATTAGTAAAATTTTAATTTGTAAAGTGATGAAGTTTTACAAAGGTTTGAGGCTTGCTTAGAACTTTGAACAGATTTTTGAAGGATGGCAACACACGCACACATTTATGTGAATTTATGGTTTTGTATGAATATGAAGAAATGGGTAATTATAATAGAAGATAAACCCAGTTTATTGTTTTACTATGGAAGAAAATAACGCTAAACCTCTAAAAAAAGCAGTAATAACATGCATAATACACATAACACACCAAAGTTGGTTCTTAACTATATGTATCGAATTTAAAAAGAAAGGCTGAAGAATGGTACAACTAATAGGCACCAGCAGAAAAGAAAGGCTAGTACCACTTAGGATAATTTGAAGATATTTTCTTTATTTTTTTGTAAATTTTTTTTTTTGCTTTTGTGCTGGGTGGGAGTACATTATGGAATTTACAAAAGTTCTTACAATGTATCAACTATATCTTGATGTATTTTAATAGAAGCACTTTTGTACAAAACTTCAGCCAAATGGCGAGAAATTCTAAGGGCTGGTAACCTAACCTCAGCACTAATATGTGACAATGGGAGAGAAGAATTTCACAGACCCTGTAAACATTAGAGCAAGTATCATCCACAGGATGGCCCCCACTTTTGATGACCCCAAGACCACTCTGAGCTTGGAATATTCTTCAGAAAGATCCATAGACTCTTCCATGGACATGTCATAATGAAACACCTGTATACCTATCTGAACCAAACAAAAATGTCATATTTCAAAAACAAAAGACAGAAAGGTAAAACATGCCTGTCTGAGGGTTGGTACCAGTGGCAGAGGGGAAGCAAAAGGGAAAGGGTGAAGGACAGTATGATGGAAATATTATATACTGACATATGAAAATGGAAAAAATAAGACCTATTGAATCAGTTCTAAAAAGAGGAGGAAGAGAGATGAAGGAGAATGATGGAGGAGGTGATGAGTTTAAGATATATTGTAAGCATTTTTGTAAACATCATAAGGGACCCCCAGTCCAACAAAAACATGCTAATAAAAATTTTCAAAGAAAGTAAGATCCACAGACTTAGTGAAATCTTGATATACTTAACAGTCATTTATTACAGCTAAGGGATAGAGATTATAATAAACCAGTTTGTTGCTGAATGAAGCAAGTAGTACCTGATACTCCAAAAACAAAACAAGAACAAACCTCATGGATTCCTTTGGAGATTTCCAGGAACCTCTCAATTAAAAACAGAACACAGGCTAGAAACTCAGTGATATAAGGAAATCATTAATTTACTGAGTTTGATGAGCATGGTATAGTTACCTAGGAATATTATCTCATTTGTAGGAGATGCACATAGAACTGGTAACAATAAAATCACATATTAAATCTTATTGCTTTACATTTAGCAGAAATGAAATAACTTCAAAGAGTAAGCAATCTAATAAAAAAACCATTGATACACATGTATATGCTTATTAATGAAAGGCTCTCAAAACCAGAAATTATCAGTTTTTTAAAGAAAACTATGCTGTGTTTAGACCATATTTACAAATGAGATAAAATAATAGCATTCAACATGACTATCAGAGAAAATGAGTACCCTATATTTTGCAAGTTTGAATAAAAGTTATCATAATTGTTCTGGAAGGCAAATGTTTAATATGAATAAAAGGAATAAGTATGAATATGCTTTGATTCAACACTTCCACTTCAAATTTTTTATCCTGAAGACTTATCAGATAGTTTAGTAAGATTCATTCTTTAAATTTTTCCCATTTATACTCTCAAGAATGATTATTGAGCATTAAATAGCAGTTATCAGATATTGAGAGTATAGCCATATTTGGTATAATTAGCATGTCATCTGTAGTGTACTGTTCTCTCAGTATTGGTACTTAGAGAATAAGTCCCAAAGCTTCAAGTCAGTTATATTCTGATTGTTTTTTCCGAAAGAACTATTAAACTAGTGTTTCATAAAACAGCAAACATAATCTATTAATTAAATAATAATATATTCATTAGATAGAATTAAATATTTGAAAACAATATATAAAGTAGATAATGTATTTCTAAGTGAAACTGCACTGTACACATTCTGCTTTTTATTGTATTAAAAATAGAAAATGCTGGAATTATATATATTAAGGGCTTTATAGTAATTATTGCTAAGTGCTAAAATTATTGGATGGTATGTTTTCTCCACATAATTTTCAAGTCATTTTAAAATGAGCATAATTAGAGTAACTTTTACAATTAGAAATAACATAAAATTTTTAATTCAAAAACAATTTCATAAATGACGATACTTCCTTTAATATTCCTTTAATAACAAAATATATAGCTGCAGTATTAACACAGTCTTCTCTCATAAGTAAAACTTAAATGGTGAGAATTACCCCAGCTAGTTATCTGTGATGGTCAAACAGTTCTTATAATTACATTTGCAAAGCTTAAATATACTCTTTTACTATAGCAACAGTGAGTATTTTGGATACAACAAATTCCAGAATTAAATTCCTTCATTTCTATATGACCCTTGGCAAGTTAATTTACCTGCCTTTGCTTAATTTCTGCATCTACAATACAGGTTGACTAACTGCTTAAAAGCTTGTTCTGAAGACTAATGGGATAAAAATGCATGACACAAGATTTTAATATTATGTAAAATATTTTTAATTGACATGTAATTTTTGTACATATTTATGGGTTATAGTTTAATTCAATATGTATATACTATGTATAATGAGGAAAAAATGTAATTAATATTTTCATGTCCTCTAACATTCATCACTTCTATGTATTATAACTCCAGTTCTTCTAGTCATTGTGAAATATATAATATATAGTAAATTGTAGACTGTAGTTACCTTCCTGTGTTGTATATAGTACAGCAGACCTAATTCCTGCTATCTAACTTTCGTACCTTTTGTGTAATCTCTATCTAGTCCCCTCCTCTTATCCTTTCTACCCTCTATGGGCCACTATTTTATTTTCTTCTCCAAAATTCAATTCTTTTGACTGTGATAAGTGAGTGAGAACATACAGCATTTGTTACTCTGTGACTCGTTTATTTTACTGAACATAATATTCTCCAATTCCAGGCATATTGCCATAGCTGCTAACAGAATTCTATTCTTTTTGGTTTGTTTTAATTTTGTTTTTGTTGCTGTTGTTTTTGTTTTTGTTTTGGGAAAAGGTTCTCACTAAAGCCCAGGCTAGCTGAAATCTTCCAACTTCAATTTCCTGAGTATTGGGTTTATAGGAATGTGCCATCATGATTGACTCCATTCTTTTTTAAGGACAAACAATATTTCATTGTGTATATATACTATATTTTCTATATTTATTCATCCATGGATGGACATTTGTGTTTAATTTCATATCTTGGCTATGCACTAGCTAAGTACTGCAATACTCATGGGATTCCAACTATCTCTTTGTAATAATGGTTTCATTTCCTTTGTTTAGTGAATATCTGGAAAAAGGGTAAGTTCTACACTATTGATGGGAATGTAACTTAATATATCCATTATGTAAAATAGTGTGTAGATTATTCCAAATATTGAAATAGAGCTACAATATGATTCAACAATCCTACTATTGGGTTTATATCAAAAGGAAATAAATATTTCTTTTTATTAATTGAGTTTAGTGTTAGCAATCTTAAACTTTCAATTACTCTGCTAATCTCTTCAAACTAATCAAATCTATATTTCAAAACAGTTCACACAAAACTACAGACTCACTTCTATTTTCAATTCTATTAGTGAGTAATGTTCTTCTATTCTACTACTGATTCATTTATGGTAACTAAATTAATGTCAATTTATTTGACCCAACATTCATATAGATATCCCATTTATATCAAAGCTTCCTGGAGCCTGTGCATAGATTTCCACTAATCATGAACAAATTTGTCATCACTGGACAAAACGTTTTAGGCATGCAACTTCACTAGGGCTTTTATACAGAGACTTAGCCTATGCTAAAAAAAAATGTCCTACAACTGGTTAATGGATCAAGAAAATGTGACATGCATATATACACATATATGTATATATATGTATAAAATGGAGTTTTATTCAGTCATAAAGAAGAATGAAACCATGTGGTTTACAACTGTATGACATCATGTTAAGTGAAGTATGTCAAGTTCAGAAATACAAAGGTCACATGTTTTTTCTCACATGCGATAGATAGACTCACAAGATAAATGTATATACAAAAACAAACATCATAGACAAACATATATAGAACATGTTTGTAATAATAGAACCACTCTATGAATTTCAGGGGAGGAGGGAAAGAAAAAGAGAATGATAAAGAATCAAAAATATCACAATACACTACATCTGTGCAGGTAGAAGATATAACAATGTGCATTGAAAATGATTGAACAATGGGGAGGTGGGAAGGAAAGAGTAAGGGAGAGTAATGGAAGGGGTAGAAGAGACCAAAGTAAAGTGTACTCACAACAATGATCCATTGAAAAACCCCTTTAAACATTGACTTTAGAATTAATAGTGAAAGATGGGATTACAAAGCAGATACAGTGTTTATGGGAGAGGTACTTGTGGGAAAGGTCACTGTGAATGGAAGAGATGAAGGTGAGGGATTACGGCTAATGGGCTTCATATACATATATGAAATAGCACAATGAAACCCCTTGCAATTCCTTTAAGTAGAGTGGGGAGGGGGGATGGGTGATACAGTGGGACTGATTTAAACAATGTATAATATAAACCTATTTGGAAATGTCACATTTGACAAATTCCAAATTTGAATTTGTTGCCCCATGTACAACAAACATATCCTAATAAAAATAAAAAAAAATCTACAGACAGTTCAAAACCTGCACTTCCAATTTTTTTTTGCCAGTCAAGTCTTTAATGTCCACTCAATTTAAAGCATTCAGCTATAAAAAGATGCTTACATTTTTAAGCACAGTTTTCATTGTGTAAACACAAGTTTCTTCTATCAGCATCTTATAGTGAGGTTTTTTATTGTTGTGCTGGGTGGGGGAACATTGTGACATTTACAAAAGTTCTTATAATATATAAATTCAAATATATCATACCTGAATTCACCCCCTCCACCATTCTCTTTTTTCCCTCCCTCCCCCCATTCCTGGAATAGTTTCAACAAATATCATGATTTTTCCATTTACATACATGTGTGCTCAGTATTTGCATGGAATTCACCTTTCCATGCCTTTTCCCCACCTCCTCCCCCCTTCCACTGGTACCAATCCTTTCCCTCTCCTCCATTCCTGGCTGAAGGAGTGCCTCAAAAGGTAAGAGCACCTGCCTAATAAGCCTGAGGCCTTGAGTTCAAACCTCAGTACTGCCAAAAAACAAGGAAGTTTGGACTAGAGGTTTGGCTCCAATGGTAAGGTATCTGCTTTCCAACATTCTTTTTGCATGCAAGTGGCCCTACCACTGTTCTAATGGTCTTTGAGCTACAAATCTGAATAGAATTCATATTTTCTTGAAGGAATTATTTCAGTCATAAATCAGTTGACTTCTCAAGGACTCACATTGACCCACTTGATCTTTTCCTTTTAACTTGGGAAACTGAATAATGCTCTCTTTGGAGATATGTCTCCTAACCAAAGGAAAAAGGCAGAAATACTGTCTCTAATCTTGTTTTCTGTTCCTGGCAGTACTGTGTTTGAACTTAGGGCCTCTGATTTTCTGGCAGGTACTCTACCACTTGAACCAAATCCCTAGCCCTTTTTTGCTTTAGCTATTTTTCAGGGAGGGTCTCCCTTTTTGCTGAGAGCTGGACCAAGACCATGATCCTCCTAACTATGCCCCCCTTGTAGCTAGAGTAACAGCTGTGCACCACCATACCTGGCTTATTAATTGAGACAGGGTCTAACTAGCTTTTTGTCCAGGCTGGCATTGAACTCCCAGTCCTCCCCATCTCTACCTACTGAGTAGCTGAGATTACAAGCATGCACTACCATACCTGGCCAATCCTGTTTTTGAGTAATAACTTATTGTTATAATTAGATATCATTACAGAGGGAAAACAATAGACATAGAACAGGATATTTAATTAAACAATGAAGATTAATTAAAAATATAATTGTATGAATTACATATACTATGATAAATATGATAATACATGATGAAGTATAATAATATATCATATGATATATAATGTGTAATGTGATTATATGTAATATGATTACGCATATGTCACTATAATTAAATGTTATTAGCAAACAATAACAGCACTAGTAACACTAAAACCTTTATCTGAACTAAACTTAAAAGTATCTTGATAGAACCTTTTAGCAAACAAAAAGAGAAAACTGAAGACCTGAATTCTGTTCAGGGTCTTAAAAAGGAAACAAAAACTAAGCAAAATTAAGCAAGGATTTTGACAATTTCTGTTCATATGAGTCTATCTTAATTGAGGGACAATTTCTAGGACTAAATACAAGTCATATCAGACAATTGGTGAGGTAAGCATATAGCTTCTTTGATGGTTGGTTTTCCCTCTGTGACCATGATGTTAGAAGGACTAAGAAGTTTAGCAGAAGTCAGGCTGAGAGAGAGACACTGTGTCACATAGAAAAACTAATATATTTCCTAAGAAGTTTATTTTTTAAAAATTCCTGCTATTATACATTGAAATAAAATTTGGTCTTATATTTTGGAGTATATGTACAAAAAAACTAAAGTGATAAAATATTGACCAAATGTATAGATGGAGAAGAGTATTGTCATAAATGTGGAAAGATGTTCCAATTTCAAGCTGCCTTTGCAAAACATGATAATTATTTCCTTTATTCCTATCATTTCTCAGTGACCTCATTGTGAATGCTCTCATTTTATTAATAACTCCTGGTATGTTTGCACTGTGTCTCACCCACAGGCTCAGAAATTACAAACACCAGATTACACAAGAGAAAGCTAGGTAGCAAGTCATCTCATTTTCATAACAGAAAATTTCAGACCCAGAAAGATTAAAATTGCTAAACATGAAGGAGCAGTTTGCAGTGGGTCAATAATGTCTTTGACCTATGAAAAGTGAGGCTATTTTATTGTTACAGGCAATAAGTTTGCCACTCAATGGTGGATTAATAACTCCTGAGAAAAAGAAACCATTACTAGCTGAGTCTGCCTTTGTATTGCTTAAAACAATCCTCAGAACTCATAGGAATACAAAGAGAAAGCACAATACAAGTCACTGGAAGCTAAACAATGACACAAATTATATTTGTAAGTGGTTTTAAAATCCACACATACTTAATTTGTGTCTCTTAACAACCACATTCTTTTCAACAAATGAACCATGGAGAGTCAATGCTGTGGTTTTGTTATTGACTCCCATGTTTTGCCATCAAATTGAATACAAGCCTAATCAGGAGACAAACATTTCTTTCTTGTTAGACTTTTATACACAATTCTACTCTCAGAAACATGCACATAGAACACAATAAATATTTCTGGAATATGTTTGAATGAATGAGCACAGAGAATGAGATCCAGAGCTAAAGTAAGAATGGAGACCTCCTGACACCAAGTCAACAATTCTCTTGCACCATAGAGAATTTGCACCAAGCAAATAGAACTCTGAGCAGATATTACACATCACTTTTTGTCTCATACATTTCTGAGTTTCTTTTTCCCTGCTATGGCAAATTTCTCCCCATATGATGAGATAGCAGTAAGTGCATATCTTTGATGACTCATCAAGTCAAGACATCTCTCAACTTGCCTCTTTGCTTCTCTGAAAAATAAACTTTGATTTTGTGAAGCCACTGAAATTACAGAGTTCATGTGTTACTGCAACAATTTTAGGGTAAATTTTCCTAATGCAACACCCTGCCACTAGTCCTCTACAAAGGCAGCCAGAGGAATCATTTGGAAATATAAATAGCACTTATCATGCCCTTACTGGAGTTTGAATCCAGGGCCTTATGTTTCTTAGGCAGGTGCTCTGCCACTTCAGCCAATTCACAAGCATTATGCCCTTGTTGGAAGTATTTACTTTTGCATTAAAATGGATAAATTTCAAATCCCTTATTATGTCCTTACAATGCTTGGCCTCTTTCAGAACTCTTATCTTTCTGTTTATTCTCTGGCTTTCATTCTCTTCCTCAATTATGTACATTCTATACTCATTTCCAATATCACTAATTCAGGTTCAAGTTTAAATACAAGCTCCTCAAGAGTTTGAGCCCTACTTAGTTAAATGAGCATTCACAATTACTGTATACTCTAAGGTTATAGTTAGAGTTATCTTAATTAATTTTCATATATTTAATCAATTCCTAAAATTACCTATTTGATTTCATGCTTGTTATTTGTGCATAATTTGAGATTCCTACTGGCAGGGACACCATTACTTTTTAAGCCCTGGTATCCTGTACATAAGGAACAGTGACTGCTGCATAGCAGTCACTGAGGATATATTTGCTTGATGACTAATACATCAGTAGGAGAACTTTGTAGAAAGTTTAGTATATGAAGAAAATTAAATCCAAAAGAGGTGACATTTGAGATACTTGAATAATAGTAAGACATTATAACTTGTGATGTTATGGAGGCAGAACATTCCAGGGGGAGTTGATAATAATTGTAAACCCTGAAGGCTGGATTGTGCACAGTATGTTCCTGGAAGAGAAATATGGTCAGTGACACCAGGGAATAAGAAAGAGCACTGAGTTCTTTACCCAATGTTGTACCTTGCCTAGGAGAGGAAACATGGTCTTCCCCAGAGAACGGGGAGCAGCTAAGTAATTAATACCCACACATCTAGCCTGGCACCATGGTACAAAGTTTCCCTGTCTGTGGCTTTCTTACTAACGATATTGAATCTGGCCCCAGGCCTAGAATCCAGTAACTTTTACCCACTGCTTCAGCCACAGATGTTTTCAGATACATTATTGTTTTTAAAAAATAGATTTCATAAAAAATATATTTTTCCTCAATATTTAAACAAGACTTTTGAACATAAATTTTTAAAAACTACTTTCGGGACAGGTCTACTGATGAGATTAGCTTCAACAGGGAAACAGAAATCTCACTTGTTTCATGCCCTACTTTTCCAATCATTGTGATAAGCAATACCAAAGTATGATCATATTAGTCAATGGATGACAGAAGAACTAAGTATTCCACAATAATCAGAAATATATTTTGATGTAGAAGTGGAAAGTGAAAGGAAAAGACAGCTTTCGTCTGCGGTGGTGTTTTTACCGACTCACATGAGTAACATAGCAAAGGAGGAATAACACCTTTCACACCTGCAATGAAAGATGAGCAAGGCACAAAAAGAAAGTCTGTACAAACACATTTTCTTTGCTTATGTGCTGAAGGCTCAAGTGCACCACAGAGGTTGGCTATTTCCAGGATGTGAGATCTGCACTTTTTTCAGGCCAGTAGGAAAACTATTTAGAGCAACACTCAATTATGCAGAGCCTAATGAATTCATTTGCTTTTCCTTTCTCTTCACTTTTGTGTGGACAAGACAATGGAGCCCCAAATCAGTTTAGCTCTAAAGCCTTAAGATCCTACATTTTGGTATATCAAATGATTCAGGATTCAGTTTTCACAATTCGTGGAATTTTATTTTGAGCATGATTCAACTCTGGTATACTGTTTGCATTAAGTAATCTCTCAAAAGACTGATTTCAACTAGAATAGCAATTGATTCATTTTTCACTTGGAAATCAGCCAATTGAACAAAAATGTTATGTCAGCTGGTGGGAGGTACTATCTTTTAAAAAGAAAATATACCGAGAGATACAAAATGAAAGACAAAGGATAGATAAGCCACTTGAAAAAGAGGAACTGGGAAATCTGAAGAAGTGTAATCAATTTCAATCTAAATGCATACACATCCTACAGAGGCTTAAACGTGCCAAATTATGAAAATATTTTTTTCCTTCTTATGGTCATCGAGCCCCCAGATAGTTAGTGTAAGTCTAGAAACAGAACTGAAAAATTCATGCTTTCCAAGTTTTCTTTCTCACAGCCACAGGAATTTTCTCCAAAGCTTTTCTATTCATCAGTCTCAGAAGTCTTGCTCTCAGTTTGTTCAAACTAAAAAAAAAATCCAGATAGCTTTTGTGTTTTTATATTTCTCAGTATATTTGCTTATTTCTCATGAGGAATACTTCTTACTTATTGTGAGGTATTCTAATTTAATATCAATCTTAGTTCAAGCACCTGAAGAATCAGTTACTGAGAAGATTAAACCTTATATGTTATTATCAGTTCTCCAACAGTGTAAATACTTTCTAAGTTCAGTAATGAGAAGATACTATTTCAAGAATATCAATGTAGAACAGAGCTTCTATTTGACAATTGTCTAGTAAGTCATTCAGCTGTCATTTATTGTTGAATCCACTATATGCCTGCTTTTGGTAAGCATATAATTTATCTTTTAGTGACTACTTTTTTGTGATACTAGAATTTGAACTCAGGCCTCATTGTTGGCAGGTGCTCTACCACTTGAGCCACTATGCCAGCCTTAATTTATCTTGGAAAAAGTGACACTGTTGAAAAACAAACCAGGGCAATAGGCATAAACCAGACCTCTTCATGACACTTGTAGAAGAACAACTGTCCTAGACTCCAGCAAGGAAGGCTAATTCAAATTGATGAAAAACTAGAGGATAGAATGTTGAATCTGATATGAACTTTTTCTCTCAAGGATCCAGAAAAATGGCGGGTATACCTTAGGTTTTTCTATTTCACCTTTTTTTTTTTTTTAGTGATACTGGAGTTTGAACTCAGGCCTCATGTTTAGCTAGGAGGCACTCTACCACTTGAGCCACTCCACCAGCTCTATTTTACCATTTTTAAATACATGAATTGTTCTCAGTGCCTCCTTTTTCTTAAACATTAACACCTCACTATGAACTATATATGTGTATCTGTATACTATTTTATTACAAAAGGAATAATTAGTACAAATTCAACAATGGCACATTCCTATACACAAATTTTTAATAAAGTGGTAAGAAAATTATTTTTGTTTCATTTTGGAAATTTGTTTTCTGGAGAAAAAGTATGGGGTGGTCTTAGTTTACAAAAAAATTAAGCTCATGATGATTGAATTTTATGTTTATGTTAATTAGAGAATTTTGCTGGAAGACTTCTTAGAATGGGCCTACTGACCTATGCATCTGGATAATGAGAGCTTAAGTATGTGTGCAATGAATTTGCTCACTTATCACCTCACGGATAATTTTTCCCTTCAGAACATAAGTGCTTTCATTGTCTACTTCATGGTTCCTAGTTTGCCAATGAGGAAGTATCATGATTAAACCCTTTAATTTTAGCATAGCATTATACTCAATAATAATAATAGTAAAATACTGATTCTATCCACTCTTTTTGAGCACAGCAAAATTTCATATCTAGGGTCCACCTAACTCATTATTTACTAAAATTGTCATGTCTTATGTACGTTTGCCTCAGCATCTGATGCAGAAAGTACTCATTTCACTACCCAGCTAATGCCTTTCCCTGTAATAGGCTAAAAACTTTCAGTTCAATCTGACCTATAGAAAGAAGTGTTCTCATTTCCCCCTTTCATTAATACCCAGTTGATTGTATTGTTAGGCAGATACTCTTACCACTCTAGCAACACTCTACCAGCCCTCCAGTTGATCATATTGTATATGTCATTTTTTTGATCATTTATTCAAGATTTACATATCTTCAGTGCTCAGCACTTTAGTAGATTCTGGGGATGTAATGGTGAAAAGGAAACATGTTCTGTTCTCATAAAATATGTGGATATCTGATGACTAAAAAAGGTTAAGACTAAGGAAAATATACAAAAACTTTACTGCTAGCTTTAAGAAGGAAATTTGTGTGCCTCAGTCAAATTTTCAGTCAGCAAGGGAAAGAAACTCCAACTCTTTTGGGCCTTAACAGAGAAGTTAAATATTTCAAGTTCTAATTGGATCAAAGGATCTCATATGCTGTATCTTCTACAGAGGAATCTCATTTTACCTCTTCCCAGACCAATAGTAGAATCCTGCACCTCAATAATATAATATGATTTAAAGGTATGAGAAGAAATTCATTCAATTTTTCAATACAGATAAGGTAAAAATTAAAGATTAGGTTAGTGATTTCCTTTTAGCCCTTTTAATTCTTTTAATTCTTTCCTAAACAATCATTACAGAGTGTGGCCTAAGTGCCACGCAGTGTGGCCAGCACCCTGGCACTGTGAGATTCTCTGGGCTTTCATACAATTTATGATCCATTTCTGTCTGTTAGTAGATCAGAGCATGATGACACAAGAAGCATCGTAGGTTACTGGAATGTAGTAGACCGTGTTGGAGAAAGCTAATGGCCTGGGACAGGCACATTTGGATAACAAGAATTAAAGTGTGAAGTTATACATTTCTGTACAGTTTATAAGGGGAAAATATGTTAATTATAACTTTCTAGTTCTGACTCATTCGGATTTGTAAATCTGTCCAGATATATATTCTAATTTAAATCCAAATGAGTCTTTCTTTCATTTTGCATAAATTTTTATTGGATCCACAGTGGATTCATTCAACCATTATAAAACATTCATCAGGTTCTATATTTCATTGCAGAAATAAATGGTTCTTCCAATTTTGCTTATTATACAATTGACAATGAATACAGTAATAACACTAGTATGAAAATAATGAGAATTTGGTCACAGGAAAAACTCAAGTAGAGGCCCGAATATAATTTGTTAAAAGAATGGATGGTAGACCTCCATTTTAAGATATATACACACACATGTAAGTCTTCATAATATGAATCTAGAGAAATTATTAAGGTTTAACAGAACAGAATAGTCTAGCAACACATCAAAGCATTTTCTGCTACTGTGCCTGAGTCACCGAAACTGTATTGAAATAGAAATTACAATAAACAGTATAAAAAGAATTTTAATGTTGATATTAAAAAGTACTTTTGGATTTGAATTAGAGTCTATAGATTTTAAAGTAGATATCAAAACTTTATCTTAAAGGATAATTAATTATATTTCCATTTATTATTATATTTTCATTTATCAATATTTTTATTTCTAAGACTTTGTCATAATCTACCCATTAAAGAGATTCATATTCATATGACTAACAGTATCTGTATTAATTATACTTTGTTTTTTCAGCTATATTATGCCACTTAGGGGTCACAAATCCAGTGATTCAGATGTAACTTTTTCATTATCTCCAAGTTATGGATGAGAAAACTGAAGCTTAGAGATATTAGGTGACTATACAAGAAGTTATAATTTATAAGTATAAATGCAAGCATTTGGACTCATTTCACTTTCAGATTTAAGGACATTAACCACACTTTTAAAGAATTAAATGTGCTTATCTGTTCTTTAGAATTACTTTTCAGAGTAGTGAAAAACAGAACCATAAGTTGAAAATGATAATCACATAATAATTGTCAATTATGACTGATACTTTGAGTGCTGTTGTCTTAAAATAAGACTACAACAACAAGATATCCTTCAGTTTAATTTTTGCTTGTAGTGGGAAATACCCTCATTTGTATTTCCTTTGGGCAAAAGCTTACAGAGGACTGCCTGCACATCCCAACCTCCAGGCACAGCAGTGCCCTTTCTGGGGCTTTCATACAAATATTTCATTGTACTCAACCAAAATTACAAATTGATTACAAGTCACATAAACAGGGATCATCTTAGTCATCACAGAAGTTTAGCTGCCTCTGGGCTGAAACATGGCAGCTGTTTAATCACAAAACACTGTACTCTTCAATAGTGCAGGACACTGTGAAAAAATGGTCTGACTCACAAAGACTGCATTCAATCCTACTTGCCTAAGTGTCAAAACAATACAAATATTTTAGAGACAATCCAGAAGAAGATTAAAAAGTAGTGAAGTGATGAGTTAGCAAACTGATGTTCAAAGAGAGATTAAAATTAAAATGGACTGGAATGAGAGGCAGAATTAAAATTGAATGAAATCCAGGCAGAGACTACAAGACTCCATTAGCCATGTCAGTTTTGGAAAAATTTAAACATTGTGAAGCTCTATTCTCTCATCCAGGAAGATACTAAGCTACGTTATTTCCAATAATATCCTTTTCATGAATAGTGTTCCCTCATTCTTAACTGTCTATATTTTAAAAATGCCTTTTTAAAAAGAATAATGGTAAAATAGAGATGGAGACTAATGGATACAAATATCACCTCCACAAAGTAAAAAAAATTCACATAATATTATGTGAATTATTAATCCATATATTTAGTAATCTCTTCTATTTTATAAGGTAATGAGATTGAAATCAGAATTTTGGACCCATGGTCCAAACTCCCAGGCTGCCACATGTCAAGTCCAGCCATTTGCCCCTTTATACCAAATGAAGAGACATGGTGAAGGGCAGCAAAAGGATGTTTATTACCTGGCCCAGGGGATCCTATGAGAAGAGACAGAATAGCACTCAGCCCATCTTCAGCCATCTTCAGGGTTCAGAGAATTAAAAGTAAATAGACAGAGAATTATAGTCAGAAAACAAAAGGTATGCATAGTTAAATAGTTCCAGTCACAGGTGTGTTCCAGTGGTCCAGCAGGACCTGGTTGATTATTATTTCAGTCCTTGGTCTTCCAAATGTTCTGGAGAAGTTATTACTGCTGTCATTACTTGAGGGGAATGATCTGGTCCCCAAGACATGAGTATTCCTGCACCAGGGTATAGCCTCATCATTGTAGGAAACTGTCTTCATTTGGGGGGTGGTCTGTACTGCAAGGCTCTGCTTTCCATAGGGATAATTTCAGCCACTTGTCATAAAGATGTTTTCTATCATTCCTGTCCTTTCCTGATTCCAACGTACCTGGAGGAGGGAATGACTCAGAGCAAAGAACAACATATACAAAATGGAGACAGAGATGCCAAGCTTCTCCTGTTTTTAGTTAATTTGTGGATCCAAGTAGTGCTTTTTAGCAAAAGTGGTTGAAGGACCCCTTACAAAATAATTTTTTGCTGTTTTTGCTTTTTTTGTTTTTTTTGCAGTACTAGGGTTTGAACTCAGGGCCTACAACTTGACCCACTAAGCCAGTTCATTTTTGTGATGTTTATTTTTGAGATAGGGTCCCACCAACTATTTGCCCAGGCTGGCTTCATACTGTGATCTTCCTGATCTCTGCCTCCTGAGTAGCTAGGATTATAGTCACGAGCCACTGTACTATGCCTTACTAATCAGATCTGCCATTAAGAAGGATCCTCAATATTAAATGTCTAACTAAAATTAGAGAGATGGGAGAGATACTTACATCCTTTATAATGATTCCTAATCTTGAGCCTGAAGAGTAAGGAGTAAAAGGAAAGAATAGTAGGAATTCATTGGTGCATTCTTGTTAAACAGGAAGACAGAGGCAAAAGGACAGTTCAAGCCTAGCCCAGAAAGCATAGTGAGACCTTGCCTCAAAAACAAAATAAAAATGCAAGGGCTACCACTTGAGCTATGCCCTCATCCCTTTTGTCTTTATTTTGTAATGATAGATTGCCTGTCTAGAAAGGGTGAAGCTGTGAGTTCAATCTGCAGTACCAAAAGATAAAGGGAAAAAAAAAAAAGAATTCAGTTTCTGTGCTTACAAGGCAGTACTATCCAGTGGTACAGGACTTGATAGATTTTGCTACATCACCATGTGCAAGTATAGAAGAAAGGCTTATAGAGAGCTTTAGTGTAGTATAATGAAGAGACAGCCTAGCCATGTCATTTGTAATAGGAAGTATAGGTAGGACAAATGGACCCCTGGAAAATTCTATTGTAACCTGAGCTACCAACCCTCAGCAAAATTTAATATGACCACCCTCTGACCCTGAAGGACTAGCAAAGGGAAAGCAGGACAGACCTGGGTGAGGACTACCAGGATTATGGTCTCCATTGGATAAATTTCAAGCCACAGAATGTTGTGGTGTCACAGGCACAAGATGTCACGGGGGAATCCATGGACCTGATGATGGGTTCTTGTTCTCAGAACACTCTCAGGAATAGAGGCTGGAGCACCGGGGTTACAGACAGGAGAAAGACTTTATTGATATAGAAAGGCTGAGCAGAGAAACACACAGCAGAGTCAGAAACCGGGTGCCCCCGTAGTACTGGAGTCGGGGTTATTTATACATATATATATATATGGCTTTTGCCTTAACCTAACAAGCAGTTCATAGTGAAATCCTATAGGTCCATTCTTGGAGCATGGGCCTTGTGTACCTCCTGGTCCTCTGGCTGAGCTTGTTCCTCAGTTTCTCCCATGTTGTGGGGGCTTCCACATTCCTAAAATGTCATGGGGCTGATTTATGTTATGGGACTGCTACAGTAGGCCCAGCCAATCAGCATGCTGTTTTCCTTACACCTAATTACCACAAAGATTACCAACATCCTGGAGTAGGTAGGTATAAATCCCTAGACACAGCCTCTTCTCCAGTAATCTTCCACTAGGACCCTTCTTGAAAACTTTTTTCTTTTAAAGCCCACAGAGGTTTTTTTAGCATGTACATTTCACATACACATGGAAGGTGACCAGAAAAATAGGTAAATCTCCAAGCAGTGCTTTGAATTGTGTCTTAACTACTATGATCTACTGAATCAAAGAAAAAGAACTGTGGGGGAAGACCACCATGGAGAGATGACAGAAAAGTCACAATAAATAAGAGCAAGGTTGGTTAGGCAGATTTAAGACAGTACCTTCTTTTTTTTATTTTTATTTTTATTATTGATTTATTCACATGTGCATACATTGCATGGGTCATAATATGTGTACACAAAAGCAATGTTAGGTATATTTCTGGATAGCTATCCTTAACTAGCAAAAACACTTTGTCTTCCTTATTATGCTTGTCTTTTTTCTTCAACAAAACTATGATAAAGGCAGAACAGGACCTGCCTGGAACAGAGGGGGGAAGGGGGGAGAGGTTGGGGGAGGGGGGCAGGGGGCAGGGGAGAGAAATGACTTGCTTTTTTAAAATAGCAGAAATTAATTTTTTCCCAGTTCCATGGGGTAGAAATCCAAAATCAAGCTGTCAGTAGGGCCATGCTCTCTGCAGCAGCTTTAGGGAATATGTTTTTCTGGTCTCTTCCTGCTTCCCATGGTTTTGTTAGTTAGCAATTAGCTATGAGTGATGTGTGATGTAGGACGGATAGATGAGGAGACAGGGAAACTATTATTTTAATATAATAAATAGATAACAACAAAAGGACCTGATTCAGATATTGAAATGAAAAAGTAAAACCTAAAGAGCAGCTATCCTCCTCCCACCTCCTTTAAACTATAAGAACAGGGAGACATAAAGGGGCAATCTCCATTTGCCTTCCTCTTTGAAATGCTAATGAGCTTCAAGGCTCCTGGGGTGGGGGGAGGCTCCTCGGATGCCTATGGGGACAAAAAGAATGTGTAGCTAAAGGGAATTCCTAAAGCAGACCTACTGTCCCTGTGTTTTGGGTAGGCTTGGAAAACATCTCCCTATTTTAGCACCCATCTTAACCACCCAGATCCATTCTCTTAATAATTAAAGGTTGCTAGACATGACTGTTTATTCCCTCAGCCCATTAACAGTAGAGATACATGTAAGATACTGCTGAATAAAGACCATACCACATGTGGAAAGGAAAGATTTATTAGGAATACAGACTGCAGGGCTGTCACTCTGAGGTTCAGAGTGAAGCAGCTTGGCTGAATTGGGTAGTGGGCTTTATAGGAGGGGCCAAGCCATGGGGGAGGGAGAGAGAGTCTGGTCTCTGATTATCTGTGACCACTAGATGGAACAGGTCGACATGCCTGGCTAGTGGAGTAACTGGAAGTTCCTGAGTTGTTTTGCAAGCAGAGAAACATGCAGGAAAACAGGCAGGGGAGAAACAAGCAGTCATAAATCAGGGGGTGCTAGCCTCAGGATCTTCTGCCCACCCCAAGAATGCCAGGGACCTAACATTACAGCCTGTTGTTGGTATTATGGGCACTGATCAATCTAGCTGCTTCGTGCTGAGTGGGGGCATCAATAAGGGTGGGTTGGCTGGAATTTGGAAATTTGTGGGGTCCCCAGGAGTGGAAGATGATGGTTTTTCCTAAGCTTCATTTTCAGACAAGGCCAGTTGTTGGGAGAAGGTTGTAGTAGCATCTGGTGGGAAGTCTGTCTGCTGAGTTCCCTGAATGATCCTGGAAGCATCTAGGGTTAAAGAGCATTTTTTGGTTTAAGAGTTTGTATTTCCATAGCATCATTACATGTGCAGTTGTTTTTCTTTTTATAGTAGCCTCTATAATGGACCTAATAGATTGTATAACCAAAGGAAGAAAGCAGGTAAGTATTGTGCATGCTGTTTTGAGATTAGAAAATATGGCCAGTGGGTGAGGCTGAGTTTCCCGTATGGTTTGGAATACCCCACCACTGAGTCTCTTGGGCTGTGTCATTGTAAAACTTCTGTCCTAGACAAGTTATGTCCCCCACTAGGGTGGAGAATTGTTTCTATGGTGGGAGATACAATGATTCCCAATAATGGAAGTTTTAAGGAGCCAGATGCCTGTCCTGTGTCATGGGAAGGCACTTACATTGAAAGGCACTCGTAGGTCTAACTCCCTTTCTTCACAGGGCCAGTGGTTTCCCATGTTGGCTTCCCCGCACAAATAGCATGAAGTGACATCAAGTGCCTGGGCTATAGTTTCAGTCAGTGTGAGGAACAAGTTTTTAGTTGTAACAGAAATGGGGAAGTTATTTGGTATTTCCTCATAAAAAGAATGAAAGACGTGGTATGAGGATCTCTCATGGTAACAGTTGTTAATTTAAGGTGTAACAGAGTCCCAAGGTCAAAGCCTTGGCCATGTATCCTTATGTCCCTGTGTCCAATCAGATGGCTTAAGTACAGTGAAATTTACAGGGTTACAGATACCTTGACTGCAGTTAGGGGTAGTAGTGTCTTTTTGAAGGAGGGCTTAGTGGGTAGCCCCGTGCCATGTGGCCCATGCAACACAACTCCAATAAGGGCAAAAATGATAACCCTCATTATTACGTAGCCAGGAGTTATCTCCCCAGCACATATATTTTTCATTTGATATATAGGTCCTTTCCCAACCCAGGCCCCCACAGCCACAGCCTGTACCTCCACATAGCTTCTCTATGGCCGCACATGCATCAAACAATAAAGACACTGTTTTTTCAGGATCAAACACCTGGGTTCGAGTAACAATGTTCCCATCGAGGTGGCCACTCCTGAGTTCTAACCATTGCTCCACAGGGTGATAAGTGGGGTTGAAGCAGATAAATTGATTATCATAGGAGCACACTTGATAGATGGTGTGATTATGAGTGCATAACCCAATGACAGAGCCTGCACAGGAATAGTAAGTGTGGAACAGTAAAGTCTTAGTATCAATATGTCTTGCCCATGCAGTGCACATTCATGGGTCACAGGAAGAGGATTTCTGAGCTGTGAAGGGAAAGCAGATCAAGAGCCAAATGAGGACTAAGAGCTTATGCAAGAGTGCAAGAGGGAGAGAGTTTGCAGGAGAGGTGTAGCCACATGGGGCCCAGCAGTACACAAGAGTACTCATCTTTTGCCATAGTGGGATAGCCTGAAGTTGGTGGTCAACATTTTACCCTTGAAAGGTGCTGCCACTGGGCGGTCCTGTTGAGCTTTGACAGTGGTGGGCATTGTGAGGATGACCAGATGAGGGCTGGTCCACTGAGGTCCCAATGGAGAGGGTCAAAGATCCTTTAGGAGAACAAGATCCTCTGGTTTTAATAGAAAGTGTTATGGGGTGGGGCAGGGTCTGGTCTGCATGCTGTCTGAGAAGTTCCTGGAGGAAGTTAAAATAAGATAGATAGTCAGCCAGAGGAGCAGAGTCTGTTGAAGGCAAGTTTCCTAAGAGAAATGGGTGGCCATATATCATTTAAGACCCAAATAGGAATATTAGGAGGAGCATAAATATGTGTCTGCTGAAGACTGCATATCTTAGGGATCCATATTCTGCAAAATCCTATAACTCCCAAGGAAGCTCTAAGCTGCTTTTATGATATGGGGGAGTGGGAAATGGAGGATTAGGTTGATTCCTGAGAGAGACATAATTGAGCCTTCTCCTTAGAGACTTTGTATCCCTGAAGGCCAGAAAGTTTTAAAAAGGACTCAGTTGCTCTGCAGATAAGGGGCTCTGTGGATCTGCACAGAAGTAAGTTATATTAAAGAAGGGTGGCCTCTGGGTAGTGCCAATCCAATAAGTTTCTGGATAGGATCTGTTTAAAAAGATGAAGGCTCTCTTTAAACTCTTGTGATAAAACTGTCCAGGTTAGTAGTTGTGAAGGGCTTGTGGAATCTTTAAAGGTAAAAAGAGTCTGACTGTCAGAATGCAGGTTAAATGTGACATTTTTGGATAAAAGAGAGTTTTAGCTCATTATTTTATATAAATCAACATTTTTAATTTGGTGAATGTTTGTACCATATTTAGGTAAAGTATAGACATAATACTGTTACAAGATGGTCATTTAAGACACATGAGCAAATATGTAATGAACTCTAATTTAGTAGTACTTAAAGCTTGACAAGATCAGCAGAAATAATTTCTTTGATAAAATGATTCTCTATAACAGGTTTTTTGTAGATGTTACTCAGAACAGAATATTAAGATAAACTTCTTATTGTATAGACATAGAGAATTTGATTTTAGTTTGACATGACCTTAAAAATCTTTTAGGCAACTTTAAATTATAGTTAATTTTAACTTTGTTACACATTGAAGTTTTATACAGATGTATCCTTTCCAGTTGTTTACTTTGTAGCTTGTATTTTAAAATTAACTTTTCTAAGAATTTTAATTTTAAATAAAACTGTTTTTCCTTTTCTGGCTGGTGGAGGAGACCATCCACCCCCACCATGGAGATCTGTGAAGGATAAAGCTTACTCAAGAAGTCAGGTAGCACCAAGTATGTGATTGAGGCCCACCTGCTACTTGGATGGTTACCCTGGGCTCCTCCAAGGTGATCTTAAAGAGGGATGAGGTCCCAGGGCCATGTCAGTCTTCTGCCACCAGGTGCAAGAGGTCTGTGAGACCTTCACTCTATTGACAGTGGGAGTGGGAGGCTGACCTACCTTGCAGGGACAAAAGGGGCAGTCATCCTTCCAGTGCCCATTCTGGCCACATCATGGACAGGGTCCTAGCAGCGGGCAAGGTGAAGGGCAATGTTTTGCCCAGGGTCCCATCTGGTTGCATTTGAAGCAGGCCCTGGAGGTGTGCATTGTTGTCCAGCCCGACTTGAAGTTGGAGCAGGTGGCCTCAGGGCAGCCGTCAAGACCTGTGCCTTTTACTGGTCTCAAGCCTCACCTCAGTTATTAAATACCTTAAATGCCATTTTTACAAGATCTCCCTGTAGGGTTTGAGGGGCACCCTCTGCCTGTTTAAGTTTTTTTCTTTGAATATCAGGGAAGGATTGGGAAATAAAATGAGAGTTGAGAATAATTGGGTTAGGTATTTAAATTCTTTAATATTTGAGAAGGAGTTAATTCTCTTCTCAGTTTGGGAGAGGTCAGTCATGGAAAAGGGCACAGAACTCTGATAATGCCATCAGCTCCTGCCACCTCCCAGAGTGGTACAGGTGGGCTAGACATGCTTGGGAGGATGTATGGGAGTGGTTATGGGATGCACGTGGGGAGGAGAAGGGTGAGAGTGTAGCAGGGACTGAGGGCAAGGCTGGCAGTGTTGGTTCCTGATGAGCCAATGACTCAGGGTCAATTGTAACTGTTGGAGAAGGGGAATAGGGTGACAGATGTTTGGGAGAGCCAGCAGGGGTGGAAGAAGGGGGGTCTGAGACATGGGAGGATAAGGTGGGAGAAGAGATTGATGTAGAGGACTGGCAGGAGGAGTTGGAAAGTGGGCAGACAGAGCCCGTGAGGTCACCAGTACAAGAGTTCACTGGGAGGGAGAGACACAGACTTTGAGGGGGGGTTTGTCACTGACAAAGAGGATTTTAACAGTGTTACAAGATTGGAGCAGGGAAGGTTGAGAGCAGAGAGAAAAGAAAGCTTGAATGAATGGAATTTTGGATCACTTGCCATTGCAATGGCAGAAATTGTCAAGATCTAGAAGTGTGTGAAAATCAGAAGTACCATTTTTAGGACACTGTGAATGATTGTCTAACTTGTACTGAGGCCAAACAGTGTTGCAGCATCCTACTGACCTCTCCGAGGTTTCAGCACCAGATGTAAGGTACTGCCAAATAAAGACCATGCCATGTGTGGAAAGGAAAGATTTATTAGGAATCCAGACTGCAGGGCTGTCACTCTCGGGTTCAGAGTGAAACGGCTTGGCTGAATTGGGTAGTGGGCTTTATAGGAGGGGCCAAGCCATGGTAGAGGGAGAGAGAGTCTGGTCTCTGATTATCTCTGACCACCAGATGGAACAGGTCAACATGCCTGGCTAGTTGAGCAACTGGAAGTACTTAGGTTGTTTTGCAAGCAGAGAAACATGCAGGAAAACAGGCAGGGAAGAAACAAGTGTCATAAATCAGAGGGTCTGGTTTCATTGTTAGCCTCAGGACCTTCCACCAACCCCAAGAATGCCAGGAACCTAACAATAAGAACAACTGGGACAGGCTAAAGATAGGGAAAGTTTGAACTCATAGAAAACGTTTACATCTTAGATTAACCATACTTTGGTTAAGGGAGCACCCTCACCTGACTGGGAACTTCCCATGCCTCTCCCCAGCCATTGATTATTGGATGGGAATCACCTGGTTACTCCCTTCCCATAGATTAGAATGTTTTAAAAGTGCTAGAATGTCAGGAAACTCTGAAACAATGCAAATGCCGGAATGTTGAGACATCACCATACTTACCGCCCCTGCTGGAGAGCAATATCATTCTTGCATGCTGAGGAGTTAGAGGCCTGCATTCCTTCACTCTGAGAGGAGGATTGTATTTGTGCATCCTAAAGAAAAGATACAATGTCTGATAGATCTGCCAGAGGGCTGATGAGTAAAATGCTTCCAAGATTGTTTCCCCTCCCCCAATAAAGATGCAAACCAAACCAGCTCACCTGAGAAAGCCCAGAATCCATGGTCAATGAGAAAAACCCACCTAACTCAGAGTTTAAAACGTCCATAAAAAACCCAGCCTTCTCCTGAGCAGCAAGCTACTGGTTTCAGGTCTCCACTGCACTTCTCTAGTTATAGCCTGTCCTTTTTCTCTAATAAATTCTACTTCCTATTCCATCTTTGGCTCATCATTCAGCTGACTCACAAGTCAGTTCCCTGGCCTGTGAAGGCAAGGATCCTCGGCATGGGCCCGAGAAACTTCAAACTGGCACATAGCGCTGCTTATATAGACAAAAGTCATTTTTCAAAATTTGTTACAATGTATAGATTCTAAGAATTGAAACAATGATCTTTGGGTGGTCTTTATGTACATTAACTTTAAGCCATGTATTATCCAGGCACAAAAATAACAATAGGATTAGTTGCTACATAGTGACATTTTCTTAACATGAAGCACATTCTATAGTAATTAGGGACTTAGAGGAAAAGCTCTTAGTTGAAGTATATGGAGGGAAAAATGACATCAAATGAAAGTTTTTCCCTGGACAAATCCACTAGATTCCCATTCCCATTGCATCTGCCATGACTAGAAGGCTTTTCTATCCAATCTACTAATAATCTTTATAATACTTTTAATCAAATGCATAAAAATAAATGATACATTAAATACTTTCACAACCTAAGATTATATTATTGAGAACAATAAAAGTGAATATTTGCCATTTTGTTTTGAGAAAATAGTATAGAGATAATAATTACAAATTAGATTCTAGTGTTTGCTGTGTTACATGCCGGGGTCAAGGGTCCTTGCCTTCACAGGCCAGAGAACTGGCTCGTGAGGCATCTGAATGATGAGCAAAAGCCAGTATATAAAGAGTGGGATTTATTAGAGAGAAAGGAAAGGCTATAGCTAGAGAAGTGCAGCAGAGCCCTGAAACTGGTAGCTTGTTGCTCAGGTGAAGGCTGGGTTATTTATGGACATTTTAACTCTGAGTTAGGTGGGTTTTTCTCATTAGCAATGGATTCGCAGGCTTTCCCAGGTAAACTAGTTTGGTTTGCACCTTTATTGGGGTAGGGGAACAATCGAGAGGATTTTGCTCTTCAGCCCTGTGGCAGATCTATCAGACTTTGTAGCTCTTCTTTCGGGTACAGAAATGCAGTTTACATCTCCCTCGCAGGTTCAGGAATGCAGGCCTCTAACTCCTCAGGATGCTGGAATGATATTGCTCTCCATGGGAGAATGGGATACCCATTCATCTTCCTTAGGTCTCTAGATCCAACAGTAGGTTTTAAGTTACATGTCAGCTTTCATTAATCATGCCTTTTGTTAATTTTGTAAATTGTCTATATGATTGCTGTATGCACTTAAAACAAAACAGTTACTAAGAAATCAAATTTAGATTCAAACATAACTAAGTTTGAATTCTGTCTCCTTTCTATAATTTCCATGCTGCTTGAGAAATCTATAATTATTTTCCTAAGATAAGAATGCTACTTATACTTTTACAGATATAAAGCACTTGAGATACTGCATGCTAATTGGTTGGTATGTGATCACTCAATAGTAGAGCTTGGATTGAATCTGGAGGTGAATTGCTTGGTTTCAAATTCAAATTCTAGTTTTCAGTTCTGTGATGTATAATGAGATAAACTATCTACTGGGATCCATGTAAGGACTAAAAGATTTAATTCATATAAAGCATAGAACCAGGCACATATAATGGGAAATGTTTTCATCATTATTTTGATAACCATCATCCTGTGTATTTATATTTTGACATTAAAAGGATTTCTCAACAATTGTTAGATGTATCAATCTTGAGACAGCCTAAATTTAAATTTGGTTTTAGAAAAAGTGTTATGCATGTTTTAATAAAAATACAATATTTTCAGTTGTGTGCATACAATGTCTATATTACAAATTAATATAATACTAAGAAGAAACTTAATGAAGTGAATCAGTACTATTTCAATTACTAACATATTTAGAGATGACATTATTATCAAGTGACTATCTGAGAGAAAGAAGGTCATCACTGAACCTAATGGGAAGCAAGCTCTTGAAGGATAAGAAACTTTGTATGAGGGAAAAATAATCAGGATATATGTGTATGTCATTCTTCAAGATGTGGTAACAGTTCAAGAGCAACAGGAGAGAAGATCTGATACACATGCCAAGATGCATTTTGTAGCAGGGGTTCATTTGAATTTGTCCCTTGCACCCCTACCCTACTATTTTTCACTTAAGGCCCTTTCCTCACATTCTGAATGACTAATTGTAGGAGAACAAAGTCCATTGTGTGGTTCCTGAAGAGAAAAGAAGACACACCACTGTAAGAGAAAGATTCTGCCCAATGTAGGGATTTTCTCCCTCCTGTGTCATTGTAACCCCTGTGTCTTATAAAAGATGCATGTACTCTTAATTTCCCCAGAAGATGGAGACTAGAGTCTGAAATGTTCTTCCATTTTCCTCAGGACCAACCTTGAATAAATATATTTCCTTCTACTAATTTCTATCTCCCAGTTTTTCAGTGGAGCAGAGAGCAGAATGAAACTTAGATTTCAGTAATCCAATGAAGATGAGGAATTTTAGAAAAGTTCCTGCCCAGATAAGGAAATTTTTTGCACACCATCTGATTTAGGGCTTTGACCATTTATCTTCAGTTCATCTTGAATATGTTAAAAAGGTAACTTGAAAATCCAAAACTGATAGTTCAAGAATGCATGTATTAGTTATTCCTATGTATTCAGGGCCGTGCATCCAATGATGTTTAATAAAACCTCCTTTCATTAGCTATACTAATAGAAAAATAAACATTTGTTTAAATTATTATGATTTATGATTTAAAGTTTGCCTTTAATCCAAAAGTAGTATCTTTAATGAAGAGTTTGGCACAGGAAGGCAGTCTTTTAGGAGACTTTCTTCAGTTCTGGCTTTGATAAGAATATGGATCGTGACTCTGAAACACCAGAAACACCTTCACATGTTGAAAATGATAAATTCATACAAAGGAACTATTCAAAGATGAAGATGAGCATTGTGAATCATGTTATTGATGGAAGATTGATTTTAGGTAGAAGAAGCATTTAGGAAAATGTAGTTTCATGGTGAGCACGATAGTTTTTGTACTCAGGAAAAATGGAATTTGAATTCAAGTCAACTTTCAGATAAGTTTTAAGCTTTAAAATGGTACAAAAAATGATTTTTCCTATAAAATCATAGGAAAAATTCATCTGGATGTGCTAGTGGATGGAATACTGAGGGAAGAAGTCACAGAATAGAATAATAAAAAAGTCATTATTAATTGGAGGAGGACTGTAGAAAGGATACATATTGTATGGCTTGGAAGAGCTTTTATTACTGTTGAAATATTTTTACCAAGAGTAAAGAAAAAACCGATCTCCCTATCTTTGACACCTATTACTTTCTAACTTTACGATTTAAACTAGGCAAAAATTAGTGCAGTGTTCTTTGCTTTCTATAGTCATTCAAAAGGGCAATGCTTTTGTTTTGTTTCCTCTATTTGTGGCACTATATCCTTTGCACCTCATGAAGAGACTGGCATATCATCAACAGTTTATAAACATTTATTAGCTATTTACATATTTGAGGGCTGTCACCACATTAGTCTAAAATATTTTCCTTTCCTGGGTTATTTCTGTATATGACATTATCATTGCTCTCATCTTTCCACAAATGCATACCATTTAAGTACTACCTATTTCTCACAGTCCTGGAGACTGTAGAAGCTGGTTTTATTTGACCGTCATATTTTCCTTATCTTCTTCTGGCTCTGGAGAGATAATTGCTGTAGAAAGTTATAAAACCATGAAGACCCAACTTGCACCTAAAGAGGATCCCTTTATTTTTTGCCTATAGCAATTCATCTAAGCGGAGCTGGTCAAGTTTCCCTAGATATTATTTCAACTTTGGGGTGAAATCCACAATCTTCAGGAATTGCTAAACTGAAATAATTTATGTCCACTGGCCTGTCATATAATAATTAGCTGAGTAGAGAGTGAAGATCACTGAAATGGGAAGAAAGGTTCCTGTGATAGTGCTGACTCTGTACATAGAGCTGTGCCTGAATCAGTTTAAGCTCTGAGACTCATATGACAGCCAGTAAATCACTTTGCTTCCCCACATTATATTTGGTAGCTATTTTATTATTTGTAATTAGAAATGACTCATGTAAATTGATGTTGCAAGTGGTATATTGACTCTAAATGTGGTCTGATCTATAAAAGTATCTCTAATTTGACTTAAAAAATAAACACTTATTTGTCATTATAATTTCCCCAATATGTGATTGTGACTTATGTGTTAAAATACTATTACTTGCTAATTGATAGTCATCTATATCTTTCTATTTGGGGTCACTGTGATGCCATCTACATTCACAAAAGAAAATATTTTGTGACAATGACTGAAAAAAACACTTTGTTCAACAAAACAAAAATGTATGCTAATTTTAACATACATTTTTAACAGAAGGAATTGTTTTCACCTGTAAAATAAATTCAAATCTTCTATGCCTTCCTCTATATTTCAAAGAAGACCACTAAACCAAATCTTTATTAACAAAATATCAGTATAATGAGATCCTTGCCAATGTCAACCTAAATTAAAAACAAACAAAATCCAGAAACATGATGAAGAGCTCAGATTCACTTTTCATTAATTTTTTAGAATAGAAATGGAGTTAGAATAATGAAATATGTACACCCATGTAAAAGCCATTTTGGGTAAACCAGTATGCTAATAGTTTTTGGTGGAGTAGCATTTTGCAAATGGAGGTATACAAGTAAGAGGAAGTAGCACCATCCATGGGGAATATGATAGACAACGGTGCTTCTATAGAGTGGTTGCAGAAATACTAAAGGGTCCCAAAATAATTACTTAGCTTTTCTTTTAGTTGAAAATAAATGAAGATGTCAAAAAGAAAAATCTGGGAAAAAAAACAAAACAAACAAAAACAGTTTTTCCCTGTAAGATTACATTTCCTTTTTTCTTAAGCTTCAAACTGCTGCTTGAGCTTTTCATTTTATTCTAATTGTCATCTTAAAAAACAACTCTAATGAAATTGCTGAAAGCATTAGGAAAATATAAAGAGAGAAGCAAGGTGCTAAAATCATCCATTATTATGAGACTGTGAACTGTAAACATCAGGCAGGGCACCCATCACTGCAGAGGTAAATTGAAAGCTGAAAGAGGCTTTATTGTCTCTCTGATTTAAAATTGATTGAAATGCATATACAAATGAAAAAGCTGTCAAAAGCTGCCTGTGGTAAGTTGATAGCTCATCTTTTTCTTCTGACCCAAAGGTTTAATGGAATTCCTTTCAGATAGGGAAGAAAGAAGGAAGGTTTTGAACCCCTCATGTAGAAGTATGAACTGTGATCTAGACTCTGGAGGCAACCATTTCCTCTTGTCTTTGTTGATCACACAGATTGTGAGCACAGTATATTTGCCCAAGTTGATGAAATCAGTGTATATGGTGCATTGCTTGTATTGTGTAGTATTATTTTCTTGTTTTTTGTACAAAAGGAAATGTCCTCCAGTCTGAAGGATATCCAAATGTCATCTGAAAATAGGCTGAAATTATTAAAAAGGCAACCATAAGAAAATATTACTGCCATTTTGAATCTTTTTTCCCTCTCCCAACACTCTGGTAAAGGTATTTCCATCTTAACACTGGCCTCATCATTCTTCCTGAAACCACATTATTATTTAAATTGTATTAACTTTCTCTAGGCTAATGTTAAAAGAATTAACTTATGCTTATCAAGTCTGTACCCCAAATATTAGAAGAACTCTCAGCTGCCAAGGTCTTAAAGATAACTCCTCCCAGAAGTCATTTAGAGTTCCTAATAATCCAGTTCCATTTCATTGCTATATCATTAACACTTAGTAGCCCTTTAAAGATTCCATTATAGACAGGCCAGACTCATCCTCCACCACATCTAATCCTCAGATCCAACATAATATGCTCAATTCTACCTTCATACATTTTTGTGAATTATTTTTCTTATGTAAAGAACCTATTCTGATTCTGTCTGTTTTAAGAAATTGTATTCATTTTTGAAACTTTCATTAAAATCTTAATGTCTTTATGCTTATTATGTATCAGGAAACATCCTGTTGTTCCTGATGGAATAAGTTCTCAGCATATGAAAGTATTTAGTTTTACAATAGTAAGTACAAGTAAGATGCAACTTATTTATGTAAAAACCAATATATATGTTAACAAAGCAACATTTTTAAATTTTGTAGTTTTTCTTCATTTACATACACACACACACACACACACACATATATATACACATGAGCAAAAACCCTAGTCATTTCATTAAGGAAACTATAATTATCCTTAAATAATCCCATAACTGAGGACAGAATACAGGTCAACATTCAAAATACTAGTGATGAGATTTGGCCAGATTCAAAGTGAAATATCAAATATCATTACCAACCACTGTTCCTAACTAATGTCAACTGCAGTGAATAAATAAATGAAAAAAAAATGTATAATAATCTCATACACTGATATCATGAAATTAAAGAAAATAGATGGCACAGCTTGTTTTTATTGGGTTTTACCTTTTAGGGTGATAAAATCACCTTAGTCATTAATATATTCTATATAATAAAATTTTAATAAAAATTTCAAAAATTCTATACCATTTGAAAGGAACACACAATTTGACAGAAGGCTTGGCTTCTTTCCACATATATCCAATGGGATAAAATAATTTTGGCAAATAAAATTTTAATTGATCTGTAAAATTAGATTGAAAATATTGTTAAGAGCAATATGTCACATAATTCAGAGGAGTACATACTCAGAAAATATTTTATTAAACCACTGCTAATGGATTTGTAACAAATACATTAAAATAACAACAATCTATGAAAATGTAATTAGAATATCTTATAAGAACACAAAAAAGAATCCAAAGATATTAAACCACTAAACCCAATGTATTAATTTGAAGACTGAGAACATTTGATATCTTCAAATTTTAGATTAGAAAACTTCAGATGTTCTTTTCTTTATTTTCTGGTAATTATTTTTCAAATGATTATTAAAAATTATTATTAAAAAGGAAACAATGTTTTTAATTTGCTGCATTTAAAATTTTTCTACTAAAGAAGATATACAAAATGTACTCATAACTTGAAATTTTGGAAATAGTATAAGCCAAAAATAAAAAAAATCCCAATGAGAAATTTATTATGCATAAGTTGTGGCTTTAAGTTTCATCAAAAGTAGCACTGGTTAAGGAAACTAGATGCAGAAATGTTGCTAGTCCGTCATTACTAACTGCAGTTTTGTTTATGTTTTTAGGCAGAAAATTTTAACTATATTTTGTTCAGTTCTTTATAGCTCTAGTTGAATTGATTTAAAATTGTTTTTATTCTGAAATCTATCATATGTCCCTACAAAAATTTAAAATATAACAATTTCAAGTGATATTTTAATATGTTAAACTTAAACTCTAGCCCTTGTGAAAACAGATTGTATATTTTGCTGCTAATGTTAATAACTTAAGTGAATAGGATTCACATTCACAAAGTTAGCTATTTTTAAGTATAACTAGAGTTGACAGCACTAAAATTAAAGTTTCAAGTTTGATTTCAACAACAAGGAAAAATAAATATAACTATGTTGAAATACTGAATTCTTATTTAGTAAGACAAAACCAGGCAAGTAATTTTATGATGTTTTAAAAGATATAAGTTACAAGATAAGTTTGAAAAAATTCTCAAACAATGAACATTTCAGTTTTTAAAGAAGCATTTTCAGATTCAATATTACCAATTAAAGAAAGCAAGCACTACTGAATTATTATGAAGGTAATGTTTTAATTTCAAAAATAGAAATTGCTGCTTGTCAAATGCCAGAATTTAATTGGAAAAATGTAGCAAGATAACAAATACAACTGTCTAAAAACCATTTGCAACTACTTATCTGCTAAATCAAGGATATCTGTGCAATGAAAGACAAAGTTGAGAAAAAAATTAAAAATGGGAACTGAATTAAACATGAAATAACTTATACCAACAAAATACTCTTTTGTTCTGCTTTATAGATTAGTGCTCCATGTAGGAATTTATTTGACAAAACTAGAACTGCTGTTAAAAGTTGGAAAGCACTAAATAAGAATGCCATCAAGGATATAGGATATATACAAGCATTCCAAAAGTGTAGAGATTTTATCATTGCTGTTGTTGTGGGTTTTTGGTTTTGTTTTTGTTGTTTTTTGTTGAAGAAGGTAGAGAAAATGATTCCAAAATTTGATCATATTATTAAGCCAAGCTTGGTATTATATGTATCTACTAGTTTATATAAATGAATGATCAGATTAGTAGAGTAATAACAACCAGCTAAATATCTGTTCCCATTAGTGCATGTTATTGCAGGCTTATATAAACTACTTTATTTAATTTGATGTGTGATTTCATGTTTTCCTCTCTATCCAATATTGCAGAGTATAATAATTCTAAACTGTTATCTCTAAAACGTGTGATAAGTGCCCTGAATTACAAATTTAGGGAATTTTATTTTAACTGGTAGTTTTTCTCTGAAAATAGGCCTGAATGACTTGAAAAACCATTATTTTAAAAAATGTATTCTGTGACCGTCTAAATGCCTATGAAACTGATTTTATTTAGTATGTGCAACTACTTGCATAAAAAAGTTTATAATCATTTTCTTTTCTCTTCTTTTTAGGTTTATAGGAGGAAAATTACATTGTTTTACCTCTCAAATTACAGACAATAATTTCCATGTTCAGATGATTTCATGCATATTGATAATTTAAAGTCAATTTTCTTACTTCATTACAGGTGCTACAATTACAACAACAACAACAAAAAACCCTTAAATTGTGTGAATTATATAAAAGTTTGGAATGTCCAGAATCAAAGTGTCCAAACTCAGTGTCTGTTGAGGGTCTGCTTCCAGTACACAGCTAGTTATCTTTTCACTGTGACTTCATGTGGTAGAAGAGGTTAACTACTTCACCTATTTATGGGTATCTTTTATAAAGGTACAACTCTGAGTACTGTGGTTTCCACCCTCCTGACCTAATCATTTCCCAAAGGCTCCAACTATTAACACATTCAGCTTGGTGATAATATGACAGTATATGAATTTTGGTACTTGAATTTTGGAGGCACATGAATACTAAGGTCATTCACTGATACGCAGTGTTCTCAATTATTTCTGTGAGCCAATAGTGACTAAGTGTCTGTTATCTAGACTAAGGCTTTCTCATGTTGCCCAGCTACTTTTCTCCACTAGCAAATTTTCTGTATCATTAATAGTTGAGAAGAAAATTCACCTTTGATAATGTTTGAAAAACCTGGATTACATCTTTTATTGAAGAAAAAGTATTAAAACCCTGCTGGAGGTTGAATGGATTCATTGGGATGTGTATATTTTTCCCTTGTTCTGAATAAATGACAAGCTTTTAAATCCTAAAAATTTAAAACAATTTACCTTCATATTTCACAGTAATTATTTATAGCTCTGAAGAAAACTGCATCAAGATTTTCATGAGATGAAGCAAAAATGTAATTCCTGGAAACCCTCTCATATGTAGCTCACTAATCTCTTTCTGAAAAAAACTTGTTGATGATACTCTGATAGTACCTCTTTACCAATCTGCTAGGGTGGTTTAGACAACAGAAGTGGTGAAGAAGTGGCTAAAGTTCTTTCCTATTTATGGGAAAGGCTGTAAGCTGCCTTTCAATACATTTGTAAAGATCCAATAGTCTCCTGTTCTCTCATTCTCATTCATCTGTTTTGGTTTCATACAAATGAGGAATAATTTTTTACTATTGACAGTTAAAATTGGAAGGAAAACAATTTTTGTTGAGAATTTCCAAAGAACTCAAAATTGGATACATGTTCTATAATTCAAGTACCTTGGAGGAATGCCAGTATTGTCAAGGAAATAATCAGTTAGATTGTTGGCAACTTTAAGAAAAAGGAATTGAATAATAGTAAGTTCCAAGTCAACAGTATGTATTAAGAGCAAATCTGAATAATTTTATGAGCACATTTAAATTTATCCAATTGCCAAAACGCTGTGGAATAATTTTAAAATTCCTACATATGCACATTTTTAACAATGAGTTTAGGTAGGCAAATTGCCAGGATGTTGATCAAACATGAATGAAAGTTGTTTTAGATTAATTTTCTTGTTAACTAAAAACACAACCAGAAAGATGATAATTATTTTCATCATTCATATTCCTGAAGTTGCTGAAGGTCATTTAACTATGTGCTTAGTGACTGATCACAATGACAAGTTTGTGGAGAGAAATTCATACATGTCTGGATCTCAGATGAGTTTTTACTGTATAATATAATACATTTGATGGTGACCCTCAGACTGTTGCCAGCCAGTCTGGCTATATTAGAATCAACTGAGAAACTAATTAAAAATACAGTTATGGACATCTCACTATGAAATTCAGAGTTTTTAAGTCTAGGGTGAAGCTTCTGAATATGTATTTTTTATAAGTTTTCCAGGAAATTCTAATTCACTCTCAGAGATGGAAACCATTAAATAATTTCACTTATCCTCCTCCCACAAAGAAATATGTGTCATCCATGCCTTTGAAAGACATTATTTTCTATTATTTCCAAGTCTTTGTCTATTTGGTGAGCTACCACAATCTCAGCAAACCTGAATGGGTATGCAGTAAGCAAATTCACTTTTATTTTAGGTGTATTATGCATCCAGCACAGTGTTAAATGTTATATACAAAGATTAATTCAAATTAACAGCAACACTGAGAAAAATTTCATTATATCCTTTTTAAAAGATGAGGAAATAAAGTCATAGAAAGTTCAAATATATTGCCCAAGATTAATATTAAAGCCTTTTTCTCCAAAACCCTTCCAAAAGGTAGTACCAGGGAATAAACAAACATGTCTGAATGCTCTAAGAGGGTACAACACAGCAGCGAAACACAGAAGCATATCAGTGTTTAGGATCTTTTCTTCCACTTTGCAGCTTTTTGTAATTTTCTTTGTGATGCAATACACACTAATCTTTCAATGAAATAAAATTCTATTTCCTTAGATTCATCTCCTTGGCAAGTGAGTAACTTTAAACAAGATTGCAAATTCTTGGATTTTTCTCACTTGAGAGGAAGGATCTATGTCCTTCCCCCAGATTTCTAGTGAGATTTTTCTATGAATCATCCAACAGAGTAATGGAAAGCCATTTTGTATGAAATTGTTGTGGGAAATTTGAACAGAGACATGGGATACCAAGGCAGATCAGTAGAAAGCAATGTTTTATTGTGCCAGCACAGACTCAACAGGCTGAGCCCCTAGAACAAAAGGGTCTCACCTTATATACCCTTGCAAGCTAGTTACAGAAGCAAGAAGCAAGGTTTAACTCACATATAGTTCCATGTGACTCTATTGGGTATTTCACACACATCCCTCTCCCTGCGTTGTCCCGTGATATGTGACCTTTCTTAGGTTTAGATTCTTTTCATTTTATTTCCCTGCTATGTCATCCTCTCCCTCCCTGCTCCATTATCAGAACACAGACTTGCTTGCTTCTTTTCTGGCCCTCCTCTCTGCTACAATAAAATCATCTTCCACCTAGTTCACTGTCACACTTAACTACTGTGAAAGAAATTCAGCAATCTTGAAGCTACCTCAGAGGAGAGGTGACTTATAGGAATGCTTCATGACAATTCAGTTGTGACTCCTCTTCTAGCTATCACAAACATGTTGCAAACATGTTGTTACCAGAATCCAAGATCCATTCTGCTCACCACTGAACCAAAAACCCAGAAGGCAGAAGTTGACAGAGGAAAAGGTTTATTCGAAGCTTGTCCTGAAGAAGACAGAAGAGACATTCTATCTCAAATCTCTACCTCATTAGGGCTCAAAGAGTTTTCATGAAGGAAAATAAAAAGGAAAGTGCACAGAGTCAGTGGGCAGGAAAACCATGCACTGGACAGGGTTATTTCCTGCAGAGGCATATCTTCATTCTTCTTCTCTGGTGAAAACTCAAAATGGATTTTGTTTTCTGCATATAGTTAGCTAAAACCTGAGAAAGGGCTTCACTTCCAGAAGGGTTAGGGCAGGAGAGAAGGCAAAAAGAAGAGAGAGGGAGCAAGGAACATTTTCAAATGAGCTTCACAATGTTGCGTGGAGACAGCATTTTGGAAGTGGATCCTCCATTCCAGCCCATTCTCAGCTCATGCCTTGGTCTCATGAAGTAGAGGCAAACCATTTCTTCTGTGTTGCCTGAATTTTTGACCCATCAAATTCTTGAGCAAAATGAAACAGTTGTTGTTTGGTAAAACTAAGTTTGCTATGGTTGCAACATTGCTACAGATAGTTAGAATAGTACTGGGAATAATCCAAAGCTTGATTTGGCTTTAGATCATGATTCCATTGTTCCCACTTGGCAGTGAAATAGGCCTCTAGTCCACATGAATTGACATCCCAGATATTAACTGGTGCTTTACATTTCTAAGCTCTTCCAAGGGAAAACTTTCCCTAATTAGTCAGTTTCTACTTAGATACTCTCTGCTGCCCACTCATGGCTCAAATGGTCACTGCTGCTAAATCCAGGAGTGCAGGTTGAAAGGAAAGTGAAGAAGCTGATAAAAGAGAAGTACTGAGAAAGAATCTGTGACCTTCATAAGCAGCAGGCCTTTATTAAGGAGAGGAGACCTGAGAAGGACCCTTGGCCATCAGAGTAATGCTTTGAGAGGGCTGAGAGCATTTCTTTCTTACAGGGCGGACATCTTAAACATCCAGTGGCAGGAAAAGGAAGGATGGAGGGGGATGGTTGGGAAGGAGGATGGGGGAAGGAGCTTTACATTAGCGGGAAGATCATTGGGATTGGGCAGGTATGAGTGTTGTTTTCTTGACATTCCATCATTTACATTCTTTCAGTGTTCCTCAACATTCCAGCACAGGCGTCATACTGCAGACAAATGGGAAAACATTGTTATGGAACTTTATGGCTTATTTCTAGTCATTGGTTTTGCATGTTTTCTTCCTCAAATTAAGAGTTCTGTTAAAATTTTTAGCTTAGCAGTGACCTTTACACAGGCTGTTTCTGGCCTTTACACCCAAGATCTCTCTAGCCTTCACAGAGTCCAGATAGGTGTTAGGTCCTTCCCCTCCTTTTTCTAAAGGCATTTGCTTAAGCAAAATTATAATTGTAAATTCTCTGCCTCTTGATATGCAAATCTTTTTTAAAGGGCATTTGTCAGCCCTTTGTATAAGAAGGAATGTCTTTCTCAGAGACCTGGGGCCTTTCCTTTGAACCCCTAACTCTCAGTCTTTTGGGGAAGACAGTTGCCTACCTCCAGTAAATCCTGCCCTCCCAATTGGAAAACTTTCTCCAGTCTTAACAGCCTTAAACATAAGAGAAAACTTACTTATCATTTGGGAATGGCCAAATAGCAAACACAAACTATGGCAGAAGTGTTACTGGTGGGTGGTCTCAGAAGAACCTAGTCAAGGATGTCTTTTCATCTCACAAAAAAGAATTGGAAAAAGAAACAGACTGCAAACCTTTATTAAAAAGGAAAGTACTAGCAGTAGGAAACTTCAAGAGAAAGGGGTAGATTCTGACCAGATGTCAGAGAAGCCTTTTTGTATTTTTTTTTTTATTTTGGTGCATAGTAAGGTCTTGTTATGTAATATGGGGCATTTTGCAATGATCTTATGCAGATTCCCAGGTTTTTTATTGTATGCATGAGATGCAACCAGTATTCATAGGGTCTTAAGCAGAAGGTTTTACTACAGATGTCAGAAGGAAGACAAATTTTTCTTTATGGAACATGAGCCATTTTCCAGTTTGAACCAGCCAAGAGATTCCCTTATCTTTTGGTTAATTTACAACTGCAGAGGAATTTAGAACTGCAGTCCTCACCATAAACCATTGGGAGGGGGCATGGTTTTGGTCAAGACACAGATAAGTTTAGCATGGAGTGACCTTTTGCTGAGTAGGGTCAAGTCCCTTATTGTGTTTTTCTTCTTTCTCTACTATCAGTCTCCTTGGTACTGAAATACAGTCTCTCTGCATTTATCAGCAGGATGACATAAACATGTTATTTAAACTCCTTTTTTATCCCATTTCCTCATTTTTAAAAGAGAATAATGTGGTTATTATCATAGTTTGTATAAGCTATAACGAGGGCTTAATAGGTGTTAAAACCCTCCAATTATAATTTATGATAAATTCATGACTGCCTTTTGAGAATCCTTCATGAGGGTCTTCGGCCACCAAGGTACAAAAAATAAAACATACTAAATGTCAGAAGAAGAAAAAAGTCCTTCTATTAAAGGAGAAATACAAGAGAAGCTCTTCTGTATAACTAGTATTCAGGAAGGTAGAATAGTCACAAAGTGAATGCCAGTGCCTTAAGATATTACCCAGGAACTCAGCCAGTCCAAAAGATTATGACCAGAGGCTCCAATGGGATCTGCAATTTTATGACAATATAATATTTGTGTTTGTCATCCAGAAATAAAATCTATGGTTTAGTGAAGCCCTCATTTAAAATTTCTTATTAAATTATTTAGTAATTTTACTTTTGTCTTCCCTGGAAAATATAGTAGATTGTTTTACTTGAAAGTTCTTTTTAAAAATGCAGTGAAGAGGTCAAAAAATGAAAGATAATACTGGAGACAGCAGAGTTAGCCATCATTTAAAATATATAAATGAATAAACTGTGATAGGGTTGTTGAAGACCAGAAAAGAAGTAGATAATTATTTTTAAGATTCATGTAGTTTGCTAGGCACAGACTAGATATTTATACATGTTAATTCAATCCTAGCTCACATGAGACTGTTGAGTAACTTTTGGAATCTCAATTTTATCAGAAGCCCTGAGAGATTATATGGAAGGTCCTTGGTCACATAGATAGTACTTAAATGACATTACCAGCTTCTTCTCTCCCTCTAACACACGAAGGAATCACATTTTCCACCTTTATGGAATAGTTCGGTCACCTTAATATTTCTATGTTGTCAGTGGAAGTGGTTGAAGAGGGTCACTCCCTGATCTCTTCCATAACTCTAGGTATTAGGACCTTCAATGTTCTCTGTTGTCTAAGGTCATTTAGGAAAAAAACACATTCCAGATATTACAGCTAGAAAACTGTAGCCACTATCAGACTGGAGCAGTTTCTACAGGGAGGATAGGTACCCTAGGAGATTACTCTACCCCACAGTGGACTTGGCACTGCTAGTAGATCCTAAACCACTCTGATGGCATTTTTTTTCTTTTCTTTTTTTTAAATTTCTTTATTTTAATCATCATATTCTTATTGTACTGAGGGTACATTGTAACATTTACTAAAGTTCTTGCAATATATCATATCATTCACCCTCTCCATCATTCTCCATTATCCTCTTCCCTCCATTCCTGGAATAGTTTCAATAGGTCTCATTTTTCCATTTTCATATCTAGGTATACAGTATTTCCACCATCTTCATCCTCCTACATCCTTTCACATATCCTCCCTCCTCATACTAGTGCCAGCCCCGAGACAGGATCTTTTGTATCTTCCTATCCTTCATCTTTTAAAAAAGACATTTTTACTTATTTAAGATATCTATTCAAAGTGTTTAATTATGACATTTCCGTATATATATATATATATATATATATATATATATATATATATATATATGTGTGTGTATGTATGTATTGTATCCTGAATTGATTCATCCCTCCTTTTTTCTCCTTTCTACCTCAGTCCCCTTCTTATGGTGATTTCAACAGGTTTAAAAATTCTGAGGGAAGTTCCAAGATGGCAATTAGAGGGAGGAAGTAGATAGTGTGAGCTCCATAAAGGAAAAATATTGCTGAGATGCTGGAGAAACACCTGGCGGGGAAAACCACAAAGCCCACACAGAGCTTCCCCATGCCATGTTATACAGAGAAACCAGGAGGGCTCCCGTACCACCAGATATCAGCTCCTAACCTGCTTGGGAGACGCAGACCAACAGGTGAGCAAATAAGTTACACACGGTATCCCCACAGCCACTCCTGGGATAAACCAGCATAGCCCCCTGGACAGACTGACCTGTGCCACACACACACACACAAAACAACTGAATAATAAAGAATTGAAAAAGACATGTAGTGGGGTGGGGGGGTGTGCCTTGAGCACTGGAGAAGGAAGGGCAGGCATCCGCACAAACTGTAAATAAACAAGCCTGCCAGAGAAGGTGGGTTTGGCGACCCCTGCCAGCAAACTTTAGGTGGACTAGGTTTGTGACAGTGGCTGACGTTCAACATGCTCCACCGGAGAGTAGGGGAAGGCAAGTTCCCTACGCAAACTCTAAATAAATGAGCACTGGGACTATATAAGGCTGGGAAGACTCCACACTGGAGAAAAGGCAAGGGGCAGGTGCCCAAGAGAACCCTAAATAAATAAAGCCTGCTGGAGTAAGTGGGTGTGACAGCATCTCCAGCAAACTGCAATAAATAAAGCCTGCAGCAGCAGGCGGCTGGTAGCACGTAGCAGGTGAGTTGCAGCCTGAAACAGAACAGATAGAGGTTCACAAAGCTGTCTCCTGACCTACACACCTGGCCAGAAAACTACAGTGCTACTGATTAAATACCAACACCAGGATTGGATGTTGAAGGAGCAACACCACAAATACTAAGACTGAAACGGCATGGTCTCTGGACCTGAGATTTTCATTTTTTTATAGTTTTATGTATCTTTTCTTTTTCTTTTTCCTTTCTCAATTTTTTTTTCCTTTTTATTATTTTTTTTCTTCTTTTTTCCCTTTTCTCCTTTGGTGAGAAAATGTCAGAGCTACTACTCAAACATCAGCACCAGGACTGGATAGAAAAGGAGTAACACCAGAACTATTAAGACTGAAATTTTATTGCATTTGAACCTGGGATTTTTTTTCTTTTCTTCTTTTTTCTTTTTGTTCTGTCTCTCTAATGGTTGTTTAGTTCACTGCTAATTAGTCCACTATCTCTCCCATTTATTTGTTTGGACATTTTTTTGTCCTTTTGTTTTTGGTGGTGGTGGTGGTGGTGTTTTTTTTTTTTTCTTTCCCTTTCCTTCTTTGCTCTCTTCCTCCTTTTACCCTTCCATTTTAGATATCATTATTTTTACTATTACAAACTAGATAATACTAAATTACACACAATACAGGGACAGTAACAGCACCAGTGGAATGATGGGAAGATGGAAAAGGATGGAAGCCATTTTCCCCCAAATAATAAATTAGTCCAGAAACCAGAGGGAAATGAAGAAAACAGATACCTAGATCCAGACTCCAAAAGAACAAAGATAAACTATGCCAAGGAATCCAACGAAGCCCATAAGAACACTCTAAAAGGAGAAATCCTGCAAGTAATCAATGAGAAGTTCATACAGCTGATACTGGATATGGTCAATAAAAATGTACAGGAGACTCTCAAGAAAGTCCAAGACAACAAAAATAAAGATCATGAGAAAGCACAAGAACAAACAAAAGAAACCATAGAAGCACTGTATAAACACTGAAGTGAAACAAAGAACACCATAAATAGAGAAATAAATGAACTCAGGCTGAAAATTGAAAATATTAAAGAAGAAGTGACTCATGATATGAAAAACCTCAGAAAAAAGAATGAAATGAAATGCAAAACAAAATAGAAGGACACTCCAGCAGACTAGAACAAGCAGAAGACAGAATCTCAGAACTTGAAGATGAAATGGTAAATAAAGAAAAAACTGAAGAACTACTAGTTAGACAACTCAAGACCTGTGAAAGGAATATGGAAGAATTTAATGACTCCATCAAAAGACCAAACCTGAGAATCATGGGCATTGAAGAAGGAGAAGGGGTGCAAACAAAAGGAATTTGTAATATATTCAACAAAATAATAACAGAAAATTTCCAAATCTGGAGAGAACTATGCCCATTCAGGTACAGGAAGCCTCCACGACAGCAAAAAGCTTGGCCAAAATAGAACTACCCCAAGACATATAATCATTAAAACAACAAGCACAGAGTATAGAGAAAGAACATTGAAGTCTGAAAGAGAGACAAAACAAATAATTTACAAAGGTAAACCCATCAAAATAACAGGAGATTTCTCAACAGAAATATTAAAAGCAAGAAGAGCATGGGGTGAGGTCTTCTGGGCACTGAATGAAAATAACTTCAACCCTAGGATACTGTACCCAACAAAACTATCATTCAAAATAGATGGAGCAATAAAAGTTTCTAAGATAAGCAGAAACTAAAACAATATATGACCATAAAGCCACCACTACATAAGATTCTTCAAGGGATCCTGCACACAGAAAGTGAAAGCCAACATAACCATGAAAAGGCAGGCAGTACCAAACCATAGAAGAAGAAAAGATAAGAAAGTAGAGAGTAACATCGATTTAGCTACACACAATCAAACCCTCAAATAACTAAGACAACAAAATGACAGGAATCACCACATACCTACCAATACTAACACTCAGTGTTAACAGATTTAATTCCCCCATCAAAAGACACCATTTGACAAACTGGATTAAAAAGGAAGATCCAAGAATTTGTTGCTTATAGGAGACCCATGTCATTGATAGAAATAAGCATAGGCTTAGGGTGAAAGGTGGAAGATTTACCAAGCCAATGGCCCCCAAAAACAGGCAGGAGTAGCAATACTTATCTCTGACAAAGTAGACTTCAAACCTACATTGATCAAACAAGATAAAGAAGGACACTCCATACTAATGAAAGGGGAAATACACCAAAAGGAAATAACAATTATCAACCTATATGCACCCAACTTCATCAAACATACTCTGAAGGATCTAAAAACATATAGAAACTCCAACACAGTAGTAGTGGGAGACTTTAATACTCTCCTATCACCAATAGATAGGTCATCCAAACAAAAAAAGTCAATAAATAAATCCTAGATCTAAATCATGACATAGAGCAAATGGACCTAGCAGATGTCTACAGAACATTTCATCCAACTTCTACACAATATACATTCTTCTCAGCAGCCCATGGAACCTTCTCCAAAATTTATCATATCCTAGAGCCCAAAGCAAGCCTCAGCAAATGTAAGAAAATAGAAATAATACCATGCATTCTATCTGATTACAATGCATTAAAACTAGAACTCAACAACAAAAATAATAGCAAAAAACATGCAAACAGTTGGAAACTGAAAAACACATTACTCAATGACTAAAGGGTCATCAATGAAATAAAAGAGGAAATTAAAAGGTTCCTAGAAGTTAATGAAAATGAAAACATGACAAACCAGAACCTATGGGACAGAGCAAAGGCAGTCCTAAGAGAAAAGTTTATAGCCACGAGTGCATATATTAAAAAGACAGAATGATCTCAAATCAATGACCTAATGATCATCTCAAACTCCAAGAAAAGCAAGAACAAGCAAATCCCAAAACAAACAGAAGAGAAATAATAAAAATAAGAGCTGAAATCAATGAAATAGAAAAAAAAAATCTTACAAAGCATTAATGAAACAAAAAGGTGGTTCTTTGAAAAAGCAAATAAGATCAACAGACCCCAGCAAACCTGACTAAACTGAGGAGAGAAAAACATAAATCAGTAAAATCAGGAATGCAAAAGGGGAGATATGAACAAACACCACAGAAATCCAGGAAATCATCAGAGACTACTTTGAGAATCTGTAGTCTAATAAATTTGAAAATCTTGAAGAAATGAACAGATTTCTAGATACTTATGATCATCCAAAACTGAAACAAGAGGACATTAATCACCTGAATAGATCTATAACATGAAATGAAATTGAAGCAGCAATATAGAGTCTCCCCCCTCAGAAAAAGTCCCGGACCTGATAGATTCTCTGCTTAATTCTATCAGACATTTAAAGAACTGATACCAACCCTCCTTAAACTGTTCCATGAAAGAAAAAGAGAAGGAAAATTGTCTAACTCATTTTGTGAAGCCAGTATTACACTCATCCCCAAACCAGACAAAGACACCTCCAAAAAGGAGAGCTATAGGCTAAACTCCTTAATGAACATCAATGTGAAAATTCTTAGTAAAATAATGGCAAACTGAATTCAACAACACATCAAAAAGATCATACACCATGACCAGGTTGGCTTCATCCTAGGAATGCTGTGGTGGTTCAACATATGCAAATCAATAAATGTAATACAGCACATTAATAAAGCAAAGCAAAAAACACTTGATCATCTCAACAGATGCAGAAAAAGCCTTCAACAAGATCCAATACCATTTCATGATAGAAGCTCTAAGAAAACTAGGAATAAAAGGAATGTACCTCAACATTATAAAAGCTATTTATGACAAACCTACAGCCAGCATTATACTTAATGGTGAAAAACTGAAACCATTCCCTCTAAAATCAGGGACAAGACAAGGATGCCCACTATCCCCACTCCTATTTAACATAGTACTAGAATTCCTAGCCAGAGAAATTAGGCAAAAAGAAGAAATAAAAGGTAAAGAAACTGTCAAAATATCCGTTTTGCAGATGATATGATCCTATACCTTAAAGACCCAAATAACTCTACCCAAAAACTCCTAGACACCACCAGCAGCTATAGCAAGGTGGCAGGATACAAAATAAACTTACAAAAATCATTAGCTTTTCTATACACTAATAATGAACAAACTGAGAAAGAATATATGAAAACAATTCCATTTACAATAGCCTCAAAAAAACTCAAATATCTAAGAGTAAACTTGACAAAGGATGTGAACGACCTCTATAAGGAAAACTTAAACCCCTGAAGAAAGAGATTGAGGAAGACTATAGAAAGTGAAGAGATCTCCCATACACATGGATTAGTACATTCAACATAGTAAAAATGGCTGTACTACCAAAAGCAATCTGCATGTTTAATGCAATTCCCATCAAAATCCCAATGACATTCATCAAAGAGATTGAAAAATCTATCCTAAAATTCATTTGGAAACACAAGAGACTGAAAATAGCCAAGGCAATCCTCAGCAAAAAGAGAAATGCTGGAGGTATCACAATACCTAACTTCAAACTATATTACAAAAGCAGTAGTAATAAAAACAAAACAGACACAAAGACCAGTGGAATAGAACAGAAGACCTGGATATGAATCCACACAACTGTACCCAACTTATTTTAGAAAGGTGCTAAAAATAAACAATGGAGAAAAGACAGCCTTTTCAACAAAAGCTGTTGGGAAAACTGGTTAGCAGTCTGCAAAAAACTGAAACTTGATCCAAGTGCATCACCCCTGCACTAGTATTACCTCAAAATGTATCAAGGACCTTAATATTGGACCCCAAACTCTAAAGTTGGTACAGGTAAGAGTAGGAAACACTTTGGACAAAATAAGTATAGGCAAGGACTTCCTCAATAGAATCCCAGCAGCTCAGCAACTAAGAGAAAGTGTAGACAAATGGGACGTCATAAAACTAAAAAGCTTCTGCACAACAAAAGGAATGGTCTCAAAACTGTAGAGACTACCCACAGAGTGGGAGAAAATATTTGCCAGCTACACATCAGACAAAGGACTGATAACCAGAATATACAGGGAACTCAAAAAACCAAACTCTTCCCAAAGTAATGAACCAATAAAGAAATGTGCAAGTGAACTAAACAGAACTTTCTCAAAAGAAGAAATTCAAATGGCCAAAAAACACATGAAAAAATGTTCACCATCTCTAGCCATTAAGGAAATGCAAATAAAAACCACACTAAGATTCCACCTCACCCCTGTTAGAATAGCCATCGTTAAAAACACCACCAACAACAGATGTTGGCAAGGATGCAGGGAAAAAGGAACCCTTATACACTGTTGGTGGGAATGCAACCACTCTGGAAGAAAATTTGGAGGCTTCTTAAAAATTTAAACATTCATCTGCCATATGACCCAGCAATACCACTCCTGGGGATATACCCAAAGGAATGCAACACAGGTTACTCCAAAGGCACTTGCACACCCATGTTTATTGCAGCACTATTCACAATAGCCAAATTATGGAAACAGACAAGATGCCCCACTACAGATGAATGGATAAGAAAATGTGGTATCTGTACACAATGGGATTTTACACACCCATGAAAAAGAATGAAAACTTACCATTTGCAGGTAAATATATGTAACTGGAGGACATAATCCTGAGTGAGGTTAGCCAGGCCCAGAAGACCAAAAATTGTATGTTCTCCCTCATATGAGGACTTTAGATCAAGGGTAAACACAACAAGGGGATTGGACTTTGATCACATGATGAGGCGAGAGCACACAAGGGAGGTTTGAGGATAGGCAAGAAACCCAAAAAAAGCAAGATAGCATTTGATGTCCTCAATGCAAAGGAAACAATGCAGAAACCTTAAAGTGACAGAGGCCAATAGGATAAGGGAACCAGGAACTAGAGAAAAGGTTAGTTTGAGAAGAATTAATTTAGAAGGTAACACACATGTACAGGAAAGCAATGCGAGTAAACTCCCTGTATAACTATCCTTATCTCAACTAGCAAAAATGCTTGGTCCTTCTTATTATTGTTTGTTCTCTGTCTTCAACAAAATTAGAGATAAAGGCAGAACATTCTCTGCCTGGAAGCAAGGGGGTTGGGGGGGAGAAATGAGCCAAACATTGTATCCACATATGAATAAAAGATATATTTAAAAAAAATAAAAAGAGAAACTGCACTAATACTTTCATGAAGGGAAAGCTCCCATGATCCATGCACCTCTTAAAGGCCCCAAAATTTCTCAGCACCATTTTGATGGCAATTGTATTTCAGCAGAAGTTTTGACAGAGATGAACCATATCCAGACCTTGAGGATCTAAATAAATTGATTTGGAAAGAAAAAAAAAATTCTGAGAGCATTGGAAGGGGTGAATTCAAGTATGGTATATTTGGTACATTGTAAGAATCCTTGTAAATGCTACCATGTGCCCTACACAGCACAGCAATAAAAAATGATTATAAATGAATAAATTCTATATTCATTCTTGTATAGGCAGTATACGTCAACTATATTCACCTTCTTAACTTCCTTCTTTTACCCTCTCCCTCCCATTAGTAACCTCCCCTTAGTGTGATTTGTTTCTCATTTTTGTCCTTCATTGTTTATGTGTTAATTCATTGTTCAGTGGGAATTTTGTTTTGGTATTATACCTGTGCATACATTGTACTTAAGTCAAGGTACCCTTCTCCTCTACAATTCTTAATCCTTTTCCCCTATCCTGGGTTAAACAGTTTTCAGTCTGTTTCCTTATGTCTCATTCCAACATAGATGTGATGTATATCATTATTGTCCACTACTTTCCTTTCTTTCTTTCTTTTCCTTCTTTCTCTATCTCTACCACTCCCACTTTGGAATACATGCTCTGAATATATTTCTATGTATATATAATATTTCTTATATTTGTATCAGGCCTATATTCCACGTGAGAGAAAACATGCAGCATTTGGCTTTCTGAATCTGGCTAACTTCACTTAAAATTATGTTCTCCAGTTTCATACATTTAGATGCAAATGACAAAATTTCATTCTTTTTTATGGCTGAATAAAATTACATTGTATATAAATACCACATTTTCTTAATGCATTCATCAGTAGTGGGGCTATAGCTCTTGTGAATAATGCTACAATAAACATGGGTATGCAGGTGCCTTTATTGTAACCTGACTTACATTCCTTTGGATGTATCCTGAGGAGTGGTATTGTTGAATCATACGGCAGTTTTATTTTTAGTTTTTTGAGGGCCTCAATAGTGTTTTCCATAGTGGTTATAAAACCAGAGTTATAGACCTAAGGCTTGAACTCCTAAAATTCCATATTCTAGGTTCAGCCACCTGCCCCTAAACACCTAGTAAAGAGGCAAGATGAAGGCAGAGAAAGCAGATTTATTTTACAGCTTGGGACATGCTTTGGAAAGATGCAGAATAAGCACTCAGCTCATCTTCAGCCATCTTCAGGGTACAGACATGAGTTATAGGTTTAAGTAGACAAAAGAACTGGGGACAGGGGACAAAAGGTATGCATAGTTAAACTGTTAAGTCACAGGTGTGGTTTGCTTGGTCTCATGACTGATGGGGCTGGCAATCTTGGTCAGGCAGGTGGTCTGGTGGTCTGGTACAGTTTTGGGAAGTTATCACCTGGAAGGAATCTGATTCCTGCTTGAGAGGATTCTTGGGATAATTGTCCTTGCTGGGAGGGGTGGCAGCTCCACGAGGCACCAGTTCATTGTCTTAAACATATTATCAGTTTTGTCCTTTCTAGAATCCAAAGTGATTATAAAGTGAATGCAAAGAGAATTGCTTAGAAAAAAGACAGTTACAAAACAGAGAAAGAGATGCCAAGCTTTTCCTGTTTTTAGGTAATTTGTGGGCTCAAGTAAGGAGTCAGTGCTTTTCAGCAAAAGCAACTTCAGCACCTCTTCCAGTTGTACAAATTTACATTCCCACCATCAGCGTATGAGGTTTCTGTTTTCCCCACATCCTTGCCAACATTTGTTGTTGTTTGTATTCTTCATGATAGTCATTCTAACAGGAGTGAAGTGGAATCTTTACTCGGTTTTGATTTGCATTTCTTTTAATGCTTTTTTTTTTGAGCATTTTTTCATGTGTTATTTTGCCATTTGGACTTCATCCTTTGATAAGGCTTTGTTCAGTTTATTTGTCCCTATCTCCATTGGTCACTGATTTTTTGGGAGTTCAGCTTTTTCAGCTCCCTGTATTTTCTGGTTACTAATTCCTTATAAGATGTATAGCTGCCACAGATTTTCTCCATTTCGTGGCTGCCACTTCAATTCGGTGACCATTTCTTTTGTTATGCAAAAGCTTTTTAGTTTCACTGATGACATTTTTTTTCCCAGTGCCTTTCCTACACATTTCTCACTTTGAAAGCCACAAGTCCAGCCCTTAAGTTATATGGAGAGTGTGCAGGTAGAACCAGTGAATTCTCTTCTCGAGGATATTTAAGCAAAAGTCATACAGACTTTGGTATCAGGACTTTTACCATCACTTAATTCAGAAAACTAAATCTTGCTTTGTTCCTACATGTGAAACTTTTCATTTACTTCATTTGTCATGTAGGAAACACCTCAATGAATGCATATGCATTTTTAAATCATTTGCTTAACATTGATGCTCACCTAAATGAAATTATTGTTAGTTTGAGGCTATCTAAGTCCTTTGATTTGTCAATCAGGGAGATGTTAATAGTGAAAGGTTTGTTTTAGTCCTGAATATTTCCATAGCTAACTAAAAACAGCTTATAAAGCTGATTTTGAAAAAAAAAATCCTCATTACAAACAACAAAGCTATAATAAATAATTCAGCTTTTAAATATAGACTGGGTTCCTTAAAGGCAAAGACTGCAGATAAACAGCATATTAATGCTTTTAAATTTTGTTTTGTGAGCTGTTTAGCAATTTCAGATGAATTCGTAAGTGCTTTTATTTGAAAACTTTGGACATTACATTTTTAAGCACATTGAATTAAACACAGGATCTGCATACAGATGTTGGTATTTGAGCACAAATATTCAATATTTTAACAATGCCTCCAGGGCCTAGAAATACCTGGAGGTTCTATAAACTTGAATCAAATTATCTGTTTTAACATGTAAAAGTCACACATTATCTCAGAAGTACATTCCTGATTTATAAAATGTGAATAAATTGCACCAAATATGATAATTTAGGTAAGTAACAGCTAAAAACAAGATGGAAATCATATTGAATGTTTTACATATGCTGTTATGGACAAGTGAATTAAAGATAGTATCTTAGTGCTTGTTACAATATGACCAACATTATGCTAATATTTCTTCTCATATCTGTACTTGTTAAACAGCATAAAATATTTTTCCATAACAAGTAAGAGCTCACCCAACTTCTCTAGTATCATAGAGCTGTGGTCCTATAATAAAGGCAAATGCTCCTGGTGTAAAAATCTTGAGTGGAGGAGTTAGTAAAGAGCAGCTTGGCTGTTGCATGCAAAAAAATGAAAGAAAAAAACTTTGAGAAAGTTGAGGTCTCATCAGACCTGGGGCTACTTTGTTGTCATGACCCATCCTGTCTGGATGATGCTCTGAGGGCTAAGCCTTCTTGGGTTCTTTGACAGTTCCTGGTCAAAATTCTATTCATAGCGAAGGCATAATCCAAGCAGAATCATTTACAGTCTTTCATTAATCTTTTCTATCCTAAGGCTTGAATGAAGTGTTACCTGCTATAAGGATAATGAATAGAAAACGAGGAGAAAATGCATCATGACTCAGATCCCTATATTACTACATTTTGAGTCTTAATTACATCATTTACATGAGTGTGTGATTTTCTATTCTTTTTTCTTGGTAACTAGAATCTAAAATGTACAGGGAGATTAGAGCTAAGAATTGAGTCACTGGATTTAGGTCAGAGTGATCTACATATTATATAAACAAAACTGACAGGACAAATTCAAACTTGAACTGATAACTATAAGTCCATAGGTAGAAAGAAAAAAAAAACCTACATGACAGTAGTTTACACATTTTCATATTTATTTATACATCAATTTACACTCTACCTCTTTCATGAATTTCCCAATATTTCCTTTAGAAGAAACTACTACTCATATAATCTTTCTCTTGTGTCTTGTTTGCTGATCATAATTGAGAGATACATCCAGACTAGGACAAAGAGAAATAAAGGAAAGGTATGTCAGAGAGTTCATATGGCAAATTCTGGTGCATTTTGATGGCTTATTTGTAAATTCAGATGCTTAATAAGTGGCAAATCATCCTGGTTTAAGACAAAAGGTTGACATGGACTTAACCTTTGTTTAGTAGTTTGCTCCTAATGACAAATGCAGCCTGGATTTGAGATGATGCCTTGGCTGTATAAGTGAGTGAACCAATGAACTATTGAACCAAATAATGAATCAGTGTTAGTCCTGATTACATTTTAAATTCATATTAACCATTTAACCTCAATTGGAAGTGCTGTTGAGAAATAGTCTAGAATGATTTACAAGTTTGATTAGAATAAGCTGAAATCTTTAACATCTAAGCCAGATAAGATAGTTTCTTCCTGCCCAGTGCAAAGCCAACTGACAAACTTTAGGTATCCAATAAATTTCATTACCCTTTTTATTAATGTTTGGTCATACTCAAGCTTCTGCCAACTAATAATGGTTATACATACGAAATTGATGACTGAAGTTTGCTTACTAATGATCCAAATTTGTGGGTTTAAAATACAAACAAAAGTTTCATCACCTAAATTTTGACATACTATATCATAAAGATGCTAGAATCTTACTTAATTCACATCTTTATGCAACAAACAATGATATTCACTTCATTTAACATAATCAACAATGTATATGAAAAGACAACTCTGAGTCTTATCTCCAAGGAATGATGGTACCATCTCTGCAGAACTTTGGTGGTATTCATGAAGAAAGGAGAAAAATGTCAGAATTTATTGAGAATTGGAATTTTGGCTAAATGAGAGTTTTTCTATTTAAGAATTTGATTAAGACCAGAAAAGAATCATGATACTTTTCCTAGGTGGAGACAAAAACAAGATTTTCAAGGTAAAGGAAAAGAAACTTTAGGATACAAGCTGTTAACTGAAGTTTTTTATTGAGGAATTGAGTGTTTCAAGTTCCTATAATGAACAATTGAGCCTTTTGCCTGGGCACAAGGATCTCAGAAAGTAACAGCGAAACCAGGCTGACAGATAATAAGGAAAAATTTCATTTCTCAATATCCAGGCTGAATGTTGAGATTGATGATTTTATTTATTGATACAACTCCAATTTGTGTAACCCTATGTGAGGAATTGATTATGAGTAGAACAGAATTTATCTCCAAGATTTTGAAGATTTGTGAAGTCTCAAAGAAAAATGAAGCAAAGTGCTAATTTACTAATAGTTAAGCCCCAATGATGTTGTAGTTATAGAACTATGTAACAAAGTTCTGAGAAACTCAACTCTACTTACAGTTTCTGTAATTAGTTTCTCTGCTGAACTTTGAAGGACCAGAGAAGTAACTGAGAGAGTTCAGCAGGACTAGGAGATAATGTTGCAGGGAAGAAAAATAGCAACTATAAGCATAATCAGGCAGAGAAGAGTTTCAGGAACTCAGAGTATCAGTCTTGCTGTGTGATACGCTTTATTCAAAGAGGGGAGAAATTTGGATCTCTCAAGAACTGTAAATGCTATGGTAGTATTTTGGTTTTATATAGATAAAGGGGTGTGATTGTAGGGAAAAAGTGAATAATACTAATAATTCTTGCAAAAGAATACCATCTGGACTCTATTGCTCAGTCCAAGAAGAAAAAGAGTTAGAATTAAGAAGGCTTGGTTTGCCTGGTGGACATGTGGACCTTAACAGGATTTTTCTTACGCTCTCATAGCACTGTTATAATGCTGATTGAGAATCTGTCTGAACTAAAGCCATCAATACCACAATTACATTTGAACAAGATGAATTTGACAAGTCTCCCACAGAGTTCATTCAAAGAAAGAGAACAATAGACTATTACCCAAAGTATGTCAAATTACAAGGGACCTAAAATGACATTTTACTTATTTTGAAGTACTTCAAGTTAAGTTCAAAGGAAGATAAGTAATACTAGAAAAGGAAAAAGAATTAAAAAGAAAATATAATACTACATATAAAAGTGACAAGAAAGAATAGCTAAAAGCTGATTGCATTGACTTGAGATATATTTATTTTTTATTTATTTTATTTTTTGGCAGCATTGAGGTTTGGACTCAGGACACTGCACTTGCAAGGTGCTCTTCTGTTTGAGCCATGCTTCACACTTTTACTTTCGTTATTTTGGAGATGGTATTTCAGTTTTTGCTCAGGCCTGGGTAGGGCTCCTTCTATTTTAAACTTCCTGTTGTCATTGGGATGACAGTTGGAAGCCACCACACCCAGAATTTTTCTATTGAGATAGGGTTTTGCACTTTTTGTGAGAGGTCCTGGAACCATGATTGAATTGACTCTACTTCAGTAAGTTACTACATCAGATGAGCAGGTCGGCAATGACATATTTCAATTTCTATAACTTCAATGAACAAGAACAATAATTGCTAGAAGACAAGATGATGGCTTCTCTGAAAAGAGTCAGCAGAGCTCCAGGAACAGTGTGGAAACAGAGATGGCATAAAATGGGAGATGAATTCTTTTGTATAGAAGTTAAATTGTCAATAGGATATTGAAGTAGAAAATATCTGTAGAAGTTAAAAATGTTACCTTCAACATTTTATAAAAGTCATTCTTACTTTACTTTTTTTTGGGTCAGTGTCTTGTAATATAATCCAGGCTGGCATCGAACTCATGAACCTCATGTCTCAGTCTCCAAAGTGCTGAGATTGCAAGTATGTTCCATCACATCCATTAAATCATTTTAAGACAAACATTTGCCAACCACATTCCTTGCATAATAAATTGAAATTGGGACAATGAGGAGGAGTAGTGTACAGTGAGAGGGACAGTTCAAAGAAATGAAAACAGGAGCCATTTATTTGCCTATAGTAAAATGTCTGTAGAAACAAAGAAAAATTGAAAGAAGCATGAAATAAATGATGCCCTTAAAATCAAGGAGGTGATTTCAAGAAACAGAATCCAGGGCTGTGGAATATTAGGATAATCATACTGAATAACAAGTTTCTTGACAAGTATAGGTTATTTTATCAAAAAAAAAAAAAGTCTTATACAAAACATGCACAGGTCTAAGTTTTTCTACCAGGCTTTATACAGCAGTGGGCTTCCTACAATGAGAGGATTTTACTGATAATGATTAAAACTCCACAGGCAGGTAACACTGAAAAGATTAATAGATTGCTCATACTGAGTGAATGCAAGGATAGCACAGTTGTTTATAGACTTTGTAGCTGCTCAAACAGTATTGTATTTGAGCTTCACAGCCTGATGCATTCTTTCTTTCTTTCATTCAACAAATATTTATTGAACTTATTGTATGCACAAGCCATTTGATGACACCACCTTTCAAAAAGCACTATCACATTCTTGAAGAATGAATAGTATTTTCTTTTCTTTCAGAAAGTATTAAATACTTTTTGTTTGGGTTTTTTTCCTTTTTTTCATTAATTGTACAATATAATGGGCTTTCTTATGACATTTTCATGAGTAGGTGTAGTGCATTTAAATCATATTTACAACTTCTATTACCCTTAGTTATTGGTCACCATCCTCACACTGTTACCCATCCACATTCTTAATGGTCCCCTTTTAATTTTTATGTACTTTTGCTATTGTTGTTTCTAAAATCTACAAATGAGAGATTATATGCAATTCTTGTCTTTCTGAGTCTAGCTTAATCCATTTAACATGATGGTTTCTTGTTTAATCCGTTTCCTTGCAAATGATACAATTTCATTCTTCTTTATGGGTGAAAAATGCTCCATTGGATATATATGTGTATGTGTGTGTGTGTGTATTTATATATGTGTGTGTGTACATATTGCATTTTCTTTTTCCATTTATTGATTGATGGGCAACTAGATTAATTCCATAATTTGGCTATTGTGAACAATACCATGATAAACATCTCTATGCAGACATCTCTATAGTAAGTTGAATTGATTCTTTGGGTATATACCCAGAAGTCATAAGGTAGTTTATTTTTAATTTTATAATGGGCCTCCATAGTAATTTTCTTTTTTATTTTCATTTTTCTTTTATTATTCATATGTGCATACAAGGCTTGGTTTATTTCTCCCCCCTGCCCCCACCCCCTCCCTTACCACCCACTCCACCCCCTCCCGCTCCCCCCCTCAATACCCAGCAGAAACTATTTTGCCCTTATCTCTAATTTTGTTGTAGAGAGAGTATAAGCAATAATAGGAAGGAACAAGGGGTTTTGCTGGTTGAGGTAAGGATAGCTATACAGGGCATTGACTCACATTGATTTCCTGTGCGTGGGTGTTACCTTCTAGGTTAATTCTTTTTAATCTAACCTTTTCTCTAGTTCCTGGTCCCCTTTTCCTATTGGCCTCAGTTGCTTTAAGGTATCTGCTTTAGTTTCTCTGCATTAAGGGCAACAAATGCTAGCTAGTTTTTTAGGTGTCTTACCTATCCTCACCCCTCCCTTGTGTGCTCTAGCTTTTATCATGTGCTCATTGTCCAATCCCCTTGTTGTGTTTGCCCTTGATCTAATGTCCACATATGAGGAAGAACATACGATTTTTGGTCTTTTGAGCCAGGCTAACCTCACTCAGAATGATGTTCTCCAATTCCATCCATTTACCAGCGAATGATAACATTTCGTTCTTCTTCATGGCTGCATAAAATTCCATTGTGTATAGATACCACATTTTCTTAATCCATTCGTCTGTGCTGGGGCATCTTGGCTGTTTCCATAACTTGGCTATTGTGAATAGTGCCGCAATAAACACCTCCATAGTAATTTTCATAGTGACTTGGCTAATTTACATTCCCACCAACAGTGCATGAGAATTCCTTTGGTTCCTAGGATTCTTGCAATCATTTTTTCATTGTGTTTCTTTGATGATAGTCATTCTGACTGGGGTGAAATGCAATCTCATTGTCATCTTGATTTGCATTTCCATGATAGCCAAGGATGTTGAACATGTTTTCATGTATTTATATTTGTAATTCTTTTGGAAACTGTCAGTTCAATTAATTTCCCAGATTTTATTCTACTGCTTTTTAATTTTTGAGTTTTTAAATATATTTTGAGTGTTAGTGCCTCCTCAGATGAATAGTTAGTGAATATTTTTCTCCCATTGCATAGGAGTCTGTCTCTTCACTCTGGTAATTGTTTCATTTGCTATGCAGAATCCCTTTAATTTGATTCATTCTTATTTACCAATATTGCTATTATTTCCTGAGCTATTGAGATTCTACTGTCACCTATGCACATATATTCAAATGTTTTCACTGTTTTTCTGTAGTAGCTTCAAAGTTTTAAGTTTAACCTTAAGAACTTTTATCCATTTTGGAATTCATCTTTATATAGGGTACATTACAGTGATCTAATTTCAGTCTCTATATATTGATTCCAGTTCTCCCGGTACCATTTGTTAAAGAAGCTGTCTGTTCTTCCACATGTTTCTAGCATGTATGTTGGGAATCAGATGGTGCTAGCTGTGTGGATTTATTTCTAAGTCCTCAACTCTATTCCACTGGTCTACATTTCTGCCTTTGTGCCAGTATCATGCTGTTTTTGTTATTATGTCTTTGTAAAATAATTTGAAGTCAGGTATTGTAATATCTCCGGGATTGCTCTTCTACTCTCAGGATTGTTTTAGCTCTTTGGGGTTTTTTACACTTCCAAATGAACTTGAGGATTTTTTTGTTTTATAGAGGTTTTTTAATTTCTTGGTTAACTTTATCTCTAGGTGTTTTACTTAGCATATTTACTTTTGTGGCTTTGTAAATGAGATTGCATTCTTCATGATTTTTTTATCAGCATGCTTATTATTGGTGCAGAGAAAACCAGTTGATTTTTGTATGTTACTATTGAATCTTGCTACTTTGCTAAATGTGTTTATCATCAGATATAAGATTGTTCTGCTGGAGGGAAATGATGGAATGGCTCACACTGCTGAGCAAGTGTGAGGCTCAGAGTTCAAACCCTGGGACCACCACAGAAATAAAAGAAGAGTTTTCTGCTGGAGTCATTAGAGTCTTTTATGCATGGGATCATATCATATCATCTACAAATAGAGATAAACTGGTTTCTTCCTTTTTACCCATTTTACTTACTTCTCTTAGCTTATTGGTCTGGTTAAGAAATTAAGAACTATATTAAATAAAGAGAGGAGTGAGTAAACACCTTCTTTCAGTCCTGAGTTTGGAGGAAATGTTTTCAGGTTTTCCACATTTAATGCAATGTTGACAATAGGATTTTGTATGCAGAATTTATTATACTTAGGTATATTACTTTTATTCTTCACTTGTTTAGGGCTTTTATCACTAAGGGATTTGAATTTTGTCAACGCCTTTCTGCATCTATTAAGATGACCATGTGATTTTTTATTCTGTTTATGGACTGTTATTACATTTCTTTATTTGCTTATGTTGAGCCATCATTGGTTCCCTAGAAGAAATCAACTTAATCAGGCTGTGCAATATTTTTAATGTGTTGTTGAATTCACTTTGTAATTATTTGAATTTTTGTTTCTTTATTCATTAAGGAAATCAATCTGTATTGTGTTCTCATCAGGTTTGGATATCAGGGTAATACTGACTTTGTAGAATGATTTTGAAATGATCCCTTCCCTTTCTATCCTGCAGAATATCTTGAGAAACATAGATGTTAGGTTTTCCTTAAAGGAAGTAGTATTCCATCATATTCTGCGTTTTTGTTTGTTTATTTTTTTGCTTTCATTGTTATTGGGTGTTCCTTTGTTATTGCTTCAATCCCACTGCTTATTGTAGATATGTTTAAATTGTTTATGTCTTCTTGGTTCTATTTTGCTAGGTCACATGTATCTAGAAATTTATCCTTTTGTTCTAGTTTTCCAATTTGTTGGACTATAACTTTTCAAAGTAGTCCCTAATTATCCTCTGGAATTAATTCATATCTATTACAATATCCCCCTTTTCATCCCTAATTATATTAATCTTGGTCTTTTTCCTCTTTCTTTGGTTAGTTTGACTAGGGGTCTAACAATCTTGTTCACATTTTCAAAGAACCAACTTTTTGTTTCATTGATTCTTAGTATGTTTTCCTGCAGCCATGAACCTGGACCTTTTGTTTCAGAGTCATGGAGGTACAGGAAAGTTCCAAGTGCCTTTAATCTACTATATTTCCTTTTCACTTTTTGGTTGTTTTTGCCAATGATTACACCCATTATTGAAAGTAGTTAAATATTTTAGATACATTTTAATTAGTTCTTCAATACCAGTCTACTTATTTCATGAAATTTCTTTTATATATTGTCAGTGTACATCACAATGTCATCAAACAACTCTTACTTTGCTTGTATAGACGAGTTTGTTTGCGTATCTGATGGGGCAACACAGCAGTGATGACTTACAGGTGATTATTAAAAGATCTATGATTATCATTACAGCTATTGGTTAAGAAGATGAACCAGAAAGTGGGAACAGAAAATATCAAAATAGAGCACAAACCACATATCATGAATACAAATCCCCTTGTCAAGGTGATCACATAGATCAGTTTCCTGAGACGTATTCCACAGAACACTAAGAACCAGGATACTGATACCTTAAAGTTTTCCTGATAAAGCAAAGTTTTAAACTGTGGGACTTCTCAAAGCCTTTAATTTGGTGATTTGTTCAATGTTATTTTGGTCTTGAATCAAGGGCAGAATATCCAAAGTGTTTTTACCTGGAAATCAAAAGGTGCTTTTGTGGTATTTTTGTTTCATGAAATACATTTTTAAATTTCTTGTCTATTAAGAAAATGAGTTGTAAACTTATCCCCATAAGCTTTCAAATTTATTGTTTATATAGAAAAAATTTGTGATAATGTGGTAGCATTGGAAATGCTTAATTGTTTGATTTATTTCTCAGTTGAAATAAATAAGACACACAAGCAGACAGTCTAACCTAGGTAGGCAGATTAATATGTGATGCCAATAGCAAATGATTTAAATTATAACTTTCTAAAAATATGATTCCTAAAATTCACTAAAAAGCAATGAGCAAAGAGCAAACTGGTTAAGGGGATATTTTAGGGAAATAATGCATCTGCAAACAAATTCTGACTGACATGTACTAACTGCCATCTTAGGTAAATTTCAAAATCTTCTTCAATTTACTTATCTGAGAAGCACGAACAGAAACAGTAACTAACTTCAAAACATAAGGTGATT